>NC_046297.1:9515192-10152115 GCF_004115265.2 Rhinolophus ferrumequinum
GTCACACTTGGGTGCTGGTGTAGCGATTAAAGGTGTTTCCTCATTTGTCCTTATTTCTCTTCAGGTCATGCCTAAAGAAATGTTTGGTTGGAATTTTTCACCCTAGCAGAGTACATAGGTTTAAAAAAATCCATGATGTATTTTAAAGGGTAGATTGGTTTTTCTGGCTTTCAAAAGAAAAGTCCAGTAACTGACTACCTGTTTAAATTCTATAGAAAAGTTAGTGCTGGGTTAATAATGCATTCATTTAATCACCACAAACATGTATAGGCCAGACACAAGGGTTTCAAGGACGAACATGTCCCACCCCTTCCATGGAGAACCTCAGAGAGAGAGAGGAGAGAAGGCTGGAACTGACATATACGTAGGTAACAACAAAGTGACAGGAGTTCCATGACACGGGATGCACCCGGCACGGTTAAAAAAGCCATTCTGCCTGGGTTAGGTGCGAGAAGCAGGAAGGCTTTCAAGAGGCTTGAAGAGTAAAATCACCACATGCTCAGGGCAAAGGAATGGCCGTATGGGAGAGCATGGTGTGTCCAGGAAGGGGAGACGTGCCATGTGGCTGACATAGAAGATTTAGGTCTGGGCAGGAGGTTTAGACTGAGACAGAGCAGGAAGCGGCAGGAGATGAGGCCAGACAGACAAGCAGAGGTCAGAGCCAGGGATGCACCACCGGGGAAGAGCCAATGGAACGGTTACAGCCGAGAAGCTTACTTACTGGGAAGGAAGTCATGAGAACGCAATGGTGGGGTGATTCATGGACTGGGAAGGCAAACTGAGTTTCCTGAGTGTATGTAACCTTGGTGAAAGTGTTTTGAATTTGCTAGGGGGAAAATACAAGAGGCGTGGGATTGCTAATGTTACCGGGTCCGCTCACGCATCAATTATTTAATGGAATACTTGTGGAACAAATCTCAATGTCAAGTTGATTTCCCCAGATACTATCAAGTTACTTCTCCCCTCTCCCTTCTCCTCCTGAACAGTTGGTACGTGCTCAGAGGATGCAAACTAGATTGACTTAATCCCAAGCTTTCCTCACCTTCAGGTATCATAAGAAGATCCGTCTTTCCCTGTTAAGTCAGGTGATATAGTCTAAAACCAAACTGATCTGTGGCGTATCTGATGTGACAGATATGCAAGCCAGGTTCCTTTTGTTACAGTGGCCAGCCAAAAGGTGACATGATGACAAAAAAGCGTTTAATGCTGTTTGAGCCTTTCCCTGCAACATTCAAACATAAAACAAATAAGGCAGAGAATTAAAAAGCAAAAGTAGCACAAAAACGCTACGTAGCTATTATCGTTGCTTACATTTGACTATCATAAATGGCACAGAAGTTGTATAAAGGGAATAGGCGGCGACATATGTGGAATTTATATCTGAGAGCACTTTGGGTTTTAATTCTTAGTGTTCAAAATTACTGACTAGTCAGATAAGGAAACCAATTCCTTTCAAAACATGTTTTGTTTTTTCCCCCCTGAAATATCATTTCCCAATAGGAAAGAGACTTTAAGGAACCATTTACTTCACCCTACCCCTATTCAGTCTTTTCTTTAAAAAGAAAAATTTCTAAAGAAAGAGATTTACCATCCTTGGTAACCTAGATACACATTCTCAGGAAATGTATAAATTATTCCCTCAAGCTGCTGTTTACTTATTTCCATTTATTCTTTCCTCAGTAAAGAAACAGCTATCTGCAGCCCTTGTCATATGCTTGCTGATTGTTCTTACGACCCCTCAGTCTTCTCTTCTTCAAGTTCAGTACTCTTCTTGTCTTTCCTTATTGCTCACAGATATCAATCTTTTTACTCTGTTTTCACTTTTGTTGGGATGAGATTTTCCAACGTGTGGACCTGTTGCCCTAGCAGGATTTGTGCTACATGGAATCCGATTGAGAAACAGTGATAATTTGCAGTTTCTACTTCCTATGTTCCTGTCATACAGATGTTAGAATTAGACTTTTCCTGACTTCACTTTGACTGAAGTACCAATATAATAAGTACTGATACCAAAGTCAGTCTAAGAAAAATTTGCATATGAGATTTCCAAAGAAAATCCAGGAGGCTAGGATCCACAGATCAAAATTTTAAAACTTCAAAGAAAACAAACAAAAGAGGTAAGATCATACCTTATGCCATACACACAAATTAAAATAGATCAAGACCTAAAATTAAGGGCTGAAACTATAAAACTCTTAGAAAATAACATAGGGGAAAAGCTTTGTGACATTGAATTTGGTAATGAATTCTTGGATATGACACCAAAAAGCATTGGCCAAAAAAAAAAAAAAAAAAAAAAAAGATGAGTTAGATAGACTGCATCAAAATTAAAACTTATGTATCAAAGGACACTACCCACAGTGAAAAGACAATCCATGGAATGGGAGAAAATACTTGCCAATCATATATCTGATAAGAGGTTGATACCCAGAATATATGCATATAAAAAACTCATACAACTCAACAACAGCAAAATAAAAACAACCCAATTAAAAACGGGCAAAGGATTTGAATAGATATTGCTCCAAAGAAGATATACAAACGGCCAATAAACACATGAAAATGCCACTAGTCATTAAGAAAATGCAAATCAAAACCACAATGAAATACCACTCTACACACACTAGGATGGCTATTATAAAAAACAAAAACAAAAACAAAAAAAACCCCCCAGAAAATAACAAGTGTTGGGAAGCATAAGGAGAAACTGGAACCCTGTACACTGTTGGAGGGAATGTAAAATGGTGTGACACTGTGGAAAACAGTATGACAATTCCTCAAAAAATTAGAAATAGAATTACTATATGATCCAACAATTACACTTTTGGGTATACGCCCAAAAGAAGCAAAAGCACAGATTTAAGCAGATATTTGTACACTCATGTTCATAATAGCATTATTCACAATAGCCAAGAGGTGGGCGAAACCCACACGTCCATCAATGGATGAATGGATAAAGAAAATATAGAATATAGATACAATGGAGTATTATTCAGCCTTAAAAAGGAAGGCAATTCTGACACATGCTACAACATGGATGAACCTTGAAGACACTATGCTAAGTGAAATAAGCCAGTCACGAAAGGACAACTATTGTATGATTCCACTTACATGAGGTTCCTAGAGTAGACAGATTCCCAGAGACAGAAAGTATAATGGTGGTTACCAAGGGCTGGGGTAAGGCGGAAATGCGGAATTAGTGTTTAGTGGGTACAGAGTTCCAGTTGGGGAAGATGAAAAAAACATTGTGGAGGTGGACAGTGGCAATGGTTGCACAACAATGTGAATGTCTTAATGCCACAGAATTGTGCACTTAGAAATGAGTAAAATGGTCAAGTTTGTTATGTGTATCTTACCAGAATAATAAAAAGCAAAGAAGTCAGAGTATAGAGCAGAGAGAGAGAGGAGATTGTCAGGAGGCTGTCTAGATGAAGCCTTGCCTGGGTCTCCATCCACTTTCCTCCACCCCAGGGGCCTTCTATGTCTCCCACTGCAGGTCTAGTGGGGGCGGGGTGGGCAGCTTAGTGATACCCGGAAAGCGTTGACTCTGCAACTGGGGCACCATGAACCAGTGTATCTAGAGAAGTGCAGACTCACTGCTTTGGTCTCATGACCATAAAACTGCGGCTTTGAGATGGGCACTTGCAGAGTTTTGGGGGGCAAGGGACACAAGTGTGCCCGTGGTCCAAGCAGGAGGGAGAGTTGCTGGATTTTCTTAGATACCATCCACCAGGCCTAACTCCGCGGCAAGAAGATCTCAACAGTCATGGTCTGCAGGGACATCACAGGATGCCCAGAAGATGAAGGAAGTATAGGAAGTGACCAGTGGGCCATCGTGGGGGGGCCGGGCAGTGGGGCAGGACGATCCAGAAAGCATCCTCCCTTCAAAGAGTCATGGACATGCAATGCGAGAGTCAGCTTGTAAACATCTGCCAGGCCAGGGCATACAGGGCCAGTTTTCAGGGGTGCTAGTTCAAGTAAGAACTGTGTTATTCTCTTGCTTCCCTCTCCATCCCGGAGGGACAGAGACAAGAAAGGGGTGGGTCAAGGTGGCCCAAGGTAAGCCAAGCCCAGAGAGCAGATTCAAGCAACTTCTAAAGTTCGATAATGCCTTGGACTGTACATGCTAAGTCTCACTTCAGACTGCTAATGAAGTGGCTACCTCTGAGTGAGCAGAAAATTATGGGGTCCATGGAGAAGAGGACCATTATTTATATTGCATTAAGTTCAAAGGGACTGCCGGAGACAAAAATATAGCTTCATGTTGGTCACCAACCACCACCAGCTACAAGATGGAAGTTCCCCTGGGATCCCTGAAGAACTGGTGGGGGTTTCATGGAAAACCCCAAAAGTGAAAGTGAAGTCAGTGGCCCCCAGGGGGATAACGGTTTTGATCTTGGTCTTACGCTTGTGTTCTCTGTGTCACCTGAGATAATTTACTTAACTTCTTTGAGCCTCAATTCCTTCATTTGTAAAATGGAACTAATTATGGTATCTGCCATCTTGACGATCTTTAGAATTCAATGAGACAATGAAGGTAAGTGCTGCATAAATGTGAGTTATAATTAGTATCATGGGTAGAAAAACTTACAGGTGTTTCCCTCTTGGGAATTTCATTTCCAACAAAGACGATCACACATCTTCTAACTGAAATCCTGGAAACCTGCCTCTGACAAGGACCTTGGAAACAGAGTATTATAGGTATCGAAGTCCAAACTCACTTTAACTCAGGTCAAGATTAACTGGGGCCCTGCTCCAAGCAAGGTCCTTTGCTGGGCCCATGTGTGGGATGGTGTCTGTGCAGAAACTTGGGGAGCAGTGGCGAACCTGCTTCTCTCTGCCTGGATTTGCTTCGTAACGCTTTACCATGGCAACAGGGAAGCACCTGCCAAGAACTGCAGCTGACACCATGAAAAGCATCCCCTCTCTCAAGGTACTCGAAATTGCACAGCGTGATTCATGGTGGCTTTCTCTTTCTGGCTGGCTGCTGGATCATATGCTGAGCAAGCGCAGAGTATGACAGAGGTTCCTAAGTTACAGAGGTGCCTCATGCGTGAGAGAGTGTGTTCATGAAAGCAGAGGTGAAGGGTTTGCAGTATGACTCGCTCAGGATGTGAGAGAGTACTTGTGAAGTCAATAAATATCCCCTACCTGCTTTTTAGGAGCCAGGTACTAGTTGTAGGCTCTGGGAAATCAGTGAACTAGATGGACAGGTGCCATATTTCAGCGAGTGTACAGGGGGAGACTGACCATGCATGCCCAAATACACAAACCAGTTTATCCCACAGTGATAACTGTCCTTCGGGTGGTCCAGAAAATGAAGCCGTGGCATTTGAGCTGAGATATGAATGACAGGAAGGATCTAGAAGTTGGGACACTCCTGCCAAAGATCATTCCAGTCACAAAAAAGAGCCAGAAGACTAGGAAGGTGTCTGAATTTGGAGGACGCTCTACTAAGTTTGGATTTTGTTCTAAGTTTGACAGGAAATCATTAAAGAGTTTCAAACAGGGAAGTGATGTAATCTGATTTATAGTCACATGGAAAAGATCATTGTGGCTTCTATCAGAGATTGAACTGGTAGGAGGTAAAGGGTAGGGTGGTGGGAGGAAAGCAGGAAGAGATGGCATTGTCTGAATGAGAAATGTTGGTGCTTGGAGTCGGGTGGGTGGTAGAGGTGGAGAGAAGGTAAATGAGAGATGCTGACTGTGCTTGCTTCTTTCCAAGCAAACTAAGAACACCTCACAAACACTTACCATGTTTCCCCGAAAACAAGACCTAGCCGGACAATCAGCCCTAATGCGTCTTTTGGAACAAAAATTAATATAAGACCCGGTATTATATTATTATATTATATTATATTATATTATATTATATTATATTATATTATATTATATTATATTATATTATATTATATTATATTATATTACATTACATTATATTATACCTGGTCTTATATTATAGTAAAATAAGATCGGGTCTTATATTAATTTTTGGTCCAAAAGACGCATTAGAGCTGATTGTCTGGCTAGGTCTTATTTTCAGAGAAACACGGTACATAGATAGCCTGTAGCACATAATCAGTAGATTTTGCCTTAAACTTACTCTCCATTCTTTCATGTCTGTGTCTCATCTTTGTAACTTGACTGTCACGTCATTCAATACATAGAAACCCAGCACTCATCAAAAGTGTGTGGCACTGGCTCTTCCCACCAAGGAATTTATCCGAAGGGAGGAAACATAAGGCTGATACAAAGTAACCAGGAGACAATACAGAATATAAGTAAGTGCCACAAAGGCAAAGGTATCCGTCTTGTTAAAGGAGGAAGGGCAGAAGCTACAGGAGCACACAGCTATCCTTGAAGAAAGGCCCTTGACAATGACCTCGAAGTCACCAGAGAGTTTCAAGGTGGATGGAGACATGATCAGATAAGCAAATGGATTAGATGAGGCAAGAACGGTCCAGAAACTGGTGAGCAGGCTGGTGCAGGAGCCTCGCATGAGATGTTGGTGGGAGGGGTGGGGATGAAGATGGAGGAAAGGGGGTGAGTGCGAGACGTGTTTAGAAGGGTGAACCACCAGAACCACTGGACTTGGTAACTGGTTGGATGGGACGGGGAGCTCAGGAAGAAACAAGAAGAAAAGATGACCTGCATGGACTGCTCTCTCCTTCTGTCTCTCTCTCTCACTTTTACTTTTGTTGCAAAGAAACATCAATAACTGCTTATTGAAGTTAAGTTTAATGGGACCACATTTCATTAATAACTGTCTAGTGTTTTCATTTCCATGAACTGTGGGTCTTAGGGGGTGTGTGTGTGTGAGTTTTAACTGAGTGATCAGTTTGGTGGAGTGTAAGAACTGACTTAGAATGAGTATATCAGAAAATAGAGATTGTTTGCTTCACATTCTTTTCTAAATTCCAATATTTCATATTTGTGTAAAACTTAAACATCTGTATTACATAGTTACTATTATCTCTACTTTACAGTAGAAACTGAGGTCCAGAGCAGCTAAATGTCATCCAAGGTCATCTGACTCTAAAGGGGTTGGAGCTAAGACTTGAACTTGGGTCTTTACACCTGTATTTGTTGTTGCGGGGTGAAGGGTGGGGGCAACAAAATATTGTACAGGTCTTTAGAGTTCTGTGTTAGAATACTAACAGAGAGATAACAGGACTAATAATCATTCATATTAAAAATAATGACTATATATTTATTTAATAATTTATACAAGTAGATCAGGAGGTTTCACAGATAAGCTCTCAAACCTTACAGCACCCCTCGTGGGAACACAGGAGCAAGGATGGCGGTGCTTGGGACCCGATGAGAACGTTAATAGCAATGCTGAGTGACCAGTCGTGGTTCAAAGCAAGTCACGACAGGGCAAAGTCACTAACCTTCTTTGTTTTGTCTATTCGAGAATGTCATCTTTTGAGAAATGAAAATTGAGGAAGAAAACATAATCTTATTCAGTGGGTAAGGGCATTTACATCTCTAAGAAAAGAATGGTAGAACATGCTAAGGAATACCATAAGGGATAACTTAGTAGATTACGGTTCTTTTCAAGGAGAAAAAAATAAACTTGGCTTGTATGAAAAGGATGAATAAGAATGGAAACAGGCCCTGGACTTTGTAGCAAGAGAGTCTCAAAGGAAAGAGATAATGTTGAGAAGACACTAGCAAAACCAGTGAACTTAAGGAAAATAGAATGCTTCTGTCTGAATAAATCAGAAGAGTGAAATCAAAGATTCTTTTAAAATGATCTGACAGAGGGAATCAAAATGGCGTAATAAATCCAGAGAGAATAACTTCAACAGTTTCGAAGACTTCAAGAGGAAAGAAAATAATAATAATTTAATTTAGGAGGACAGAAATAGAGGTAGAAATAACTATGTCAATATGATGCCACTTCACAAAATTAGAGAATTAAAAACTTAAAGTAAAATTATCACAGAGCAAAAAAAGTCATACATCAGATATAGGCAAGTATTTCTAGATACGATTTGTAACAGATAAAGGGAATACAACTATGGGCAAATTATGCATTTGTTTTGATGTCGGGAATAGAAGGTCCCACTTTGACCATGTTTGAGGAGCCCACCCTGGAATTCCTACCTATTTATAGAAATTCATTGTGCAAATTAATTGGAAAAGTGTTCATGGAATAAATATACTATTTAGAGAAATGGAAAGCTTGATTTGTGAAGCTATTTAAAAAAATCATTTATTTACGATATAATTATTTGTAATGAAAGGAGATATATGATCCAGTACTTGCTGGGGGCTTATATTCTCAGAAAATGTATTTGTGAGAAAAGTAACCATGCAAAGATGTATATGACTTAACACCGAGTGGAACAAACAACAACGCTCTGTGTGGCTCAGAGAGCTCAAGGAGGGGACTTTCTGCAGGGGGAGTGCTTTGCAGTGGGAGGAAGGATGAGCAGTATTTGGAGAACTGAACAGGAAGTCAGGGGGTCAGCCATTACAAGATGAGACTCTGTCTTGAGTAAGAGTGTACAGGTCACGTGTCAGCATGCTTTGGGAGCCAGGAAAACACCGGCCAGCTGGAGTGCAGGCTCCTTGTAGGACAATAAGGTCATTGGTGTCAAGATAGCAGAGGTTGGATATTAGACTGAGTTCGGACTTTATTTGATAGCAGTGGAGGACCACTGAAAATTTCAAATAGGAGCATAAATAGATGAGAATAATTTGAAGCCCTATGCAGGGTGGCTCAGGAGGGAAGGGAGTGGTGGCAGACATTCATTAATAACGAAGGTGTTACAATGATGATCACAATAAAAAGAGCAGCTAGCATTTACTTCTTCTGTGCCACCTATCATCTCATTTAATTCTCTTAGCATCATCTCATTTAATTCTCTTAGCATCCTTGCTAAGATCATCTCATTTAATTCTCTTAGCATCCTTGCTAAGATCATCTCATTTAATTCTCTTAGCATCCTTACAGGAATGATGTGATTCCTACTGATAAGTCCCATCCAATCAGGAACACACCTGCAGTCCCACACGAGAAGGGTTATTCAATTGGCTGCAACAAGGGAGAGCCCACCATGGGAAACTGTGGAGTGTTTTGGGGAAGAGGGAGTAGGCAGGGTTTTTTGTAGGGTTTGGGCTGGGCTGAATAATTCTGAAGAGGAGCTAAGGTGAAAGGATTATCTCTGGACCAGAATTCCTGGAGAGGGGTCAGCTCGGGGCTGGTTGCTGCTGTCATGAAGTGAGGGTAGGTTTGCGACTGGGTTTCTCAGTAATCTTTTCTCAGGAACAAAGTGGGGCTGCCGAAGTCATTGATTAGAAAGCAGTAATTATTAAAAAGAAAGGGGGTAAGACATTGTGTGGCTATAGCTGACCTCGGAAGAATCATTGTTTTGGGTTGGCTTTGTCTCTGATTTCATCCATCTGTCATCACAGCCTGATTGATACCAGGGTGAGTTTTACTTTCTCAGTTCTGGGGTTTACTCTCACTATCCTACAACTGCTGAATCCGAGACCCAGAAAAATGGTTTCACACTACTGATAAGTTAAGTAGAACCTGGATTTGAACCTGCAGTACTTCAGGTGTGAGGTTGGAAGGGTCTAAAGTGGGAGACAAGATGGAAAGGAAAGGTCTAGAAAGGTTTGGTGATTAATTAAATGTGAAGAATGAGAGAGAAATCGCTGCATACAGTGTCTCTTGGTACCAAGGAGTGCACGGCAGGGGGCGGGGTAGAAGAATAATAATTTTATTTTAGGCTACTGAACGGAAATGCTTGACGATTAGCATAAGTTTAAGAAAGTAGACAGTTTCTAAAATATCATCATAAAATATATTCACTCAATATCAATTAATTTAAAAATGTACGTCAGTATTACTTAAAAGACTTTCCCACCCACCTGGTATGGCACCGTGAATTCATATTACTTTGTCCTTAAAATAGTGATGTGTGAAGGAGGTATGACAACGCATTTTCCAGGTGAGCCCTAGGAAGTTAAAGTGACAGTCTCAAGGTCATAGAGCAAGTCAGGAGTGGAATTAGCATTGCACTGGTTTTAATTGCTGTCCGTTGCATAATTATTCCAAACCCAATTTTCTTATAAGGTACAAAGAATACTGAACTTGGTACAAGTCTTGATGTATCTTAGTAGGAGAAACAGATTTAAATTCAGCAAGTTGAATGTCAGGGAAAACAAACAAACAAGAAAAACCTTGACATTACTAAAGAGATTATATAATATTTTTGCTAACTATCAGGGTGGTAGTCCATGATATTTGACTTTTTTTTTTTTAATTTTTGTGAGAGGATATTAAATTTCTCTTGCCTACAAACAGAATGGCTGCAGAAGATTTTCCAGTTAGAATGGGTGGTACATTTTAAGAATGAATTTCAAAGGCTATGAATTAGGCATTCAATTATGGGCCATAGATTCTATTGGGTAAAGCTGTAGCTATCCATCAAGTCCCTTCTTCTGCACATTTTAATTTTTTTTCATTTGTAAAATAACAATATTGTTAGTCAATCCTTCCTCTACAACCCAAATTACCCCATCTGATGACAGAGGAGACATTCATGAAGATGTTTATGAAACATTACATTGGCATACAGTTTAATACAGCCTCCTTAAATTGTTTTCTAAATTCGATTGAAAAACATAATAGAGATGATAAAAATGTAGCCACCAGCACTACTATGAGAAAACAGAAAGCTTTCTGTGAGGAGAGCATCGCAAGGCATTCTAATCATGGTCCCTTTTCTCAGTCACTGAGGAATCCCCCAAACGTTGACTGGTGGCGGTAACCCAGCAGTGAAAGCCCACAAGGCGGGGGAGTAGGTTGGGTCAGTCACCCACTAGGTGTAGGAGAAATAATTCCCTGGGTTCTTGTTGAGAAAGTTCCTGAAAGAAATGTTTACACTCTAGACCGAGACTGACTCCACTGCAGGGTCCAATGAAGAAAGGTGAAAAGCAAAGGACTTACAAATCTGAGTCACTACACAAGAAGTTGAGGAAGGATGACATTTTGCCTTTCAGAAGAGCAGAAACCCTTCACACCAAAATGTGAGATAACATTGAATCCAAAGTTTGATGACTCTGCTTGCTGCAAAGACATCATCAGAAACACTGGTGACTATTTGGAATGCCACATCTTTTCAAATGTCAGTTATAGTAGACACCGCCTGTTCTTTAGTTTCTATAGGCGACAGCTGAATGAACCTGCTTGCTGAGCAGGAAGGTTGGAAGAGAAGAGAGCAGGGCTCTTTTAAGCACCAATTGCCACAGTCCTAACCCAGGCTTTGCCCTATGAATCACAACTTGCTCCTTCGGAAACATAATACCATTGAGAAGGTGTCATACACAGAAACTCTTTTATCCATTCAAAACCCTTTAAGGTCGTCTCCAAGGACAATGTGTCTCTTTCCCCTTGGAAGATTATTTTTCTACATGCTGTGTGCTCCTTCAGGATCTAACCCACCAGGGTGTATGAAAGTTGGGTTTAAGAAGGCTCTATTTTTGATATTTGCAGAATTTATTGACCTCTTCACTACCGTCATGATTGGGGGGTGGGGGCAAGGGGCAGGGGGCTGGGAAAGCCTTCCTCAGACGTACAAAGTCCTGAACCTTTTCCGTGTGAAAGCAACAACCATGGAGGCACACCATCAATCTGGTGGGTTTACTGCAGGGCAAGGAGCAAGCAACGTATTTCATTTCACGTCTTCTTTAGCAGAGGTTTTAAAATTAAAGATGCTCCTAGAATCCGTAATGGGAGAACTCCATTAATAAGGGGCAAGACTTGTGGTTTTAGGTGAACTTGATAGGGTATTCCTCAAGGAAAAGAAATTATTCACGAATTCATGTCACGAAAGTATCAAAATGTTCAGCATATCTATACCGTCTGATTAAACTGTTTCAGAGGCACATTTCCATTTAATTCATCTGCTGCCAGGCTCCTTGAGAAATCGCTGTATTTGGTGCATATTTTGGACTAACTGCTTCAAAATCTTGACAATATGTTTAGTTTGCATAAATCAGGCAAAACATATTTTGTTTTGTTCAGCATGCTCTGAACTTTCACAGTTATTTCATTATCTGTTCAGATGGTCCCCCAGCCTTGTTTCAACTGAAAGGGAAATTGTAAATGTTGTTAAAATAAAACCCGGCTGATGCTTTGGCAGCTGTGCAATTTGCAAAGGACCTGGGTTCAGGGATCTAGCTTAAACCCAAGACGCTTATCTTCACTAACTTCCATGGGGATGAGCATTACCGATGCATCACATTTTGCAGAAATCTGTCCAATCTTCCCTCTTTAAGGAAATCTATTTTCATTTTAGAAAGATCCATCTTCCCCCAGCTTCCCTTCTTGGTCTCAGGCATCGCTGATTATAAGTTTCTTCCTCTTTATAAAATATTCTAAAATTCGTCCTACTTATAATTTTGAGTCACCCATTTATGGCAGCTTTGTCTTTCTTATGTCTCCTCTTCTCTCATTATTGTCTTTTACAGTTAGTTCAAAATAAATGTGTTCATATATATATATTTTTCTACTATGTCTGCTTCTCCTTAAGCTCATTTAGTTCTCACAAACATTTAATATTAAGGCTTCAGTTTTTGGGTTTGCTCTCAAGAGTTTAGGAAATTCTTCATGCCCTCTCCTGACGTTCCTCAAGGGCAGATATGGCCTTCTCATTCTCTCTCCTGCTCTGTGGAATCCTTCATGCAAAATTTTCCTTTTGGACAAGACATTCAGTGTAACAGGACTAGATCTCAACACCTTCAAACATGAGGTCAGACAATTTAGTTCGCGAACTCATTGCTGAATATCACTACGGTCACCTTCGAAGTCCTCCCCTTGGGAAGCTATGCACAGACACCAGTGCCTAGTCCACCCTTCAAAGCAATTTTGGAACTCTTTTTCTGGAATGGCCAGCAGAGTTTCCTATTACCCTTGATGTCCTGAATGTCAACAAAATATCTTCCTTTCAGTATTTCCTTTATCTTCGGGTAAAGAAAGAAGCCTTTGGGGGCCAGATCAGGTGAGTAGGGAGGGTGTTCCAATACAGTGATTTGTTTACTGGCTAAAAACTCCCTCACGGACAGTGCCGTGTGAGCAGGTGCATTGTCGTGATGCAAGAGCCATGAATTGTTGGTGAAAAGTTCAGATCATCTAACTTTTTCATGCAGCCTTTTCAGCACTTCCAAATAGTAAACTTGGTTAACTGTTTGTCCAGTTGGTACAAATTCATAATGAATAATCCCTCTGATATCAAAAAAGGTTAGCAACATCATTGCAAGAAGTTCTCAAACTTAATTGTCAGACTTCGTATAAGATATGAAGACTAAGCTATGGGGATTAGTCAATAAAAGACAAAGGAACATGTTAATGTAGACTCAGTCCCCATTCATTCATTCATTCGCTCATGCGTTCAACAAACATTTAATGTGTGGTTTAAGTATTATGACAAGCATTGGAGACTCAATGGAGAACAATGGGTAAAGGTCCCTACTTTCTCTGAGTGCAGTCTATGTGGGATCAAGACAAACAGTTATAACACTGATAAGTGCTACTAAAGGGGAAAGTACATGTTATTACATTATATTTCATACTCTATCTTTAAAAATTAATAGGAAGGGATAAAACAGGATTTTCTTATCCTTTTAGCCCTTATGTCTAAATACATTCTGGGGATAGTTGGCACTAAAAAATTAAAATTTCCATCAGAAGTAATTTAAGAACATTCCAACTCCTCTGCCTGTGTCTCTCTCATTTCCATTTTCTTTCTTCCCCAGTATAAACGGAGGATGCACTCAGTGTTTGCTTTATTGGGCAGAATGTCTGTCATGTTACTGGGGACATTTTGTTGGGGAGCTCCTGAATCACGGTGGGGAGAAGACATCCCACAATTTCACGTGCAATCCCTTCTTCGTGACCTTTAATTTATCAGCTTACAAGGAATTTTCCAGCCTCAATAAAAAATATGTCTCCTTTCTCTGCTCTGCTTAATTATTCTTTGCCTATTACTGACCTTCTGATTGATTTCTTTAATTTTTTCACTACTTACTACAGTTCATCCCACTGTTTTCTCTGCAATTCACACACTTTTTTGGGGGTCATTATCTTGCACAATTCATGAGGAACAATGATCATTCCACACACTTGGATATGTCATTTTGTTAGAACTACAGTTGCCGAGTAAAATGGCAACCTTACAACTGGAAAAACATTTAAAAATCAAAAAGCATGCATCCTCTTAACGTTAGGACTTGGCCCAGTACGGATTTAAATGAAAATTGGCCTCAGTAGGGTGATTTTATCCTCTGAATAAATGAAATGTTTGGCTACTTAAAAACTTTCTATTCCTTTTATTTTTATTTTTTAAAAGATAAGTCCTTTAATCAAAATTAACCAAAGGTTTACTAAGTCGTGAAAGTAACTTTCATGTGTGCCTTGCACAGAATGGCTAAAATAAGAAATGACGGGAATTAACAAGTATCGATAAAGATGTAGAATAAACAGAAGTCTACACACTGCTGGAGGGAGGATAAATGAGTACAACCACTCTGAAAATCTGTTCGTCAGTACCTACAAGTATGAAAGCTGAACATATGCCTTCCTGTGACTAGTCATTCCACTCCTAAGTATATACCCAATAGGAGTGGCAGGCAGGAGTTAGAAAATGAAAGAGGAGGAGGAGGAGGGGTGGGCAGGGGTCCATGGTGCCTATAGAAAAAGCTCATAAATAGCTTTGATTAACTGCCTCCAACCACGTATCTCTTTTTATAACAACAGATGATAAGAGGTGGTCTGAAGCAAGATAAAAATCTGAGTCAACAGACCTCCACCCATCTTAGGAGGTCAAGCCTCCCCATGGAACAGCACCCACCACCTCTTTCCGCCAAGTCAATATGTATCTCCCTCACCCCACCCAGCAAACATAAATCCTTGGGGCAAGGGGTCTCTCACTCTCTCAGCCTCTTGCCAGCTCTCTCTCTCTCTCTGTCTCTCTCTCTCTGTCTCTCTGTCTCTCTCTGTCTCTGTCTCTCTCTCTGTGTTTCTCTGTATCTCTGTCTCTCTCTCTCTCTGTCTCTCTCTTTCTGTCTCTCTCTCCTACCTTGCCTAGGCCCGTTCTCGTCTCCTAGGACATTTCACTAATAAACCCTGCTTGTATACTAATCAGCTTGCTGACCTTTGATTCTTCACTGCACCGGCAAGAAGAACCGAGACTCCCATAATAGGAGGATAACAAAAATCATGGACTAGAATGTTTATAGCAGTATGAGAATTCATAATTACTCCAAACCAGACATGCTCATCAGTATGAGGATGAATAAATTGTGGTGTATTCATATAATGCAATGCTATATTGCAAGGAGAATTGAATTAACATGCATCAACATGGCTGAATTTCACAAGCATAATTATTCAACAAAGATAATATTGAACAAAAGAAACCAGATATGAAAAAAGCATGCAGTAGATGTTTTCATTTACATCAAGTTCAAAAGCAGGCAAACTAATTGTCAGGAGAGTACGTACCCTTGGGGGTGGTTGAGGAGACTGATGTTTATATGAGTGTGTTTAACTTTAGAAAATTAATCAAGTTATCTATTTTTTATTTGTGTACTTTTGTGTATGTGTACAATTCTTCATTAATATTTCACAAGTGAAGAGAAAGAATGGGGAGAGAGAGGGAAAGGGAGAGGACAGGGAAAAGGGAGAGGGAGGGAGGGAGAGACAGAGAGAAAGCAGAGAAAGACTGGTGAAGAGACAACTTAATTTATTCATTGATTGCATCATGGGTAGACCCAGACAAATGAGTAAATTTGACAAAGTTTACTTTGACGGCCCTTCCTTTCTCTTTTGTGACCTCCTTTTTAGCCATGGGAACCTTACAATCTTTACTCTTTCTTTTTCTGTACCAAAATTACCATCAGGAACAGCTGTCCATTAAGCATTTCTTTCTGAGTATAAAATTCAATGGGTTTTCACCTCTCCCAGGGGCAGCTGCTGCATTTTAAGCCTGACAATGTTTCTCATGTGAAATAAGAAGTCTTTAGTCACCTATTAAAGGAATTCCAGCAGCTAGAGGCAGGAGTTTGGGGACAGAGCTTTTGGAATCACACTGGTTAGGCTTCTGCTTGCCTTTCTCATGAGTAATGCCAACACTGGTTAGCGTAGTTGACTGTTTTCTTTAAGAAATCACTCTTTATTCTCATATCATATCATCTACAAACTTTTATTATAGAAACACATAACCCTGTTTTGTAATATATTATTGACATGCTTATCACCTCCAGTAGACCACACGTTCCTTTAAGTCTGGGATCATCTTTCATTCACCTCTTTATCTCTAGTGACCAAACACTGTGTTTGACGTCAAGTAGGCAATCCATCAAGCCTGGTGGAAATTTTACCATATCATTAAAGCCCTTCTAGTTCCCACACAATTTATACTTCTCCAAGACATAGAAAAATAAACCTTCCAAATTCTTTATATGATGTCTGTACAACACTGATACCAAAATCTGACAAGCACTGCACAAAAAAGTACAGCTCAATGGAACTTAGGCATATCAATGTAAAAATCCTCTATCAAATAGTAGCAACCAGAATCTGGCAACACATTAAAATAATAAAACTTCATGACTAGGTAGAAATTATTCCAGAAATACAAGGACAGATTGGTATTAGGAAATGTATTAATATAATTTATCAGATTTGTAGACTTGAGGAAAAACATATGATCATCACCATAGACCCAGAAAAGGTAGTTGTCTAACTCCAGCAACTATTTCTTATTTAAAGAACATCAATTAAAGTGAGAATTGATAGTTAATTCCTTGACATAAATGTATCTCCATCCATCCATCCATCCATCCATCCATCCATCCATCCATCCATCCATCCAACCATCCATCCATCATTCATGTCAACTAAAAACTGGCATCAAAATCAATGGAGAAACATAAATAGCATTCCTGCTAATGTTACAGATAAAACAAGGATACCCACTGTTACCACTATATTATTTAACAAAATTAGACAAGAAAAAGACATTAGAAGCATAAAAATTGGAAAGGAGGTAAATATATTACTACAGTCAGGGAAGAGTTTTTACCTGGAAAACCCAAGAGCATCAACAGAAAAAAATAATATAGGCAATGAGAGAATTCAGTAAGATATATCAAATAGCAATTAACAATAGCCTTTGTGTATAAATATAAGTTAGAAGAAATAATGTAAGAAAAGACCCTAGTTAGAATAGTACTTCCAAAGATAAAACTTTACGAGAAATGTGAAAACTTATATGAAAACTTTAAGACATTTCTGAAGGACGAAATAAGCCTTGACAAATAAATAGACACCTCATACACTGGGGATCAGAATACATGGCAACAGAGATCTGTTAATTCCCCTGAAGGGAATTCATGAAGTAAACATAATCTTAATAAAAATATCAATGAGTTTTTAAAGAAACTAAACTGGCTCATTCTAAAGTTCATACAGAAAAACAAATAAGCAAGAAGAGCCAGGAAAATTCTGAGAAAGAAGAGAATAAAATGGGACTAGCCGTGTCAGATGTTAAAACACCTTATAAAGTCTGCATAATTAAATGAATGTGGTACAAGAACAGGAATACATAAGCCAATGAAAGATTTTTTTCAAAAAAAAGATTCCATCCCTTATAGGTCTTTATATATGATAAATGTGGCATCATTGGAATAAGGGGTCAGCCATACAGAAAAGGAGAGTTTTATCCATTTTTTTTTGATTGCAGTATAAATTCCAAATGGGTCAAAGATTTAAGTGTTAAAAACAAATGAAACCATAAAAGTTTCAAACTATAAGGAAAAAAGATACCTTTACAACCTCAGAAGGGGAAAAGCCATTTTAAAATCTGACTCAAAATCAGGAAGGTAAAAAAAAAGAAAAAAGACCGGAAATCCCTTTCTTATCTTCCCACTGTGTGTGGCCTGCTTCAGATAACTGAAACTCATTTCTTTCAGAAAGATGTCAGCTGAGAAAAAACATGGTTAAAAAGGTAGGATAACAGATAACATAAATATTGGAAAGTTTCGTTTCATGAGATGATTACGCACCTCATATCTCTTCACTTTTATGTTCTAGCTTGACAACTGTAACAGTTACACAACAAATCGAGCCATCATTTTCATACCGTAACTCACACAGCTGATGACATTCCATTTCTGACAGATTTGATCACATGTGAAATACTTAAGAATGTTTACCCAAACAGGGTGATCACATTGTAAGTTATATACACGTCTAATCGCTATGTTGTACACCTGAAATTCACATATTCTTTTTCAACTGTAATTGAACATTTTACTTTAATGAAAAAAAATAAATAATTTTAACCAAGAGACAGGTGGGCTTTAGGTTGGGATGTGCTTTCCCTCTTCTAAGCACCAAAGTTGCTTGATGCCAAGTACCGAAACTGACAAATAATATTTATTTATTCATTATTTATTTATTTATTTAAATGGAAGTCCTTCTAATAAATGCAGGAAAAATTTGGGAGCAATGGTACTGGAGGATATTCTTCAAAAAACGAGGGAATAAAGAACATAAGTCTGTTCTCTTCTAATAGCTATGCTATAAAATTTAAAACACATCTGGTCCCATCAGGGATATCCTGGTGTGTCACCGTAAAGACACTGGGTAGTGTGAAGACAAGACTTGACCACACCTTATTGAAGGTACTTCCTTATCTAAACAAGAGAAGGGATTTATGTGTCCATCAGAGGGGAGGCATCAGCAGGGGACATTTGGACAAAGAAGGACAGAGCGATCAAGTCTCCACCAGAGCAGAGTTTGTAGGATTGCTTTGGATTCCTTTCCCATTGATGATGGCGACCATGAGTTTATCTGGGACAGTCTAGGTTTATGCCTCTTGTTCTGCTGTATTTATTTAGAGTATCTCCTTTCGTTCTCAAAATAAAATGGATGGTAAATTATATGGGCATCCTGTCCCTAAGCCTTCAGCCTTGTGTGGCCCACCTGTTTTCCTTGGTACTGAACCTTCTTTGTTTGCCAAGTTCCTTCCGAGTGGATGATCTGTCCTGATTTTTGATTGGCATCTTCCCAAGATATTCCTCCTCCCCTATGATATCTGCAGTGCAAAATGATGTATCTACCCCACACCTACCGAGACTCTAGGATCTGGGGGCAGCTTGACTGCACAGGTGAAAACCATCCAAGTAGGAGTCCAGGTGAGAGGGATATTAAGCCAGTGGGGTTTTAGTGTGCTAGTCCCATTGAGAGTAATTAAAAGAGTGAGTAAAGGATACTGAGGTAAGATTGACAATAAAAGATATAAATAAAAATTAGAAACAAAGGCTAATACCCTTGGAAAAGGCATCAGGCAATTATTTCCTTAAACAGAAGACAGGTTACCATTGAAGACTGACATTTGTTTCTAAATGTTCAGGTGGAAGGTCTGATTTCAGCCATGGTAAGCACCCAATATCCCTGATGGGACCAGCTGTATGTTCATTTTATAGCATAGCTACTAGAAGAGAACAGACTTATGTTCTTTACTCCCATGTTTTTGAAGAATATCCTCCAATACAGTGAAGAATCTAGAGATTCGGGATGTTTAGGGCTTCCTTTGGAAGAGGCATTCTTGCATGTTGATTGTCCTTGCCAGAGAAGTGAGAGGGCATATCTGGGGGCCATACTGGCACTATGAATTCATTTTGAAAAAGTATTTCTCTAATAAAGTTGGAAGGAGAAGTCTTAGTTCATCTCAGAGACCAATGTCCCAGAGCTAATCAATCTCACGTCCTTTCAAAATTCTCCAGGGTCACAGGAGCTTGCTCCATGGAGTCGCCAGGGAAAAGAGCTGCAACTCCTTGAAGCTCAGTGTCCCTTTTTGATCTTTTAAAGTTTAACTTAATTATAATTTGTAAATGCCGCATGTACCATTGGGGGGAAATAAGAGTTATAGGTGGCAGGACAACTAATTTTCACATATAGAGCAGAAATGGGTTAGGGATATTGGTGAAAATGTCGTAGAAAAGAAAAAGCGTGTTTGATGTTTCGATTTTATCGACACATGGAAAAGAGTTCTCAATCTCAACCCTATCACGCAGAGCAGAGCCTTTAAATTAAAATATTGGATTACAATTTACTAGATTTAAAGGCGACTTTTCTGATCGCTCATCATGACTAATGGGCCACAGAGGTGCTGGACACAAAACCACTTCATACAACAGGTATTCAACAAATCTGCATTGAGGACTCAGTTTTGGCCACGTACAGTGTTAGCATAGCAAGCAACATTTGTCATTCTCCTGTCCTCACCAACTTATAGTCTAATGTACAAAACAGGAATTAATCCAGTATTGAACCCAATAGATACACAATTAGAATTGTGTGAACAATTAGAGATCTGACCTTTGGGATATTGTGAATAGGAGCTCTAGCAAGGTTAGTGTTTCAAAGCCAACGTACGTGGCACCGTGAGGGTATAAAAGGAGATCTGACTCAGATTTAGACTCAGAGTTTCTCTTAGGACGTGACTCTGGGCCTGGAGGATAAGGAGGCATCACGTAGGTGAAGAGCTGGCTTGGGGGTAGGATGGGGGAATGTCAAGTACGTGGGGGCTCTATTTTCCAATGAAGTGATCTAATCCTCAACGGCATTGAAAAATTTCTCCCAAAGACACGAAACATGGGTTATGACTAATATTTTCTAATGGCAAACATCCTCCAGAACTTTTTTCCACTTCATAAATGAAGCACAATGGAATCTACATCACGTTCAAGGTTAGTATGGGGACTCGATTACAATGATCCTTCTTAGAGATAAAGACTCAACAGTTTTCACTCAAGAAATATTTATAAAAAGCTGACCCAAAACAGATGGTTTGATGGTTCATAGATAATCATTTGTTGTCATCGAAAGAGGTTTACTCAGGAGTTCTATGAAGCTTCAAAATATATGATGAGATTATTGTGACATAGATTTAGATATACTTCCGATCAAAGCACATATCCTAAAATATATCAATGATGTGCAGGGAAATAGTGGTAAAATTCATCCTATTACATGCTATTAGAGGTTGTATCAGACTATTTCAGAGCAGGACTGATCCCCGGTTGTATAAGGCTTAGTGAGGTCAAAAGGAGGGCTGTATTTAACCAAACCAAGAAACACCACAAGATGCAGATTCTTAGCTCTTGCAGAATTTGCACAGAAGTTGTTGGGAAGGTTAACATCAGGAAAATGGTCGTGGTAGGGTATTTGAGCAATTTTCCGTCTTTTTGTTAGTACGTCTGCATTACTAACTGGGTTCACCCTTCTGGTCCCTTCTCTTTGCTTCTCGTTGCTTATTTCTCCCAACGTGTTTTACTAACTCAATAGAGAATTTAGAAAAGGCACTCACTCCCCCTCCACCCTGTCTCAAATTTGTGTGACATAGAGGTGGCTCCCTTTCCCCGGCCCTGATGCCATCTAGATGGTGTTTTCCTGGGACCCAGTGAGCAAGTGTAACACAAATCTGTCTGTAGGAGCACTTGAAGGTCAGACCTCACCTTGGCCATTCTATGAGTAGGATCTCAAACAAGATTAGTCAGGTATGTGGAACGGAAGGTAGAAGCAGGAAAGAGCAGAGCTGCCCACAGAACCAGGCTGACCGTCCAGGAGTAAACGGTGCTTGTAGAAACCATCGTTAAAGGGGTCTATATCAGCAGGGGCATAATAATAACTTACACCTTCAGGGCGGTTCAAGTTTACAAGGGCTTACTCACTTAAGAGTTTATCGTATGATACGCACAACTTTGGATCCCAGAAAACAGCTTGCGTGTATTGGCTTGTACACAGTATATGGTTCTTATACTTCATCTCAAGAGCTCTTTTGGGAGCAGGTCTGTTTTGAGATATAGGTCATAACCTACACAGTCTGCATGGCTATGAAACCATATCTCTGCAGCTTCCAAAAGCAGCTATAAATCTCTCATTGGCTGCTCGTGCGTGCGTATTCAGGCCCGGTAGATGGGATAAAAATCCCAAATCTTTTCCCTTCTTGGGGTCTAGGTAGTGGGTTGTACTCTCTCTTGGAAACTTCTCCTTTTCCTTGGTGGCAGACTCTTCATTCCGGTCACAATTAAAATGTATCTGCGTCAGAGAAAGGGAGAGACCTGTGACCACTCTCTTTAGAGTATGAGTCTCCTTCTGCTATTCTCTCTCTCATTACTCAGTGATTTCCTCGAAGCACTTCTAACAATCTGAAATTATTTTACTAATTTCTTTGTTTATTGTCTGTTTCCCTCACTGGAATATACGTTCCATGAGGGTAGGAACCTATTTTTGCCTGCTGTTATGCCCCAAGCCCTGCACCTGGTACAGGAACATACTAGGCATTCAATAAATGTTGAATGAATGAATGAAATAGTCTTACATTTCCTTATTAAGGATTTCACTCAATATATCTTTGATTAAAACATTCATCACCTTTCATTAGTTGGAAACCGAATAACGTAAAACCACAGAGTTCACATAACCTACTTCTGCCATTTTGCAAATGAAGAAATGAAGCCCCAGAAGTTGTGGGTTTTCCAAGGTTAGGGCCAGGACTAGAGCCGGGTCACTTTTCCTCACTCAGCTCAGTGCCCTACCTACCACACCTTGACCACCCACAGAGAAGGACGCTTTATAAAAGGTTCCTATGGTCAGTCCTCTTTTGCATAAACGCTACCCTTGCTGGCTTCATGCACACAGACTGAAGAGAAAGCATTCCATGAAGTGTTTTGTAAACTCAGAAGGACACCGTGATGTTGGTAGGGTCCCAGACCTTGAAAGCAAGTGCCAGCATTATGGTTGGTTATATTATTTAAAACATCAGACTGCAAATGAGTTTGAGGTTGAGAGGAGATGAATCAATCTGGTAAATGAGAAGTACAAAAGGGCTAATTTAGAACAGCACTGGGTCAATAGATTGAGCCAACTCTATGTATCACTGTTTCCCGAGATCATTATGTGCAGCAGGAATAACTCTTAGAAACCCAGCTGTATGGGAAGACAGATCTGTCCTCTAAGATAATGTTCTTAAATTCCGTCTTATAATTCCCTTATGGGCCCCCCACCTTACCCTGTCACGTTTGGAAATGACAGCAACAAGAATCTCTTTCTAAAGGTTGTCTGATTACAGAGATTATAACTCTCTGATTAGAACCACAGCCAAGGGGAGAATGTTTACATCTCCAGAGAGAGGACACACGTTTGGGGAAGACATCTCCCCCTTCATAGATTTGATCTGTTGAACTTTATTT
Source organism: Rhinolophus ferrumequinum (assembly GCF_004115265.2). Taxonomy (NCBI): domain Eukaryota; kingdom Metazoa; phylum Chordata; class Mammalia; order Chiroptera; family Rhinolophidae; genus Rhinolophus; species Rhinolophus ferrumequinum. Next base: position 9,538,476 of record NC_046297.1, read on the forward strand.
TATTTTCCACGTGGCTCTTGCAAGTTGTTTGGCTTTTGAGGAGGAGGAGGATGAGGAGGATGAGGATGATGATGGTGATGACGATGAACTACTACTTAAATGAACTACGACAGACAATAGATCACAACGACGGGGCAGCTACCATGTGTGAGGCCCTGCTCTGAGCACTTCATAGGTATTAACCCCCATGACCATCACGATTATCCTGATGAGGCGCGGCTCCCCTTTTACCAATGAAGAAATGAGCTAGTAAGGGGTGGACCTGAGATTTGAACCCAGGCAGTTTGGCACCAGCAACATAGTCACGGCAGTGTCTCACTTTTCACCTGAAGATTTCAAGTTGAAATTCTCATTGTAACAATGACTCCGAACAGAAGATCCAGCCCTCGGTGCAGCCTTGGTACCCAGTACTTCCTTTCCAACATTCCCACTTGATCGGATCCTTAGTGAACCCCTCCCGTGCGTCTGGTCTGCTCAGGGAAGCAGGGACTCTTGGTACTGTCAACCACTAGCACAGTAGCTGACAAATACACATAACAGATGTTCAAACAGTGCTTGCTCAGTGAGTGAATGAATTTTCCAAATTGACTGCCATTCTTTACAGTTTATTAATAATATGGCAAAGTCTTACGAGTCATTTTCAAATGTCATGGTTTAATTAGTAGTTCATTTGGCTTAAGCTGTGGGGAGGAAGGCAGTGTGAAGAGTAAGGAAGCAGAGAGGGAAGGACAATATTGATTAAAACCTCTGATGAGAGTACAATCGAATATTAATACTAATCTTCATCAGCAGAATAATCGACTTATTTCATTTTTGCTGTCCCTAGCACGAAATTGTCCCCATCAGGACCCTATTTCCAAGTGACCATCGACAGTTTCTATGTCCTGGTGATACTTTATAATTCAAACAGACTAGATTTTCTAGAATCCGTATTTCATCAAAGCAGTGAGTAAAGAGAATGATATGCAGTAATTGTGGGCTTTATAAAAAAAGGAAAAGGGACGGAGGGAAAGAAGGCGGGTATACTTGGTCTCGTTGTTGTTGGATTACTGAGGAAGCTTCCTAAAACATTTTCTTTTTGCCTCCCTACAATCTCTTCCCTCTTCAATACCCAGGGGATGCCAAAAAAATTTATATATAAGTGGACACTTCGGTCAACGTTGCTCAAGTAGTACTTTGCCATAATCAGAAGTGTCTGGACACTGATGGCAACCACTTTGAGCACCTCTTGTCATTGCAGAAGTCAGATGTGACTTGTATTCATATTTTGTTATCAGTATATATTATAATTTTTGGTTTGTTTTTTATTGGGGAATATTGGGGAACAGTGTGTTCTTCCAGGACCCAACAGCTCCATGTCAGGTCGTTGTTTCTCCATCTAGTTGCGGGGGGCGCAGCTCAGCTCCAAGTCAAGTAGTTGTTTTCAATCTAGTTGTGGAGGGCGCAGCTCACTGGCCTATGTGGGACTCGAACCGGCGACCTTGGTGTTATGAGCTCACGCTCTAACCAACTGAGCCATCCAGCTGCCCCGAGTATTACAATTTTAATATAGTTTTTGTCCTTTCTTAAAATGTGTATACATTTTTTTGGCACCCTCTGTATCCAAGGTCTGACAATTGAGTTTGTGAACTCATCCTAGAACAATCGCTACATACCTCAGTGCTGAATTTCACTATGGTCACCTTCAAAGTACTCCCCTAGGGAAGCTATGCACTGACACCAGTGCCTATTCCACCCTTCAAAGCAATTTTGGAACTCTTTCTCTGGAATGGCCATCAGAGCTGTCGTCATATTACCCTGCATGTCCTGAATATCATTAAAATGTCTTCCTTTCAATATTTCCTTTCTCTTCAGGTAAAGAAAGAAGTCATTGGGGGCAAGATCAGGTGAGTAGGGAGGGTGTTCCAATACAGTTATTTGTTTATTGGCTAAAAACTCCCTCAGAGACAGTGCCGTGTGAGCTGGTACATTGTCGTGATGCAAGAGCCATGAATTATTGGCAAAAAGTTCAGGTTGTCTAACTTTTTCACGCAGTCTTTTCAGCACTTCCAAATAGTAAACTTGGTTGACTGTTTGTCCAGTTGGTACAAATTCATAATGAATAATCCCTCTGATATAAAAAAGGTTAGTGACATCATTGCAACAGGTTCATGAATGTAACTGTCAGACGTTATATGCCTTTGCACAGAGTCATATCTGTCTAAAATGCCTTCCTACACGCACACACAGCCTTCTCCACCTAGGACGGAAAGGTAAAGCTATTGCTCAAGGTCAGACCTACCTACGCAGCTCCTCCTTCCTGCTCTTCCTGCTCCTCCAACCCCATTATCACAGCAGCCTGGCAGAAGTGCAGTTTATCACCATTCCTTCATGCTTCCCGCTTCACTCTGCTTTTGCCAGACTTCCCATCAACCCCAGTCCCCTTTCATTCACATCTCTCTCCACATTGTGTTCACCCATCCTTCTACCACAACTATATTTGAGCTACTGATTCTGGTGTGACCATCTACAGGCACTCAACGTTTGTTCCTTGTCTTCCAGACTTATGAACTCACAGGACTATGGGGAGCAGTTAGAAGAGCTCACTGATATTTATTAGATCATCCTAGGTGCCAGGAATTTTCTGGAAGCTTGATATGCCTTTCAGTTTTCACCGGTATTGTGAAAGTATCATTATGCCCTATCTATAGAGTTGTGATATTGGTGGTCCAGACATGGCGTACGCTGGGCATGTACTTTCTCATTATGTCGAGTGGCCATCATGCTTCTGGGATTTTTCAGCCATTAGGGAAGTTTAGAAAAATGTTAGTGAGATGCTATAGTCAGAAAACAAAACATAGGTACCTGGTGTGGGTCAAGTGTGAGAGTAGCAGGCAACGCAGGGCACGTTGTGGTGGGGTTGGGGTGGGGTGGGGTGGAATGCCCCTGAAAGATGAACAGAGGGCATGGATTTGGCTGGTTCTTGGCAGTCCCAGCCCACGTCAGCAACTGCTGGCTCTGATCCTGCTGTGACTGCTGTCTGTTCTGTGCTGCCATTGTTTATCACATGTCCCTTAAAGTGAACAAAGGGGTTGCTGGCTTATTTATTTCCACAAGCCGAGACCACTGTCCCAGAGCTACAGGGGTCAGCAGTGAACAGGTGCACCTTGGGGGTGACCATTTTCCTAGGTCACATGACTTTGTTCAACGATCCGGGTCTAAGGACATTTGGGTAGAACTGAATCTCTTAGTAAACATCAATTCTCATTTCAGATGTTCTACCACATTCATCAAAAAAAGCAAAAAAAAAAAATTTTTTTTTTTTTCTGATGTGAAAAAGATGGAAAAGGAAGCTGTTGACATTTCTACTAATTGGGTCATTATTATTTACCCTGGACCTGAACACTATAACCAAAAGTGAAAACCATAATGGACGGAAGAGACTGCTCAGCTCAGTCCAAGATGGCACTTAACAACAACAGCAATAACGTGGGTCCCTGAGAGGAGGACCGAATTCATTAACACACTGATGTCAGACTTCAGAGGAGCTTTTAGTTGCAGACTTTCAATCTTTGTCATCCCTAGTCAGATATAAACAAACAAGTGATTGAAGGGAGAATGTCTACACAGCAGTTGCCAAACACAGAAATGACCTAACAAACTTCCTCTAAGTTGATTAAAAACAAAATGAACATCTGTTCTTAGTACACCGCCAGTACGTATTTAATTAAAACTAGTATGATCTCAGCAAGGTAGAAGACTATCAACACTTTTGAATATACGTTAACCCAGAGACAATAAATAAAGTGAAACAAGGATTTTTCACTGCATATATGAGGTTGGACAACTAAGTTTGTGAACTCATCCTAGAAGAACTGCTACATGCCTCACTGCTGAATATCACTATGGTCACCTTCCAAGTACTCCTGATGCTAGCACCTAGTCCACACTTAAAACAACTATGGAACTCTTTTTCTGGAATGGCCATCAGAACTGTCGTCGTATTACTCTTGATGTTCTGAATATCATCAAAATATCTTTCTTTCAATATTTCCTTTACCTTTCGGTAAAGAAAGAAGTCATTGGGGGCCAGATCAGGTGAGTAGGGAGGGTGGTCCAGTACAGCTATTTGTTTGCTGGTTAAAAACTCCCTCACAGACAGTGCCGTGTGAGCTGGTGCATTGTCGTGATGCAAGAGCCATGAATTGTTGGCGAAAAGTTCAGGTCGTTTTAGTCTAACTTTTTCATGCAGCCTTTTCAGCACTTCCAAATAGTAAACTTGATTAACCGTGTGTCCAGTTGGTAGAAATTCATAATGAATAATCCCTCTGATATCAAAAAAGTTTAGCAATATTGTTGCAACATATTTGTGAACTTAATTGTCAACCCTCGTGTGACTGTGTAGACTAAAGATGCTCTTGTGTGTTATTCTAAGAACAGTGACTCTATGGGTAGTAACCATTGCTATCAATAATTAACACCCCATATCTATGCATTTAGAGACTGTCACCTCAAAGCCCTTGCAAATTCCCTTATTTACCCTTTAAGACTGAAACCACTGCATCAGTTGCTGAAATATATTCAGCTCTGTGGTAGACCCTACCAACCGTGTGACATCAAATAACAACACACAACAACTGAAGAGAAGTACAGTGGAATTCTGAAACCAATTAGAACTACAGGGACAAATTAGATAGGAGAAATGTAATTATCCAAACTGCGATCTGGGCAGGCTAACAGGACTAAGAGTCACCTCATCTTTTACAGAGATTTAATAAGGAAATCAGTTACTTAATTTGTCTTTCAAATGTTAAATGTTGCCTTCCTTGGAGGCTGGAGGAAGTGGCTTTGATGATTCTGCATTTGTTTTAGCACATGAAATGGAAAATAAAGACATATTGCTGTTTCTTTGCTTTGTTTCAGAGCCCTCATGGAATCCACCTGGAAAACTTCTTCTGCTTCAGGGCTGAATACTAGCCGCCTCTTCTTAGATACCTTCTCTGACGTGCCCAGAGAAAGCATCTCCTTTTTAGAGGCCTGACTGCCTTGTGTCTCCCTCCATGATCGCCCTCGTTATACTACAGTATAGTGGACTGTTTACTCAATGTCTTCCTCACTGGACTTGAGGGCAAAGACTGTGCCGTTCACATTTATATATCCAGTGCCTCAATTTATGCTCAACAAACATATTTTGAAATCAAGAAATGCTCCGGAAAAAGAAATTAGGGATCCTGAAAAATATTAAGCCAACAGAATGATCTACAAGTCAGGTATGATCTGACCTTTCAAGTTTAGATTCTAAAACCTATCTAGAGTTGGTGCAATATCCATCTTCCCCAGGAGACTTACCAAAATACATTTTGGGGGAGATCAGTGAGTATGATCTATTTATTTTATTTTTTTACATACATAGAAAAAAGGAACAGTGCTGTTAATAAAGCTACGGTTAGGTTTTTGGGACAAGCGTCTAAAACACAATGCATTGATTACCCATAATGCCATATATTACTTCCTTTCAATCAAGTAATGGCATCTTTTAAAATCACAGGACCCCAGGAGGACTTGGTATTGGTCCCACCCTCTCCAGGAAGAAGAGGGATTTAGCTGGCATTGTTTTCCCTAAGGAGAAATAGGATCTCAGGATTCAAGGCAGGATTCTCCCCTTTCATATTTTGAGTCACTGGGGAACCTCCTCACACAGGAAACAGAATGAATATAATGTGAGGGGAGCTTTACAAAGAATTTCTTGCACCAACCCCAGCTAGAATAAGTTTCAGTCTTTTAAAAAGACTCTGAACATGCAAGGAAGTTGTTACTCGGATGGTATTCTTATTGGTAGCTAAACACCAGACTGTTGGGAGCTATTTTTCATCACCACTAACTGTAAAAGCAACATCCCTCCACAGAGCGTCACTTCAGAAAGAGAATCTGAAATCCTATCTGTTATAATAATAAACACAATGGCAGCCAATGGGAGTTGAGGGACCAAAAAAAATCTATAAAAAGGTAGTAGAGACTGTGTCGTTGGCAAAATGTAATAATTGACTCCCAAGAGACAAATTAGGCATTGGACCTTTTATGGAGTTCTAGGGTCATATTTTCTCAAATATGGAGCCTTAGGGAACAAGGGACATTGATTCAAGTGAGCTATCAGCCTCCTTGGGGATTCTTTACAAACATACATAGACTTTTGTTTAGGAATAAACAAGCAACCTCAGGAATCTTTGTATTATACAAAATTCAAACTTAATAACTAAAAGTTGTGGATCAAGAGACATAGTGTCCCCTAGTTAAGGGTTGAACTCTGTAAACATTGATGAATTATAATTGAATAAAATACAGAAAGGCAGCATGTTGTATTTTGCACGAAATAAATTGGATTGCTTTTTTTTGAAGGAGCATGTTTATATTCCACTGACACAATGTTTCTGCCAAGCTAGGTTTCTAGAGGTCTTTTATTTATTGTCCTCTTCAACCTCGGAAGACGTTACGAAAAGCCAAAATACACACACAATTGCAAGTACACACACACACACACACACACACACACACACACACACACACACACCACTCAAGGTGTTCCACGCACATGGATGAAAGCCTCATTGTATACCTAAATACAGATAGCTCTGATCATCTCAGTTCCATTCTCAAAAACTTTCCGTCTAAAGCCTACGGGTGAAATCCACGTTCATTAACGTGTTTTTTCACAGTGGGCTAGCCTCAGCCAGAGAGCCCAGTGTCCTTGTATTCTCCCTTTTACATCAAAGCATCAAGCCAGTGGACAGTGGCACCCCAACATGTAAACTTCCCTGCCTTAGGCATGTAGTATTTACAGCTCCACTTACTGAAATTCTATTATCCTTCAAAGCTCCTACTGAATGCAGCCTCTTCTAAGAGTCCTTTCTGACTAAAATTAGTCTCAGGCCTCCCACAGTATCAAATTTCTTTCTTCAATTCTATTTGTGTATGTTTATATCTTGAGACACTGCCCCTTGCAGCCCCCAGCACCATGCATGGCCCATGTCTAAGTACATATTTGCTGTTTTCACATCATTGTCTTTCTCTTCCTCGGTTTTCCTGATTGCAGAATCAGGGTATGAGGTTACTATCTCTTTAGATACCTGACAGACCAAACAATCTATGACTCTCGGGTCATACAGGTTATTTATTCTCTTGCCTGATCCCCTACCCTATTTTTATAAGTCACAATATGGTTTTCCAGTTTCTAGAATATACGAAGTGCTGAAGGAATTTGTTTCATTACTGTTTTGAAAGTACAGTAAGTCCTCACTTAACATTGTGGATAGATTCTGCAACTTGAAGTAAAATGACATATAACCAAACCCATTTCACCACAGGCGAATTGATACAAATAAGAGTTAAATTTATAAGTCATCTCATCAACGTTATCATGAAATGATATGGAACAAGATGACGTAATTCGAGGACCTCCTGTAAATTATTTTTGTGAAGTTCTGAAAATCAAACATGTATTGAAGAAGCATAATAATGTGCTCATGAGCAGTTGTTTTAGTTGAACAGAGTGGATTCCTTTCTGCATATTTGTTATTTATTTAGTTTTCTAGACTGAGGGTCAGGAGGAAAGTATCGTTATTTCAACTCTATACTTAAGGAGCTAAAGTTGATTTGCTCAAGGTAGCAGCACTAAACTGGCATGTAGGTCAAAGTTCTTCTCCAGGTCATCACGTCTGGTGATCTGAATTGTGCGAAACAAGGCTGATGATGTGATGAAAGGATCATCGATCGGGTTGAGAAGATGGTAACGGGCCACCTTCTCATGGTCTTCCACACAGGGCACGTGTAGCTTGAGTGTCTGTGTTTTGGAACTAGGGCCTATAACTAAGAGAGCTATGCCTTAAGAATCCCACTGAGACAGTTTACACTGACAGAGGTTCCCTCTCACCCCCAAGACGGGGCGATGTTGGTAAAGATGGTACTGGAGAAGCACTACAGTCAAACGGGCTGCAAGAAGACAGACAGGGAGTTTCTTCACTTATTTGTCACTTCCTTGACCCACCATCTGGGAAAATGTTCATCCTGTGCCTCTTCCCCTAGAAGACCATTCCTAATAGGAATCTGGCTCTCCACATTAATCCGCTAGAAACCTACCAGCATGTAGTGTATGGCAGACTATATATTATTAGGGCAAGTCATATTATATTGCCCAGATGAAACACTTGCCTTTGAAAAGAGCTTAAGTGCCAGTGGATGTGTCCGGGCATTCATATTTGAGTCACCAAAGAATTGTATGTCTGTTTTGGATTACCAATCATTGAGATGGTAAGATTTGGGGTAAAATTCTGTCTTTGTAGGCTAGTCTTAAGGTATAATGAAGCAAGTTCCCACAAGCATCCCACTTTTAGGCAAGGCCTGCAGACTTCCAAGCCTGGGGCTATTTTCTTCAAACTTATACAAACGTAAAAGACATAGGTTGTCTTTCAGGATCAAGGGCAAAGGCAGAATTGCTGTAGGTTTTCCAACCTTGACCGTCATAGCACATCCTAATGAAATGCTTTGAAGGAAAGTGTTTAGAGCATGCATATTAAGAAGGGAAAAGATGGGAGGGTAACCAAAAAGACAAGGAAACAATACTTCACATGATGGGGGTTAGGAAAAGGGATCTAAGAAATGGTTTGATACCGATAAAAGATTTCGAAAGTTTTGACCCTAAGAGACAACAACAAAAAATGGTTGGAAGACATGGGAGTGCTCTTTTAGCTGTTGGCCCACTTCTTCCTCCCTAAACTCCCCAAAAGATATCCATGAGAAATGCCGCAATAGCGTTACAAACAACCCCTGGGAGCTGCCATGTACCACAGCAGTTGGTACGATCATAATCTAGTTCAGGCCACGTTACTGTGAACGCTGTGGATAACTGGTTTCGCAGAGCTAAGCTTTGTCAGCATGGGTTATCCCAGATGGCTGAGAAAATGCTCTAAACCTGGCAGGTGCTAGATGTGGAATCCCACAAACCTCATTTCACTTTATTAAGCTACTCCCATTTGTAGGACATTTTCTTGGCGATAGAGTTAAAAATATAAGTGGAAGAATAAATGGATCCAATTGATAGAAGTTACAAGCTGAATTCTCAGGAGCGCTAGTGAATAAAGGCACCACAGCTGGAGGGGATTCCTGTGAGCACAGAACCTGCAGTTCTGCTGCTGATGTCACCATGCAATTGAGATTATTATTTTTTTTTTATTATAGTCACAGCTTGGGGGTAATTGATTGTCAGTTTTATATGGGAAGGCATGGAAACCAGAACTTCAGGTTTCTAAGATGATAAAACAGAAACACTCATTCCACGGTATAGCCACTTTTTCAGAAGTCTTTGTGGGGACTGGATTTATAGAAACTTCAAAAATCTTTTAAGACACATTTAACAATAATGATCGTAAATACAGGTAAACAAGGATTCTCCTTTAGAGATTGCAAATGTCACCACCAGAGTCACATGAATCATGGAATGAGGAGCAGAGAAGGATCTGGAGTTCTCATTATTATCATATTATGGCATCATTATTCACCTAGAGAGGTCATGAAACACACAATAATTAGAACTATGTGTAGCTTACAAAGCACTTTCACACACTGGATCCCAATGGACCACCAGATTTACCCAAAAACATTTCCAAGAAGAGCTAGCAAACCCTCTGCTCAGGAATTGTCAGAAAATAACTTTCTGGACCCTGCAAAGTGCAACGTGCTCTATATAAGACACACGAGCTCAGGAGCACACAATTTGGTACATATCTGGTGTACCAAACCAAAGTTCTATAATTATTTTAGCCACAATAAGATCTAAAATATTTCTGTTTGCCTTATTTGTTCCGTACGACAGAACAAAAACTATTTCCCTAGCATTCATTTCCAGGGGAGTTTTATAGGATCTTTCGATTTTGTAGTTTTTAGTAAGTTAGAGTGAATCTGATTAGATTAAATAGGTACATAAATCCCAACCTTATATCAATAAATGCCCCGAAAAATTCTAAATTCTCCCATAACACCAGTGAGAAGCTGAAAAAACTCCAAGTACTTTTAAATTTGACATGAATCAGTTTTTGGAAACTGTCCTAAAGTTACAGAAACAGGGATAACATAATAAATGTCCTTTATCTTTGGAAAATTACCAAATTGCTGTCCCTACAATTAACATTGGCCCGCTGTTTTCCTCAATCAAAAAGGAGCAAGCATATTTATTTTTCCGTCCTTTCAAAAATAAGATCTTCTTTCTCCTTTAGCCCTTCTGTATTTGTGACGAAAACCCTAAACGTCTGAGAAATGTTAGATTTTGGTTGTACAGAGCAAACCTGCCTCTGTGATAATTCAGACACTGATTAGCCCAACAGCTCCCAACAGGTGGTCACCCCATGACAAACAAACCTGAACAAATATTTCCTTCAGTACATATTTCCGGGTGACAGAAAAGATCACGGGTCATAAACATGCCTGCTTTATGTGAGGCAGGCCAGATGGAGCCCGGAAAGGGTGACTGTGGTGATCTCTTCGGTACTGCAAGAAAGGAGCTTTACTTTCGGGGTGTACACTTTTTGTGGGTGTCACACACTAGGTTGCAAGCTGAACAACAGCTCCTTAGGGCTACACATTCATATTTCAGCCATTTGGAACAGAAGACTTCCCCTTTTTCATACTCTTTAAAATGACGGAATCTAATTTAGTTATTTCTGAGTCATTAGATGCATCTCTGAGGGACTCCTGCATGCTTGTTGTACGAGGAGGAACAGAAATACCATGTCCTTTATCATGAACATGAATAACGGTTTTGGCTCTGGCTGGCGTGGGTTTAGCATCATCTTCAGGAATTTTGCATATTTCAATTGGTCACAGTTCACCTTTATAGGGAACGTTTCAGGACATTTGAGGGGTAAAATTCTAGTTGCGTATTTTTGTTTGTTTTTGGCTATGAAGACCTGATGAATAAACAACTAAACTCAAGGTAACCGCAATCTGTGTCTGATTTCCTGTCATTGTTGAAATTAGCTGGCCTTTCATGCTTACACTTCCGGCCTCGCACTCTCCTTAAACCAAGTAAGGTTGCTTTTAAAATATCAGTATTCTGTTCACATTACACTATGTTCAACAGAATCTCAGACTACTAGTAGAAAACATGCGGATTATTTATTTGAGGGGTCTTTTTATGGAATTGTGCCTCTAGTCCAAAGTAGGTCATTTAACTGATAGAAATTTCTAGCCTAGCCCATAACTGTTGTTTCTTACAGATCAATTCTCCTAGGTCCTGCTGAATTTTTAAAGAAAAAGGGAAGTAGAAAATCTGTAAAATTTACTGAGTCGCTATTTGTCAACTTTAGGGTGCCTCCGCTTACTCTACTTGGCAAAGAAGTGTGATCCACATTCTACATGCCTTTTTCTGTGGTAGTATGAAAACTCTAAATCTTATCTTTGAATGACCTTGCACTGAACCTACACACACACACACACACACACACACACACACACCCCTTTAACATCACCTATACATTTTCAGTCTACAGCTGTTTTCCAAATGCACCCATGAACTTGTGGTAAGAATCCTAACATCATGAACAGCGTTACCTTAGGTGACTATACAAACCAACCCCAAATCAGGCAAAGACTTTTTCAGTGGTTACTTCTCTATTAGACTCTCGGCAGCATTTGAACTCGCTGGCTATTCCTTTCTTCTTGAAACACTTTCTACTTTGGCTGTTTTCTCTCCAGACGCTCTCAAGCAATCTTCATGACTGTGGATAGTTTCTCTGGGATGTGGGTTTAAACATTTGCCTTGTTACCCTCTATCTTGAGCTGAGCTCCAGAATCATACATTCAACTTTCTACTTGATATTGTCCCTTAGCTGACCAACAGACAAGTTGAACAACAGATTTTTAGGGCCTACATATTCATATTTTAGTCACCCCACCCTTAACCTGCTCCTCTCCCAGTCTGCTCTATCTTGGTACAGAATACCTCCATCCACATCGTCTTTCAAGCTTGAACTTAGGAGTCATCCCACCTCCAATCCAGGAAGTGTGGTTGACTGTACACCATCTGCCTATAACATGCTAAACCTGACCATTTCTTTCTACTTGTTCCAGACTAGGACAAACCACCACCATCTCTCTTCTGGAACACTGCAATTGCCTCTCAACTGATTTCCTTCCTCCTGACATTGCTGAGCCTAGCCCCAATCCATTTTCCACTAAGTGGTGCCATTCCCTTGCTTAAAGCGATCCAGTTAGTTACCTCTCATTATGTGTAGAATAAAATCTCCTACTTTCTTTACCCTGGTGTTTACAGCCTTACTTAGTGGATCTCAATCATTTCTTCATATTACGAACACACAGAGAAAACTCAAGTTGAAACCCCAGAGATCCTGACTCGATGGACGTGGGGTGAGTTTAGGCTTCGGGTTTTCTTTTTTAATGCCCCAGAAGGTGTCCCAGAAGGGTAGAAAACATTGCCCACACGATTAGCCATCTGTCTACCTCTAGGTCACTGTCATGTCTGACTCTTGCTGTCCTTCTTGATGTGCTGGCTCCAATGGCCTCAACACACCAAGCCTATTCCTGCCTTGGGGACATGCTCTCTCCCCAGATTTTCACAAGGCTCACTCCTTCTTGTCATTCGCTTCTTATTTCAATTTCCAACTCTGTGGAGAAGCTTTCTCTAATCACTAACTCTCAGGTTAACACCCATGCGTCTCCATCACACTCCCTTTTTTTAGGACCTAGCCCTGGTTGTTTCTAGTTTATTTGTCCATTTCTGTTCATCCCTCTAGATTATAAGTTGGATAAAAGCAGGAACTAACCCTAGTACTTAAAATACGATAGATTCCCAACAAATGTTTGCTAAATGAACAAATGAATGTGGTATCAGTGTTATCAAGGAAAAATGAAAGAATATTTGAAATTAGTGCTTTCTTGGAAAATACAGGGCATCTTCGTTGCCGAAACTAGAATGTTTAACATTGCATAGGAGGTCTCAGGTTTTGAAGCGCCATTCTTTGGTTTGAGGAGGAGAGAAAGAAGAGGTGTTACTGTTTTTTTTTCTCAAATGTTCTAACTGTGTAAATTTTAAGATATTTAATTAGGAGGGATCAAAAACATCCTGCGACCGACAGTTTTATTGATAAGTGTTATCAATCCATCACTATGCTATTTTCCACCATCTGGCTGATAATACAGAAAAGACCAAGCAGAACACCTAACTGAGTATTCTTGGCTCTTGCAAACACATTATTTAGCTCTGAGGCTATCAGTGGGGTTATCAGATGATGGAGTTCAGTGGTTTCCAAACCTGGCTGTACATTAGAACCTTCTAGGGGAATTAAAAAATATACATATGCCTGGATTCCACCACAGCATAACTAAAGTTGAATTTCTGAGAATAGGGCCCCGGCATTGGTATTTTTTATGTATTTATTTGTTTTTCTCAAGGCTTCCCAAGAAATTCTGCTGTGCAGTCAGGTTTAAGAGCTACTGACAGTCAACGTAATGTGGCCAGGGGAGAAAGGGAAAACCTCTTAACCATGCTAATACAGGTAGAAAACATCCCCCAAAAGAGAACTACTTCACTCACAAGAGGAATATTCAGTTTTTACTTTGAGACACATTGATTTTTACATCATCTTACTTTAGAAAGTCACAAAGGCTATTAGTAGTCATTAAAAAAAACCACGTAGTTTTTTTTTGGGGGGGGCGAGGGGGAATATTTTTAGAGTGCTGATTAAGCCAGAGAAATGTGGAATGTGTAATTCATTGAGAGAGGGACACAGGGGTTTTGTCAGCTCAATGGTCTGGCGAAGAGACAGCCTGGGACAACGGGGAGACCAGTCCTTGGAAGAGACAGCCTGGGACAACGGGGAGACCAGTCCTTGGAAGAGAGCCCTGAGTTTAACACTTGCAGGTCTGTGACCCTGGACAAGCTACTGAGCTTTTTTTAAACCTTAGTTACTTCTCCTTTAAAATGGGATGACAGCACCTTCCTCACTGCTAAACATAGGTAGTGTGTGCAGAGGGCCAGGCACTCCTGGTGATTCTAAATTCCTCTTTCTTGTCTCTCTCTGAATTATCGGCATACCCAGGGAAAGAATTGTGCCTGGCACATAGCAAGTGCTTAAGAGCCACTCTGAACATGTCAGTCAAATTTGGGGGATCTCGCTCTTTCAACGCCCCAAACATGCAAATCTTTGGGAGGAGTCATTTGACTATTCTTTCTTCCCCTACCTGGTCTGAAATGTCGGTTGTGATTGATGAATTTTTGATATGGACAAATCTAATTTCAAACCCTCAAAGGTGTCATGTCAACATTTTATTCTAACTTTTTCCTTTTCTTCACTTTGCAGGGGAGCTGGATAACTTTTGGGTCTGTGGAACTGGTAAACAAGCCAGAAAAATTGGAGAGTGAAAGACTGGTGATCATGCAGGGTGCTCACCAAAGATTCGTAGTCAGCATTTCATGAAGAAGAGGAGCGGGCTTTCAGTTCTACCGGCTGAAGGGGCCTCTTCATACCCCTGAGGATGGCTTTCCCCTCTGGTCTACTGTGTTTCCTCTAAGGAGTAAGTGAAGTCTGGACCCAACTGCTTTTTGCAGCTGACCAATATCCCACCAATGGGTGGATATGCTACATGCAAAGGGAGCATCTTTGTTTGTTCTCTTAGAACTCTAGACCTTTTTTGTCTGAAACTTAGAAAAAGGGCCTCTAACGAGTCTCTAACGCTTTGCCTCATACGAGCCACTCTGAACATTTCAGTCAAATTTGGGGGATCTTGCCCTTTCAACGCCCCAAACATGCAAATCTTTGGGAGGAGTCATTTGACTACTCTTTCTTACCCTACCTGGTCTTTGTTTATTCATGGAAACACTCACACAGGATGTTTTCTTTGTTCTGATCATGAGGTATTATACATCAAATATCTAACAGGTTTGTGGGACATTTTGATCAACATTGACGGGAAAGTCATCTATAAAAGCATCCTGAATTTGATGCTCCTTAGGAAAAATATTTTTACTGAGGCTTTTATGTCAGCTGGACATATGGTTAGCATAGGAAAATCTATACAAATTCTAAGTAAAAACAAATTTTATTTATCACTAGCAAATGAAGTAAAACTTGAAAAGGATATCTGAAAATGTAGGTAAGGTGTTTTTCAACGGCCTTAACAGTGAGGATATTGTTTGATCCTGAAAAGTTAGGATATTATTAGGAATCTCCGATGTAATGCGGAAAAGCCCAGCAGTGCTCTCTTGATCCTGCCTCCCCACTGGCTACTGCCACAGAACAAGACCTCCTCCAGAGCCAAAATTCTTGAAAACATGTTCTTTATACGAGGCTTCCATTTCCTCACCTTCTATCACCACCTGCAATCTGGCATTTGTCCTTACGTCCCACTGAAGCCACTTCAGCAATGTCACCAGAGACCTCCTAATTATCAAGTTCAATGGCTATTTAAGAAATCCTCCTGACTGAACCTCTGAGGCACTGAATCCTGTATCCGTCTTGAATTTTCTGGCTTCCAGATTGCTATTGTCTCCTGGTTCTCCTCCTGCCTTTTGGACCCCACCCCCCAGGGTCTTTATCCATTCTGGGTTCCTCTGGGAGCTGACCTTGGTGGGTTCTCTTTCCTTGAGCTGCTCTCCTGGGGGCTTCCGTTTACTGCCTTGACTCAAACTGTCACCTACGGATGAGATGAGAGCTTCCTAATCACTCCTGCTAGCCCTGACTTCTTTCCCTGGAGCTTTGGCACTGCATTTCCGGTTGTCCACAGGTGACATTCACTTAGACATCCCACAAGAACTCAATGTAAGGCATCCTAAACAGACCTCTGTCATCCACCCGGGCCCACTCCCCCTCCTGTTTTCCCTCTCATGCCTCAGAGCACCGTATTCCACCCAATTCTTGCAGCTAGGTGGGTGCAAAAGTAACTGCGGTTTAAAAGGTTCAAAATGGCCAAAACCACAATTACTTTTGCACCAACCTAACAGACCCCAGAGAGTCAGTCTTGCCTTTTCATTTCTCACATCTGATTAACTCCAAACGACTGGCAACTCCTTTTAAATACACCTTTCAACATTCTTCTCCCCAGTTCGACTCCCACTTCCGAAGTTCAGGTCATTACCACCTCTTGCTAGGACAAGTGTAAACTGGTCTAGCTCCCTGAGTGTTGCAACTCTCTGCTATACCACCCTCCCCTGCCAGCATACAGATGTTCATCAGAGTGGCCGAACAAAATTTATAGCGTGTCTCATTTTACATTAACTTCCCTGCTCAAACAAACTCCAGGATCCCTTGCTGTCTTCAGGATAAAGCATGACTTCCTAGGTCCTCGTCCCTCCAAGTGGTCTCACCTAGGGCCATTCCCGATCCAGGTCCTACTCTTCCTTCCTGAGGAAGCTGTGTTCTTTCATACCTCTCAGCCTTCCTACATTTCTGCTTCCTCCTCCTCCACCTGGACAATTTCATTCTTCAAGATCCAGCTCAACAGTTGCCTCTTTTATGAAGTCTTCCGTGGGGGGCTCCGAGAGATGTTAGATATTTTGCGTTCTAGAGCCAAGAGGCAGTATAGACTGTGAATATGAAAATGCCCTGTGGAATGAGATCTCACCGAGTCCTCTCCTCTTAGCTCTACCACATCACAACTATGAGCCACTGGCAAGACACCTCATCTCTCCAAACCTGTAACATACTGACAACTACAGTACTCAGCTCAGTATTTTCGTAAATGTTAGATGAGAACAATGAATATAAAATACTTGGCCCAATAACTGGGACATCATATAATAACTGATAACCTATTAGGTTTTCATGGCATTTAATCTGACAACAAACAACTGTGTACTACGTTTCTGGTTTATTATAATTGCTTATTTACATGCATGTCCATCCCAAAGGCTTGTGAGCTACTTTAAAGTTATATTCTAAGAATATTTCCTCTGAACGCTTAGTGGCTGGCACGTAGTAGATAACCAATGAAATTTTAATGAATAAATAGGAGAACAAACGAATGTAACAGTAAGTGGAACAAGCCTGTCTTTGCTCCTTGATATTTACTTTACCCAGAAATCTCAGACTAGTTAGTTAGTGAGCAATGTCATGTTAGTCCTTAATACATCCTTAAGTAGCAAGTGGATGATGGGCTCGTTTATAATACATTTTATGTGAGGATCTGGGAAAAAGGAAATTAAGTAACAATTGCAGTTTCATACAGTGGACCAGTAGATTTAGGCACGGAACCGAATGTCTAACTCTTTTGAATCTGTAGCACTGTGGACTGAAACATGCTCTCTCTGTGGGGTTCATCCTACCTGACAGGTCACCTCTGCATTCCAAAGCTACTTCTAGGTTTCCTTCGTTGTAAGTAGAGTATAAATACGCCTGTTGTTATGGACTGAATTGTGTGCCCCCAAAATTCCTATGTGGAAGCCCTACCCACCACTGTGATGATATTTGGAGACGGGGCCTTCAAGGAGGTGCTTAAGGTTAAATGAGATCTAAAGATGGGGTCCTCATCCTTATGAGAAGGAGAAGAGACACCAGAGCGCTCTCTCTCCATGCACAGAGAAAAAAGGTCATGAGAGAACACAGGAAGAAGGCGCTATCTGTAAGCTGAGGAGAGAGGCCTCACCAGAAATCATCTCTACTGGCACCTTGACCTTGGACTTCTAGCTTCCGGAACTGAGAGAAAATACATTTCTGTCCTTTAAGCCACTCAGTCTGTGCTATTTTGTTATGGCACCACCAGCTGACTAATATCACCTGAGGTACAACTTCTGCAATCATCATAAACTATATAAATTGTTGATCCAATGCTCACCGTGTTTCCAGACACTAACGCTGTGCCAAGTCCTAAATACGCATTAGCTCCTTAAATCCTCCTGACAAACTTAAGAAGGAGATACTATTGTTGTCACCATTTTACACAGAAGGAAACAGAAGATCAGAGTAGCTAAGCAACTTGCCCAGATGACTTGCACAGATGACAGCAAGTGTCAGATCGGGAATTCAGGGTGTCTTTCTTCAGAGCCTATGTACTCGACCCCCACGCTGTCATAAAACCGAATCATCTGACATGAGTGAGACTAGCCGTTAGTGGTTAATAACAAAATTAATTAAAGCAGGAAAATAAGAAAAAACATATAATTCAAAATGTTATTTTAATGTAAAATTCATTTGCCAATATTTTACTCAGGGGAGGAAGAAGAGGAGAGGCGATCAATGCTTGTTTCTTTGTTATGGACCATTGAATTCTGCGTTACCTTTCTTCTACTAGCCGTCCTCCGAAATGCATGATTGACAACCTCTAGTTGGAGTTCCTTCAAAGTGGAATGGGTCCTTAAAAAAACCCTTTTGCGACGTAATTTGGGTGAAGATCTGTCTAGACTTTTATATTCCTCTTCTCCCCAATCTTTTCAAGTTGTCATACCTACACCTAATTCAAAAGCATCTCTTTTGCGTCACACAGCCTTACTGAAACTCTCTAAAAGACTCACTTGAGTTTTCATAAAGGCAACAACCCACTTTTATTGTCCTTGGATTTCACGGGTTTATATTCTCTGGAATATAAATATAGTCATCTCAACTGCCATAAAAAAGTTGGGGAGCAAATACGACAGACTCTCCAAACATTGGATGTGGAGTGGATACCTTCTTAGCCCTAAGTGGTCAGGATGCTCTGGAACCAATCAGTGTGTTTTAGAAGGAAATGGAGAGCCTTGGTTAATCTGACAACGTGGTTCACTGCAGTAGATTGGGAGAGTTTCTGCTGTAGTGGTAGTCCTTCCCCACATACTTTTAGAAAATGGTACCACATTCATTTAAGCTTCAGATCCTAGGTTTTAATCTCAGTGTTTTTATGGACTGAGTTTTTATGCCAGTGTTTTCAAGACTTCCTGTTCTTGGGCAAAGCACTTATCATTTGCTGGTTTGCTTCACAGGTCAATGGCAAGTTACATTCATTTTCTAACTGTGATGAGAGGCAAAAATGATGAGCATTTCATAAATGGAATGAAATCGTTTATAGTTAGCAAATGATTAGTGTGGAAAGTACCAGCATGCAGCCATGAAATATATGCTTCAGTCATTGATTTACGATCATTTTCACTTGTGAATTAATATAAAACACTACATCCCTGAGCCCTAGGAAGAGGTGCTCAGTAGACATAGTGAAAGGAAAATGGGAAAGGAGATGGCTGTTTTTCTTTAAGAGTCTCTTTTTCATATGATTGAGGGTTGCTCTCGCCCATTTTTATTCCAGTGCCTTCAAGACTTCTTTTTATTTTTTTAATTTTAGGATAGACATGCTCAGTATAAGATATACTGAATTAAGCAAATCTAGGCTCTCAGAAGATATCTTCAAGTTATCCTAGCCCTGAGGAAGCCCAGCTGAATTGTCTGATTACATAAAATAATCTGCCCAACAATCCAGCAGAAGAAGTGTGGAGACAGCACGGCCTCAGGGCTGAAGGCAGCTGAGTTTATCTAGTTGTCTGGTGAGAGGAGATGGAGGTAAGACCCACAGAAAATCCTGTAATTCAGAAAAATTTTACGTTGCAGCCAGTCTTGACTCATACAATGTCTTAGGATGGTTGTTTGAACATCAACTACACAGTCAAGGGAGAATAAAGTATCTTCTTGGTGTATACAAGAAGTAAGGGGTAGGGTAGCTTCTTAAATGTGTGTATTCTTCCTAAGAGTGTTGCAAAGACATTGAGCAACCTTTGATAAGCCATATATTATATATTGTTCATTCTAAAATTCTGGCTAGTAGATTTGTCATAAAATGCCTAAGGATGACAGGGATTCGTGAGCAAAGTGGAGCCTTTTTTATTTTAACTCTGAAGATCTAAGTAAATAATAGTAATGAAATGTGGAGATCTATCTATCTATCTATCTATCTAGCTATCTATCTATCTAGTTTCCGTCAGGATAACACACAATATGTTTGGGTAAATGTGTTCTGTGCAGGGATGAGTGAACATATTTTAAATAATACGGGTATGTCAAATAATACTATAATATTACTTTTGTGCGTGTAATAGCTGACATGAAAATCGAGGAGAATTTATTTGTGATTTTATCAACAGATAAACAGTGAGCATACTTAATGTGAAGATGTGAGTAAAAAGCCTTCTTGCTCTTTTTTTTTTTTCAGGATTTTTTTTTTTTGGTCCCCTTCACATTTAATTATGAACAACTTTATTTTTGCAGAAAACTAGTGACCTTTTTGTGTCTGCAAGCCACATTTCAATATGGAAATATCTATGAATTTAAAAATGGAATTGCCCTTTTCAGTATGCTGGTTATGGAGAAAGGTCTCATTAAATATACACTCCACGATGTGTCTCATTTGGCACCTAAAGCCACAGCTGACACACAGTGGGCACTCAATAGTTATTGAAAGAATGAGTCACATCTTCTGCATTAAGTTCCAGAAGCTGTTTAAATCACTGGCAAAGGAAACACAGGTCTATGAAAGCAAAGTGACTTTCCACGAGAAGACAATATACCAGAAATTTTGGAAATACACCAACAAATGACTTGTTATTCATGGCAGGTATCTATGATCACATCAAACAGAAAGGCACAAAAATACCTGCTTAAATTGTGTCGTCTTCCCTTAGGGCAAAAACATCCTTCAGTTAAGGAATACGGTTAAACCTGAGCCATTTTTCTTTCTGGTTTTATCTGAATTGTTAACTGAATTAATGTTATTTTTTTCCCCTGAGAATAGAGAAAAAGGAGCGAAGCACATTTTATTATTTCTTCAGTGCCCTGCCTCCCTGCCAAGGATGGACTTGATAGTCCTAGGGAAATGCAAGAAATGACTAACACACATTTAGGTAGTTCTCAATAATTCAGGAGCTCATCATCCAGCATGTGGGCTGTTTATAAATCCTTTTATTCCTCCCTTTCTCCCACATATTTTTGTTAGGAAGACAAATGTAAGGAAGTTAATGTCCTATCAATATAGTTCCTTACCGGTTAGCAGCTTTGATCAAATATTTGCTGGAATTAATTTCTATAACGAGGTTTGAGGATTATCTGTGAATCGAAGTAATCCTTAGCAACCATGGGATTATTTTTAAAATTAGAGCAACAAGCCACAATCCCCTTATGGTGAAAATAGTTTAAATCGAGTGACATTGGATTATGAAGGTTTTCTTCTTTTTTACAAAACTCTGAAGCTCTAACTAAATAATTGTAAGTAATGAAATGTGGACTTATATACTGATGGTTTCCATCTGCAGAGCACACAATATATTTTGGCATTAGAATCAACCAAAGTCAGAAGTTTAAGGTTCTGGTGTCCTTGAATTGTGTGTGTCATTAGCAGCTTGATCTGAGCTGGGAAAATCAAGATGAATTAAATAGTCCGTCCCTGCAGTAGACCCTGGTTTCCTGGAAGAAGAGCCTGGCAACCAAATCAATAATGATAAACCAATGTAATAAGTACAAGGGTAGAGACAACAGAGAGCCTTATAATACCACAGTGCTTAGAACTGGTTACCTAACTTGGCTCAAGGAGGTCCTAAAAGGCAGATATCTGGACCACTTTTAAAGGATGCTAGAGCTTTTCCAGAATACCAACAACCGTCCAGGGAAAAGACAGCATATAAGCAAGGTCAAGGAATCAGAACTATTATGGCATATTCATAGAAATGGGCGTTTGTTTTTACTCACAGTGGAACTGGAAGCAAGTCTTATAAAAACCTTGGATCACAATATCTCATTCGGCCAAACTACCATGTGCGTGGCTGATCGCAGTGAACAAGAGGCAGGGCCCTGCTCTCAGGAGCTTACATCTAGTGGAAGAAAATGAGTAACTTCTGACACTGATAGATTCTGTGAGGAAAACAAAAAAGGTTAATGGAAAGGAGAATCAAAGGATGTGGGAAAGGCGGATATCTTTAGATAGTGGGTCAGCAAGAGGCTCTTTGAGGACATGACATTGAACCATGAAGATTCAGAGGTTTCCTGCAATTACTTGGAAAGAGAATTTGAAGCAGAGGGACCAGCAATTACAAAGGCTTTGAGGTAGGAATTAAACCTGGATATTTAAGGACCTGAGAGATGAGTGGTTTGTCTGAAGAACAGTGAGAAGAGGTGAGAAGAGATGAGAATGGTGGGAGAAGAGTTTCGAGAGGGACCCTAAGGTCAGTCTTGCAGGCCTTGCGGCCCAGGGTAAGGGGTTGGATTTCACAGGAAGTCACTTAAGAAGAGTAGTGATGCAATGTGATTTGTGCTCTAAAAAGGTCACAACAGCTGTTGTATAGGGGTTATAGGGAAGGACTGGAAATACAAGGTGGGATCCCCTGTAGGAGACTAGAAATGATGGTGGCTTGACTGTTTTGTAAAGTGAGAACAAATGGACCCCCAAGATGTTTGTAAAATTCTTAGAGCTCTTGCCGGAAAGAGTTCTCTAAGACACGATATCCGAGTATCTAGGTTACAGAGCAGATTCAAGCATCAGATAATGTTGCAGGAGATAAACTTAGAAGTTTCTTACAACTCTCGTTATCTCTGAATCCATAGTTAAAGCATCCTCTTTCTTATGTTATAATGATAACAATTGCATGAAGGATGCCTAAACTAGAAATTGTAAAATCAAATGTACAGCAGAATAAGAAAAAGACCCAGAGGGAGAAAAACTTAAAGTAATAGCTCAACACTCTCCTCAAACACTCTGCCAAGGTCAACAGAAATTTTTCAATGTGAATTTGAACTTCAACTTGAACTTCAACCCCAGCCAGCAATATTGAGAAAATTACTTGGGTGAAGTGGGTCTTACCCAGGAGAGATCCAGAAAAAGTGGATGGGAGAAGCCACTTAGGAGGGATAATTTGGAAGAATGGCCACCTCATAAAAGAGATGGGTCATAATAAAGCACTTCAGGCTTGAGGTCTTCTCGGAGGCTTAACGAAATAACAAGACATTCCTTGCACGTTGTCACCACCTTTAATCAATTCTAAATAATTAAATGGATTGCCCTGGAATTCTTAGAAACCCATGAGAAGCAGACACTCGGGGAGTAAGTGCATTCAAAAACTTCTTGCCATCTTAGATCAATGAATTGTGACTTCAACATCATGCTAATCATTAAGAAATTTTGGTCTGAAGGGGGAAAAAAGAGTACTTCATAATGATTTGAGATTTATACAATTATTCAAACATTGAAACAGGTTTCAAGTCTGGTCCTGAGTTTGGGAAGCATTTTGGTCATGGATGCTTTAAATTTAGATATCCCTTTTTACTTGAAAATAATTAACAGTTTTCAGGAGCTAAATTGTATTTGCAGTCATTTTATAGAAGAAATAGAAGAACAATAATGCAAACCGAAGGGGGAAGGAAATATTAACCCTACAATTTAAGAGAAAATGACTTGGCTCTCAGGACCTTGCAGACATTTTGGGCTTTATTTGTCAAATTGGTCTCATATTTTCAATTCCCTCTGAGCATACAGATGATCAAAAGTCGTACAATAAAGTAAAAGTGACTGGGCTGAATGAGGAACGCAAAGTATTTGACTCCTAACTCTGAGTTTGAACCACTAGACTCTACTTAACAGCTTTGGACATGATTAAATGGAATTTCAGACACAGAGGCTCTGATTTATAGAGAAACAGCAGTTTTATCCATAGCAACGGCTCAGAATAAGTGGTAGGTCCTTCCTCTCATCCGAGTATCGTGCACAGTATTTGGAACAAGGGTGCTAGATAAATCTCAACAACATTCTCAAACTAAACGCATAATCCTGGCAAGTAGTGGGGCCTATTGAAACACTGGGTCACTGGGGAACAGCCGTCCTTTTATACAGAGCTCTCATATATTCAATTGTGTGCTGAGCTGAGGAGAAGAACATTCAGCTTGGCTTACTCTCTATTATCATTCCATCATCACCATTTTACATGTACCAATCTGGCACCTTTTCTTCATTGATCAGTGATTTTATATTCTGAAACTATCAAGTTGCTTAAAAAAAAAAAAAAAGAGCTCTACAGCCAGGCAGTAAGATTTTCTAAGAGCCATAAAAATTCACCAATCGAGGACTTGCAAATACAATCTATGGACAGAATTCTGGAACAGGGGAAACGAACAGGATCAGAATTGGAAGTCCCTGTCAAACGTATTTTGAAACGTGTTTCTTCATGTCCTCATCGGGGACCTCAGGCACCCGGCAGTGTGCAGTGGGCCAGAGAGACTGTTGGCAGGAAGACACCTGGTTTTAATTCAGCCTGAAGAAAAGATGCCAGCCTGCCTGGCACTTCAGCCCCAGAAACAGGAACATTCCGTGTTAAAGTCGCCCTGCATGCAAATCTGTGTGTGGCTGGCATTTTATCCTTTGTCCCTATGGTCAGCCCTGGGGAAGGTGAAAAGGTTCTCTCTCGATAGAGACCACTGCCTGTAATTAATGGAAGGAAATGTATTCTACAGGGACCATGGAATAGAGAAGTGATGAAAACGCTGTTACGTTTTGTTTTGCGGGCCGAGGATGAAGCCTACCTTCCCCTTCCTGAACCTCCTATGCTAAAGCCTGGATCGCATCCACTCTGAAACCAACACGCTAAGCAGTGACTGAGTTTCAAGCTGGGCGGGTGTTGGAGACTTTCCAGCAGTTTCTGTACTTGCTGACTCGGGTGGGCACAGGGAATCACCACAGCAGTCAGCAACCCAGCTACTTAGAACTGGCGGCCCAGGTAGGACCTGGCTTCTTACCATCACTCAGCAGGTAGCATTGGCAGCTCTGTTTAAAAGGGAAGGTGTCAGCCAAACTCTACACTTGGCTTCCCAAGTGACCCAGTAGGAAACTAGGCTACAAAATTGTGTTGGGATTAGGATACCTTACTTCGTTATTGACTGAATCTGAATGATTTTTAGAGAAAGGAGATGTTGAATCTAGCCACATTTAACATTCCCCAAACAAAGCGATGTGTATTTTACCCTCCTTCAAGTGAGGTGAAGTAACACAGCTGAACTGAAAGAATGGGTAGCAAACCAGAGGCCAATGGAAATTAGTTTCTCTTCATAAATCTTCATTTTCCATGGCAGCAAAAACAAGAATACCTCTGTGTGAAAACTCATTCTTTGTTTCCATGATTAAAAAACTAAGCTGTGTAACTGTTGGCTAGAAAGGAGCGAGTATTAATCATAAATATCTCACAGCAAGGGATGGTACAGTTATCATCTGGCCCACCCACACGAGCTATTAACTCTCACAGATGCTATTTTAGACAATTCATTTTCAGTCTAACTAGTTTGTATGTACAAAGCATGGAAATAGCAGGCCTTCTGACAATAGCCTGTGCTAAAGAAAAGGGAGTAGGAGAAAAGGCCAACTTTATTTCAAATGTCTAGAATAGGACCGTTAGTGCAGGAGGAGACTTCAAAGGAAAGTTCACGATTGGAATTTTTTCCCAGGGAGTAACAAATGACACGCTCAATAACGAATCAATGGATATACAGATTCCAAAAAGACTGTAGCCGCCAACAGTTTTGAAGAGTTGTATGTATAATTTTTTTTTTGTCTTATAAGCAGGCAGAACGTCATGTATGACTACTTTCTCTTTTTCTACTCTGATCACTAACCTGAGTATAAGAAGTAAAGCAGGTCTTTTAAGCACGCATACACGTGTGTGCACGCACACACACATATTATTTCTAACAACACGATCATATTTTGCATTCATTGATCACTTTTTAAAAATCTGGGATTCTGGAAATACTTCAAAAAAAAAACACCAAACATGATGGCAACCATCAACTGGGTCAGTACTTGTTATAGCACCAATTTTATAAACTGAGAACCAGAGACATTCAATGTGGGTGACTTTTCTAAAAGACACATGGAATGCCTGGACCCCTGACTCCCGGCCCCTGGGGCTGCCTTGGATGACTCAGCCTGGGAATCACTACAGCTCAATCCTCTCGTATTCTCCATCCTTCCTGGTTCCAAAGAGGGGCAAGAAACTTTCGTTCCCCTCCCCAGTACTTCCCAAACCCAAGAGTCTCGTTCTCTCATTTACCAAGTGCTGCATTAAACTCGTTCACAAAAGGACTCAGTAGCACTTTGCAAATGTGCGAAGCTAAAATTACAACAAAGACACCATTCTTTAGCCGTCTGTTGAGCTTTCTGTTTATATAGCACTAACTATTTCTCCTCCGGGCACTTGCTTCACTGGTGTCACAGGGTACTACGAAGAGAGGAAGAGAGAAAATACCGCTACAATTCAGTAATACGAGAATCCTTTAGTGTCTGGGTGTAATGCAGATTTCATGAAAGAAATTCACCTTCTTTGCTTTGACAGGATTCCCACATTTCCGGTGCATTTTCTGGAGTCTCTTCCATTTATATCACATGCAGCGTTGGATCCAATAATAACAAATCATACAGTCATAGAAAGTTCAACGGGTGAAGGAACCTCAGAAGTCATTCAACCCCTTCTCATTTCCCAGTTGGGGACTCAATACTTAGTTAGGTCCCCAAGGTCCGGCTCGGCCCGGTGGCAGGCGCTCCTCTCTCCCCAACTACAGGCCTTTAACTTGAGGCCGTGATCTAGAACTGACTGATAGAACCTGGATGAATACGTGCTGATCTCTGCACTGTATGTCACGACTCTCCCCGCCAGTACCCTTTTTTTGGCCATGTTAGATTCATCTCCCTTGGGCCCACCCCCCAACGCCCACCATACAGAGGTTTGTAAAGAATGCCAGTTAGCAGCAATCCCAGAGACACAAATAACATGCTGTGATCAAAGAGTCCTACATTGAAAAAGCCAAAAATATTCACCAGTGGAGTTGATAACATCCTCCTGAGATCCTACCTCCCACACAAACCAAACATATGTAAATAAGAACGGGAGCCATGTGTTTTCGAAAACACAGGAATTAAATGATTTTTAACGCAGGGCACAGCCTGGCATTCTGTAGTCTACAATGTGGTCTACCTGTAGGTCATTTGTTAAAAAGCTCACTTGAACAGCCACTTAATTTTCGTCCCCCCTTTTATTAATAAAAATGGGGGCCGGGGAGGGAGGCACAATGGTTTTTGTGCTTTTGCTCCAAGGCTGAGGGGCGTTGCCACTGGATTGTTTACTGTGAGTCATAGAATCACGCATCTGTGTTTTTTTAAATGCCTATTTACTTAAAGGGAGAATAGAGAACATGTTTTTAGAAATACATGCACACAGCTGAAGGGAGGGCCACAGTTCCTCTTGGATCAAACAGTCCCTATTCTGAAAGAATTCCTTGAGCCTTGTCTTTAAGGGAGGTTATAAATAGGAGTCAAAAAAATGGGCAGCCTGGAGCCACAATCTGGCCACAGATGGTTTTGCTCCCAAGGCATAGTATTTTTAAAAATTGAAACTTGAGTGTTTTGTAACCTTGCCTACACTTTGTCCTTCTCTTTGGGGTCCACCACCACCTCCAGAGGTCAGCGGGGGCCAACTCCTGGGGCACTGAGTTTTCAGATGCTGTCTGTTCCAGGAAGGGCAGGGACACGGTGAAGGCCCTGAGCCAGCAGGGGAGATATGTTCTTTCCAGGCCCTTCTCTGCCTTGGGGGGGTGGGGGGGGAAGGTGAGGAAGGCAGGAGAGGGAACCTGTTTGAGGACAGGAAGTGAGATGTGATCTGTGTTAACAATTTCCTACTTGCTGTCCGCATTAGGGAAGAGCTGTGACTTCTCTGGTTTCTCGATACCTCTTCCACAGGGTGACCTCAGGTGCTCAAATGCTTCTGCTCAGCCAATTGTTAATGGGCCACTCCACTTTCTCTTTCCAATGCAAATCGGCTTTGGGTGGCTCTCTGCCTCTGGAGCCCAGGAGCGACTGGATTCCCTGAGCCACAGTGATGCAGAATTTCAACAGGTCTCTACACAGGAGGACCTGGAGTGAATTCATACCGGATACTATCATTATTAATATCTCACATTATTGTATTTGTAGTTTGTTGTTGCCCTAAACATACTGCCAAGTACGAGGTCGGACAATTAAGTTCGCGAACTCATCCTAGAAAAAGTGCTACTACACACCTCATTGCTGAATATCACTACGGTCACCTGTGAAGTACTCCCCTTAGGAAGCTGTGCACTGACGCCAGCACCCAGTCCACCCTTCAAAGCAATTTTGGAATTCTTTTGCTGGAATGGCCATCAGAGCTGTCATCGTATTACTCTTGATGTCCTGAATGTCATCAAAACATCTTCCTTTCAATATTTCTTTATCTTTGGGTAAAGAAAGAAGTCATTGGGGGCCAGATCAGGTGAGTAGGGAGGGTGTTCCAATACCGTTCTTTGTTTACTGGCTAAAAACTCCCTCACAGACAGTGCTGTGTGAACTGGTGCATTGTCATAATGCAAGAGCCATGAATTATTGGTGAAAAGTTCAGGTCGTCTAACTGTTTCATGCAGCCTTTTTAGCACTTCCAAATAGTAAACTTGGTTGACTGTTTGTCCAGTTGGTACAAATTCATAATGAATAATCTCTCTGATATCAAAAAAAGGTTTATCAACAGCGTTGTAACAAGTTTGTGAACTTAATTGTCAGACCTCTTATAACTCAGGGAAAGAAAAAAATTCTACTAGGGCATGAGAATTCTCTCATTTATGTGCTAATATAACTTTTTAAATTGAGATATAAGTGATCTGTGACATATTAGTTTCAGGGGCACAACATAATGATTCAGTATTTGGATACATTGCAAAATGATCATCACTATACAGATTTACTGCATTTTCTTTTCTTGTAATGAGAACTTTTAAGATTTAGTCTTTTAGCAACTTTCAAATATGCAATACAGGATTGTTAACTATAGTCATGATGCTGTACATTAATGAATTTTTTTATGTAATTATAATGACAGAAGGTGGGATGAATGTGAAAAAAAAAGACTAGAAGGTAAAATTGCAGAAATGGTCTCCTTTGGTTCATATACAAGGGAAATGGACAGAATAGTATGAGCATGATGAGTGCAGACTCTGTAGTCAGATGCCTGGGCTAATGTGCTGGCTTCACGACCACTAAATCCATGATTGACCTTTTCCATGTCTCGGCGTCCTTATCTAAAAAAATGGCAATATTAACAGTAACACTCTCAGAGAGTTTGGATTCAATGAGAAATGCATGTCAAAACCCTTGGTGCAGCAGCATAGAATAAGCCCTTGGCAAGTTTTTGTTTTGTTATTATTGCTAATACTTAGTATAACTTCCAACTTGACTTGCATGATACGTTTTTCAAGAATTTCAGAAGCTCTACAAAATGACCCCTCTGGATTCCTGAATTGCTCACTGGCCATGATGTCTCATATCAACCATAGTTCAGACCTTGGGATGAATGAGTGATTTGGTTTATACTTTAAATAAATATTTGAACATAAAAATATATCTTAGCATAGTTTACCTCTTAAAGTTCTTAGGTACACAATTAATTGTAAAGATGAATAAACTTCAGGAAAATAAAGTGAAACTGACCAGCTCAAAATACTTGGTAAGTTGCAAGATTTTTACCTAACATCCCAGCTATTACCCTAATAGTCAGACCTACTATTGCCAAGAATGTTTGGGCATGCTTTAGGTCTTTCGTCCCAATTTCCGTCGGTACTCTGAAGGGCACGTGACATCCAAAATCATCAATTTAAGCACAATCTCTATATACCGTCTATGGAGGAATTCTGGAGCTCCCTCATGCAATATATGCTAATAAGAAAATGAATGAGTAATTAGATGGTAAAATTTGGATCAAATCACCTCAGCAGGGCCTTCTCTGGGATTTCATGAAGATCTTTGACAACCTATTAATTACAGTTGGCAAGACTGGATTAGATTATACTGTTTCCCACCTTAATAAAAATGCAGCCACCCAGGCAAAGATACGGCATAGTTGGCAGGCCTGGACAGTACAGCACAGACTGTTGAATATTCATGATGTTCAGCACAACAGGGCAGCCAGTGAGTGACTGGCTCTTATCTATCAAAGAATT
The DNA here is from genome assembly GCF_004115265.2 of Rhinolophus ferrumequinum. Lineage (NCBI taxonomy): Eukaryota > Metazoa > Chordata > Mammalia > Chiroptera > Rhinolophidae > Rhinolophus > Rhinolophus ferrumequinum. Next base: position 9,568,445 of record NC_046297.1, read on the forward strand.
CACTTAGCAGATGTCAGGAAATGGACATGCTTGGGCCAGGAAAGATGCTAAAACTTGATTATCTTTTGTGTTCCTCTTCCAGAGGAAAACTTCATGGTCCCCCTCCCATTCATTAATTATGGCCAATTGAGAGAGCTGACTGAAAAGGCAGGTGACGCAAAATTCCCTTGATGGGAAGCATGAGATACACTTGTCACCGTTGCCACCCGACCTGTGGCCATTTCAAGTATTAATGACCAGCTAGCGAGAGGGATATTTCTGAACCTGCAGGCTTTTCAGAATGCCTTAGCTGACATCTCACAGATAGAACTACTGGAAATCACCATCACAGACCCAGCTAAGCAAGGATGGAGTTTTCCACCAAACACACCTGTGTGTGGACAGGTAAGCAGGGCTTCTGAAAGAACATCCCTCACCCACATATTTACGTTAAATAGACAGACCAATGTATTTGTAATCAGAACCTTATAAACTATGCAGGTGTGGCATGCTTTTAGGGCAAACACTGAATACTGTATTTATTTCCTAATAGCACACTACAGGAGAGTCCAAACAATGTCAGATTAAGAGCAGAAAGGGCCTGGTGCTAAAGAACAAACACGAAGTTCTCCTAGGAAGTCTAGAGAGGGAGAATGAAAAAGACAAACGTGGGGAGATTTCCCCCCAGGAGACATGCAGTAATGGCTGGAGACATTTTTGATTGTTGGGACTGGACACCAAGCTACCAGAGATGCAGGGCACAGGACAGTCCCCAAAACAAAACACGGTCAGGTCCAAAATGTCAGGAGTGCCGAGGCTGAGAAGCCCTGGCTTAACTCTTACCTGTGGTACCACCTGTCCTTGATGTGTGCTACTGCTGGTCCTGGCCAGAGTCCTTTACCAGTGTCTTAGTGGTTCAAGAGCACCCGCCTTGCCACTTCGTCTGCTCTGCCCTTGAACCCCAGTGCCTGCTCTCTCTATGTCACGTCCTCGAGTTCCTCCTCTGATTTCCTGACTGACATTCTTCCCGGCTCCTCAGGAACTGTGGTTTTAACTTCTGTCTGAGACCTTCAGGGACTAAAGTCTCATCCTGCTCTCTAGTCCTCGGGGCTGGACACTGGGGACTGCCAGCGGACCTTCCTGATGCCACCTACTTACCTGCTTCGTTGGCTGCTCCTGGAGCTTCCTGGAGACTGGAATGCTTGAATCAACATGCTTCCTTCCCTCTTAGATGTCAGGGCCTGGGCTTTCTTTGTATACAATACAGCAAACGGTCTTCTCTCCTGGCTCCTGGAACACCTGACTTTTGAATGTGGCTAGATGCCGCCCCCCAAACCAAATCTTCCAACATCCCTCAGCCTGCGCGTGCCCAGGCCCCAGGTCTTCCTGGTCTTTGTCCTGCTCTGTCCCTACCCAGCCTGTCCTATCACCCACTCACTGAGACGGGCTATTGAAGAACGTAAAAGGTCAGCCTCATAATACAGCAACCTTAGGCTGACCTCCCCACAATTAATATTTATCAGATATTAGTTTCTGTTTAGAGAATCCTGAGAAAAATCAGCTCCTTCAAAAATCAATTCATTTAATAAAACACAGTTTTGAATGTTATGTGGTGAAAGAGGGACTCGACAGCTCAACAAAAAAAATAGAGGCGATCACTTCAGCTTCAGACAGCTCAATTAAATATTTAAGAACATGAAGCAAAAAAAAAAGCTGGATGTTTTTGAAATGAGCAGTTCTGTGAAAGGAGGCTCAGGTAACCACTGATGGTAACTGTTGGAAAGGTTAATATATATATATTATCTTCCCCCTTTTGATCATCATAACTTTGGGGTAATGTATCCTTTCCTGAATTATACAGCTTATATCCATCTCCTGTGTAGTAATTGCAACCTCAGATGACTTTTCTGGAGAAAGCACGGACTTCAGCGAAAGCTCCTTCTGGTCACATCTCTCGGTCTAGGAGCGTTTTTCTTCAACAGGACACACATCATCAGAAAGAAATGTAGCCGAGCTCTATCACAATGCAATGTTTTAAAAACGCCATTTGGACAGGTATAGGAATAGTGCAATTTCCTCAGAAGTTAACACATGTTACTGGAAAGTGAATGTGTGTAGCTGTGTGGTTTGACCAAGGACTCAGTTCCGAAACTCGTACGTACAATGAACACACATAATTATTTTCAGTGTACTGCATCGACACTGATTTCTGAAGTGAACCAAGCAATCTTTCTGGCCTCAGTAATAATCACAGAGATCATTTATGGAGCACTTCATTTGTGCTGGCTACAAAGCCTTTTCTGTGGATTATCCTGTTTAATCCTCACCACGGCTTTATGAGGCAGGCGCTATTATTATTCTTTATTTTACAGATCAATGAGCTAAACCTTCAAAAAGTAACTTGCTCAAGATCACATAGCAGGTAAATGACAGACACGGCTTAAATTCAGTGGTATGACTCCGCTCCAACACCAACTGCTATGCGACCTTCCTTCCTATTGATTGTGAAGATTTTATTTATCCCTCAAAGTGTTTAGGGACATTTTCTTGTTCTGTTTAACAAACAACAGTGCTCAGACTTTCCTCCTTGGACCTCAGGTTGTGCATTACAGATTGTTCTCCTAAGAGACCTTTTCAGTTAAAACACAACACACACACACACACACACACACACACACACACACACACCCCTATGTCTTAATATTAGGCATCATTAAATATCATTAAGGTCTTTGGATACATAGACAACATATGGGATGGAGAGTTATAGGGAGGTGTCTGTGTCCTGACTCCATTAGCATAAGAAAAATGGCTTTTACTGTTTTCTGGGCTATCCCAGGACTGCGATGAAGAGATCTTTTTGAGTTGTTGTAGCCATAGAGTAAAGCTGTAGGGTCTCTGGTACTCCTATAACTTCACGGGCTATTTTCTTTCTCCTAAGGGTAACTAATAAGGGAATTGACCTCCAAGTTTGTAAGAGTTGGTTGGCCTCTGAGGAGATAATGGTAATGTCTGGAGAAGTTATTATTTTATCCTACTTAAGTTTTCATTTTTATTGGGGCCACTGCCGTAGTATAAAGTAGGGAACTGGATCTATGATGAGGACCCTTAGAGTGGAAAATTTCCTATTTAAGGAGAAATGTAAGCATCTGAGGCACGGTTTAGAGAGAATGAAAGGTCTATGATTCCTGGGCAATGATGCCAGACCTGGGACCACCTATTGCTAAAGCAGATTCCCAAAGAAGGCTCGAAACCTCCCAGGAATTCACTAAACCACCTCTGCCTAAGGTCCTTCAGTGTCTCTGTCGTATCCACAGACTGTGGCCCACACTCCTGAAGAAGGCATGCAGAGCTCTCCATAACCTGACTGCCTTTCCATCTCGTCTCCAAGTATTCCCCTCCCTCCACACACACTCCAAGCCTCCCGTCCAATGGTCTTCCAACTGAAGGTCACTGCACTCCACTACCCTTTACCTTCTTCCAGGCGTGCCCTTCCCAACCTCATGGCTGAGCTCGAACTTCACGCCAGGTAGACTTAAGCAACTGGGCTGCTAGGTGTCCATTTTGCCATGGACATATTTCTATCAGAACATTTACTGTGTTGCTGTATTGGTTTGCATACCTGTCTTCCCAGGTGCACTGAGAGATTGGATAGAAATTACGGTCAATTCACCTTTCTAGCTCAGAACCCAGCACACACAAAGTACTTAATCGGTATCCAGTGTACGCTGAGTCAGGCTCTTAAATCACTCCAGGCCGTTAACAGCATTCAGCACTCACAGCCACCTCATCTGGTTCTCAGTGAATCTTTTAATCTGTGAAAATCTTACTATTTTATCTTTTTATGTCACTTAGTTTTCAAAGGAATGAGGAGAGTGCCAAGACAATTCAATGGGGGTGGGGTGGGAGGGGTGGGGAAGAACAGTCTTTTCAACAAATGGTGCTGGGACAACTGGAGATCCCCAGGCAAAGAATGACGCTGGGTCTCTTCCTAACACCCTCCACAAAAACTAACTCAAAAGGATCATAGACCTAAATGTAAGAACTAAAACTATAAAATTTTTAGATGAAAACAGGCATAAACCTTTGGGACCTTGGAGTAGGCAATGGTTTCTCAGATGTGAGACCAAAAAGCACAAGCAACAAAAGAACAAAAAAAACAGATACACTGAACTATATCAAAATTGAAAGCTTTTGTGCTGCAAATAATACAGCACAAAAAATACAAAAACATACGCCAAGGAAAGACAACATACAGAATGGAATAAAATATTTCCAAATCATATATCTGATAAGGGACTTATATTCAGAATATACAGAGGGGGCCAAAAATGCATACACGTTTTAAGAAAGGAAAAAAAAATTGTGATATTCAATATACACTGGTAACAAAAAATGAATACAAATCATGTGTATACATTGTTTTGGCACCTCCTGTATAAAGAGCTCTTACAACTCAATAATAAAAAGTTAAATCACCCAATTAAAAGTTGGGCAAAGGATTTGAATAGACATTTTTCCAAAGAAGATATATAAATGGCCGATGAACATATGAAATGATACCCAACATCATAAACCATGAGGGAAATGAAAATCAAAACTACAGTGAGATACTACCTCACACCCATCAGGATGGCTATAATCAAAAAGACAAATAATCACACGCCTCGGTGAGGATATAGAAAAATTGAAACCCTCATTCATTGCGGGAGGGGATGCAAAATGGAAAACAATTTGGCCATTCCTTACAATGTTAAACTCGCAGCTACCATATGACCCAGCAATTGCACTTTGAGAGTAATGAAAACACGTCCTCACAAAACTTGTAAATCAATGTTCACAGAAACATTATTCATAACAGCCCCAAAGTGGAAACGATCCACGGATGAATGGATAAATACAATGTGGTATATCCATACAATGGTACATTATTTGATAATGAAAAGGAATGAAATACTGATACATGCTACAACATAGATGAACCTTGAAAACATTATGCAAAGTGAAAGAAACTAGACTGCATATTGAATGATTCCATGTGTACGAAACAGAGTCAAAATGTAGCCTACTGGTTGATTAGGGCTGGGGAAGGAGAGGACAAAGTAACTCCTTAATGGATATGGGATATCTTTTTGAGGTGATAAATATGTTGTAAATTTAGATTGTGGCGATGGGTGCACAACTCTGTGCGTATACGAAAATCATTAAATTTTTATACTTTAAATGGGTGAATTTTATAGTATGAAATTACATCATAATAAGTGTGTTTAAAAAACCCAAAAGAATGGGACTAGCAGGTATCAGGACAAAGAGAGTCATATCTTTCGTGCTTGGAAAATTTGAAAGCAATGGATAAAGCTTTTTATGGCTTCAAAAACACTGGGGCCCCCCTCCTGACCACTTTCTGTGTCAGAAAGTCATCTTCTGTGAAGCATCCAGTACTTTGAAATGTGTTCCTAATGTAACGCTGGTGACACGGTTGCGTATGTTTGTTTAAAATAGGGGGATAGCATTACTCACAACTATCAGTGGCAATACAACGTATTTCATAAAGAATCTACAGAAATATGAACATCTATATACCCAGGAAGTAATGCCAGTTTAAAAAAGTTTTGTGTGTTAGATGTTTAATTTAAATATACCTGCCAGTGATTTTATAGACTCTAGTAGGCTGCGGATTGAGATAGACAACTTATTTGTGCTTTACAAAGGGGATATACTTTTGCAAGTAGGTCTCTCCTGAGGCTTATGCAGGATGTCAGCAGTAGAGATGTTAGAATATGATTTCCTTCTTTTGCAACAGCATTTTATTCTAAAATCAATGCCACAACTTTCATAGCTAATGGATTTTGTTGGTACGCATTCATCTGCTGCAGAGAAAATCATTGCTTAAATCAGGTTGCTCCAAATAGGATTGACTAAAGCAAGCAAGATGACATTCTTGTCAAAGCCACCTCATACTCCAATTGGCATATTGTACTCCAGTGCTGACAGCTGAAGGCTAGAGTTTTGATTAATCCATTTTCCTCTTATTATAAACAGTCTCTTCCCTGAAGGTTCAAGCAATCACTCTAGCAAGTGTTGGCCTTGACGGAACAATGCTTATCCTTCGGTGGCCATTGTATATATAAGAGAGAAAGAGCAGGTTTTGTTTACGACTCTCCTTGAGCATTGTTGAAAGGGGCTTAGTTGTGAATGCATGTGTTTCAAGGAGCTCAAGGCTATCTTTTGTTTTTCTCTTCCGTGGATAGTCAGTGAGGGAGAGGAAGCAGGTGTGTAGTTAATCCAAAGTAAGACAGACACTGCTGAGGAGTCACTTCAAGTGCATAGTGAGGTGGCACTTGACATAGGGCCTGCACGATTGGGTGCAGTGATCCTTTAGGTGCATCTCCGCTCTGGACTGCGGAAGTCCGATATTGCAGATTGACCCCATTCCTTGTAATCCCCAGCTGAACTATCACAGGCACTTGGAAGCTTATTCTCTGGGCTACTGTTGTTAAGAGTCACAACGATTTTGCAGAGTCTGGTGTTTTGCAGTAGTTGAAACATCCCACAGTACCCAGTGGCTAGGTTGAGGCCCAGTCACCCAATTCAGTTGGGAGGAAGGGACGAGAGGGTGATGGGGCCCACTAAGTGGCTTTATGTCATACAACATGGTGACGTGAGTTCACAATACTGTTATATATTCAAAAGTTGCTAAGAGAGTAAGTAGATCTTTACAGTACTCATCACAAGGAAAATAATTGTGACTGTGTGAGGGGATGGATATTAACTAAACTTAGCGTCGTAATCATTTCCCAATATAGACATATAACAAACCACTATGTTGCACACCTTAAATGCTATATATATATACAATGTTATATGCCAATTATATCTTAATAAAATTGCAAAACCTAAATTCTCTTCCTGTTTATTAAAAAAAAAAAAATCGACTTCATGCAACAGGGAGGTGATGAGTTCTATCTCTGTTTCCCAAATCTGATTAAGATACGTGAGCAAACATATTGTGACAGTAAAAAGAATTTTGGAAATCACTGATGTCCTCAAGTCCAGGCCTTAGGTACCATCACTTAGATATCCACGTGAGGCCACTCCTGCACAGCTCAAACTTATGCACTGCCAACACCAGCTGAATGTGGAGCGGTGAAAAGGAGACTGTATTCAGTATAAGCTAGTAGTTACTCGAGGTCTGTGAGCTCTGGACCTGCTGCATACTGTGAGTTACTGACCAGACTTATCCTAATATAGTAGCTTTCAAACTTCAGCGTGTATTAGCTGGAGGGCTTGGTAAACAGGTTGTTGGGTTTCTGGCTTCTAATTATGAGTTTCTGCCTCAGGAAGTCTGGGATGGGTCCCAAATTCCCAGGTGATGCTAGCGCTGCCGGGCCAGGGACCAAATTTGACAACCACATCCTGAGACCTTGGGCAAGAGAATGTCTTCCGTCTCCTATTTGAAAAATAGGGGTTTCTGTATAGGCCTAATCCTCTAAGTTGTTTGAATGTTGACTCATGAAAGGGAGAGAGAGAAAGAGTTATTCAGCGACTCTTGTAAGCTAGATGCTTTCATGCATCACCTCATTTAATGCTCATAACAACCTGACAGAAAGGTATTATTACCCCCCACTTCCTCATTTGGAGAATAGAGGCGTAGAGACTTGCTTAAGTTCACGAAGGTAGTAAGTGCTCAGGCTGAGTCAAGCTGGGTTGGTCTGGCTCTAAACCTGTAGGCCTTCCACGAAATCCAGACCTCTCCTTACACCAGGCAGGATCTTACAAAGCCCCCAGAGAAGAAACAAACAAGACTAAGTTAAAGCACATACCCGAAATGCCTCTGTGGAGCACTGATTCATTTGTTTCAGGCAGAGGCTGTCCAAATTCTCAATACGCTACCCCAGCAATGCTGAGTTTCTTTGTTTCTGCCTGTGACGTTGATAACCTTATCTGAATTCTGATGGCTTTGCTCTTGGACCTTAACACTGATCTGGTCTCACTTAGGTATCCAGCAATCACCCCGGGCCTTATTCACCAGAAAAAGCTTCTGGTGACTCCTCCCATGAACACAACTGCCATGGGCCACCTGCCCACGGTGATGATGCCACTCAGAGCTGGGGCAAAGCCCCATGCTCATCACACCCTCCAACCTTGACCTTTTCCAAAGACGAGAATGGTGATTTGCTCACCTTTAATACACGCTGTAGATCACCGCGTTCCCAATCACCCATGTTGTAGTGTGGTTAATTCACTGCAAGCAAAGACAAAAATATATGTTCTGCTGAAAGCCTTGCACACCGTGGCTGCATAATTTTAGGTAACCGTGATAGGAGAAAGAAGGCAGCAGAGTTGGAGCAGAGAATCAAATTTAAATTCTCACGACCATCCATTAATATTTACTGAGTGTCTAGAGGAGGCCCGCTCCTTTGCAGGATTCTGCCCAGATTATCTAGATTTTTTTCTTTTTCTCATAAATTCTCATTAAGATTTTTTTATGTCTTAATTTCCAATAAAAATATAGGGAGCTGGCATTCCTTATTCCTCAGGGTGAGTTTCACTTCCATATTTTATAATGTAATATCATGTCATAAAATAGAAAAAATGAGCCAAGAATGAAAATTTTTCTATTAAAATGAAAAAGATTCATATACTTCCCTGTATCCCGCCAACTTTTTTACATACCAGGATAAACAAGGCTCTTTTTAAAACAAGAGAAAAAGCAAGCTTCCCTCCTCTGTCCCACTCTGTCCCCACCCCCAGCCCCGACCTAACAGTCTCATTAGTTCAGATTAAGTTCATTAAACAAAGGAGAGAGAGGGCCCTGCAATTTCTTCTTGTAAAATATTGGCACGGTTTTATCCTCATTTTCCAGCTGCCCTTTAATTATCCGGCAGAGCTAGGACGTGTTAGGGTAATCCAGTTCATAGCACTTGGCATCTTTTAAGTAAATGTCAAAGCAGGTTAGTTTGTGGAGTTCTGCATTGTGTCCATTAATGAAAGTCCCATGGGAAATAACCCATGTTCTTTCTTCAAAAAAATATGGAACGATGGGCCCTGATTTTTTTTCAGTGACTGCCAGTTCAATCTCTATTGAAATATTATGTCCTCACAGCAGAAGTACCTCTGGAACTTCAACTGCTTCTCTGTCTACCTGATAAGTTGCAACAACGAGAAGAGAAAGTAAAACATTCTCCTTTGGAGAGGAAAATGGAAATGGACAGGTCTGTGTAACAAACGTGGGGTAAGATGGTCTTTCTGAGTGAAGGAAGCGGGGATCCGACTCTTTAAAAGTAGAAAAGTGCCATCTGACCACAGGCTGGGGCGAATTTTCATACCTGAGTCATTCATTAGCTATACGGTTGTTAGGTCAGCTACGGGCACGGTCAAAGCGGCCGGGAGCCAAGTCAGACCCCTCCTCGCATGACGGAAGCTGGGGCCCCTGGCGTTTCCCAGAAAAGGCAACAGACCGCTGGTGTGATAAATGGTCAGGACCCAGCCACTCGCGCCCGATCTGCGCTGGGGGGCCTGCTCATCTGCCACCTCACTCAGCCAATCCCCACCCCCAAAATCGCATATATGCCTCCCTCACTCTGCCCTGGGTGTGACTTCACCGGCCCCCGTCTGCGGACTGGTGAACCTCGCCCCCGGGGGCGCAGAATAAAGCACTCACCTTTCCCAACCCACCTGACTCTCTTAGCCTCATTATCGAGCCGCAAGCCTTACAACGGTTATATAGCTATATTTGTACATGTATAAACACTGCTTCTGCTCGCATTGGGCTCATTCTTTCTCTGGCCTTCTGGATCGCCCGGCCCCTGGACTTCTGCCACACTGGCCAGGCAGGGTCCATCTCACAAGGCTGTTTGTTGGTTATTATACCTGGGCTGCCAAGCACATACGGACGCAATCACTCCACCTCGAGGGCTGATGCCACCGAATTTCTAGTCTCCAATTTCACCTGGACCACTCTTTTGTTTGTCCCTCATTAGCTTCCTTTTTTGTCCTCCTCAGTGGCCATTCCAAGACTTGACTGTTCTCCTCCCACCTCTTTACCAAAATCCTGATTCCATTTGCTCAGCAGACACCGTGAGGCCTGCTTTGTTTGGAGCAGAAACAAAGAGCGACTCTGCAGTGGGCAGTTTTGCGACGTTATGACTGGCCTAGGTGAAGGCTAAAAAAGGCTCGGCTCCCAGCCTCTCCTCACTGTATCTTTGTATAGCTCTCTACCAGGCACATCTCACAGGCAACCTGACCTTGGCTTAGTGTCGTGGTTTTGGCCCTAGTCATAACTTGAACTTGAAGACCACTCTTGATTTCCTTGACTTTGAAACTCCTCAGTGCTTGGGATTCACTCACACTTATTCCTTGGTTCCTTCTAGTCCTGGAAGCCTCACCTTTTCTCTGTTGTCAGGACCCAAACTCCCACACCAGACCCCACGGCACCTACCCCCCTTCCCCAATCCCCCGGCCCCGGCCTCCTATAAGGAAAGGTTTAAATGAAAAGGTTTTTAGACCATATCCTTCCTTATAGAAATCTCCGTTGTTTCTCTAACTTCACACACAGACACATCGACACACACATACACTAAACCGAAACAAACCAAAACCCTCTGCCTCCTAGCTCCACCATTTCTAGATACCATTCTCTTGCTCCCATGCAGGATCCTTGACGTATCAATTATACATCTCTCTCTTGGAGTTTCAATCATTTCCTTGGTACTGATTCCTTCCTTGCAGCTTATAAACACATACACACACACACAGACACACACACACACACACACAGACACACACACACACAGACACACACACACACTTCTTTTCCGGAATTCTGCATTCTCCTCCAGCCACTCTTTCCATTCACAGCCAATCTGTCAGAAGAGTCATCCAGCCTTGCTGTCACTGTTTCCTTATTTCTCTCTTCAACATCACTGTGGTCAGGCTGCTGCCACCAGCACTCTGCTAAAATGGCTGGGCCTTGGTCACCACTGACCTCCATGTTGCCAAATTCAACCAACACAATAGGTGACTAGCATCATTCATTTGGCCTGCTCCTTAGTTCTCTTCCTGAAACTCTGCTCTTTTGTCTGTTGTGACATTCTCCTGGTTCTCCCTCTATGCTGGCAACGCCTCAGGCTGTTTTGCTGGCCCTCTTTCCTCTGCCCTGTATACACAGCTGCTGGCTACAGCTCTGTTCTGCCCACTCTACCTGCTCTCCCACGACAATCTCCCTGGCACCCAGGGCTTTAGGTATCATTTTATGCCAACAATTCCCAAATAATGTCTCTGGCTTACCTATCTTCTGAGCATCTAACACTGCCATCTGGATAGCTCCAGAAGCCCAGGACATCCAACGTGTCCAAAACCAAAATCATTTTTTTTCCTCTTTGCCTTCCTTACTGAAATCTGGGCATTATCTGGACTCCTCCTTATCAATTTTCTCAAGCTCTGTTGATTTCACCTTTCACAACTGCTTGAAGCTGCCTCAGCTCTCCAAGCTTACCTGCTCTTCCTCTCTTACCAAATCTACTGCAGTAACTTTCCAAGCAGCTATAGGTAGGGCCAAACACTGTCGCTAGATGAGTAACTAAGCCCCTTTACTCTGCTTCCTAGTAAATCAATGGTTTTAAAACTTGGGCCAAACATTAGAATCAAACATTTGGAATCAAGAACACTGATATTGGGGTCCTATTTTCCAATATTCTGTTGCAATTAGTCTGGGGAAAACCTAGTCATCGGCATTTTTAAAACTTGCCAGGTGAAGTTCAAATGTTCAGCCAAGATCCAGAGTCCTGACTCAATGATTGTCCACATGACTGTCCTTTCATCAGCTCTGTGATGATGTAAAACCCCGGCTTATATGCACGTCAGATACTGGTGTAAGATATCACGCAGGTGATACTCAGGATGGAGGATAACTGGGGTTGGGGTGGAGGGGTGGAATGGGAGAACAGGAAGACAGAAAAGAGAGAAAGCAGCAGTGACAGGAAGCGAGGGGGAGCCATCGACCCCAGCAATTGACTCTCTCTTCCCAGAAGGCTGCGACCTGCTTCCCAGGTGATTCAGGGCATGCCCCCCACTGCAGAGCCTCTGAAGTGCCTCCGACTCACGATGGGCTGGGCTTTTCCCGCCACATGAGCTTTACACTGCCCACTTCTGGGCTGAGCCCATTGTGAGAAGATGCAGAATTTTCTGGGCAGTTTTGGCCAGAAGGCAGCATCGCATGTCCAGCTGCTGAAGGCTACAGGAGGCAGCTTTCCCCAGCGGGGCAGGACTCCTGGACAGGCTTCCTCAGCTGGCCTGCAGGACGGAGAGGCTGCCCACTCCATATCCCCACTCCCCTCCACAGTCTTTGCCACAGACATGGAGACCCTACGGTAAGGAAGGAGCCAGGCATGGTGGGGGGACAGTTTTCCTTTTCCCTGAGCTCTCAAGAATGGAACTTTCCTCTTGGCTCAAGAAAGCCAGAATGTTCACTTTGTAAAACAAGCAGCCATCTGTGCTTGTAAGCACATTGAGTACAAAATGAAAATGAAGACCTCTAACTCATACTAACCAGGTGCATAGGTTGAATTATTATGTCCCCTAAACAAAGACATATTGGCAAACCATCAGGAGCAAGGAAGAGGCAAGTAAGGATTCTTCTACAGATTTCCGAGGAAGCACGGCCCTGTGGACACCTTGATTTTGGACTTCTAGCTTCCAGAACTGTGTAAAAATAAATTCCTGTTGTTTTCGGTCCCATAGTTTGTGGCAGTTTGTCATGGCAGACCTAGGAAACAAATACAGCAGATAACACTATCCATCATCAGAGCTGCAGGCTCTCTGAGATCCATTCTAGCTCAGGAATCTTCTGGAGCTAGGTGTATTGTTCAGTCATGTGACCCTCTTCTGACCCTGTTCCTCTACTGCCTGTTCTCTGCAGACATCAGTTACCCTCCCGTCCTACCTGTGGTCTCTTCAGCACTTCTCTGGCAGAAGTAGTCTGTGGAGTGCAGATTCAAAGGTTTACTCGTGACTCTCTACAGACAGAGCTATTGCCTTATAAGTGATCCTAGCTACCACTTAATGCCTGGCTACTATGCATTAGGTCTCATGTATATTATCCCCTTTCATTTTCACATTAACTCTATGCCATAGCTGGTATATCTTCTTTTGACGATAGAGAAACTGAGGTTCAGAAGCATTAACTTGGCCAAGGTATCCAGCTATGAAGGAGCAGGCCTTGGAATGCGGCCCAAGACAGCCCGGCCGCGAAGAAGGCTGCTAGCTACCTGCTTCCCAGGTGATTCAACAGTGCAGTGTACTGCGTCCTGGGTGTGATCACTGCTGCCGGCCCTCCATGGCTCAGACCCTGCTTCAGATATTAGCCGCAGGGACCCTGAGGGTATCTCTCTGCTAACGAATCAGTGACTACAGCCTTTGAAACACAGGCTTTCTGCTCAAGCTAGGGCCTTCTTGCGGCTGTTCTACTTGATGAATAAGCCATGAGCCCTCCCTGGGTTATAAACACTTAACAGAGGGTACAGTCGTTGCCTCAACCCACACTTCTTAACTGCAATTATTACGGTCGGCCCAAGGGACCCAAGCCCTCTCCATTCCACTGATTTTTCAACTGAGTATGTTTACTTACTGTTGAGTTTTAAGAATTCTCTCTATATTCTGGATACAAGTCCATTGCCAGAGTTGACGATTTGCAAATATTTTCTCCCAGAAGAAAGAGTCTCCTACCCTCCAACTATAATCTTCTAGTTGGAGACAGAAAGCCCATCCTAACTCCAGCTCCATTCCTTCCATTCCTATTGCTGGGGCCAGGGCACCCCAAGGGAGCCTGGCACGGTCAACATGGGGGTGCCATTCCTCTTTTCACTGCATTGAAGACCCTGCGACTAACATACATCCTGAGGATACAAAAACTCCCAAGAGATAACCACAGTTCACCAAAGAAAAAAAAAAGTCCCCAAATAGACATTTTTGATTTAAATTCCTATCTAGACCAGTTCATAATTAGTCTATATACTGCGGCAGTTCAAATCATTCAAGTAATATGAATAAGCTTCTTTCGTCTTATAATGCCATTTTCCCAGGGAATAGTTGCAATAGTCATGTGTCCATTCCTCTTTTTGTTTTATTTTGAATAATACCTGTACCTGAATCCATAGGAAGTCATACATTTTAAACACCAACACTGAATTGAGATAAGCACTATATATATCCATATACACGTAAGGTCTCAGTCAAAATTTAGTGCAGACACTCATAAAAATAGCTGGCAATATTTTTCACAGAAGTTCAATGGATATAAAACTCTCATAAAAGTATTAAAACACCTGGATCAAACTCCTTTGAGAAATAAATTGCCATATTTTTAGAGACTGAATTATGAGCTGAATAATGACCTTGTGAAAATCATGGTAGCATAAAGATATGCACTTTTTTGGTTTATATTTCAATGTTGAGAAAATTTCATCTAGGAATTTGCACTGACTCAAATATCCACAAAAGGGAAAATCAGCCATGATGTGATTTATAGTCACTGAGTGATCTCAGCATCTTATGGAAGGATTTCTGCACGTTTCAAGAGGGACTGCAGGTTGCAATAAGGTTGTTATAATACATGAACTTTGTCTTCTAGGTTTCTCGGCTTAATTTTGGTTTAGTTGACTCACAGATGCCCTTTCCAACCAATATACCATGCATAGGGCAATATATATAACTGTGAATGTGAAGTTATTCAGAAAACAAGAAACATATACTGTTGGTGGGATGAATTATGGAAGATATGCATTAGAATAAACCATTATAATAAAATTTTGTGTTATAGTTCCTCAGATTCTAATTTCTAAAATAAACCAAAGTGAGTTTGGTACTTTGTCAATTCAGTAGGATTGAAAACTTTTCTATCTATCTATCTATCTATCTATCTATCTATCTATCTATCTATCTATCTATCTATCATCTATCTATCTAACGTGTTTCCCTGAAAATAAGACCGGGTCTTATATTAATTTTTGCTCCAAAAGACGCATTAGGGCTTATGCTCAGGGGATGTCTTCCTGAAAAATCATGCTACAGCTTATTTTCCGGTCTAGGTCCTATTTTCGGGGAAACAGGGTATCTATCTCAGACTACGTGCTCTCCCCCAAGGCACATCCATCCCCTCAAAGGTCTATAGGTCCTTGAAATAAAAATAGCATAAAATTCATGATGACATAATAAAATATTATAAACCTAATCAATGACAGTTTGCTCGTCTAATGGATTTGGCATGCAATCATCCAGTACAGAGAAAGGTTGTAAGTGTCTGTTAAAGTTTATCTGATTAAATAATGTTGAGTTACATAAAATCATTTTACTGGCCACTGTTATTTCAGTAACTTTCTTCATTAAAAAAAATATCTCACATTCTGCATGTTGATGAGACTTAAACTGATGAAAAAATAAATATCCAGGGCGTTAAAAAAATTATGACAATGAAAATTCAGTTCACTTTAAATTAAGACAATCCATGTGCATTTTTATTTGGTATTGTTTATTTGTTCCAATATTGTTTACTCCTTCCTTGGCTTCTTTTGATCTTACTATTTGTGAGTGCCACCCTGTTCTCTACTTTTCATTGTAATTTCACACTTGACCAAAGAACAGGGAAGCTGAACAAAGCTGTTGATATGTAAATAACAGCTTTGAAGATGGAAGTACCAGATTGTTCCTAAACAGAAGAAAAATTGCAGTTGCTTTAGTTGAATGTCTCAATATATAATTTCAATTGCTGTCTAAAATAGTGTACGTCTAGGTGTGAGCTTCATGCTAAGACGAGAATATTATAGTAGGCAGACAATCATCCTGATCATTTTCTTTGCTTTTAGAAATAATCTCTATATTCTTCCAAAAATAAGTTTGAATTTCTAACTCTGGTTGCAAAGTCTTTGGATTTGCACATTCAAAGGGTTTTACTTATAAATCAGAACCTAAGTTATCTCTCATCTAGAAAATGGATGAGCTTTTTGTTGGCAAAACAGTAAGGTAGATATGTGAATAACAATCAAGTAGTGTCCTTGAGAGAACCAATTAGTTAACTCTGTAGAATTTAAGGTGACTAAATTCTATTTCCGTAGCCAGTAGCATTTGTTGACTAAATGCTATTATGGGACATTGAGAGTAGTCCCAAGGTGACCAATAGAGTTTTGCCAATCAAAATGTAGTACAAGGAAGAGCAATATTGACAAACCTTGTGAAATGGTTAGAAATGGAGAATCTCAAGTCTCTCCCAGACTGAATCAAAATCTGCATTTTGACAGGATTCCCCAAAGGGTCCGAGTCGCCAGACTGAGCAAGTAAAAAGGTAGGATCTGCCCAGTAAAATTAGAATTTCAGGTAAACAATGTGCTTTTTTTTTATTGTTTGTTTGTTTTAGGACAAGTATGTCCTAAATATTACGTGGGCCATGTATATCCTAAAAAAAAAAAATTTGTTATTTATCTGAAATTCAAATTTAACTGGATGTCCTGTATTTTATCTGGTAACCCAACAGGTGATTTTTATGAACATTTAAGTTTAAGAAACAGGATAAGATCTGTTCTTTTCCCCCTAAATAAATTTAAATACTTGGGTTAATTCGAGGGCTTTATAAAATTACATACGTTATATTAATGCTAAGTGAAAATTAAAAAAAAAAAACTTATGTGAAAGGTCAGAAGGACCTATTTCTAAGAGATCCCTTACTAATCCATATAATAACCACATTTTCTAGCTTCTGTATTTGGTGCTTTGACCTCAGGGCCTTCCTAGCCCTGAAGGACAGCCCCTCCCTGGGCTAGCTAATTCCCAGAGGTGGCAAACAACTTGCCTGACATCCTACCTTTTATATACAAACTAACCAATCCAGAGAGCACATCCCCGCCACGCCCCTTATCCAGCTTTTACACTCTGGGCCACTCTTCTGCTCTTATCATTCCAGGTCCAGGTACCAGACAACTAAGAACAACCTCCATTCTCAAGAGCCTGCCGAAATGATTCAAACCAGCCCGTCTAAGCCTGCTTACCCTGCCTCCCCATTCCTTCCAGGGAAAATTATCAGGAAGACTCTCGCCTATACTTCCTCTCGCTCCCTCTGCCTCCTGACTGACCCTGCTCCTTCCCGGTGTGGCCCTGCATGGTATAAGCCATGCCTCCTGTTGCCAGGGATAAGTCAGTGTATGAAAAAACAAAACAAACTTATTCCTTCATGACAATCCTTTCTGTGTCTGCATGATTTAAACAAATCCCAGGTATGCTTTTGAAACACCCCGCTCACCCAGTAAAATGATATCAGACTTCCCCTGGAATTGTCATCAAATAAACCTTCCCTTGGAATGAAGCGGAATGGTGGGGAGAGGCATTGAGCTGAGGTCCCAAGATAATACAATTTAGCTTTAAGAAAATTCAGTTTTCTGGATGGTTAGTCTACACAATGCTCTGAAACATTTGGGTGATTCAATTTTGTGACTTGTCATCCAGAAGTCATCTGTCATGCGACCATCATCTTCCAAGAGAGTTCTGCAAGTTAGTACGGGCCCAGCAGTCATAGAAAGATATATTGCAGCTCCTTCAAAGAATGGTGTAATCATTTTGAGGCTATACCTCACAGCTGTCACACATGTTGAGAGATGGAGAAGAGTTTCTGTGCTCTGTTCAAGGTCATCTGGAAAACCACTACATAAGGGCACATGTCTCCTAGCTCACGATGCAGTAAAGCATGAAGTTAATTACATCATCTGCCCATTGAGTCATTCAGTTTTATGTTTTTTCTTCTTGTTTTGGTGCTTTTTTTTTTTGCTAGTTGACAAAGGAAATTTTGCAAAGTTGACAGCAGCCTCTGATTCTAAATGTTAAGGACATCTAGATTCTATTTACAATCACTCTCAATTGGACAAAAGGACAAGCTAGGGTTGCCTTTTTTTTCACTGTTTCTCATAATATTTATGTCACTTGCCCAATTTGCCAAGCCCAGACAAATATGCGCTCGGTAGAGGAGAGAGTAGAATCGTGACACTTGTCAGCTAGGAACGAAGCACACAGACGTGCTGCCTGTAAAAAGGGGAGTGTGATGTTTCGGGATGGGCAACATGAATCTATAATCCCTTTATAATGATGCCTGAAACTCCACAGCTCTAGTCTGCTACAGAAATTCCAGCAATGAGTGCTGCTTCTTTCTTACTCAAGCAATCTGAATTGTACTCAGGACTGGGACACAGAATAAGCAATTGGTGACAAATCTGATGTGAGGAGTCCCAGTATGTAATAAAGAATTTGAGTGGCCTCTGTCCCTGGTTCTTAGAAGGGAGCCTCTAAACCCTTGGACTTTCCAGAGTGAGAAGAGTGTCTGCTGTTATTCACGGTGGGCCCTTCAGACCACACGTGATCATTTATGCCAATAAGGTAACTCAAGATGGGGCTGGGTATACCAGAAAGATCAGACCCGCCTCTGGAGAGGAGAGGGGGACTGGATATTGAGTTTGACCTCTTGGCCATTGATTTGATCAATCCTGCCTCCTTAATGAAACCCATAAAACGCTTTGGCCACAGAAGCTGGGGTGAGCTTCCCTAGTTAGTGTTTCTCTACATACTGTCACACATCAGTATGCTGAGAGGGTAATGCATCCCTGAGGACAACGGGGTTTCAAGTTTGGAATCCTCTCTGACTTTACCTCATACGTGTCTCTTCAAATTTATATCTTTTTTTGCTGTACTAGAACTGTAATCAGAAGCACAGTGCTTCCAGTAAGTTTGGTGAGTCTTTCTGGTGAATGATCAAACCTGAGAGGGTAAAACAAGTGCCTGAATTTGTAAGCCAGGTGGTCAAAAGTGAGGGGGTCCCTGGGGACCCCCATACTTGTGGCTGGTATTTGAAGTGAGGGCAGACTGTGGACATCTAGGAATACACATGCCCTAAAATATTCATATTCATTCTCTTTCTTCTTCCTTTCCTCCTCATTAACACTGCACACATTTTTAGGCTATTAGCGGATTTTTCAGGTTTAACACTTCACTCCAACTTTGCCAAGGATTGGCTTAGTTTCTTTCCCAAGGAGGAGTGGGTAGATCTCTCTGGATGATGTATCTGTATCTGGTGGGGGTGGGGGGTGGGGGGGATGGGGTCGGGGAGGAACCCCAATTTGCATATTTAATTCAGAAGGTGAAAGAGAAAGCTGTGACAGCAGAGTGTTGCCTTCCTTTCTGGAATGTGTTGCAAGTCTCTTCAGATGCTGTTAAAAAATACCAAGGAGCTGGATGATGCTGGCCGGAGCTGCAGCAGTGGCCGCACAAAACGAGCGGGATCAAATAGTTCAGCCTACAAGACTGTCGCAAGCAGAAGAAAATTCAAATGACTTGCATGGCCAATGACACCCCAATTTGCATATTACACATATCTAGCGGACTCCTGTGACTCTTCCCTGTCATGGTGCATTAGGCTCCAGCCATGCTGGCCGTCTACCCCGCAACCACGCTGAGTTTGTTCTTGCTGTCAGGTCCCTGGCACTTGTGTTTTCTCTGGAATGCTCTCTCCTCAGGAGCACCTAAGACAGCTCCCTCTCAGCTTGTATTCTACTTTTGTTTGCAATGTCACTTCCTCCCAGGGAGATCCTGGTCAGAGTAAAGCCCACCCACCCCCAGCCACACCCTGGAGTGCCTTCCTAGCCTGTTCCTTGGTTTCTTGTTTTTATAGCACTTAGTGCTACAGATGTTAGTTATATATGTGGTTGCAGCCCTGGTACTTGTTTTGACCTCTCCCACATGCACAACTCCCGGGTAAGTGTGGGATGACAGTGGCTTTGTTTGTCTTAGTTACACGTATCCTTGGTGCACAGAAGAGTAACTGGCAGCTATTAGTGAATAAACCACCAGGTGCTTCTCACCGTTTAAGGTGGCGTAAGACCTAAAGGAAGGGTGTAAGACATTTCCTCTCTAAAGCAACTGTGGAAACTGAGTCACATAAACACACGAAAGGGACAACCCCAGCCATTTCTGTGGCTGCTTCTGTTCTCTGATAGCTATTGTTCAAGAGCCTATCTTGACCTTCTCTTCTTCCTGCTTCAAGGCGCTGTCCCTGCCCTGACTTCAAACAGTATCCTTATTCAGCTGGTTCCTAAATGGCTTCCTACAGTCTCAGTAAAATTATTAGGCCTGTTTCTCTCTTTGTAAAAAAATTTTTAAAAATTAACATTGCCTCCCAGGAAGCATAAAGTGGAGGCCAAAGAGAAAAATAATACAAAAACTGATAAAGAAACTGGAAAAACAAAGTATAGGAAATTAAGATCCAGGGCTTCACAATTTACTAAAATTACACCACGAACTATAAGTCCATAATAAGTAGGGGATAAAGACTTATGATGTAATTATTCTCTTATGTTATTCTTAGAGCACAGTTTTAGGAGAATTTTATTAGATGTGACTGATAGGTTTTAAAGTGTGGTTGGATCTATATAATAATCAGTAAAATTTACAGGGAATTTGATAGCATGTATACAATATGTCATAATTTAGCTTTCGTGCTAAAGACAGAATAACCAGCAATGATTGGTTGCCTGTCTCAGAAGAAAAAAATACTGAAAGCGAAAAATTTTAAGTGAATTAAAATTTATCCAATTTAGAACCACATAAAAATGCCATAGGCCCTGCGCCAAATAATATTCTTGGATTGGAATTTGTTCAACATCCTAAATTTAACCAGCTGCAATTCCTTTTCAAGTGCCATCCAATACAACCTTTCGAAATGGAGGGTGTGCTTTTAAAGGGAAACTGACATTCCATCTGGAAGATGGAACAAAACCTCTTTGGAATATTTATTCTCTAGATAAACAAATACAATTTTTTTTTTTTCCAATATGTTCAACATAGAGAAGGTACGGGTCATAGTTAGGGATTACATAAAAAAAGAGCAGTGATGTGTTTTCACTCCGGGCCATAATTGCTTAGAGGGAATATCGTGACATTTTATACTTGTGTCATGGACAGGCAACTTTAATGCCTAAACTTTCATAAGGGAGTATCTTAGTATTTCTTAGAATCAGAATATGTTCAGAGCTACAAGAGACCTTCTAGAATGTCTAATCGTAATTCAAGGCCTTCATTTTACAGATGAGCAGATAAGGGATTCATTTGAATCCTAGTAAGTGACAGACTCCACCCAAATCTCACCTGGCATGTGTCTCCATTTATTCATTTCACAGATATTTAGGGCCGTAGACTACACTTTATTAAACATATGACTAAGATTCACCATCTACTGGAAAGCTGCTCACGGCATCGTGACACATAGCCCATACCATATTTCTAATTTCAGGACTGAAAATAGGACTGAGCTAGAGTCCAATCCCAAGGGCAAACATTTGTAAGTGCTGTTCAAATGTAACCATCATTTCTGAAAAACAGAGAGCCACAATGGAAAGAAGAGGTTATCCTTCAGGTGGATAAAGTTACAAGTTGACTACATGACCCATTGTGCACTGGGCCTGGACTCCCCCCTGAGAACAGGAGGTGTGAGTGGGAGCCAAGACAGAGAACGCTACATAAAGCTAGAACCTTAGGAAAAAATGCCCCTTCCATGAAAGGGAGGACAAGAAAATTTCTTCCTATACAAGGACCAAAGAGGACACGTACCAGGATGTTAATGGCTAAATTATTTGTGGTGTAGGGAGTTAGGGGCCATCTAGATGCCCGTTGCTGGCAGGGGGGAATCATTCAGCCACAGAGGGGAGAGGCCAGCTTATTCCCACTATTGGTTCTGGAAAGTGTCTCCTGGGATAAATAAAAATTCCCAGGCTGCACCATCCATGGGTATAAAGTCTTAATTTACACCACTCTTATGGTGTAAGAAATCCTAAGCAAAGGCAATCTCTACCTAGCTAAACTATTCTTCAAGTGTGAGAGCAAAATACATTTTCAGAAAATGACTGCGAGAATTATTATTACAGGCCCGTGCTTTAAAGAATGCTGAAAGAATGTACATCCAGAAAAGGAAAGCTGAACATGGAAGGAAGGAATGGGATTCACGGATCCATGATGAACAAATACATTTTTAAACTGTGGCAGAATTTAAAGAAGCCTGCACTAAAACCATAATCACAATGCAAGGTAAACACAGGGTAGCGAAAATATGAACAACGTGAAATTTAAGCACAGACAAGAGATCACTAATTCTGTCAGAGGAGTTAAAAAAGAAGAGACTAACCAAGTGTCAAGGGATGAGTAGGAATTTAGCAGGCAACAAGGAGAAGAGGGGTTTTCAAAAGTAAATCTCTCAAGTATGAAGGTCTATGGCACGTTCTAGAAACTGCAGCGTGGGGCACAAACCAGGCATTTGCTGGGAAGAGGCAGAATAAAGGCTAGAAAGACAGGCACTAAATCCGGTCCTCTTCCCCTCAAACCAATGTCATCAGAGTCAGCTTGTGAGAAATGTCAAATTATAACCGGAACTCTTAGGGAGATATAGAAAACATGAAATTTAAACACAATATTTGAAATAATAATCCAAAATTTTATGATTTGGGGGCTTTCTTGCTAAGATTATTTTCAATAGTCATTTTACTCTCTTCAAAAGACCTCAGCTCATTCCCTTTCCTTTAGATCTCATGGGGGTTTATTATCCCTGAGACTCTATTTAATGGTAAGGAAACTTCCCATTTACTGATGTAATTTTTTCCATCTTAGTAATCAACAGTATTTCAGTTCACAGTTGGAAAACGGACCTGAAAAGTGAACATGTCTTGGGAAGAGAAAACTATATCGATTAAAAACAGTGAGAGATCCAAGACATCAAATGAAATGTCTACAATAAAATTATAATATGCAGGGTGCAATAGCCTATTGAACAGTTCAGAATTCATTTTCCCCTTGCTGCAAATGTTACCATACTAGAATCAAAAGTCACATACATTCTAAAATGCTTTATTTAATTGAAAGAACTGACAAATATAAGATCTGGAGAGAATTAAGAGAGGGATTTAGGATCTAAAGATAGGCTGGGGGATTTTCTTTTGCTGTAATTGAGAGAGAAGCATTCAGAAGAGAATGTAGGGCTGGGCATATATGTTGTGAGGTGGGTCAAGTTTGTGCTCCTCATAGGACCCTTTTTCGGCTCTGTCCTTTCCTTTCTGCAGCCATTGGTCACGGGCCTTTCATACTGTGTTTCCCCGAAAATAAGATGACGTAGCTGGACCATCAGCTCTAATGTGTGTTTTGGAGCAAAAATTAATATAAGACCCAGAAGACTGGGTATAATATAATATATCATATCATATGTCATATAATATAATACAGTACAATATAATATAACATAATATAATACATAATATCAGACCAGTTCTTATATTAATTTTTGCTCCAAAAGATGCATTAGACCTGATAGTCCAGCTGCGTCTTATTTTTGGGGAAACACGGTATTTTCTCCGAGGAGAATTGGCTCTTTAAGAAGGATTTTATAAACATTCCTTTTAGGTCTGAATGACTCCTAAGACTTAAACACGGTGACTTTCCCTGCCATATTCACTTTGTAGTAGGAGACAGTGGTCTAAATTTCTTATTGAAGAACTTGAGGCACGGTCTCATTAGGTTGGGGGGTAAATCTTGATCATTTCAAGAGCACTAGTATTCAACACATACCATGTTTCCCCCAAAATAAGACCAGGTCATATATTAATTTTTGCTCCAAAAGACACACTAGGGCTTATGTTCAGGGGATGTCATCATGAAAAATCATGCTAGGGCTTATATTCCGATTAGGTCTTATTTACAGGGAAACACGGTAAGTCCCTGCTTATATCTCCTGGACATAACTCTGGTTCTAAATCTATGTTACAGAAACTGATATCCGATTTCCTCTTCTGGGTCAGTGTCAATAAACATAGGACCTGTTTGGTGTGACACAATTTCAAATATCATACAAATGGGTTGACTTCAATTTGACCTGAATTAGCCCACCATTCGAATATTATCCAGCCTTAAAGAGTATCAATATCTAACAAATGTAGATAAAAATGAAAAACATGACTTCACAAAGAAGTTGGTTGTTTTGTTTTTGTTTTTTCAACAAAGAGAGTCTGAAAACCTTCAGAAGATGAGTATTTACAAAAGGATACTCATAAGATCCCTAAGCTGCCCCAAAGTCTAGCTATCTAGAAGGAGCTGTACTATTCCAATCAATCAATCAGCATTTATTTGCTGAAAGTCTGTTTTGTGTTGTGCATGGCACAGTGTGATGTGGTTCCTTTCTTCTCTATAGTTAGAGAGACAAAATCCCCATGGAACAATCGGGGAAGAGAAATTAAGGGGTGACTTATGTGGTACTGACAGGGCTGACGATTGATTATCCTTTCTGTTCTTTCCATGGCTCGCTTTTATCTTCAGGACAAAGCCCAAAGCCCTTACCAGACTTAGGGAACCCTTTCTATTTGGTCCTGCTTATTTTCCCAGACTCATCTTGTGGCACTTTATTCCATGAACTCAAAGCCCCAGCTCTACCAAACCACATGCAGTGTTCCATATTTATCATCATTTATTTATTTATTTGTTTGTTTATTTATTTATTTTGCACCTCCAGTCCATTCCTTCGGCTCGAAACATACTTCCCACTCTGTTTTGCTTAATTCCTACACATCCATTTAAGTCTTCTCCCCTGGGAAGTCTTCTCCAATCCCTAATGAGTTTTGCGCCCCTTCTATTTGTTTCCATTATATGTCTGTATTTAATCTCATGATAGCAATTTCACATTGTATGGAAATCTCTTACATATTTGTCTAATTCCCTCCTTACTCTAGTTTTTAGGTGAGGATGAGGATCTGTACCTCATCCTTATTTTGAAACCTATACACACAATAGTTGCTCAATAAATATTTGTTGAATGAATTACAGTGGGGGAGGTGGTAGATAACAGGCAGATTTTTCTCCCATAGGGTTGAAAGATGGTGACTATAAGAGATTATAGAGCACAACAGGGTGAAGTAATTATGGAATGACACCTATGAAACCATACAAGAGATGGGTGAGATAAACTCATCCAGTGAATCCCGTAACATATTCTAAAGCCGGGACCTATCACTGATGGTACGAAAGGCAAATTTAAAGAAAGGAAAAATAGATCTTTTAATCCCAACAAGTGGTATAGCTGGAATATGTGATTTAAAAAAACAAAACAAAACAAAAAAACCAAACTACTAAAGTTAGGGATGACTATCCATAAACACTTTGTTATATCCTTTACTTTCTAACATGCCGTCAAGATGAAAACCACACCTTATGCCATAATGTTATGAGATGCCTCTACTGAAGAAATGTTCTTTGTTTGGCTAGACCATAGATGTAAGACAATATGATAAAACTATTTTTAGTTTAATTTTTGGTTCACTACATCTTTCTTTTGCCAGGGATGCTCAGACTTGACTCTCTTTGCTCTGGTACTGAGTTGCAAAACAATGCCAGAGCAACCAATTACTTTTAATCACAGTAATATAAGGACAGCAAAGGGTGGGCTGGGAGTGGTTTGCTTTGTTCCCAGAGACTGGTAGAGAGAATACACAGCTGTTTGAGACAGCTACTACAATGTATCCTCATGTCCAATAGCCAGGGGCTGGCTCTGAAATGGAGAAGTAACCACTGGGGAGAGCTAAGAAAGGAGGAAACAAACTTGGGGCTGGCAGGTGCTATCTTAGAAGACAACTCAGACAACTGCCCTTTAAGCATCAGGAAACAATCTTCTAATGGAATGAGCGATCAAATGAGAATTTGGCGCTCAACTCCCAGAAGGACTTTCTGCCCAGAGCCAGAGTTCAGGATGAGTTGTACAGGTCGGTACAAACTTCCAATAAAAAACAGATACGCATTTGTAGTTTGGGAATTGTAGGTCGTAATTTCCTCTAAAATGAAGGTTCTTAACCTTTTTGGAGGGGTCAGTGGAGCCTCTGAGAAGCTGAGGGACATCACAGAATGTTTTCCAGGAAAAATAAACAATTTACATCCATACAGTACATTGGATACCATGTCCCCACTCCTCAGAGAACCCAACTTGAGAATGCTTTAAAGAATTTCTGAAGATTGTATTTGTTTAAATTTGTCAGCTTGCGTTAGGGGATATCTTTTGGTATAAATAGTCTGAACATGCTTGACCGTACCTATGTGGTACAAGTCTGCAGTGGGTATTGGGCTGCCATTTTGAAAATCCCTCACCTTGCTCAGGCTTTTTCTGTGGCCTCTGAGAAGCACTTCTAGAAAGCAGTAAAATTCTCTCCAAAAGGAAGGAACTTGACAAACAGATGCTATGAGTTAATAGCTATGGAACAATCAAGAATACACAATACCCTTGTGTATTCTTCTGAGGACAGGGAACCCAGACTGTTGTCTGTTCTTGAACCTAGAGCAGGATGGTCCTTTTCAACTGTCATCCACACCCACCTCCATTTCCACGCCCAACTACCAGGTAGTTGTAAGTAATGTAGTAATCTTCCCATCCTATTGCAGAGGACCTGATCTGTGATCATTAGTAAGGTCACCACACTTTCCACACTGTCATAAAGTTGGCAATTACAATAGTTGAAACCAAACAGTGAATCTGGCTATCTATTAGAAAACATCACAGAAAGGGTCTCCATTCTCTTTAAATATTGCCATTAAGAACGTTTGTCTTCAACTAATTTGTATTAATGAACACTGGCTAATTATATGATTACAAGCTATGAAGGTGTAACCTCTTCCCACAGTAACTGTGAACTGGAGCCAAGATTTTGAGCAGAACAGGCAACTGATTTTGCCATAAGGAGTACTCATTACTTAATATAGTTGGCAAAATCCAGATATTAGCAATCGCAAGTAATAGTTCTTATTTGGAAATCATGCACACTGTTGTTCATTTAGTTCAGAAATTATTTGCAAACTTAACTATAACCCTAACTTATGTAAGGAATCAGATGGAAGCATCATTCGATTCTTTCATAAAATGCATATGTTGCTTAAATATCCTGAGAAAAAGTTTTTACTATTACAAAATATATTTTAAATCACTGTGGTTTCTTGTATACCTAATCATACAAATAAACACAAACAACCATAATAAAAAACCCAAAGAACAATAGCAACTATATTTAAAGTATTGAATAACTGTGAAACTGTTTAGGTTAATATGTAAATTTATATAAATTTAAATATAAGTATGTAAATATTTTATATATGATATATATGTATACACACACACACACACACATATATATATATATATATATATATATACACACACACATATATATATAATATATATATGGAGAGGGAGAGCCAAAAAAAATGTATACACATTTTAAGAATGGAAAAAACTGTATTAAAATTGTAATACACAATATATACCAATAACAAAAGATGAATACAAGTCACGTTTGACTTCTGCAATTACAAGGGGTGCTCAAAGTCGTTACCATCAGCATCCAGACACTTCTGATTACAGCGAACTACTGCTTGAGCAACGTTGACCAAAGTGTCCACTTGTATACATTTTTTTGGCACCCCTGGTATATATATTAACATTTATCCTTAATAAAAAGAGTTGATCACTTTAAGTTTTAATAAATAAATCTTATCTGGTTGAATTTTTCAGTAACAACTCTTGGGACTGTGTCAAGGCAGCTGATACGTCCCCACTTCTCCATCATCAATGTGGAATAAGATTATTGTGGTCCACAACTTCATATCTGAACATCTTGGGGCCAAATATTATTTCAGAATTCATAATTCACTTTTTAAATGATGGAAAGGCCATAGGGTGCATACACTGAATACAGCATAACACTGCCAATGGGAAATCCAAATCAATAATATTTCTGCTGTGAAATGTTTCCATACTCACATTACATTGTCGAATTATACAGTAAGTAAAGGCTGTTAATAGCTTCACATCAGTTCAGGCCAAATTTTGTTGTCAAGTGCGTTTCAGTGCAAAACTTGGGAAATCATTCAGGCTTCCGTGTTGCTGGGATTTTGAAATTGCCAAAATCTCAGCAACACGGACTATGGTCCTGGATGAATGCATGGAAATTGTTTCTCTAGCACATATATTTCCTAAGCAGGGGCAATGATCACACAACTTGTCTGTCATCTTGCAGTCTGGTTTGCTGGGAAGCTGTCATTTCTGTGAAATTTGAACTTCAGTCAGCCATGTCCAATTTCTGTAATACATCTTAATGGCGTCCATTAAGAACAATCTTGATGGCGTCTGAGAGAACCCGGCGCTGAAGGGATTGGCAATCTGTTTGGTAAATGACTACTATGTGAACCATGCATACTCCATGCGTATTGCTAGACAAACAGTGCCATTACTGCTCCCAGGAGACAGTCTAGGGTTGTTATTCTCCCCAGTAAACTAAAGAATAAAATCATCTTGGAGACACCATAAAGAATACAAAAGCCATCCTCGTCGAAGTTGGAAGGGGCCTCAGACTCTGAGTTTTTATCATGGACCCTGGATGACACTGACACACCGTAAAGCTTGAGAATCACTGATCCAGACAATACGTTGTTACGTTAGAACCTCATCGTTATGTAGGGGAGACCTTTACCCACACTGAGTATCAAGGTGGATGCACACATTCTGGCGGGAAATGAGGAATTATTGCCGTGTTGTGGGCATACGCAATGACTTTCGTGAGTGAAATAACAAGTCTTGCTGGGAAATGATGTCATTCCAACTGCTTGCAGTCAAAGTACTTGTAAAAGCCTTAGTACTTATCTATGGCAAAGCACAAGACATAATCAAAAAGACACTTCCTGGTGACCGATTCTTATGAGTACAAATGCAAAAGATTGTGTTCAAAAATGGAACTGCACTCCTGGATTCTACTTAACTTTGTGAAGAGCGCAGGACGGGGAGACTGCGATTTAAATAGCCGGGGTGGTAGGAAGTGACTATAATTTTGACTGTGAATCATGGTGATGGTCACAGGAAGATTGTGACAGGGAGACAAAAGGGCCCTGCAGTCCATTATAAACCACTAAATTGCCTTCAGATAAATGCATCTTGTCCTTTGAGTGGAAGCCACCCATCAAATTTCCCCCCCGCAGCGTGCTTTGTTCCCAGTAATGAAAATGCGCTTGGTACAGTACAAGCTGCTTAATTCATTAGCACATCCCTGTGTGGACCACCTGCCAGGCTCTGGGGGTGGCAGGTGGGGAAGAACATGGGAGAAACAGTCCATATTTTTCTAAAATGGCTGACCTTTTACTCGAAACGGTTGAAAATCCTGTTACTGGGAGATGCTATATACACCTCTGTAGCCAGATATTCCTCCAGGGCTCACCCCGGTAGACTTACACAATGTGCTGTTTGAAGAGGTCACCCCCTCAGGCTGGATGCTTGACACTGAAGACCCAGAGGGGATGGCATGTGTCTCATTCAGTTTTCGTCTTCCAGAGACTCACATTTACGTATGTCTGCTCTGGCATTGCATCGGGGATTGTGTGGTCGAGTATGGGGATGGTATCCCATTCAAGGCTCCTCAAAACAACTTTTCAGGATGACAGTACAGATAGGAAACGTTCAGACAATTCTTTAAAACTACATTTTAAAAGCATCAAATGATACAGATGTCCTACTTTCCTATCAGTTTATAACTTCATATACACGCTTTCTGGAAGCAAGGGGACTCCAGTGGAACCCGTGGGAGGGATAATAATGAGGAAATGTTTAGAAGAGTTGAAGTCAAGCTTTCATCCTAAGAATAAAGGGGCCAGGCCACTGGGGTGTACCCATGGGGGCTCTTGTTTTCCCCAAAGCTGCTAGTCCAGGTCGAGGTGGAGCCTAGCCGCCAATCTGAAGCACTTTTAAAATGGTGATGCCGTGTTTGCAGTCTTGGTGGACAAAGTACCTTTATGCTGAATCTAGGCCAGAGTTGATAATGAGACAGTTTCTACACCTTAACGGAGTATCTAATTACTAACCTAACTGTTGTCTATTCCAGATTGCAGATGATAAATACTCTATAAGCAATCTCCCAAGTCAGTTCAGCAGCCTGGCAAAGGATGTAGGCCAGTCGCCTTTAAGAAAAAACCAGCCTCTATAAAAAGAGCTGGATCAAAGGTAGCCGCCGATCACACAGCCCACTGTGGTTGGGCTGACAAAAATAGCCACTTGCACAGGTTTAGTTCACTTCAGTGTCAGGCTTCCCCCTCCACCCATCCCGCCTCCCACCCCTTCAGCTCCTTGAAGGATTCCTGAGGTGCTTTCAGCGCTCACAGCAGGTGTCTCAGAGTCATCGGATCAAATGCAGGCCACCTTCCTGGGAAAGGACGGCTTTTTAGTGCTACCACGCACGTCCAAGGTGCCTGGCACTGTTCTGAATGCTGTAATACACAACTTCACTGAGTCCTCCCATGGCCCTATGTCACAGTCATGATTACCTTGCCCACTATTGTCCTGACGAGGAAATGATGGCTCAGATACATAACTCAGTCCAGGGCACACATTTAGGTAGCAAGAGAGCAGATTCTCCACCCATGTTGGATCGGAGAGCCCATTGCTTTCAGCCTCCCAGTTGCTCTGCTGTCTCCCAGTTTGGTCAAGAATCTTGAGATTATTATGCCGAGCGAAAGAAGTCAGGCAGAAAAAGTCCAGAACCGTATGATTTCACTCATATGTGGGATAGAAAACTGAAAGCAACAAAGGAACAAGAGAAACAGAGAAACAAAAACTCATAGACACAGACAACAGTTTAGTGGTTACCAGAGGGTGGGGGCGTGGGGGGATGTAGAAGAGGGTAAAGGGGGTCAAATATGTGGTGATGGAAGGAGAACTGACTCTGGGTGGTGAGCACACAATGGGATTTATAGATGATGTAATACAGAATTGTACACCTGAAACCTATGCAAGTTTACTAACCACTGTCACCCCCGATAAATTTAATAAAAAAAATTAAAAAAGAGTGGGAGGTGCTCACACAATGGGTTTCGTACCCTCTGCGGGGGGGGGGGGGGGTTATGCTAATAGCTGCATCCCACCGCCACCTCACAACCAAAACCAAAATTTGACTCCAGCTGACTTGTATTTTAAAAAGATAATACAAGTCAAAAAAAAAAAAAAATCAAGGGATACAGTTTTGCTAACCCTTCATTTATTTAGAAACTGAATACACCATGGAAACCCAGGGCTTACAGGTCATGAATGGAGTTTGACTTCTTGGTACCACATCTGTCCGCGCTAAAGAACAGTAACCTTAGCGCTTGCAGAGCTTCTTCTCCTTCCTTTCTTCCTTCTTCTACCCCTTTCTCTTTATTTCCCCTTCCCTATTCGCTCTCTGTCACTTCTTCAGGGCCTCCAGCACACCAGGCACAGTGCCGGGTGCTGGAGATACAAAGACAACACGACTGCTCTCCAGGTGCGTACTTTGTAGTTGGAGAGACAGGTAAGTCACAGGCAGGTATGGTCCGGGGTGACACATCTTTTCACAGGGACGTCCCATTGAGTACTGTCATAGCCCCTAGGATGGGCGGTCAGCCCAGACTTAGACAGGTACAGAATGCTCTTACACGTCTTATTTTTAAAAGTATGCCTTATGTTTAATCTCAAGCATGGTTGGAAAAACAGTCAGTAGATGGAAATCACTCTTATAAAAACCATTCCTTCCCCCACACGCACGGAATCATAAATGGCATCAACATTCCAGTCGTAAATACAGGCCAGGTGACAGGTTCCAAGCCCTACCGTAGCTAACCTTGCGGTCAAAAATCTTTTGAAAACAAAAAAAATCTAGTTATCTAGTAGGCATCTCGGCTCTATTAGTCACACTTTCTTGTAATTGTCTAAATGTCCAAAGGGTACAGAGGGACCAGCACGATGTGACCAAATATTTCCCAGAAGCCTGTGGGCTGCCCCCCACCTCCCTGGCAGCAGAGTCAGGTCAGAGCAAAAGACTGGCTGTACACGCACAGCATGTAAAGCAAAGGAAACCCTGCCTCACGTCCACTTGTAAAGTCTGGAGTTCCAGGTGACAGACTGATAAACTGTAGTGTTCACAGGTTCTAGCTAAGGAGTAACACCTTCTAACGAATGACCTGCAGCTCAAGACAGAGTAAACTGCCCCTGAACAGACAACTGTGGGAGCAGGTAAAGAGGCCAACAGAATGAAAGGAAACATCTTCTGTGGGAAACACACAAAACACCCTGCACCAGACAGAATCAACTTCACAAGTGGCTGCCATGTCTCCCAACCGAGACATCCTCTTGGCATCCGAAGGGAACGAAGAATCAGCAGGGAACTCAAATCTCACGGTGTGAAAACTTCTCACATTCCATGAAGATGAGTTAGCTAAACTCATCGGTGCTACCAGATGCCACGTGACTTCAGCAGAAACCGTCTTTAGGCAGCAGGTTCCCAGTAAGACAAAGTGGCCCCAGCCCAACAAGAGTGCCATGGCAAAGAGCCAGCTTACCAGGCATGACATCAAAGAATCAGAGTTTCTAAAAATCAACGATCTGTTCACACACGGTACACTTTCTATTAGAAGTTCTGTGACATATATTGATCTGTGAGGTGTTGTTCTCTCCTCTTCTTAGCTCATTTCTCACCAGTGTCCTGAGAGGAGTTGACCTTACCATCTCACGTTGCCTGAGAGGCCACAGAAGCTGAGACAGGTTAAACGATGTGTTCACACTCAAATTGAGCACTGCCTCTCATTGTGAGTAAATGCTGCACTGCTGCCCAGTATTTATCCTCGACCAAGTGGCCCTGCTCAAATCAGCTCCTAACCCGGTACCTTTTATAGGAAGTGTCTGTCTTCTTGTTTGTGAACTATTTTTTAAAAACACAGTAACACTTAGTTAATGGGTAAACTCTCTTGGCAGATAGTTCCATGTTTAACACAGAACGACGATTCATGTTCAAAACGAGGATTGCAAGATTCTGAAATGCCTTTTGAATCATTAAAAAGAAAATTAATTTCTTCCCAACATAGGTTTTTGTCTTCAGTGCAAAATTTTTTTTGTATTCTAGCTCTTACGTGAACAACTAACTCATCATTGGTGTATATATATATATATGTGTGTGTGTGTGTGTGTGTGTGTGTGTGTGTATATATATATATATATATATATATATGATGACTTTGTTGCAAGTGAAACATTTCACTCTCTGACAATGTAGAATAATATATGTACAATGCAAGGTGTTTTCCTCTTATTCTCTCCTTCTTTCTTGCTCATGTTCCCTTCCATCTAATCCATCCTTACAGCCCTATTTTTTAAAGTGTGAACTTCTGACCATTGCACCACAGTCACCAAATATCCACATCTCGTTTCTGGCAGCCATTTTCTGACAGCAATAATTGGGACGAAATACAACAGAAGGAAGGGGATGGGGAGAACGCTTACTCCTCGGGAAGTATGTCTGGGGAAATTTGGCTTCCTGGTCAGGAAAGCTCTATCTGGTATCATCGTTTTTGCAAAAAAAAAAAGAAAAAAAACTCCCCTTTTGATATGATATGTCCAAATCATTTATAGTCGAAAGTGATTTGTTTTGGTTCTCACCTTTCCAAATAATTTCTTGATAATAAGATTTTAAGAAATTGGTTAAGTTAGTTAGTCTTTAGAAGTTCAAACTTGAGCTCGATTATACCTTACGATTCTGGTGTTGAAACAAACATCTGCTATATTCTTTTTCTCTGTACATATTGTTTTTATGTAGATGATTTAACTCTGCCATTTTATCTTTGGAGACTCAGTATTGAAAGGAAAAAATATCTAAAGTAGAGCTAATTGCTTTCTTCTTCAAATTTCACTGTTCACTGGAAAGGAAAAAGTGACATTAATTGTGAAGAAATTGAGACAAACGAATTAGAACGTGAGTTAATGCCTTATTATTCACTCAGTAAGACTTTGCTGGATTAATAAAAGGCCAATCACAACAGGTAAAATTTAATCAATCATTAAGATAAGCATTATACGCTCTGTTCTTTCCTAATATGGCTTTAGCATTCAATTGACATTTCACTTGAAATTCATACAAATTAATCCCGAGTTCCTCAAAGGCTATTTTAGACATCCAATTTAAAATTGATTGAAATAAGTTTGGAATGGTTGGTTGACTGCTTAAAAATAAGGACATTCTGAAGGAGAGATGTGTCGAAAGCAAACCCATGAGTGTACTTGGGGATCTAGCCAGTCCTAAACAAGCTCCCCCATTGTCTAGGCAGCTCTGAATATTATGTTGCTAATGTATAGTACAGGGTATCCCTCAGAACTAGACAGAACTGGGGGCTTCTCCTCTGTGGCATGATGTTTAGGGGCATCAAGAAGGAACTCTGGGTTAAACAACATCAGTCACAAATAATCTCCAAAGCGAGCAGCAACTCTCTCTCCCCTTGGTTACTAACGGTTGCAATTACTGTATTCAAAGTTTATTCTTTGCCCCTCATTAAGATCCAAATATTCTTAGGAGATAGCGTCATCAGGCATGTTTGTAGTTCGTGAAAATTTTTCTTCCTGAGAAAAAAATTGATAAGGAAGGAGGACATTCCAGAATATCCTGATATAAAAGGAGACTTCCTAGGATGGCAATTCACTGGAAATTTCTCTTCCTCCGTGGAAAGAAACACATGGCATATCCATGGCTGGTCAGGAGAATGGCCTCCCTGTTAGTCTGCAGGCAAGATTAGTTTTTTAACCTTCAATTCCTCTATGTCTGGAATCCTAGAGCCAAAGCCCAAAGTAACGTTTGCTATTTAAAAACAGAAAATGGGCCAGTGGAATCCTATTCACCTCAAATTCTGTGACGAACAATGTCAGGTAGAAAGAGACACTTTGCTATTCTCCCAACAATGCTCTTTGCTGCCTTCTTTATCTGGCAAACTCCTTATGCGCCTTCCAGGGCCGGGTTCAATGTCCCTTATTTTCCATAAATTCTCTTGTATTACTTTCCCTCTTCTTTCAGTTTATCTCACAGGTAAAAAATGAATTATTGATTATGGCATTAACTAAGGCATAATTAATTTTCCCATAGTGCTCCTTTATCCTTTTATTACAGCATGGGTCACATTATACATTACATTAGAGGTATTTGTCTACAACGTCCCATGGCAACCTCTAGGACTTGGCTCATTTTGTACTCTAGAAGAGTCCAGGGCTTGGGACATAATACATGTAGGTATTCCTTGGGGTTTGTTAAATCAGGTGTTTGTCTTTCTCTAAACGAGACCCGAATGATCGTTCATTGACCTAGCTCTTAAAACACAGCACATTATTACCATGGTATGGCAGGGACGTAGACCAAGGAAACAAAACCAGAAAGCAGCATTGACAGGAACAGGGGACCATTCCATTTATGATACATTTTTATCAGCGTAATTGAATATATCACACTACCAGGCTAAAGGGAAGCATTATAAATCAGATTTTTGACACAAATATTTAGTCAACCGTACATGGAATTAATGTTTACTTCTTTCTTCCCAATTTAGAAAGTGAGAAAAAACGTCAGGAGAATAGAGTCAAATGGAGAACAGGGTACAGCAGAGACATTTCTGGAAGCATAGGATGGGAAGAGAAGAGTTGATCTCTGTTCTTTGGCATGGTTTCTAACTGCATCATGGTTCAGATAGAGGGACAATGACAAAGAGACTGTGCTTTGTTTTTTGCACTTTTGAACTGGTTTTCGTGCTTCCCAAATTAGTTTAGTTTTCCTTGCATGTGGGGGTAAATAACCTTGGTATTGAAATAAAGTCCACCAATGGACAAAAGGTACTGCTAAGATTATTATTTATGTGCACTCCATAAAACAATGCTTTAAAATATCTAAAGAATCATGTTTATTTCCTTATATAATGGTTCTAACCCATCTTCAGTGTTCTGTTGTATAAATATGTATCGTCATGGTTTATGATCTCTTGCCTATTCTTCCTTGAGACTTAGTCTGCTATGCATTCGTATGCCACCAGCCATTTCACACAAAGTTTATATAATTCAGGATTTCTCCAAGTTTACGGTCACTCCACATAGCTTGTGACAATGCAAGAAAGCAAGGATAACGGCCTCAGAGAAGGTTTCAACCAAAACCTTGCTAACCAGGTACAGATTTTGCCAATATTTTCAAACTAGATGCCAGGAGATAAGGGTTTCATCTATGCTAAGGGTTTGGCGATCCCCTAGCAAATGAAAAGACTGGCAGCTTTATCTGGCTTTCGAATGCAAGCTATAAAAATGCTTCCATTAGATAGAGCACAGTTATATAGATGTACTACTAGAACGAGCTGTGTGACACAAAGAAGATAGAGAGGCGCAAAAATCTTGGTTAATGAGATTACTGTAATAGCCAAAAGAAGATAAGGCACATGCCTCTGTTTCTGAGTTTGCAGCATAATTGCCAAAATATTTGATAGCTAGACAAATTTTCAAATCATGCACAGATTAAGTAAATGGGTGAGTGCATTGGGGATTTAAAATAGGTCTGGGGGAGGTGTAGGGAAGCCAACTCATACCTTTGAAGCAACTTGTTTTCTGTTTGAAATATTCCTCTTCATTTCGTTTTAATTTCTAAAGGTCTCTTTAGCTCATTAAAAAAAGTCTTTCTGTTTCTACCTTTTAAAGATTTCCTGTTCTTTTTTAGCTTACTGGTCTTTTCATCCAATGTTCAAAAATACCAGAAAGTTGGCAAGTGAATAGTGATGAGATAAAAAGCAGAGAGGAAAATAGAGAGCATTTCCAGTAGGTGGGGTTCTTGTTGCTACTGGAGATTTGAACTCTGCAGCTGAGAACATTAGAGGCTGCTGGCTACAGCGGGGGGCTCCGGTCATCGTGACGAAAGACGCCAGGTCTGAGAAACTACCTTCTGGAAAGCCACTTCATTTTCCATGTCACTCCCCAGGGTGGGTGTCAGCTCATTAACCAAAACAAACAAACAACAGCAAAAACACAACCTCTTAATTTATTTTTCTGATTACAGAAGTAAAATATATTCAACACCCAGAACTTATAAAATATGGTAAAGCACAAAGAAAAATGAAAGAAAAAATAACCTGTAATTCAATCATGTTTTGGTGTACGGGCTTGCATTTTTCAAAAATGTGTACATGTATGTGTATTAGTTTTTATAAACACTCAGATCATATTTAGTAATATTTTGTGGTCTGCTTTTTCACTTGACTATAGAGGGTGCCAAAAGCAATGTATGCACATTTTAAGAAAGGAAAGAACTGTATTAAAATTGTAATATTCAACACATACCGATAACAAAAGATGAGTACAAGTCATGTGTATACATTTTTTGGGCACCCCTGCTATAATGAGGATTTCTCTATACTACAAGTCTTTTAAAGAATGATTATAACGACACAATGATCTACATAGGGGTTTACCGTCATTTATTTAACCAATATCTTATTCTTGGATATTGTCTTAGTTTGCTCAGGCTACCTTAACAAAATACCATAGGTTGTGAGGCTTCAACAACAGAAATGTATTTTCTCACAGTTCTGGGGGCTGGAAGTTGGAGGTGAGGGTGCCAGCATAGCAGGGTTCTGGTGAGAACTCTCTTCCTGGATTCTGTTGCCTTCTCACATGGCAGAGAAGGAGAGACAGAAGGCAAGCTCTCTGGCATCACCTCTTAAAAGGCCACTAATCCCATCATGAGGGCCCCACCCTCATGACCTCATTTTACCCTAATTATTTCCCAAAGGCCCCACCTTCAAATACCACCACATTTAGGGGTCGGCCTTCAACATATAAATTTGGAAGGGGATACGCAATTCAGTCAATTGAAGTGAATTGAAGGCAATATTCAGACGCTTTCCATTTGTACTACTACAATAATGTTCTGATAAACATATTTGGGCATACGTATATCTCTGTGAATGCGAAAGCCTCTTTCCTTGGCATGAATTCATAGAATTGTTGGATAAAAATGCATGTGCTTTTAGAGGCTTTTTACAAATTAATTTAGGATAATCAAATTATAGCCTCAGTTTATTCAAATGCAGCTCAGTTCACAAATAATTATTAAGTGCTTACTATGTGTGAATTACTCTGAATACAATAAAAAAAATG
Organism: Rhinolophus ferrumequinum; assembly: GCF_004115265.2. Taxonomy (NCBI): domain Eukaryota; kingdom Metazoa; phylum Chordata; class Mammalia; order Chiroptera; family Rhinolophidae; genus Rhinolophus; species Rhinolophus ferrumequinum. The sequence continues at coordinate 9,606,456 of NC_046297.1, forward strand.
AGGTAATTCTTGCTCAAGGAGTTGACAGTCTGGGCGGAAGGATGAGTGGGTCAAGTAAGGCAATAAGAGTTGAAACGTGCTTAGTTTCCCTCTGCCCCCTACAGAGCAGGATGGGTAACTTTATGGCTTTTTATACATATTGCCAAGCTGCCTTCTAGAAAGCTTATAATGCTCCTACCTGCAAAAGAGAGAGCCCACTTCTCTAAGTGTCAGTGTAGTTTGCAACATTTACTGGACTGCACTTGACTTTTCAATTGGTCCCACCCCTGGAACCCCTGCTCCTCTCTTAAATTGATAGTAATGAATTTGCTCGCTGAGTGCCTACTACTCCAAATGACAGTAAAGATATCCTTCATTGGATAGAGGAAGAAGATAAAATACGTGCACTCGCCACAAATACCCTGTCCTTAGATACAAGAAAGCAGTGGAAATTTCAAGGTATTTACTATTGATTTGCCCACAATCTTAATTTTGGAATAATCTGGTGTGGGGGATATTGACACAACTAAAAGTTTAATTTCCTTTTCTAAAACACGGTTTGCTTTAATAGAGAAGGGGAGTGTTTGGTTTTCTAGAGACGTTAAGAGAACTAAATCTTACACAATTTTGTGGAAGTAACTGTGACGTCTCCACAATTGAAAAAAGAAAAAGAAAAAAAGTAACAGGTCATTGGAGCTAGAGCTCTCAAACCTAAACCATTTCTCTGAATAATAAAGAATTGTTGTCAGAATGATAACCTGTGTCTTCCTATCAAAGGGAAGGGAAAGTCATATACTTATTTTGTGTTAGGTATTATACTTGATTCTCTCATTTACATTATCTCAAGAAATCGCTTTTATCTTTCACAATTGCCTTGTGGTAGGGTTATCAGATTTACCGAATAAAAATAAAGGATGCTCCGTTAATTTGAATTTCAAATATACAACAAAGAATTTTTTAGTATAAGTACGTCTCATGCAACATTTGGGACATAGTTATACTACACATTGCTATTTATCTGAAATTCAAATTTACCTTGGCATCCTATATTTTATTTGCCAACCAGAGGTCAGTATGGCGATTCATTTTACTTTCCAAATCATGGAAATGAAACGGCTGGGAAAGAAATCAAATAAAGCTGCCACCATTCGTCTTAAAAAATCTGGACTCCACAAATGAAGGTGTTAGCTGTCCTCCAACATTCAGTTTCAAACTCTTATGGCATGTTTGGCTTGTTTTCTTTGTCTTCACTTTAAGTTTTTCTGAAATGATACATTCACTGTTTTCTACTTGAAAGCCAAAACACACATTAAATGGACAAATAGCTATACAACTGGCTTTGAAATATTAATTTGTTTAAAGATTGATTTTCTTGGCCATAACCACTCACTCATATTTAATTTACTGCTATGCGGTACATATAATAATACAAAGCAGACAGTGACACATGATATCCTCAAGAAACATTATGAAATACGGCCATAGCACTATGACAGGAAGACTCAGCACGTAACAGGGCACGAGGCTAATAGGGAGCAGAAAAGAAGAAGTTTTCTAACTCACAGGGAGAAGGTACTTGGAACCTGAATAAAGGAAGCAGACAGGAAGTATGACCTCCCAGGCCCAAGATGCAAACATTGTGACCTGGCAGAGGGTGAAGAGTTCCTGGATACAGGAAGTGGTCATGGTATAAACATATCCACACGGGGGACTATAACAAGTCACAGCCAAGCCCTGCAGCCTCTTGAGATAAGTGCCCACGAGAGAAATCTGGTTCCGAATGTTTCACAACCGGAAGTCCTAGGGTGGCCTTGGAAAATCCTGCTGTGTCTTGGTTTTCCTCAAAAGCGCTTGTCCAACTGATTTTGGATTGGAAAACACAACTGTGACCCGGGGCCTTCTGCGTTTTGGGCCTCTGGATTGTGAGAATGGGGAAGCAGTCCCATCTGGAATCTGGGACCTCGTGTGTGTTGGGGGCTCAGCCACGAGGCAGAAGAGGGACTGATACCTGGAAGCCAAACCAGCTGCCAAGGAGAAGGCAGAGCGCACTGGGTCCCCAGGCACTGGATCCCAGGGCTCTGGGCTTCAGGGAGTTCATGGCGTTGAGAATCCCTTCCTGATTAGCCAATCGCTTCTTTGGGGCACTGAGGAGGGCGCATAACTCAAGTCTCTCAAGGGACAGTTTTTCTAATGGACACTGAGGAAATCAGGATGATGTGGGATAGCAGAGCTTGGTTTTCAAATGAAATGTTAAAGCGTTTCGCTTCTTCAGCTCTAGCTTCACCTCACTTTATATATGTTTTAGTCAAAATAAACACACCACTCGAAGAACGCTCCCAGCACGCATTACTGCAGTCATCTGGCCGCGTTACGTAAAGCTGCAAAGGGTGAAGGACAAGAGCATTTTCACTCCTGCGTGTCCCCCAGTCCAACTGCCAATTTAATCAACTAATCATTTCACAATCGAGCAGCATCAAAAGCAAAAATCCCAAACCACTACACATATTCCAACCAAATGCGTCTTAGCCCTGTCAGGCAAACGCAGATGCTCCATGTGCTATGTGCTTTCCTTAGGATCACTAAAGCCAGAAGAAGAAATGAAGCCGGCTCATCTAAAAGCTTTGGGCAGAAACAAATAAAACAAAATAAAAACTTCAGGCAGTTGAACTTTGGAGTGGCTGGCGAGGAAAAGATGGAGCTCTCCAGCGCAGGAGGGTTTTCTCAACACCTGGACTAGGAGGGTGTGAACAGGGCTTGGCACGGGTATCATGCCTGGCATTCTCCACAGCAGGTACAAATTGTGTTTGCTGAATTTAATCATTGAGAATATTGTATTTAATTCAGCTGACTTTGCCAACAGATAGCTAGGCAGGTTTATTTTGATTTAACTCCCTTACTGTTCTGGGACAACAGAGAGCTTCCTGGAGTAGAAGTATCTAGAAGAAAGTCTCCTTTCATGCACAATGACACTGTACCAGGAACGGTGCCAGGGAGAGCCGAAAGGACTGCTCCTGGGCTTCCTAGACTTTGGAACTTACAGTTTAACAGAGACACAGCCACTGACTCAATGACTCCATAAGCTGCCATTCTGACAAATTGTGAGAGGAGGAGCTTGCTGAAAAATGAGTAGGTGTTCGCTAGACGATGAGGTGGGGAAGAGAATTCTGACTGGAAGGCACAGCATGGGTGAAAACCGGGGCGAGGAGGGAGCACTGCACATTCCCGGAAAGGAAGGAAGGAAGGTCCCGTGGCTGGTGCAGCGAGGACAGAAGGAGGAGGGGACAGCAGGTCCTGTGGGCTTCGGGGGAACGTGGTGTAATTGTATGAGCATTGAGAACTGTTTCAAGAAGGGGCTGGCAGGGTGAGAATTACGATTTTGAAGATCACTCTGCCTATAGGATGCAAGCGAACTGGAAGAAGGCCAGTGTGCATGTAGGCAGGCTGGGAGGCAGCCTTGCTGCTGTGGTGCAGGCTGCCACGGGAGCTTGGGTATGTGATGGTGGTAGAGAAGGTGCGGTCAGATTTGGGGGCTCAGTGAGGAGGCAAATCAAGAGATCTGATGAGAGTCCACAGACTTAGTAAGGGGAGCTTCAAGGAGGGTCCTGGGGTTTCCCGTTTACTCAGCTGTGAAGACCAGGGTGTGCATCTCTGAGACAGTGAACCCTAGAAATAGACCACGCTTGGGGAGAAGAGAGTGTGTTTGGCAAGGCTGCTCTTGGCAATCCAGAGGAATCTAGTCAGTAGACGGCTGAATAAAAGGGTCTGGAGCTCAGAGGAGAGGCCTAGGAGCCACTGGTTCAAGTTTGTATCGGCTGAGGTGTGTCAGAGAGGAAGGAGCATGTTTGTTCTTCGGGACGGGAGCACGCGGAGCAGGAGGCTTCAAGATAGAGGACCGATTCAGCCTCAGCTCTGCTAGTGCGTGCAGGTTCAATGTCTCCATCTGTTCGGTAAGAACAGTGATAGGGCCCGAGTTACACGATTTCACGTGCCTGAAGGTGCAAAGTAAACTATAGAGTCCTGCACCAAGGTGAAATGGTTCTGACCATTTAACACTGACCATTCAGCCGGTGTTGCCTTCCCACTCCTTCTACCTATTATTTTATTTCTCCTTTCACCCTGACATTTAGCCCATCTGCTACCTTATTGTCACCTTCTCTTAGGGAGCAGGGACAACAACAACATGGAGGACCTATTAATTGCCAGACCTCATGCTTGATAGTGAGAATACATGCTTGATAGTGAGATAGTGGAACCAAGAGAAAAGAGGCTTGCCCTCAAGGCACTTCTATTTTAAAGGAGAAAAGACCACATCAAACTCCTTCCTGCATTATAAGTCATCAGAAGACTTCACCAGCAAAGATAACAACCTCCAGATTATGTATTATAGCCTGGGTTTGACAGACACCCAGTGAAGAAATGCTACAATGAGGGTCACAAACACAGCAGTATATACACCAAAGGCAGTTATGAGCCAGGAAGGGGATAATAGGTTTAAAGTTGAAAGATGAATGCCCTCCTCATTCAGTTATTTCTGTATATCTGTAATGTAGGCGTAGCCTCACTCGGAGATAAAGACAAAGTCCAAATTTGGCATCCTTTGTGAATTTGAGACTAAGGTCAGCTAGTTCTACTGTATCTGTACAGTCAGTACAGATACAAGATGTCAAGACAACAGAAATAAAAGAAAAATTATTTAGCAAGTTTATAATAGAAACACTTTGAAAGTCATGAGATATTTATAATGAAAGGTATTTAGATTAGCGGATGTATCATAGGATCTAAGGTAGACCAACTAAACATACTACTGAGGTTGAGTACTTTGGCACAGAGTAGATGCTCAATAAATGTTCGTCTCAGTGACTAAATCCAGCCTATTTTCATGCACTCATTCAACTAATGTGTATCAAGTACCTTCTACCTGCCAATCATTCTGCTGAGCCCCAGGGATATCAAGACGAATGGGACTCGTGACTAAGTAGAGGAGACAGAGTGCAAATGACTAAGTGTAATCCAGTGTGATGAAGGCTATAAGATAGATGAGTATGAAGCATGATGGGAGCACAGCGGGGGAAAGCACGAGTGGAAGAGGGTCTGCGGAGGTAAGAAGAAGTTTTGGAAGGAGATAAGCGTGGCCATGAAGGACTTCTGGGGGGGAGATTCAAAGGTGAGTTTCAAGAAGCTGGGAAAGACGTATTCTGATGGAAATTAAAAGAAACAAATTTAACTTCTTCACCTGTCAGGTGAAGAATTATAGCAGAATAGCAAGGGCTAAGATCCAGAGATGTTTCCTCCATGACAGATGAGAAAAAAGAAAGAAGGACGAAAGCTATCCATACTTGACAACTATGTCCACACCTCTCAACTCAGTCTCAGGAAACTTGGCAGCTAACCTGTCTCCTTCCAAGCACTGAGACATTAGAACACCTTGAGAGATCAGGATTTACTCATGTCTAGAGGTTTAATAACCAGAAGCTCATCGCTGAACAAAATGGTGGCATAAGAATATACTTAAAAACAGAATATGTGACTTAAGGTACAGTTTCTCAAAGTCAGACTGTAAAAGGTGCAGGAAGATGAAATGGATGAGGAGGCCATCCTTGGTCACTCATTGGGTTGGTTGGACTCACTTTTTCTTCAACATCAAGGCCCACCATCGCGAATGCTTCAAAGCTCCTGAATGTTTTCTTCAGAACATAGAATAGGAAGACAGGAAGACTGGCCATCTTTGGGACTGTTTCCTGTTACCGTTTTTTTTTTTTCTGCTATGTTTTCTAATAGAATTCATTTTTCTGAGGGTGGCTGGATGGCTCAGTTGGTTAGAGCACGGGCTCTTACCTACAAGGTTGCCAGTTCGATTCCCACATGGGCCAGTGAGCTGGGCCCTCCACAATTGGATTAAAAACAATGGTTTGAGCTTGGAGCTGAGCTGTGCCCTCCACAACAAGACTTGACATGGAGCTGATGGATCCTAGAAAACCACACTGTTCCCCAATATTCCCCAATTAAAAAAAAAGAATTCATTTTTCTGGGGTTTTCCTTTGTGTTTTTGGCTCACTGCTTTTCAGTGAGAATTGATTTTTCTTTTTCCTTGTTTTATTTACTTATATTGTCCTTCCTTCCTCCCCCAGCCCCTTTTTTTTTTGTCACTGAAGTATTACAAATGCCAGCTGCCACCACCTACTCATGACTTCACCGTGGTATAATGGGACTGAGCAGGAGCAAAGGAGGAAAGTGTTTATCCCTCAGGCCCCGAAGCTTCTTTCTGCTTTTCAACTAAAATGAAACCTATGGGAGGACATTTGTAATGACTTAGGCAGATAGAAAATTAAGGCATAATTTAGATTTCTTAGAGAATATGTATTTTGATGGAAAAAACCCCAGTCACTCTATAGACCGAACGTGTTTAATTATTCAACAAATGTATTTAGTAATAAATACCACAGCATATGTTCAGCAGAAGAGATCTGAGATGAGAGGAATGTCATTATCCTCTGTATTTTCAAACATGAAAAAGTTAGATGGTTTTACGCCTGACATCCCCAAGAAAATTTCGTTCTACAGAATAGGACAGCAAGGGTCACGTCTTGCTGTGTTTCCACAAGAGTATCAGGAATTACTGGGAGCTGAATTCTTCCTTATAGGTCTGGCTGATACCATGGCTTATGCAGGATTTGTGGGTAAAATCAGAAGTACTGATTAGAGAGAATATTCCATTTGTTCCTCACTACTGGGCCTTATTCCAGGTGAAAGCTTTACCAGCCAAGAAAACGAACACTGCTGCCCGCCACACATCCCATGTCTCCTATTACTGCATTATCAGAATCCTTATCTTAACATTCGAAAAGTTCAAATCTACTGAGAGGCAGGGGAAAAAAATTATCTCAACTTACAACCTTTCCAATTTACTCCCATCTCTGAACCTCATTTTTTTTTCTTTTTTCTTTCTGTAAAACAGGAAAAGTAAAACCCCATAGCAATATCTTAATTGACTTGTTGTCAGAATGAATAATTTCCTGACCAAATGGTTATTAAACATTAGAATATTAAAGCACATAAACTATAGTGCCTATAATGCTTTGCCCACCGTCTCCGGCATTTAGTAAGCGTTCAATAAGTGACAGCCTTTGCTAGATTACTGTTACAGAAGAAAAGCACGTCATCCAACTCAGCGCTAGCCCAGGTCACAGGACAGTGTGTGGAAGTGTTTGGTCTTCTAAGTCGAGCCACTAGGCCATCTGTTTTCAAAACAAAATGGACATCGTGAGATAAAAGAGGGTAAGAAAGCTGCCACAGCAGCACAGGACTCAGTGAGTTTTTACCACTGCCCACTCTATCAGAAGACCATGGGAGGCATTACGGCTGATGTCGTACCTGCCAAGTCTTTAAAAATGTATTAGTCCTTCTCTTTCTTCTCCTCTTCTCCCCTCCCCCGCTTCCCTTTCTAGATGGAACTTGCTTCATATGAGTCTACAGAATAAAACATATGTTATGAATTATTTGCTTTTCCTTTTATGGAGAGTAGTCATCATTAAATAAAAACAAATTAAAAGCACAGCTGAACACATGTTTAGAATAACATAAGTAATACATAAATGAATAATGAATTAGGGACACAAGTCAAGTTAATTAAATTCTTAAATGATCCCCTCAAGAGCCCCGCATTTGGCCTTTGTCACATCATAAATATGATTCTGACTCTTTAAGAATGAGTTGGGGTGCCCCTCCTATGTGCTCCTGCACATTCTTTATCAGACACCTTATAAAATGTGACTGAGGTTGCCCGTTTATGTATTGGATTCTTCAGGGTGACTGTACAGACCACAAGGGGAACTACTGGCAGCCTGGACCTCGTACACAGCCTGGCACAGGCAGACAGTGTGGCATGTTCACAGATACTCCTTGGCACATAGTAGGATTACACCTCCTGGCCCACTCGTGGTTCTGCTGGGCTGTGCAGCGTGCTCGGGCCAGTTAGTCGTGAGTGGAAGTGAAGGATATCACTTCTGGGTCAGAGCAAATAGTTGCCTGTACAAGACCCTACACAGCACTCCTTCCCACTGCCATCGGGACTGGCAACTTCCTAGATGTCCCATCAGTCTGGATCCTGGAGTATGGATGATGCCAACAGAGCCCCTGGCTGACTACGAGGGACGTGCGGAAAGAGTAAGAAACAAATCCTTGCTATTGTAGACCACTGAGATTTTGGCATTGTTAGTTATTAGCAAAACTTAGCCCATCCTGATACATGAAGTCCATAACATTAATGAATAAATGATGAAGAAATAGCACTCGGACCCCTCTATCAGCTATCTTCTTCAACAGTCTTGAGATGGCTTCTAAGGTATTGCCTCTTTCAGAAAAGCCCATACTTTAAATTTAGTCTCTTCTTAAAATCTCTAGAGGTGACCGGGGATATATTCAGATGTCTAATAATGTCTTGGTTAGGAAATTTGTTTTCGCATCTAACCAGGGAGTCGACATATGCAGTGTCCTGAAGGGTCCTTGGTAGTTTGATCATGTATGCGATCGGTTCTGATACACTGTGGCCAAATCATTGGTAACCGAGCTTAGTGTGAGGCCAACTGTCACCATTGCTGAGTTACGTGAGACTTAGTTCTTCCCATCCACTCTTCCCGTAGTTTCTGCTATTTTTCAACACACACAGACACACACACAGACACACACACACACACACACATACACACATCTCTTTCCCAAGAGTTCAAGATATGTAGAGCCTGTGCAATAACTAAGGCCATATTTCCCAGGTCAGGTCATTATTGGCTCCAATTATCTGTTCTTTGGACATGCACCATTTATCCCTCCCAAGTACTGGTTTCTCATTTGGGAGTTATTATGAGACTTGAAAGAGATAATATGCGGGAAACAAAATAGAACTGTACAGTGTTAGCCACATCCCGTGGCATGTGATTTGAAGGGAGCCAGAAGGCATGACTGCCCTCAAATCGGCAACATTCCTTTGTATTAGTGTCTCTGAGAGGACTTTGTGAAATTTAACTAAGTCCTTTGAGGTTGAATTAAAATTAATAATCACTGCCTTAAAATATCTGTCAGCGAATGTGGTCCTGAGTACACCAGGACACAGGATCAAAATATTTGGATGGTGTGGAAGGGTTTCAATAGGCTTCCTGGGTAGGTAAACACAGACTGAAGGTCATGCACTCCTAGGGGTTGGGTTATCGTCAGGGCCAGAGGAAGCAACGTCAAAATCTCCATTTTGCAGTTTCATCCGCGGTCAATGCAGCTACTTCCTATGGTTGCCCAACCACTAGACTGTAAAAGGCATCTCTGGACGAAACATTAGATTCTGGGTACAAAGTAATTACGGAGTGGTTCCACTGTCACCAAACACAGCCACACCTGAGGAGATAGCTGAGAGACTAAAAGAATCTGGTTCTTTAGTTAAGAAGTGTAACCAAATTTCAAACCATTAAAGTAAAAAATAGTTTGGGGGATCTTCTTTTATCCTTACTGTAGGCCAATGAAAATTTTTAAAAATTATTTTTTGTTTTTTTTTACAGTGGAAGTGATAGAGACAGAACAGGGAGATTTTTCTTCCCCCCACCCCTATTTTTTTCATTTTCTTTCAGTAGAAAAAAAAATAGTATTCCTATTTCTGTCCTTCCAGACGTATTTAACCAGAGAAGTTAAACTCAAACCACTGACTGCTTGATGAAAATATGTAAAGGGGCAGTAAATTGTGTCAGTCCTTGGAGAGGGCAATAGTACCGGTAGCAAAAGGTAAATGATGCATCAGTGTTTTCAGTGCCTGCCATTTATTAGCTGTTCCTCAATAGCCTGGAAGGATATATCCAATTACATGTTAGGCTACTGATGTCTGCAAGTTAGAAAAGCGATCCTAGGAGACAGTTTGATTTCTAAAACCTGTTAGGTCACCGAGCCTGCGAATAAAAATAGGATTGGGACAAGAACAACCGGATGCCAGATTCTCATTCTTTAAACTATGTCCGACTTTTGGAAACATGGCTTCCATTTCTTGAAATCGAAAGGCAGAAAGACAATTATTATGAAGTCCAAAGGTAGGAACCAGGGAAACCACTGGAGCACATGTCTCTGTGCTCCAGTGGTTTCCAGACGAAGGGGAGAGAGGGAAGGACAGATCCGTGAAGGGACTGAAGTCAAAGGCTGAGACGTAATTGCTCTTTCCACTATTAAAGTGTCTGAATAATTAACACTGGTGCAGAAAAGCTTGCAGGGAGATGTGAGGCTTGTTCCAAGCTTTGGTAACAGAAGCATAACTCTAAGATGTGCACCAGCCGATGGCATTCCCCGAAATCAATAGCAACTTCCAGTCCGTACTCAACTATTGATTCTTTATTAAACCCGGGTAAGTCATTTTAGATGACCTCAGCAAATTAGAACAGAATTGTAGATTCACCTCCACTAGCACTGAGCTGTATCTCCTACAGTCACACTGTTGAAATAACATACCTTCCAGAGACAGAAAAAACAAAGGTGAACGGATAACCCAAATTCTACTTTTTATAAGAAGTCAAATTTCTTCATGCCATCCGTGCTGGAAGGCTTTCATTTGCCCCCAGATCCATTCTCCACGTTTCCCCACCTGGCTCTGGGCCCTGGAAGGCTGCTGAAAGGGACAGCAGCAATAGGCTCCCTCACCCCTGGCTTCCTGTTGGGAGTGGCCCACGGGGCACACTGGCAGGAGATCAGCTGCAGTGGGTCGTGGAGTCACCGTGGTCAGTCTGGCTGGGGCCCTCACTCACCCAGGAACCCAGCTCCTGTCAGGCGTTCTCTCCACAATCCTCTCTGTGTCTGGGTCCTGCTTTCCTCAACTCTTCAGGCTTCAGGGTGGGAATACAGCCCCACCCTATTACCACCTCCTGGGGCTCCCCTCATCCTGCTCCATCTTTGTAAAGAGGCCCTTTGTTACACCTAATGTGAGCATGCTGCGGCATCTGATTTCCATTGGCTGACACCCTGACTGATAGTTCATTTGAAAGTGGAAACGTGTATTTCTCAGGCTCCATCGTGATGATCTGGAACACGGGAGACAAACAACCCTGAACAGGAAAAACAGTCAACCTTCCTCATAACCTACCCTTCTTAGTTAAAAGACATGCCGCTTTTACTTGTTGCACGCTGGGTGACCCTTTCATGGGGTGTGGAATGTTGGTGGGACTTCTGGGTGTGTGATAACCAGTGTGCCCAGGCAGCATGTGCCTGCAGGAGTGGGGGCAGGTTTTCTGAGACTCTCTAGCTTCTATCATGGACACATCATGCCTCTTCTGGGTTCCAGTTTGCATTCTGTGAAATGGAGATTAAAAAATAACCAACCAAACAAACAAAAAAACCCCAAGCAACGAAACCAAACAAAAAAGTGATGTTTGAGGATCAATGATCAATTAGCTGAAGGAGAAGAGAAGTGGAGGGACGATTAAGAGACTCCTTTAGAACACCTACCAACCATTCCTTGTCCCTTGTGGGCTCCCGAGAAGAATTTAAATGGCAGCAAGGGACCCAAATTAGAAACTTAAAAAAAAACCAAGCCACTTTTTGTCATCTTTTAAAACACAGAAGAAGGCTGTGAAACTATTTTCTATGTATGTCTTTGAGATTCCGGTTCATACCTCCCTGGGATGATTTAATTCTGACTCTCTCTGAAGGCAAGGTGTGAGATTCAATAACCTTTCAAGGTCCCTTCTTTGCCCATAAAGTACGAATCAGAAAGCACCAACGCTTAGAAGGTAACGGCAGAGAGGGGTACCAAGTTGGTAGTACACAAATATGCCTGAGAGTGACTGTAGGAAGCTGGCAGCACCAGAGGGGCGTGATTCAGCTGAGAACCAGCTGGACAATGAGCAGCACGCACTCCAAACAAACACAGACTCACGAACGGAGCCAGGAGCTGTGGGCAACACAACAGCAAAGCAGGACCATTTCTTGAAAGAAATTTTGAAAAGCATGTGATCGTGAAGCAATGAGACCCAAGTGTTATTTTAACAAACTTGGGGCAACTCTGCTCATCATTCTCCTTCAAAGGGGGCTTTATATTATATACAAACTGTTAGTATATATATTTTTTTTATTATGCATGAGACCATGAAAAGACAGGTCGTGTGTATTTTTCTAACTCATAAAGTGTTTATCACATTGTGTACAGATGGGAATCATTATGATTCAGGGGATGGTAAAAGGAAAAAAAATGGTAATTTACCTCTCTAGGGAAACTAAGAAGAAATTCTGATGCCAGAAGAATTCAGTCACCTTAAAGGAAAGGTATTTTATTCAATATGGATCATTTGTAGACTACACTTATTTTTCACTTTAAAAAAAATGTGGTTGGTGGTTTGAAACCAACACTTTCAGCCAAAACCCTTGACCTCCTTTTGTCTATATTCATAACCAAGTATCAATACTTAGCTATTGGGCCAGCGCTACACAGTATGTTTCATTTTAAATTCAGGACTTTAGGTAATGAGAGGAGAGAAGGGTCAGAATCTTTGGAAGACTTCTACACTTGTTTCAATGGATCCCTCATCCAGTGCTGACCAGACACGTGCCTCATCGCTCAGTGCAGGCTGGGCGCCTGCCACCGGTCTCGTCATTTCCCTTTTGGACACTCCAGGAAGACAGACACCACTGTATCCACCATTTCCCTAAACGGAAGTTCTCAGACTGACTCTTTTCCTTTTCATTTCCAGGAGACTTAGCATCCAGCTGCCAGTCCTATGTTCTGTCAATCCCCCAACCCCGTCCAGTCCAGCTCTCCCTCAGCTTCCTTCAGATGGATCTGGCAGCCTGTCTGAGTTTTGCCTCTGCTGTAGAAGGTACACCTCTGGGAGTTTCTGTCTGACATCCCTCCCTCTCCGGCCATGTTTGCTTTTGGCTCTTCCCTACTGGGGAATTGCAACTTTTTTAAGAGTGGACTTTCTCCCCCAGTCCTCTAGCCAAGCCCCCAAAGTACATCCTCCTTGGGAATTGGGTCCCTGTCTTATCCCTCTGAGTCTGAATCTGCCCGGGTAACCTGCAGAGTACCTCAGGCCTTTCAAGACTGAGCCTCTTTTTTTGCATTCCCAGTTCTCCAACTGGGGATGCTTGGGTGCCAATGTCTGTTGTCAGCTGACCTGATAACAATGTATATGGTCCCCTGCACCATATACCACACAAACCCATTTTGATGCCTCCTAAGAGCCCTTCTCCACACCTGTCAGAACTTACGCTGTCTACTGACACCCATGGGTGCTCTGGTCTACACGGCTTGTTTTCCTCCACCCTCATATAAACTTGGTGGGTTCTCACTGCCCACTGAGCCGTCCTCCCACCAGCACACCCAGTGCTACAGCAGATACAACATGCGCATCACAGCCGTCTTTACAGAAACTAGAATGACCTAGCGGTAAGACTAATCTTCACAAATACAGTGTCTCAGAGATTCTTGGTCTTGTCTTCCCTTCTTTCCACTAGAAAGACCTAGCTTCAATGCCTTCTAAAATTGCATGTCACTCTGCTTTTATAGAAAAACTGGGCTGGACCCTGTGTAGGAATTCCTTGATGGAGTTGGCAGATAGGGTATGGTTCCTACCTATAAAATCTAGTGAGAGAATCAGCAGGATAACTTAGACAACCTCATAAGGCTACCGTGTTTCCCCGAAAATAAGACCTAGCCTGATCATCAGCTCTAATATGTCCTTTGGAGCAAAAATTAATATAAGACCTGGTCTTATTTTAACATAAGACCAGGTATAATATAATATAATATAATATAATATAATATAATATAATATAGTATAATACCGGGTCTTATTTTAATATAATATAAGACCAGGTCTTATATAATATCATACAAGACTGGCTCTTATATTAATTTTTGCTCCAAAAGACACATTAGAGCTGAGGGTCCAGCTAGGTCTTATTTTTGGGAAACACGGTATATGCAACAGAGAGGGGTCATCTAAAGAAACAATTTCCAGGGATAATAAATCTTGGTTACATCACTTTACTGGTAAATAGCACTTCAGTGAACACAGATGATTAGGTAAAGGATAGACTGAGGAATTGAAAAAAAATGTCAAAAGTATCTACTGCTATAGAAAGAGTCCTCCAAGCTAACTAAGATTTAAGCCTCCTTTCACATGTTCAGATTTGGAGATCACTGCAAGATCCCTCATCTTTAGAGAGATCATTTAAAAAAGTAACTCAATTTATCTTGAAGCTTTCTCCTTATTTTGGGGTGCTGGGTAGGAGAATCCTTCTGATGGCTGAGGTTCTTTCAGGGACACAGTGCTTATCCCATCTATACCCCAAGTTCAGGATTGCTCAGCTATTACACACACACACACACACACACACACACAGAAAGAAAGAGAGAGAGAGAGAGAGAGAGAGAGAGAGAGAGAGAGAGAGAGAGAGAGAGAGAGAGAGAAAGAGAGAGAGAGAGAGAGAGAGAGCCGTAATAGTTGTGTCATTTCAGTAAGTCCATTCAGACTGCGGACTCCCAGCAAATGTTTGGGGTACCACCTACTATTATTAGCTGCTTGAAAATGGGCAATTTACTTGCTTTTGTGAACTTCAGGTTCCTTCTCCATAAAATGGGGATGTTAACACAACTCATTAAATGAGATTATGCTAAAATATTCTACAGACAATGACGAATGAGTCAAATGTTAATAGTCATTATTTCCATGCCACTTTGGTGGTACCCTACAACCTTCTCATAAAAGGTTATTTGCTCAATTAATGCCATTGACTAAATGACTGATAAAGTAATTTGAACCTGAACAGCCTCAATTAGCTCTAGCAGCAAAGGTCTGTTTTTCACGGTCACTGGCATTACCCAAGAATAGATTTTCGAGCTATAAGGTTTGCATGTGGGATGCTTCCCCTCTGGCAGCTGTACACTGAGAATTCAAATGAGAACATCAGCCTTTGGCCTAGTTCTGGAAACTTATCTACTAGATTTAAAATTGTAAGCATAGAATCAAAGGCAATATACTTCTTAGAGTGACATTAATAGAATGATGTTTGGATGCATTATCTACTTCCCACAAATAACAAATGGTTGAACCCAATGCTTCTTCCCTGAACACACACCATTTTCACGGGCAGTTTTCAGGGAGCTCGATAACGTCGTACCTCTTGTCCCAGAACTACCCCATAAACCACTTTAACTACCCGCGGCAGTCAGTGTTTTTAGAGGAGTATTCTCTGTAGTGAACACTGGAGCATGGCCCAGCTTTTCCCCTACCCTGAACTCAGGCTTGAGGCCCTCATCCCTCAGACGCTGGAATATTTGCAACCAGCAGTTCTCAGCTGAGATGAGACCCTCTCTGGGGAGTGCCCAAGGCTCAAGAGTCATTTGGCCCAAGGTCACGTCTCTTTTCCACCGACAGCCTGTATCCAAGAAGTGATCAAAGCAGGGGTATAAAGGCGCAATAGTCCCCTCATTCCAACTGCTGACAACTCTGAAGGGCCATCCAGCTCCAGGACAACCAGTGGGACCAGCTGAGGCTGTGCAATGACATAACAGGTACACTTCTTCGCCTGCCCCGTCCTGCTCCCCATGGTCCCCACAGGTGTCGGGCCACTAATAAGTTAGTACCTGTGAATCTCCACCTCAGAGACGTCTCCAGGAACTGGACCTGGACACCCTCGTGTCCTAACAGGAGGCAGTGTGTTCAGCATCCTTGTGCAAGCTGATGGCTAAGCTCGGCCCTCCCAATAGGAGAACTGAGCTTGGAACTGTGCACAGAGCAGTGCCGCTAGGGAAGGAAAGGCCTTCAATGCCAGTACCTCCTCTCACTGGCCTTATGATTAAGCATTTATTGACATTTACATAAGAGCTCTCAACTGCAGCCCCAGCAAGATGAGAAGCCAACCTAAAAGCTTTCTTGGTAGAATCGGGCCAGGGAAGTGGTACCTTCATGCTCCCCACTGGCCTGGAGATGGGACCAGGTTCACTGTAAGGAAGAACATGCCAAACAGGGCAGCGTGGCTTTGGGGGAAGGATCCCTGGAAACCTGCATACCTACCGGACTCCCAACATTACCCCCAAACCAGTGGCCCAAGTCCCTCCCACTACTTTCTAAACCTCCTTTCACATGTACCAACAGCTTTGCTGTGTCCACCAGGCTGAAGGGACTCCCACAACAGACTACAACATTTAACAGCTCCAGTTCACGAGTTTTCTAGCAAATTCTTGGCAGAAGCTGGCTTTTATAAAGTACACAAATGGCACATCATGGTTCAATTTCTCCACATCATTTCCTCCCCTCCAAGGGTGCTGGCCTGAGACCGTGAGGGCCCCATGAGGTCAGCCCTCCCTTCCTCTCTGGTGTGCAGGGAGTCCAAGGTTTCTGAATGGCCACCGGCAAAGTAATTGACTGCATGCCCTGTTTTCCAGGCTCTGGGGGAGAAAATGAAAACAAAAGCAGACTTCTCCCTGAGACAAATCTGCAACCAGGCCACAGACAGACCGTGTTCATAATTTTAGGACACCGACAACAGGAACAGGTACAGACTATTCGGCCGGCACAACGTGTTTGGTGTTATTTGAACAGGCACACTTCTGTCTGTGTTCAGAAACCCCTCTCCTGGTCTCAGTGGGCGAGTTCCCTGCCTGGAAGGTGAGGAGGGTGGGGAAGAAACCGAGTTAGCTGCAAATGACAACTGTGCTAAGTGAGTTCCTCCACCCTCTGATTTTGGGCACAAAATCGGAATCCATTTTTCCTGTGATCTACACTTACTAATGAGATCAGGTTCTGATACCGAGATCAGGGTGGGCTTCTCACCTCCTCATCGATAACCGAGGCCAAGATGCAAGTTTCCTGAATGCTTTGCAGTTTGCTAGGTATTTCCTATCCGAGTTAGGGTAACCATGGCAGAAAACAGAAAATACAGATCTTGGAAAAGAAGAAAATTTAAATTATGTCTAATCTCACTTTCCAGATATTATTACTATTTTGGATAACATGTAGGATGTTTGTACGTATGATATTATACATCTATTCTCTGTGAAAAAGTACGGCTTTGTAAGTGTTTTTACTTAATAAGTGATATGTCCGTATCACTTTAAATGGTTGCATGGTTCTCCTTTTTAGGTGCATTCCAGAAATTATTTAAACATTCTCCCACCTATTGGACAGTTAGGTGTTTCCCACTTTTCGTGAGGACCCTCGGTGAACGTCCTTGGAGCTGAATGTCTGCGCACATGAACACATGCATGAGTATTTCCGTAGGAAGAATTCTTAGGACCCGCATTGAAGAAAGTCACTTTAACATTACTTCTGCCTATGCTGTCCTCTCCTCCCATCTAGTCTAGGAAGTATGACCAAATGGAAGTAGGAGGAAGTGGAGAACACCTACGTAAAGGGACAGGTGTAAGGTAAGGTACCACAGCCCCTACTGCATCTGTACAGTATAGACACGATGTTGGATGCAGGGCGGTGAGGATGCTAGAGGCTGGTGTGACTGATAGATGACGCGGTCACGAAATGACTTTCATTACTATGAGATGGACTGCTTTTATGCAACTGGTCAGTCTCTTAACGAATGTAAAGAAAATGGTCAAAATAGCATTCTTAATGTGCTACTAATAGTGCCTATCCCACAGTGGAGTTAGTTTTAATTGGGAATGTGTTAGAGCGGTGGTTCTCAGACCTTAACATGCATCAGAATTGCCTGGATGGCTTTTTTTTTTTAAATTGGGGAATACTGGGGAACAGTGTGTTTTTCCAGGACCCATCAGCTCCATGTCAAGTCATTGTTTTCAATCTAGTTGTGGAGGGCGCAGCTCACTGGCTCATGTGGGACTCGAACCGGTGACCTTGGTGTTACAAGCTCTGCGCTCTAACCAACTGAGCCATCCGGCCTCCCCTGGATGGCTTCTTAAAACATGGACTGCTCAGCTCCAAATCTAGACTGTCAGATATACGTATTGTAATCTAATCTCCAAAGTGACGCTATTTGGGGGTGGAGCCTTTAGGGGGTAATTAGGTCATGAGGGTGGAGCCCTCATGAATGGGATTAGTGCCCTCATAACAGATGCCCCAGAGGGCTGCCTTGTCCCTTCTGCCATGTGAGGACACAGTGAGAAGATGGCCATCTATAAACCAGGAATTGTGCTCTCACTAGACACAAAATCTTCACCTTAGACTTCCCAGCCTCCACCGTGAGAAATACATTTCTATTGTTTATAAACCACTCAGTCTGTGATATTCTGTTATAGCAGCCCAAACAGATGGAGAGTAGTAGGTCAATAGTTGCTCCCCAATTTATGTGTTTTGTAAGTTTGAATTTTCTGAAATTGGATTGATTTCAAGTGGGCCCTATTTCTAATACAAATCCAATTCCTAGGGAGTGATGACTCCCCGGGTAAAATCTATGCTGAATACCATGTGGAAGGTATTTAGTTGGAGAATCAGGTACTGGAAAGACCCAGATACTACCTAAGCTAACCACCATGGTGGTGGTGAGGACGATGATAGCTGACATTTACTGAGCGTTTACTATGAACTTGGGACTTTCACAAATACTGTATAAGTATTGCCTCACTCAGTCTGCCCTGCGATTGTAGGAGGTGGATCTCCCCCATTTTTTCTTAAGATGAGAAAGCCAAGGCATGTTTCACAGGCTACCGAAAGTGAATTGTTGGCTTAGTTATCTATTGTACCAGTCTGTTTATATTGAATACAGACCTTGAAACATCCCCTGTAATGCCAAAGGGCAACGTAATAAGCTTTAACAATATGGCAGCAGTGATATTCACATCAGTTAAATAGTAATTTGCTAAGATCAATACTTTTTAGTCTTCTGTATGAATGATGGGGATGATACAGAGTGACATTCAAAGTTTCTTGGACAGATTACCCCATTTTAGATGTATTCAGGGAAGATTAAAAAACAGATTAATTACACAAAGCTATTATTTTTACTTCCTGTTTTCATTGACAGTCCTATATATATATATATATATATATATATATATAAAAACCCTCAGTAGAGAGAAAAGATCATTGATAAAAGGAAAGGATTTTCTCAAAATGAGAAACTTAGCATGTCTCTGGCTCACAAAGGTCCTGAAAGTTTAGCAGGGTGATTTATACAGAAAAATGGTTCTTTAACCAGAAAGCAGAACCCAAGACCAGAATGGGTTGTTCCCTACGACTGCTATGCTTTCTTGGTTTCCCTCCTGCTGCTCTCTGTCCACGGCTCCTTTCATTACGTCATTCCCACCCAAATTCCACCCAACTTGAAGGCTCACATCAAACACTCATTCTCTAAGTCAGGGATTCTTAATTTAGGGCCTAGCATACACACATACATACATACACACACACACACACACACACACACACACACACACCCCATACATGGCTACACACACATACCACGTCACCCCCATATACATACCACACACATTTATACCATACGTGCACACACATACCATGGACATATACCCTAAATATACACAGCATACACACACCACACACATAGACCACACAATACACCACATACATATATATACACATAGCACACACACATACACACCCCCCACACACCCCACATCACGTATCACACACATATATGTACATACTTCCAGTGGTTTCACAACTCTTTGAAGTTATGTGCTTCGTGGGAGGTATATTTTTCTAGAGAAGAGTCTAGAGTCTTTATCAGCTTCTCCAAGAGATTCACGCTTTCCTTAATTCCAAAAACTGAAATCCTGTCTTCCCTGTGAGTTAGTGTATCACTTTAGACGCTCATAGGACCTACCATATGCATTCTAGTTATTCCTGCTTTATCACCCTGCTAGATTATAAACCTCTTCAGGGCAGGATCCATGTCTGATTTGCCCCTGGGTTCTTGCCAAAGCACTTAGCACAGAGAAAGCCCTTAATAAATATTTACTGAAGGAAGGAAAGAATAATGGTAGGAAAGCAGTGAGGGAAACTTCAAAACCCATCAGATTTATTCCCCGTGTCCTGACAAGGTCAACTGAAACCGTCTCCAATAGATGACTCTGCAAGTGTCAGTTACTAAAGCACTTTAGAAAAATCACTTTCTCAGGGTAGTTTACCTGCTCCAGCCTAGGACCAAGATTCAACACAATCTATATTCTATCTCTGTCACAAATCTGTCACCTTGTACCACTAATACTTAATTTGCAAGCGCTCTTGGAAAATACAAAACAGACACAGAAAGTATTAAGCAATTAGGATGATGAAATTGCTAGAATGATTTGGCTGTCTGTTAAACAATGACCAAAGTTGTGTCAGTGATTCATTTAGGGGTTATGAATATACTGATGTGTCAAAAATCAGTTCTAGGAAATATATTGGAGGAGTTGAATTAGTCAAGAATAGAAAAATTATACCAGGAAAAAAAAAAAGAGACTATTTGGTAATGCTCGTTTCATTTGCTGATGTCTCTCCCTTTGTCGTTTAAAGAAACATTTTCCTCTGAACAGAAGATTTTTGATGGATGAATTAAAGGAGACATCCAACAGAGATTAAGAAGGCTCCCAATTTTAAAAACGGTCAATTATGAAATTACTTGATTAACATTTAAAAATCCACCATCTTTGAAAACATTTACCATATGCTCATAATCACGTGCACGTGGGAAAATTTGTCACTCTCCAAGTAAATAGGTCACTTGACTACCTGGTCCCTCCCTACTTTTGGAAGCAAATGTTTTAATTGTATTGAGATAAACTATTTCCGGGCGAAGAGGGTAGAGTTTCCAGGTAGGAAAAAAAAAATCATTACATAGTCCTCTACCTTTATTAAAATGTGAAAGTTTTATTCCCTCAGTTCCTACTCAAAATTGGAGGGCAAAATACTGGAGAGAGTAGCCAAGAAGTTGAAAGTTCTTTAACAAACTAATAATAACAATTTGCGCACGCTGAGCACTTGCTTTATGTGAAACGTGACGCTATTTACTCAACACCGATTGCAGCATTTATTCCTCAGAATTCCCCATAAACTGGGTATATTATTAACCCATTTGACAAGATGAGGACATATGGGTTCCTAAAGATAAAGTTAATTATTCAGTTTTATACAGCTCTGTAACTGGCACAAAAACTTCAGTGTCCTTGTTTTCAGGGGAAAAATATCAATTTAAGAGCCTGAAGCATACAGTTCAATAAGGAGAACAAATGAAATATTGATGTACTTTGTTTGCAAAACTTGTATTTTATCTTTTTAATGAGAAAAGATGGACACACAGATGCTATAAAACCTATAAAAACCAGCCATTTCTACTACTGATTGCTTAATCCAGATAGATAATGTAGGTGACACACTGCACTCAGAATTTAAAAACATACATTTCCCAATGGCTCATACTCATGGATCAGTATATAATATCTTCTATTTTGTTAAATCTGAAAAGGTTTGAAAAACATTCTATTTTTTTTAACGCCTCTGTCTATGCAGAGGTCGCCATCTTCTCGAACACTTTGATCTAATTTTCCATACACATTAAAAATGTTATTTGGAAACTGCTGCTACATCATGCTGCTACATGATAGATTTATTTTTGGTCTTTAGAATGATTTAGAATGACTCCTTAAGGCAGGTTTCTCTTTAAAATGTAGGAATACATAAAGGGAAGAAATGCCCACGATATATAAATCCTAGTATTTCTGAACAATGCAGGACAGACAACAGATGTCATTATGTCACTCATGCAAAGTCCCCATGTGACTCTAAAAGCCAGTCTTCTACCCGGCCACCTTATGCAAAGTAAAGGGCTTTGCATGCCTGTGCGAGGATATTTTAAGAAATGACCTTTGCAGAATAAACAAAAATTAAATTAGGCCTAAAGTACTGCCATACCCTTTAATAGTTCATAATTTGGTTATGCTAGAATCACCCCTCTTCCTCTTATAAGGAAAATAGAAGACATAAAAATGCATACACTTTTATACTACTTTTCCATTTTCCCCCAATGTACATATATCATTTGATCCTCAGGATAAACGTGTTATATTATGTTTGGAGTAATAGTCAATTTGAATGCAAGTTTTCCTATTGTTCAAGAAAGGGGAAAATAGAATGTTGAACTGTAAACCACACTAGCATGTCAGGGGGAAATCCAGATGGAGGATAATTTGCTGATTCCTAGGTAAGCAGAGCTCTGATGTTCCTTGTATGTAGGCAGTGACAGAGACAAGGGACATTCTTACTTTCTCCTTCCCCTGGCCCTGTTTCTCTCTGCCGTTCCTTTCTCTTCACTCTAGAGACATCCAGTCCAAACCGAAACCCTCTTACGCGTGGGAGAGGCAGGCTTCCTCCGATCAAGTTAAACTGGCTAAATTTTTAGTCATTCTGAGAATATTTCAGGAATATAATGAACTGCCTATGTATTTCTGAGCCTGGGCCCAATCCAAGGCAGAATGAATGACATTTTGTACAGGGAGTTGTTGCTTTTTTTAGAACACAGAGCTGGCCCTCTTTCTGGCTGTGGGGTGGACATGCAGATTGACAGTAGGATTTATGCTTCTTGTGTGACACATTCTCTCAACAAGCCCCAGAGAACCTTGTCCAAGGGCACGGGAAGGACAAAGCTTGGCATAAGCAGGTGTACGTACTCTCAGACACGACAACAGGTATGACAGCAGAGATTGTGCGAAAGGACATCCAGGCATCAAGGGAGCAGTCTCCACTCTGAGCAGAGAACAGATACAAATCAGGGCTAAGAAAAGTGCTGTGGGAGGCACATCTTGCCCAGTCCCCGCCCACCCTTCCCAAGTAAACACAGATCCACACACACATCGTCCACAAAATCCGCTGTAAGAGAAGATCTGCTAGCCACACACGGAAGGAGGTAGTGCTAACTCCACCTCTCTTCCTTTGTTCAAATTAGACAAGGCAGCTAATGACGGTAACAGAAAGAGGGCTGCCAGTGATGATGATATGATAATATTGTGATAATCACAGTATTCTATGCTTTCATTATGAAAAGCAAGTTACATAATTTCACCATCAGCCAAAAGTCTTAAAACAAATGCAAAGACCGAGGCTTTTTCTTAGTTCACATTTTTGAAAACGAAAACAAAAACCCAAATTAGGAAAGACATCCATGTATTTTAAAATCCAGTGAATAATATAATCATTAGTACCAACAACCCCTAAATTAGAAAAAACAAAAAACCCCAAACAGTACTATGGAGTACCACCTCAGAAATAAAACAGAAAGCTGATTCACGTAATTTGCAAGATTACGTATGTGGGATGGGATGACATGTATGCACGGGGAGCAGTTTGTGGGTACAAGCCTAGAACTCAAGATCCAAGTGTCTCTTCATCCCCAAATACAATCCTTGGATGTTGGCATAATGTTAGACAGAAGACACTATAGACAAGTGGAAGTGAAGAACTTTCTCAAATAATAAGAAACCATATTGTCAGGTGGGAAAGTTAGGGACCTGTCCATTCTCCCTACCAACCAGAGGTGGCTAGAACGGGACAACGTTTCTCAGACTACCTGTGGTCAAGGAGCTGTTTCCCCTCACCCCGGTCCTTCACAAAATAAAAATCAATTAATAGAGAAATGAATTTAAAAAAAACCTCCAAAGATGTAAAAACTATGAAACCCCAATTTTTTATGATTAGATTCAACAGACATGGTCAAACTTACTCTCCATTTCCGTATTTATCTCATTACAAACCATTGACAAACAACTCACTTTAAGTAGCAGCAAAATAGGAAGTTAGGGATTTTTAGTCATCTCACATGGAAATACCGAAATTACAGAAGGAAAAAGGCGGTGCTGAAAACGAGATAGAACTGAGCGTGTAAATATTAATGGGGAGACAATGACATCACAACAATATAAGCTGCCATTAAAGTTCCCTGATGACCAGTTTTGAAGAATCAAGAAATTTCCAGGTTCCCTGTAAGAATCACTGGGCTTGAGGATTTTGAGGACATCAAATGATTAGTGACCTGCTGTACTTGTAGCTGCAATGTGTAGATAACCTATGGCACCTGCAGAGGTTGAATATTATTGCAGCAAACAGATTAGCTCCTTATACTTGAATAAAAACTACCAGTTACGTTCACTAGATTAATTATAAGGCGTTCTACTTCTGAGATTTCAGGATCTAAATGGCATTAGTTCAAGAAGGGAAGACTTTTCTTTTCACTTCGACTTCAGTGTTGGCTCTTGTGAAAGGATTTAAGTCAACGGGTCGTTGGTCCAAAGTGATAACACGGGTCCTTCATTTTCATTCTGTGAGAAAATTACGGTAGGTGCTCGGGGACACAGAGTAAGGTTTGCTAGAGCTCAAACTAGTGGTACAGGAAACGACTGGGGAAGACTAAGCCTATTTTTTAAAACGTCAAGTTATATAAACATTTAAATCAAAAGGGAAACAGACTGAATGGTCCTTAGCTTGGAGGAACTGAAGCGGGACAGCCTATGAAAACAGGTCCCAAGTTGAGTTGACACTGAGCTCCATCGATGCAGCAAGTTCAGGGTCATGGATCATTCAAACAGGACAGGCACCCTGCTATCCTCAAAACTCCTTCTACACATTCAGTTGTCGTTATATTCAGGAGGATGGAACCACAGCTTTTGCAAATGTGAGAGTCAACTACTCTTCTTTGATTTTAAAATGTGAGGAAATTTGTGACAGTCTTTTTCTACCTGCTACTTTAAGAGGCACTTAACAGACAGTTCTGGGTGCTTCATGGCATCTGAATTCATGACATAATCATAGTAATTTTTTATAGGTTTCTAATTTAAGCAAGTATTGCTACGCATTTGATGACACAATGAAATAAAATGGTCACATACAATTTTTGCGGTAAATTGTTAAAAGTCCTACCAAAAACTGAAATTGGGCACTTCCACAAATGATGACCTGAGCTCAGCAGGACTTGGTTGGTGTCCTCACAAAGGTTCAAGCCTAGCGGGGGTGACAGACAAACCAAGAATTACACAAAGTGCCATGTGCTGTGAGAGACGCAGACATGAGTAGGGACGCTGCAAAGGTAGGCTTCCTGGGAAATGAGACTGTTTATTTTTGGCTTTATTCCCCTAAAGCAGGATTTTTCATCTTCATCTGGTCTACAGATACTATGATGATAGTTGATTTAACTTATGACAGTTGGTAATGACAGTGATTTGCTTCTAGGCAGAGAAGGAACCAGTAATTACTGAATCATACTGTTGCTCTCATTGGGCGGGATTTGACAGGTTCGCTTTCAAAGGAATCAAGATGTTCCAGTCAGGTCCATTTCTACATGGCAACCATTCGTGGGAGAAAGTGACTTGAAATGAAATTCTTCCCATCCTTCAACGCTCAGTGAATGTAAAGAGTATGACAGGTTGGCTTGAGAAAAATCTCTCTTACAGTATCCTACTATGGCTATATAGCTTTACATTGGTAAGAAGTTGAACATTTTTTTTCCCCCTAGATAGACTAAGCTTCAATGCATGCTTGTTAATGGAATGAGAAATTTCAGGAAAAATAAGTTTTATTTTAGTGTCACAAATAAAAGAAGTTGGGTCCCATTCCGATTTCTAAATATAAAATGAAGACAGATTTTATAGGTAGCAATGCAAAACATATGCCAGATGCACAATCAGAAGAATTTGGATTTTTAATTCTAAAGTTTATACTATTCTAGGAAAACAGCCCAAATATCCATTAACTAGTGAATAGATAAACAAAATGCTATATTCATATAACAAATGCTGCTCAGTAACAGAAGGAAGTACCGATATAATCTACACAACATGGGTAGAACTCAAAAAAGTTTACGTGAAAGAACCCAAACACAAAAGATCTCAGACTGTATGATTATGATGGAAGTGTCCCGAAAAGGCAATTCTATAGAGACAGAAAGTAGATTACTGGTTGCTTGGGGCTGGATGTAGGAGTAGGGAGTGACTGCAAATGGGCACCCATTTTCTTTTTGGGGTGACGGAAGTGTCCTGAAATTAGGTCAGAGTAATTGTTGCACTACTCTGTAAACGTACTGAAAACCACTGACATACCCTTAAAACAGCTGAATTCTATGGTATGTAAACTTTACCTCAATACAGCAGTCATTCGATACGTATTTATGGGTGAGCAATTATACGAATGAGGTGACTTTTAAAGTACAATCAATTTCTCTATAGCTGCATATTTGTATCGATACCCACCTATGTAACTATATTTCCTCAAAAGGTCAAGGTCATTTATTAACATAATGTAATACAAATTAAAGAATAAATGCATTAAATTCCCCCCCACTTTCTGTTTTCCCTATGGCACTCGCACTATGAGTAGTTAATTAACTCATTTCCTCAATATTTATTTAAATATTTATTAAGCACTTTGCCAGGCACTGAAATGCCAAGTACAATGAGCCCTGGTCTCTGCCCTCAAGAAGCTCATGGTATAATGGAGAGACAGACAGATAATAAGGCACTAGAGTAGAACGTGGTGAAAACTGTGACCAGACCTATGCAGGATATTGTGGTGATGGGGAGATGATTTCTTCAAGTCAACCCAAGAAGGTTAAATAGGAATTCACGAGATGATAGCTTAAAAAAGAAGGGCATTCTAGCGGAAGGAACAACATGGAGGCATGACACAGCAGGATGGACTTGGGGAAGCTGAGTTGGTTCCAGCCATTAGAGTGATGAGTGCACCCCAGGGATCAACTGGAAAACAGGCCAGGACAGTGGACTAACACCGGTTCAGAAAAGGCCTACCATGCCAAGCTAAGGATCTCAAAAAGGGTCCCCTGTTTTTCACCTAAAAGTTACAGGAACCATGAAGGATTTCAAGCTGGTGAATGAAAATCAGGTGGGTGTTTCAGAAAGGCCATTTCGATATCAGTGTGGAGGACAGATGGGATATACCTTAGAAGGGAGCTGCACACACAGCAGAGCTGTCTGCCACCTCCTGGGGCTCTACCCTCCAAGTTTCCGTACTTTGCTTCCATCCACAGTAACCAGGGCTTCCGGCGGCCTCTGATGTTTCCATACTTCCTCTCACAGACTCTGGCCTACCCTGTCCTCTGTAGTCAAGACTTCTACAGTTAGCCTGCATAGAAATCCCTGCTCTTTCTTTGCCATAGACAAATCCAGCTCCCAACAGCTGTTTATCAGGCACCCAGGGCAGCCACTCCTGGGCCTGCAATGTGGGATATGGAGGCGTCATGCATCTTATTTAAAAAGACATTCAAGTAAAGGAAAGTGGACCAGTGTCTCCATTTCCAAGGTCATTACATCTTTCTAGAATATGATATTGGAGAACCATCGCTGTATAAGGTCAAAATGAAATTACTGAAACAAAATTTTAGTTTGAAAGAACCAAGTGACTCTTTAACGATCTGGAACAATACAGTCTGTGACCCTCGGCTTAATGGTACAAATACTTAGAGTATGGTTTTTGTAGTTTTATTGCTGCTGTCTTTCTGTTAAAGAGTTCCGTTGTTGCAGCCTCTGCCCCACCGAGAAAATCACATGCCCACCCCAAGGCAGCACCCTCACTGGAAATGACAAAGACTAAATCGCCTTACAGCGCTGTCATCACTCACCGGGGGAGAAAGATGACAGGTTAAGCTTGAAAACTGGCTAAATGTGATATACGCACCAAATAAAATTATGTTCTAGGAAAGAGAATTTTCTGTTCTTGTCACATAGGCTGCCTAAAATTTCCATGGGTTGGTGACAGTAGAGCTGAGAGGAAAAACACTAGTCCTATTCCAAAAAATGCTCACGAATTCATGAGAAAAATACTATAAAAATACTTACACGGATTAATCAGTTTTTAAAATTGCTTTGTTTCGGGAACAGATATTCCACTGTTATTATCAAGGACCATGAACATTAAAGAGCGAGTTGAATCATAGTCATTCATTGCAAAGATTTAGGAAAACATCATGAGCTTCCTGTCAGTGAGTAAGGATGCTTTTTATTACTCTAAATAGCAATCCTAAGTGACTTCGCACATAGCTTTGATGCTAGGAGGTAAGAATCATGAGGACCAGACCTCTCAAGGAAATTCTATAGGAATCTCCTAGACATCGCGTACTCATTACTCCATGCCGCTGAACTTGGAAGAAGACCACTGTCCGAGAGACTACAGTAATTTTAAGATGGCTATTTAGGACATACGTTTCATTCTAAGTATTAATCTGGGTAAACATAATGCGGGTTTAATATCTGACTTCTGTGCCTTAGGGCTCTGTTTCTGAGCCAAATCACCCAGGATACGTAATTCTACTACGGGGCAGCAAACAATCGTTTTCAGCCTCAGAAAATTACTTATCACCCAGTGATAAGAAACAATTTCGTAGAGGTCACTGCAGAACTCGCTGACGTACTGTGTTTGAGGTCAAGTTTGTTTTTAGGTCCCTTACCATACTGGCAAGGTAATTGATTGACTGCTTTTTTCAATAAGTTATTGCCCTCTAGCTTTGCTTCTCATTCTCTTTCAAGTTTCTGACATAAAAAAATCTCCAGCAAAGGATGATCATACACTCTTAACTTGCGGAAGCCCAAACAGAGCTCCTGATACTACTCTCAGGACACTTTAGAAAAGTCCAGACTACAACAGGCTCACACGACAAGCTCCAGCTAAGGGGCAGAGCATTTTTCTGTGTGAAAGGTCAAGGTCTTGACACAGCACTAAGGGGAGGAATTTTGTGTTTCAAATGGGAAAAATATAATCTTATAGACAAAGTTTGAAACAAAAAGGATTGACGTCAGGAGACCTCTCCCTTTCAGGTGCTGCACTTCCGGCATCTTGAACTTCTGTTTTCACTAAAATACCCAGGCGCCATGGTTCCCCTGGCACCTGGACCTTCTCTTTCTGACCCTGCCTCATCCCCTGTGCCACTCATCTTCAGGTCTCAGCTCGTACATCCCTTCTCCTGGGTTACCTTCTCTGATCTCTACATTTAGTTAGGGGCTCTTGCTACATGTTCCCATGGCTCCCTGGACTGCTAACGTCACAGCATCCACCCACCATCGTTCATTGTTAATGTCATACATCTCTTTTTCCCCACAGACTGCAAGTCGAGAGGACAGGAACCACGGCGGCCCCATTCAGCATGGTACCTCCATTTCCTAGGACAAGGAATGGCATGTAGCAGGAATTCAAATAAATGTTTGTTAATGAATTTATTAAAAATGTTCCCAGTCTTTATGAACATGAGTTTTGTTCATATTGTTTTTAGAATAGGGAAGGAAAACAAAAGAGATTGTTAAAAAAAGCCCTAAGAAAAACACTGTAAGAATATAGGGTGTTGATTACGAGAAGTTTCCCCCAACCCCAAGTGGTTCCTTTCTGAGATATACCTGTATCAGTATGACCTGTCACAGTTGGTTTGACGTCAGAAGCTTTTTTTCCTGATTTGTCAGAAGGGCATACTGTGCTTCAGAACAGCAACGGAATCCTGTCACACCGCACAGAACTGTTTCTTGCTTTTCTCCACCTTTGTGAAATTACCATTTTTCCCCCATAACATGGAAACCTCCTAAATTTGTTGTGACACAAGTTATTTAAAGATGAAGGATTAAGAGTGCAAAAGAATAAAGATGACCGTGTTTATTCACAGGGCAGAAACACAATAAAGGTGACATTTAAATTATGTTCGGTGGACCTCATAAAATAAACTTGAATACATTTGTGTGACTATCTCAGTGAGAAGCATACATCTCCTTAATGCACTCAGCGGCTTTCAAATGCACACACTCTGAACACAATTCTGCCAGTCCAGTTTTTAACAAATTCTAAGCCTTCTCGTGATGGCTGGTTTCAGCTGTTGGTCACTGATCAAATATTCTCTTTAAATCTCAATGTTTAATCTTATATTCAAGAGCTCCCCATGGAACCAGGATGTACTGAACTAGGGATATGCTTTTTTTAGAGAAAAGTATTCATTTGAATCTCTCCAGATTTATCAAACCTACTTATAGTTTGAGGGTAGGTAGGGTCAGGCAGGGACAGATGACGTTCCTTCTTTCCTCATGGACTCTCTTCTTCCTCCTGCCTCTTAGATATTGTGATGCCCAAAGATTTAAGTTGCCCCTCTTACCTTTTTCCACTCTCTTCCTGTGCAATCTTGCCTGTATCAAGGGCTTTCACCACTGTCTATATATGAAGGTCTGACACTTAAGTTCACGAACTCATCCTAGAAAAAGTGCTACATACCTCATTGCTGAACATCACTACAATCATCTTCGAAATACTCCCCTTGGGAAGCTATGCATCGATGCCAGCGCCTACTCCACCCTTCAGACCAATTTTGGAACTCTTTTTTCTGGAATGGCCATCAGAGCTGTTGTTGTATTACCCTTGATGTCCTGAATGCCATCAAAATGTCTTCCTTTCAATGTTTCCTTTATCTTTGTGTAAACAAAGAAGTCAGTGGGAGCCAGATCAGATGAGTAGGGAGGGTGTTCCAATACAGTTATTTATTTACTGGCTAAAAAACCTTCCTCACAGACAGTGCCACGTGAGCTGGTGCATTGTCGTGATGCAAGAGCCATGAATTGTTGGCGAAAAGTTCAGATCATCTAACTTTTTCACTCAGCCTTTTCAGCCTTCCCAAATAGTAAACTTGGTTAACTGTTTGTCCAGTTGGTACAAATTCATAATGAACAATCCCTCTGATATCAAAAAAGGTTAGCAACATCGCTGCAACAAGCTCGCACAACTCATTGTCACGCCTCGTGTACTGCTGACCGCCACGCCTCCAGCCCTGACCTCTCCCGCTTGGTCTCTAAATCCTTATACGCTACTGCCTCCCGGGTTAGCGCCATGTAGATATCCCACGGATCATCAAGTCAAAAGTGCAGCACCTTATTTTTGTATTTCCGTTCTTAGTAACCACACAGTTGGCTCAAGCCAGAAACCCGAGAGCCTCTCCGAATGCTAATTCTCTCAAGTCTCATGGTCAGTCACCACATCCTTTCCATTTTAAGTATTTCTGGAATCTGTCCCCTTCTAACTCCACTGCTGCTGCTTTTAGGCCTAGCCTTGCCACTTCTCTTAATTGATGCTCTCATTCCTCGTCTTCTAACCTGTCCGCGGCCTCGTCAGCAGTGATTTAGTGACTTAGTACTTCTTTATCTTAATGTCCTTCAATCTCTACCCGATTCACAGGAGACAGCGCAAACTTAGGAACACACCAGAGAGCTTCTGCCACACGGTCCACTCCATCTTTTGTGGTTTTCTAATACGTGAATTTCTTCCTTCTCTCTATGCTCTCCATCTCTGTGCTCTCCCAGCACCATGTTACCACCTCTACTAACGTGTGCCTCACACTGTCTGAGGAATGGTGTCCCCCTTGTCTCTCCTATAGCAGGCATCTGCTCTTTGTGTCTGTTTTCTTTTTTTTCTTTTTCTTTTATTTATTGGGGTGACAATTGTTAGTGAAATTACATAGATTTCAGGTGTACAATTCTGTATTACATCATCTATAAATCCCATTGTGTGTTCACCACCCAGAGTCAGTTCTCCTTCCATCACCACATATTTGATCCCCCTTACCCTCATCTCCCACCCCCCACCCCCCTTACCCTCTGGTAACCACTAAACTATTGTCTGTGTCTATGAGTTCTTGTTTCTCATTTGTTTGTCTTGTTCTTTTCTTGTTTTTGGTTTATATACCACATATCAGTGAAATCATATGGTTCTCTGCTTTTTCTGTCTGACTTATTTCGCTTAGCATTATACTCTCAAGATCCATCCATGTTGTCACAAATGTTCCTATATCATCTTTTCTTACCGCCGAATAATATTCCATTGTGTATATATACCACAACTTCTTTATCCATTCAACTATCGAAGGACATTTTGGTTGTTTCCATGTCTCGGCCGCCGTAAACAAAGCTGCAATGAACATTGGAGCACACGTGTCTTTATGAGTAGATGTTTTCAGATTTTTTTGGGTAGATACCCAGGAGAGGGATTGCTGGGTCATATGGTAATTCTATTCATAATTTTTTGAGGAACCTCCACACTGCCTTCCATAGCGGCTGCACCAGTCTGCATTCCCACCAACAGTGGATGAGGGTTCCTTTTTCTCCACAGCCTCTCCAACACTTGTTACTATTTGTCTTGTTGATGATAGCCATTCTGACTGGGGTGAGGTGATATCTATCTCACTGTGGTTTTTATTTGCATTTCTCTGATGATTAGTGATGTTGAGCATTTTTTCATATGTCTATTTGCCATTTGTATGTCCTCTTTGGAGAAATGTCTCTTCAGGTCGTCTGCCCATTTTTCAATTGGGTTGTTTGTTTTTTTTGTTGTTGAGTTGCATGAGTTCCTTGTATGTTTTGGATATTAGCCCCTTATCGGAGGCACTGTTTGCAAAAATCTTCTCCCATTCAGTTGGTTGCCTCTTTATTTTGTCCATGCTTTCTTTCGCTGTGCAGAAGCTTTTAAGTTTCATATAGTCCCATTTGTTTGTTTTAGCTTTTACTTCCCTTGCCTTTGGAGTCAAATTCATAAAATGCTCTTTGAACCCAAAGTCCGTAAGTTTAGTACCTATGTTTTCTTCTATGCAGTTTATTGTGTCAGGTCTTATGCTTAAGTCTTTGATCCATTTTGAATTAATTTTGGTACATGGTGACAGAGAGCAGTCCAGTTTCATTCTTTTGCACGTGGCTTTCCAATTCTCCCAGCACCATTTATTGAAGAGGCTGTCTTTCCTCCATTGTATGTTTTTAGCTTCTTTGTCAAAAATTATCTGTCCATATTTATGTGGTTTTATATCTGGGTTCTCAATTCTATTCCATTGGTCTATGTGTCTATTTTTCTGCCAATACCATGCTGTTTTGATTGTTGTAGCCCTGTAGTACAAGCTAAAGTCAGGGAGTGTGATACCTCCAGTATTGTTCTTTTTTCTTAAAATTGCTTTGGCTATTCAGGGTCTTTTGTGGTTCCAAACAAATCTGATAATTTTTTGTTCTATTTCTTTAAAAAAATGTCATTGGGATTTTGATGGGGATTGCATTAAATCTCTGTATTGCTTTGGGTAATATGGCCATTTTAAAACTATGTTGATTCTTCCAATCCATGAGCACAAAATATCTTTCCATTTCTTTGTGTCTTCTTCAATTTATTTCAAAAATGTCTTATAGTTTTCAGCATATAGGTCCTTCACATCCTTGGTTAAGTTTATTCCTAGGTATTTTATTCTTTTTGCTGCAATTGCAAAAGGAATTGTTTTTTGTATTCCTTTTTCTGAGATTTCATTGTTAGTATATAGGAATGCAATGGACTTTTGTACGTTGATTTTGTAGCCAGCAACTTTACTGTATTCGTTGATTATTTCTAATAGCTTTTTGGTGGAGTCTTTAGCGTTTTCTATATATAGCATCATGTCATCTGCAAAGAATGATAATTTAACTTCTTCATTCCGAATGTGGATGCCTTTTATTTCTTTCTCTTGCCTGATTGCTCTGGCAAGGACTTCCAACAGTATGTTGAAAAGCAGAGGTGATAGGGGACAGCTCTGTCGTGTTCCTGAACGTAGAGCAAAGGGCTTCAGTTTTTCACCGTTAATTATGAGATTAGCTGAGGGCTTGTCATATATGGCCTTTATTATGTTAAGGTATTGTCCTTCTATACCTATTTTTTAAGTGTTTTCTTTTTGTCTGTTTTCTTTTGGTGGTAGAACTTTGGAGGCCTCCACTGGAGGACCTGTCAATCAAGGTGCTCTGCCCTGCCCACCCAAGGGGTGGGTGTTTGCCCTAAACCAGGCCAATGGGAAGCTCTTCTCAGGATTTTAACTGTGTAGACTACCATAGATGGAGAAAAGATGGAGCTCACTCACTTGGGCAGCAGTACCTTGGTGGGACTAGCTACCAATCCACTGTCTAGATCCTATGAGGGATTCTCAGTCCGGGCATTCACAAGACTTAGTTCTTCTTTCCATCTTTTAATTGTTATTTAAGTTGCTTACAAACACCTCCCCCTTTCACCCCACCCCCCCACATAAAACCCTAACAGCAAAAGTAATTGGGAAAAATGGATTTTATTGTTTTATTCTTCTTTCTATACTGGCTTGGCACACTGCCTACAAATCAATAAACATTTACTGAATTAATTAATTGACACTTGCATATGTGAATAATCAGAACCCTTGGTATGGAACAGAAAAAAGTGTGTCAAAAGCAATGGAAAGGTGCTGACAATGTTCAATGATGACAGCAGGGTACTTGAGCTATTTGTGTCTCTTTACATCCCCAATGTTTACTTCACATTTATCTCTTGACATTACAATGGAAAAGAATAAGAGAGCTTTTCCATTATGTCAGGACAAATGTTGTTCTCAAGGATCCAGCTTATTATTTCATCGGTCCTAGATCATGTGACTCTTTCGATTCTCCACTTAACATGATATGGATACACAACAAATATGAAACAATAATAGTTGCTAGGGTTTGGAAGCACTCTTATCTCAGTGATGGTATTTTATCAAATCTCCCCGGGTGACAATCAGAATTCATGTAAATATAATATGTAATAAATATAACACATAAATTAAAAATTAATAAATGAATATATAATGGATGAGTGTGTAAGATAGTCTGTCGCTTTGGTCTATAACTGCCCAGTAAGTTGTGTTGAGTTTTTCAGGAGACTATACCAGGTGGGGTAGCCACACTCCAGAGAACATTTAATCATGGCCGGAACCCAATGTATTTGAAAAGCTGAGCCTTAGTTATTCTCTAAAAGGAGTTACGTTTCAGATGAAAAAATTACATAATCATGTAGGTGAATATTAACTCATTATCTCAAGAAAACTAAATATACATACCTAGAAAATAAGAAAATTGAAACCCTTCTCATTACAGCCTGTGAGTTCAAATGTCTTGGTCAATTAATCCAAAATAAAGACTTCAAAATAAAATTCTTTACCTCTAGATTCAGACCATTTTCAAGAGAGCAGTAGTTGAAGGATCGGGGTCTCAAGTCACTGTAGCCTAATTTCAGTTTTCTCTTTAGTTAAAGGGTTAACCTGTTCCTCGTGCCTCAGGACTTTCCACTGCGCCAAATTTGGTGGAACCCTGCTTCAGGACAAGATGCAACGCCAAACACACTCCATTGACACAGGCAGCTAGCTATCTGCAATCTGGGCAAGGCTCCATTCTCAGCGAGCTGTTTCTCTGACTTCCCAAGGTGGGGGCGTGCATGTCCTCTCAGACACGCTGAGAATGAATGAACAGCAGCAGCAGGAGAATTGAGGGTGCAGTTGAGCGGGCTGAAGGCAGCCTTCCCTTATGGGGCTGAAATCAGGCTCCAAGGCCCACAGAAAAAGTGCAGAATCACTGGAGACTTTTGGAAAGCAGAGACAAACAGGGAGACCTCTCAACATCAGTGAAGAGAGGGTTACATCCGCAGAAGCAGATCTAAAACCTGTAACCTGGACCTAACAGCCAGGGGCGCAAACACTGTCCTCAGCAAGGCGGCAGGGCAACGAGAGATGGAAGAACTACATTCGACCCTCTGTGCCAAGGAGACCATCGCATTTGACTTTTCAACAAGCTTGTGCCAGCATGGAGCATAAGCAGAAGGGCAAGGACTCCCAGGAAACTCAGCCTAACTGATTGATCTCTACATATATGCAGCAAAGCCTGGAGGAACTCATGAACCCCAGGGGCTATTTCCCTAAAAGTATTTTATAAACGTATAAAAATACGTTGCTCTGGAGATTAGCCATGGCAATAGCCAACCTTTTTTTCTGCAGCCATTGGTTACTTTATCCAGTGATGTTACACTCTGAGTGGGAGAATAAAAGGTCACTGAAGGGCTATGTGTTTCTGTCCTGAAGGCTCTGCTTATTGCCAGGAGAACTTGTGATGAAAGGATATAGAGTTCTCCTCCAGAATCATATTCCGCATTCTTGATTGTGAAAAAAAGTCTCACTTATGAAAGCCCGGAGCCTATCCTGGACCTTTCTCCCCACATCCTACTGCTGCAGAAAACCGTATCTGAGACGCAGGTGATTCTGGAATTATTAGTATCTACAAGTATACAGCTGGTCTGGGGGATAAACCAAACTTTTGTTGTTGTTGTTGTTTAATGCTGGAATATACCCAACAGTAATAAAGAGAATAAGTAGAGAGCCAGGTATGAAAAGCAGCAAGTTGTCATCCGAAAGCAAGCAAGGGGGACCTGGTGACAGGGATGCCATCTGGCTTGTCCACTCTGCAGCTGTATGTCCTTGAACAAAGCACCCCTCTGCCTTTGCTCCCCATTTACTCAGCCAAAGAATGAGGGGCTTGAGTCAAATGATCCCCTCAAGCTAGAAAATTTAGTGAATCAGTATCTACACATATTTCTTTTTCTTTTTAAAACAGGCTCAGGTCTGTATAGTTCTATGGTCCCTCAGAGGGTATGACTGGCAACTTTGGGTTGAGAGTCCCTCAGTGAAAACATTAACAACCACCGATTTCAATGCTTGATAAATGGAGAGTACAAATAAATTTCTCTGCCCACTATCACCTCCTACAAGTTCATCCTTTGAATTTGGCATTGGCCTAACAGAAAAGCTCTTCTAATATGTCTAGTGGTTAGTTATGCTATTACTTCAAGTTCAACATCTCGCACTTTATTATCTCACACCCCAAACCAAACTCACTCCATTTTCAAACGTCCTGTTCTCTGTCAATTTAACTATTTTGAGGGCAGTCTCTGACTTCCTTTTTGCATTCACCCTTTACATAAAACCAGTTACCAGTTCTTCTCCATCTATGCCATGTCTGCTGCTTTATGTGTTTTGGCTTCCAGTCTGGAGGCTACCACAGGAGGGCAGAACTGATACAACAGCAAGCAGACACTGGGTGCATAGTATATTCAATCTTCACAATGGCCTTGTGAGGCAGCCTCTAGAATTAGCCCCATCTTCCAGGTGAAAGGAGTGAGGCTCAGAGCCGTCAAGATTGTATAGCAGGCCTCGTCTCACACCTAGTACCTGAGCCAGAATTTAAACCCAGGAGTAGGCTCCAGAGCCTAAGCTACACCATTCTGCCTCTACCATTTCTGAGGACCCAGCATGACACACCACTAACGGACGCTGTATCTTATCTCATTAGTCATCGGTATGACCTTGTAAGCTCTGTCATGTCCTCACTTTACAGACGAGGTCTCACAGCGAAGAAGTAGCACCAAAACCCACACTCCTTTCTACCCTGCAATGCCTCCCTGTCTCACACCTGCTTCACGCTACAGTATCCCGGATAGAATCACCAAATTAATTTTCCTAAGACGCGGCTTTCATCATGTCACTTTCTGGATCAAAAGCTTCCAAAGCCTCCCTGTGGCTGCCTGATTGCTAATGAAGTCCGAATTTGTCACTTGGGCATTCAAGGTCAAGTGAGAAGGCCAGAAGGGAAGGTGTGGCACTCCTCCATTATCTGACCTCTCTTACCTTTTTGACTCCACCTCCCACGGCTCCCTCACACTGAGGTTCTCCACCCCCTAACCTGTGCCTTTCCTCATGCCCAGGCCCTTCCTTTGGAAGCACTTCTTCTAGGTGTCTCTGGGTATAATCAAGGATGAAGGCTGGGGAAACCCCTACATGGGTTAAAGCTGAAACTATGTTCCAGTGTTGTAGAAATACAGGCAGTTAAAATCTCATGCAGCATTCAACATTATTAAATTAAGTTTTGTGCTCAGGCAGGTGACACTGTAGTGAAACCTGGGTATAAGACGAGCTTTCAGGATGTTAGCTGCATTATTGAACTTGGCTTAAATAGAACAGGATGAATAAAAGAGGACCCATCACACAGCAATGCATCCTTCCATTAGAGATGAGGATTGGATCAGACAGGAAGTTATCAGCTGCCAAAAGCAGCCATACACAGAGCAGCCTTCCCAAGCAATTGGTTTGGTTCAATAGCTGCCAGAGCCACGTCTAAAAGGATGGTCACTTCAGCTGTTCTCTAGAAATCATGTAGTAGGTCCCAGATCGGGGATTTAAACTGATGCCAGGTCCCGGGGGCTACTTACAGCCACAGGACAAACGTGATTCATCTTTAATTTACTTTTGAGGATTCAGGAAAAAAATGTAAATAATTAAACTGAAAATATCTCACAATATTTTATGTCAAAACATAAACACTCCATGGCTCATTATAAAGTAGAATGGAAAATTCCATAAATTTTCACAAGCACACATGAACCACTTTTTAATTTGTGGTTGGCTCCTTTGGTTTACACAGCCGGACACTTGGGAGTACATGTTGCTATCCTCTGATATTAGAAGCATTTCAGTGGAAACGCTTGAGAAACACTGATGTAATGTACTAAGTGTGATGGACTGAAACCCAGTGAAATCTAGTTATCATGTGATGAAGGCTCTTACTAGACATGAAGAGCATGACCCATTAATAAATATGAAAAGACAAAAGTTTATATTTGTCTTATGTGAGCTGTCGACAAATAAGAACATTGTCCATATTATTCCTTAAAAGCTGGATGTTCCCTTTACTGTTTTAGCTTGTTGCTTGTTTAACTGAGATTTTACCATGCACCTTGGACTTTCTAAAACATGATTTAGCTATCATATTTTGGAGGTTGTACAATCTAAGTCCCTTCAAATCTTATGGACCAAGGTTATAGCGGAATCCATTTGGATCAGGATTATAGCTCAAGATTAAAAATCTAAGGTCCCAAACCAGCGGTACGTTTAGTCATTCAAGATCATTACCATACGATGGGCACTCACCTAGATACGAAAAAAAAAAAGAAAAGAAACATTCCACCATAAGAATCCATACTGGAAAACATGGCAGGTTCCTAGGTAGATAGGTAGATGTATCTTAGCATTGAATGAAGTATAGAAATACCAGGCTCTCCCTGGATTATCCAGCAATCCATTCAACATATATTTGTGTGCCAGGATCTGTTTTAACGGCCCATGACACCAAATGAAGTCACTGACTTCATGAAGTTTTTAAAAAATATATAATAAGGTAAGAGGAATAGAGAGTCATGAGTGACGGTTTGCTCAGGAAAGGCTGTCCAGTTAGATGACAATGGAGCACAGAATTGAAGTGAGGAAGAGAGGCATGTTACCATCGAGCAGGAGAGCATCAAAGGCAAAGAACTTCAAGTGCAGAGAGGCCTAGAGGCAGGCTCACGCTTGGAAACAAAACATAAAGCAAGGCCAGGATGGCTGGAACAGAACGAGTGAAGAGCAAATTACACAGAGCCTGTAGGTCATGAGAAGGACTCTGGATGGAAGTCAGATGGAAACCCCTAGAGGTGGTGACATGATCTATGCTATGTTTTGAAAAGATCATCCAGGCAGCTCTGTGGAAAGTAGATTACGGGGCACTTATTAACACAGTATGTCTTCAGTTAGAAAGCTCTTGCAATAAATGAGGTGAGAGATAATGGTGACTCCCATGGGAAATGGAGGTGGTGAAAAGTGGTTGGATTCTGGCTGTCACAAAAGTAGAGCCAGCAGAATTTTCTGGGGTAAGAAAGAGAAGAGGTAAGTATGTTTTCACAATGTTTAGTTCACACATCAGGAAGAATGGAGTTGCTGTTTGTAAGACAAGGAAAGAACAGATTTGGGGCAGACAGGTTTACTTTGAGATGCTTATCAGAGATGCTTCATAGCAGTTGGATACACAATTCCTGAGTTCAGGGACAAGAGGTCCAAGCTGAAGACAAATTTGGAAGTCTCAGCATAGTGCTATTTTATTTAAAGCCAAGGGGACTGGATGACAACATCTGGAGATGAATTGAGATTCAGAGCATCTGCATAGGTCTGGGGAGCAAGGCCTGGAGGTGTCTACTGTTTGTTTTTATAACAGCTTTATTGATATATAATTAAAACACAAATGTTGAAAGGCAGCAAAATGAGATGAAACAGCAAAGGAGACTGAGAAGGAGAGGCCAGTGTGTTAGAAGAACAAAGAGAACGGTGTCCTGGATCCAAGGGAATGAGGCTGATGGATGAAGTAAAAACATACTGAGACACATGCTCTGGATTTGGCAATGTAGAGGTCAAGAGCAGTTTTGTTCTTTTTGTTTGTTTGGTTGTTTGTTTTGAAGATTTTATTGGGGCAGGAACAGGACTTTATTGGGGAACAGTGTGTTTTTCCCAGGACCCATCAGCTCCAAGTCAAGTTGTTGTCCTTCCAACCTTAGTTGTGGAGAGTGCAGCTCAACTCCAAGTCCAGTTGCCATTGTTCAATCTTAGTTGCAGGGGGCACAGTTAGTTGCAGGGGGCATAGCCCACTATCCCTTGCGGGAGTAGAACTGGCAACCTTGTGGTTGAGAGCTTCCCGTTCTAACTAACTGAGCCGTCCGGCTGCCCCTCTGGAAGCTCAGTGCTAGCTCATTGTCTTCAATCTAGTTGTGGAGGGTGCAGCCTGCTGGCATATGTGGGAATCAAACTGGCAACCCTGTTGCCCAGAGCTCACGCTCTAACCAATTGAGCCACCCGTCCACCCTAAGAGCAGTTTTGATAGAAGCCCTAATGGAGTTAGTTTCAAAGAGAACGGAGGAGAGGAAGTAGAGGCAGGAAATGTAAACAATGTCTTCAGTGACTTTTCTGTAAGAGAGAGCAAAGCATTGGCCATAGTGGGAGGGAGTTTCCAGTACGCTTGTGTACTGATGGACCTGGTCCACATGGAGGGGAAGATGTCATAAGGCCGGAGAGGATGGTGCCTTGGTGGGGAGAGGCGTTGGAATCTGTATCAACTTCCTGAGTGGCTTAAACAACAGAAATGTATGGTCTCCCAATTCTGGAGATTAGAAGTCTAAGATCAAGGTGTCGGCAGGGCCATTTCCCTCTGCTCGATAGGGAAGGATCTGTTGCAGGCCTCTCTCCTAGCTGCTGCTAGTTCCTTGGTTCGTGGCAACGTAAGTCAAATCTTCACAGGATTTTCTCCCTGTGTGTCTGTGTCCAGATTTTCCATTTTTATAAGGTCACCAGTCATATTAGACTAGGATCCCACTCTTATCCATCATGACTGCACCTTAACTAATTACATCTGCAATGACCCCATTTCCAAATAAGGCCACATGCTGAGAACTAGGGTTAGGACTTCAACATACGACTTTTGCAGGGCCATAACTCAACCCCTCACAGGACCCAATGCAAAGTGGGGAAGGCTGGTATTTGTAAGAGGTAGGGGAGGCAAAGGATGTACATGCATTCAGGTGCAGGGGGAGGGTTAGCTGTGGCAGCAGAGTTCATGGAAGTTCTCTTCGGATTGCTTCCATTTTCTCAGTGAAATGAAAGGCAACATCCCCGTCCGAAGGTGAACCCCTACTTGCACAACTACCCTAAACTTGGGCCGAATACTGGCCAGTCAAATTATAAGTGAGTTCCACTACATTTAAATGTGAGTTCTGTAATACAAATAAGTATGCAATGCAGCAAAGCTCTACCTGGCATTATGATTATCTAGTGTGACTCTGAGACAGTTGCTAATACTAACTAGCGTGGTGGGTGAATGGATGTGTCAACAGTAGATAATGGGAGGAGATAATGAGAGCAAGAATATAGGAAGCAGAAATCACAGATCAGAAACAGAAACCCTCCTTAAGCCAGGAGGAATATGGTGGAGTTTTCTAGGATGCCGTAGGAGAGAAGAAATATTAATGTGGATTTTAACAACCCCAGAACAGAGCTACAACAATTGTATTGTCCATGGGAGTTGAGGTCGTTGCTCATCAGCCTCAATAACTTTATGATTTAAATAAACTCTTTTCAAGTTCTTCATGTTTAGCAATGACTGCTAAACATGACTTGATTTTGCAATGGGGACCTTGGCAAAAGAAACAATGTCATGTCCTCACAATCTGCACCCCTAAATCTGAAGAAGTTCCATGCATATGGGAAGACGAGGTTCAGAGGTAGAGGAGATAGACAATGTGAACAAAAATAATGCAGCTAGTCTGGAAAGTTTATTGCTGTTTTACTGAAAACACCCCTGCTTTAAGTGAATATTTCCAACGTTAGACTTTTCCAAGGCTTAATTCTTCTCCATCGCTCTCACATCATTGCTATTAGAATTTTTGTCTGTCTTGAGTGTGGAATGAGGGACAATGGAGCTCTTACACCAGATAGAATGATCTCATTCCATAAATAAAAATAAGACTTCAGATTGCCTTATTTCTGCAATGAGTCTCCCATTAATGTCAGTAAAAATGGTGGGAGTGGACCATGGGTAATATACGGCCTGCAACCACCTCAAACTCTAGATACAGGAAAATGGAAAACATCTATTATATTGTCAGCCTGTTCATACCCTGGGGACTGGCACAGAATTTTTTTCTTAGTGCATATTTTGTTCAATTTTCCTCAATATTGCTTTGAAACAAATTGAGCAAGGACTGTGCTCATTGCTTCCATCAGGAAACTCATAAACATAAGAGCTTTGATTAAAAAAATTCTTGGCAAAGATACTCAAACACTTTTTATTAAGTTTTTTTCCCCCAAATGTACCTACATATACTACCTTGCTTTGTGATAAAAAAAAAAAACAATCCTTTTCTTTTTCATATTGTTCTCTTCCAAAATGCAATGACTGCGGTTGCAGCCTCCATTAGTTATTTCTACATTTGTTATGCGTAAGCAAAGGGGATGACTTAAAAGAACAAACAGAAGTCAACAGAAGTCAACCCCTTCAGCAAAGTGAAACCATAGCAGTTCCTTCTGGGTTGTTTTAGGGGCCTGTTTAATTTCTCATACCCATATAATACCATTTTTTGCTTATACAAAAGAAAGTAATCCTTATTTTTTAAATTTGCTATGACTTCATCCAATGTTCAACAATAGCAACAAATAAACTTCTCTAACAAATCTTTCAACTCTTCAGTCTTCCTCCGATGCTTTTGTGCTACCAGCAGAGTTACACCCCTGTAGTTTTCAACCTACAAATAGCCTTCTCTATGACTCAGAAGTTAGGGTTCTTTATTTCTATTCAAAACATGTATTAAATATGTAATATATGCCAATGCTAGGACTACAAAGACAAATGGTGTATCTTCCATCACCAGTGATTTAAGCTAATAGTCCTTCATAAAGAGAATCTTGATCATGATGATATTTGTAAAGCATCTTGTAATCTATACTGAACTTTTGTTTGATAAGCTAACAGGGCTGATGAATGAAAAGTATTATGTTTGTAAAGTCAAATTATTGTACACCACCTCCTCAAGAACTTAATGTTACAAATGGGAAATAAACAGATTCAAATCCATTATACTCTTCCCAAACCTAAGGAGATCTTGATATGTCCTTGATCTTGGATGAAACCTAAAACTTAAAATGTTGTTAACATAAGTGGTGTTTAGCAAACCAAATGAAGGAAATCCAGAAACATCAGTGGAAAAAAATGATACTTTTGAACTCTAAGTATTTAATTCTTTAAAACAGTCTTTCTAGGTAGATACTATTATCTCTATTCACAGAAGAAAACATTAAGGGTAAGAAAAGGTTACTTAACTTGCCCCCAGCCATGTATGGGCTCAGGATTTGGACTCAAGAT
The DNA here is from genome assembly GCF_004115265.2 of Rhinolophus ferrumequinum. Classification (NCBI taxonomy): domain Eukaryota; kingdom Metazoa; phylum Chordata; class Mammalia; order Chiroptera; family Rhinolophidae; genus Rhinolophus; species Rhinolophus ferrumequinum. The sequence continues at coordinate 9,649,924 of NC_046297.1, forward strand.
TATGACTGTAGAGGCTATGATCTTATCGTGATGATAACACATCATGCTAGGGTTTTCTTTGTTTTTGTTTTTGTTTTTGTTTTTTTCCTGTAGAGATGGGCAATCCAGAGGACGAGGGAAAATGTCCCCAGAATGGTCATGGAATATACCTGATTAAGCTATCAATTAATAGTTTTGTTTCCTCCTCCATATTTTTACTGTGGTAAAATATATCTAACAAACAATTTACCATTTTAACCATTTGTAGGTATACAGTTAGTGGCATTAAGTACGTTCACATTGTTGTGAAACTATCACCACTATCCAGCTCCAAAACTTTTTCATATCCCAAATGGAAACTCTGAATCCATTAATACTAACTCTCCAAGGCCCTGGTCATGGCTGTTCTACCTTTTTTCTCTATGAATTTGACTATGCTATGTACCTCCTATAAGTGGAATCATACAATATTTGTCCTTTTGTGTCTGGGTTATTTCACTTTGCCTAATGGTTTTTGGGCTCATTCATGTTGTAGCATGTATCAGAATTTAATGACTTTTTAAAGGTAAATAATATTCCATTATATGTATATACCATATTTAGTTTATCCATTCATTTGTTGATGTACATTTGGGTTGTTTCCATGAAAAGGATATGAATAACACTAGAGGATGTCAATAACACTGCAATGCTGCCATGAATATTAGCATATAAATATCTGTTTGAGTCCCTGCCTTCAACTCGTTTGGATATATACCCAGAGGCGGAATTGTTGGATCATAGGATAGTTTGATGTTTCATTTTTGAGGAACTGTCATACTGTTTTCCACAATGGCTGCACCATTTTACATTCCCACCAACCGTGCACATGTCTCTACATCCTTGCCAACACTTGCTATTTTCTGGGTTTTTTAATAATTCTACTAATTTTTAAATAGTAATGTATTGATTACACAGTGTGCATGATAAAAGTTATAAGAACGTGAAGAATTTTAATGGTCATGAGAGCCCCACTGTAACTAGAAGCCAGGACAGTTGTACTTGAGATTTACACTCCAAAAGTACCAGTGCATTGGAGCCAGAAACAACATAAACTGGTCTTTTACTAGAGATAGTATCAGCAAACAGTAATAGAGGCAATTATGACAAAAAAACATGCCTATCTTAATTGATAAAAATTGCCCAAAGCCTTATGGTACCCCAAGAGCAATGGTCTCTCAAAGAGCAATGTGTGCCATTGTCAAATTTTATTAAGCCATCTATAATTCAGGATGTGTTAGTATGTTGATAATTGCTGCTATGGAGAAATAGCCCATGTTAATTTGCTGCAACTGTGGTAGAAATGTCTATGCTAATGAACTTGAGGGAAATGAGTTAGTTGAGTTATCACTTTTATGGTTCTAAATAGAGAGATTCCATTATTTTCCTAACTCATTTAACCCAATTAGAAACAATAATCTTATAGCAAAATAACCTTTTCAGAACACCTTTGATTATTCAATGACTATTGGAACCAGCTGACGTTAGATATTTAAGAAACAGGAAATGACTACGCTTGAAGTATTTGTCACTTCCTTCCTAGGGAATGTCTGAGTCTGAGAACTGTCTTCACTCCCAATGTATCAGTTATCTATTGCCACAATAGTGCTGCATAACAAACAACCACTGAACCTCAGTGGAATGGACTAACCATTTATTTAGGCCACGAGTGTGCAGGGACTGATCTGTCCAGGGCTTAGCTAATGGGAGCTGGGATTGCTCACTTCTTTAGGGGTCACCTAACTATTGAATGACCCAGGATAGCCATACTCAAATGATATGGGGGACTTGGCCCTGTCTTATCATCCAGGAAGCTAGTTTAGGCCCTTTCTGTGACCATGGCAAAGAGAGGAAACAGAGATAAGCAAGTGTATATTCAATCTCCTGCCTGTGGCACAACTGCTAACATGACTCTGGCCAAGGGAAGTTCACATAGGTAAATTCAGAATTAAGAGGCAATGAAGTGTACTCTACCTGTTGAAGGGAAGAATGGAAGATTATATTGGCAAAGAAACTGTATACAGAGAGGGGTGAAAGATGAAGCTAACAGTCCACCACACTCCACTTCGTAGCCTTAAGCAGTGATGGAATTTTTCTTATTACAGTTTCTAGAGCAGGGTTCTTTCTCTCTTTGGCCCAATCACAAGTCCCATAGCAAGTATCTTGCTAATCTGTGAGTACTCCTGGGCCATAAGAATGCCTAACACAGAGTAGCTGTTCAACAAATGCTGGGTGAATGAATTAATGAAAGAACAAAAGGTTTAGCAAGCTGTAGTGTCCTACGTAGTAGCGATTTGTAACAGTATTAACATAAGAAGAATGTGTGTTTTGTGATTTTTCTACATCTATACTTATTTTTCCATGTTGAGATGACTGCCTCCAATGTAGCCAACAAATATGAAATGTGCATCCCTTTTGTGCAAAACATTATGGTAAGAATTGAGGAATGTGTTACTACTCTAGTGAAAAAGTCAACAGGCGAGATGAAAAATCAGCCCGCCATTCCTGTTTAGCATTCTGTAGGTGCATAAAATATCTTTCAGAGGAGAATGATCTCTTAACATTTCACTCAGCTCTGAAATTCCACAATTTTATGATTCCAGGTACAAAATAATAGAAGGCAGACTACATAAGTACGAACGGAGAGGCACCCAGAATAACAGATGAATTTAGAGGAAAAAAAGGTCATGTCCATTTGTGGTTGGAGAATAAAGTCTTCATGGAAGAGGTAACATTTAAGGACTTGCAGGACTTTCAACACCCGTGGGAGCAGTGAAGGTGCAGAGGTAGCTGAGGGCTGAGCATAATCAGGGACTGATCCAATTTTGCTGGAACAAAGCGTAAATGTGAACAATTGGTGGGAGATATACCTGGAAAGGCAGGTTGTATCTACATTGTTTATGACCTTGAAGAGCAAGCTGAAGCGTTTTTAGCTGTTTCTGCAGATATCCCTGCGTTAAAAGATTAATCTGATAGCACTATACAGAACTGCCTTGTGTCGGGAGAGGAGATGGGCAGATAAGTCCATAGGTTATTGAAATTGTCTCCATGAGAGAAAATGAAGATGTAAGAAAGGCAGGGAGAGTGGAGAGGCTCTGAAAGAGAGAGGGCTGTAGGGTAAGAGAGGACTAACTCAGCATCTTGCCCGTTAAAGCTCTTTTCATAGGAAGCCAGTCAAATTACATGCCAAGTATATATATTCTACAGGAAATGACAGTTCTCAAAGTTCCCCCCAAGTATCTATTAGAATGAACTTAATCCAAATCCAGGCTTCACCAAACACAGAGATCATTGTCGTAGGTATTAGTGGTGAAAGCCTCACTAGAATAATGAGAGGCTCAAATTGATTCATCACTAAAAGCAATGGCAACCGATTAGAAGCACTTCACTGGTCTTTAACCTTTCAACAGGCTGATCTGTCTACCTGGCTGCTTGAGCCCAATCTTATCTCGTGATAATTAACAAAGTCTTCTAGACCATCAACACAAGGAAGGCAGAATCTAGGCTCTCAGAGCCCTAAGCACTTCAGAGACCCTCTTGTTCAATCTTCTTATCTCAGGAATGAGTAAACCAGAGCTTAGTGCACAATCATCAGCGGCTCTGGCTAGTTGGAGGTGGAACGGAGCCCAGAGCCCAACTCTTCCCATCAGGCTCATCTGGGGCTCTTCCTTTGATACTAAATAGCACGTAGGCACATTCACATCTGTTCCTATGTCTGAGTCAAAATTCTCAACCATGGGACATCCAACTGGACTATAAAATATTTGAGGACGGGAAACAACACGTAGCGTGGGAAGGTACCATGTTTCCCCGAAAATAAGACCTAGCTGGACAATCAACTCCAATGCATCTTTTGGAGCAAAATTACTTTAAGACCTGGTCTTATTTTACTATAAGACCCGGTTTTATATAATATAATATAATATAATATAATATAATATAATATAATATATATAATATAATATAATACAATACAATATAATAGACTGGGTCTTATATTAATTTTTGCTCCAAAAGATGCATCGGAGCTGATTGTCCGGCCAGGTCTTATTTTTGGGGAAACATGGTAGGTATGGAGTAGACCTAGGTGATCGGAGAAGGAGGCTGTCTATTAGCTGGTTTCTGAATGACAGGCCAAGGGATCTGAAATCCCTCAAGACAGAAAATGGAAATCATGAAAGGTTTTTACATCTGTACTTTATTTAAAAGTACTATTTATTGGGCAAAATCTGAATGAAATACATGCCACATGATTTCATTACTATGAAAGAATAAAATTTCTGAAAAATCGCCACAGGCAATTAGGGTTTTTTTTTTCCCCAAAACTTCAAAACTGAGAGAAGTTTCTGTTTATTAAAGTGACACAATATGATACACATCGCTGTGAATGAGAACCTTTGGGTGGATTTTATCTCTTTGCTCCCTGTGTCAGATTTCTTTGACCTGAGAAAGATACCTTTTTACATTATTTCTATAATCATTACGAGTGGAATATTTCAGTTAAATTCAACACAAAATGGGATACATACTTTCAAGTCTTACTGAACTGGCACGTTCATTCTACCAAACTCTCTGAACAGCACTGATTCAGTTAAAATGTAAGTATCATACACATGCAATTCACAAAGCAAACGGAGATGTGATCAAATGGCTGCAATGGAACTTGTGCTGTGTGGTGATTCTAGTAAGAAGTTAGGAAGGACAAGTGGCTCTCTTCCAGGGCCTGCCTCTCTCCCCACCTTCACAAAGACAGACCCGGAGCTGGCAGAAAAGTGAAAGCTGCCTGACCTTCCAGGCCAGTCTAATCAACCCGAGGTTACAGGCATGGCATCCAGAGTATCCGCACATCTGACAGCCGAATTAAAATTATTTGCAAAACATTCATTAAAATTACAAACAAAAACCAAGGAGACAAGTACACACATAAAAAGAACAGCTCTCATCGTTCAAAAATGTCTTCTGAGTAAGAACCACATCTCAGACAAGGCGCCAGGCACAAGACACACATGGTCCCCTGTCTTTGTGGCTCTTCACAACTCAGTAGGGAGACAGACAAGGAGCAAGCAAAGAAGCGCCAGCTACAAACATAATCATCATTTGCGACAAGTATTACCAAGGATTTGATGAGGGTTCTGTGGGAGAAAGGAAGGGCCAAAAGTTAAGTTTGAAATGCTGTGAGACATCTAAGTTGAGAGGACCAAAGATACAAATTTGAGAGGTGAAAGCAGAGAGATAGGCGGATAAAATTTAAAGCTACAGTAATGGATGTAATCACCTAGAGAGAATGTATGCAGATAAAAGAGAGAGGGCTCGGAACTAATCCCTGATGACCTCCAACATTCAGAGGTCAGAAAGACGATGAAGAGGCAGCTTAATGTGTATCCAGCTCAGTGCCACACACTTTCCATGAGCTAACTTAGCTAATCCTCACAAGCACTCTAGGAGGTAATTATTATTATTCCCATTTTTTAGAGGAGCAAACTGAGATGTAGAGAGTTCAGATAACTTGCTTTAAGTATCTCAGTTTCTCTCTCTCTCGCTCTGTCTCTCTGTCTCTCTGTCTCTCTGTCTCTCTCTCTCTCTCTCTCTCACACACACACACACATACACACACACACACACAATTATGTGGTAAAACCAAAACTTATGTTCTTTTTTGTTCTACTGCAATGTTATAAATAGAAAGGGCAACAAAACAAAACACAAAAAACAACATAATGAACAACAAAACCAGGAAAGGATTGAAGAAATTTCTAGTAGTCATAATTTCCAGGATCAAGAAAAATACCCACAAAAAAGTTATCGCTGAAGTAAAAAGTCTTTCCACGTCTTATTTGAAAGTCACAACAGAAAATATCAAATTGTCCACATTTCAGACCAGTAACTGAATAAAACGTAGCACCATAAAATATTGCTCCCTACCCTGGCATTCAGAGTTCAATCCAAGCTTTTGATTTGCTTATCTATAAAGTCAAGATAGTGGTATGAAAATTACACTTGAAAATGTACTCAGAAGGCTTTGTAAAGCGTTATAGATAGTGGTCATTATTATTCTCTTAAAGTCTTTAGTAAATGGGCAAAATCACATAGGGAATAAAGAAAGAGGGCCTATTTCTAAGCAGCAGAAAGAAGTATGAAGAAGGGATCCAAAATGTAATTTTCTAGTGTAGGGGGATGGTGTCACAGACTTGTGTTCCTGGAGAGAAAGTGAGGTCTGCCAAAGGCGTGCGCATGATAACTTTTCTTTGTAGTAAATGTATTATTATCATTATTTTTTGTTTGTAAAGAAAAGCAGATTGAAGATATCCATAGGAAGTTGTTTTTTTTTCCAAAAAGTAACCTTGAAAAGGATAGCACCTCTCTGGTTTTATTAAGTTGGTGCAAAAGTAATTGTAGTTTAACAGGTTAAAAATAATTGCAAAAACTGCAATTACTTTTGCACCAACCTAATACTTAAAAAAAAAAACCAGAGGTAACAATCATAGTACTGTGTTTCCCCGAAAATAAGACCTAGCCAGACCATCAGCTCTAATGCTTCTTTTGGAGCAAAAATGAACATAAGACCCTTATAGTAAAATAAGACCGGGTCTTATATAATATAGTATAAGACCGGGTCTTATATTCATTTTTGCTCCAAAAGACGCATTAGAGCTGATGGTCCAGCTAGGTCTTATTTTCAGGGAAACATGGTAGTGAAGCTGTGGCAAATCAGAAAAGGCCCAGGGCCGTGAAACTCTCTCTGCGCCAGGAGGGAGCCAGCTCCCCTTCTCTCCACAAACACGCAACTGCCCCCTCCTTCTTCACTGTGGTAACCAGTTTATTTTCACAGTATGGCAGCTGGTTAGGAGGGGAGAGTTTTACTGTGTTTAATGATTAGCTTGATGGGAGGTCACGAGTCTGTTTTGGCTGGGTCTGCGGTTGCTTTTTTTTTTTTTTTTTTAGTATTAATGGTCAAAGTTATCATAGATTTTCTTTTTTTTTTTTTTTTTTTTTTTTATTTTTTTTAATTTATTGGGGTGACAATTGTTAGTAGAATTACATAGATTTCAGTTGTGCAATTCTGAATCACATCATCCATAAATCACACTGTGTGTTCACCACCCAGAGACAGCTCCCCTTCCATCACCGTACATTTGATCCCCCTCACCCTCATCCCCCACCCCCCAACCCCCTTACGCTCTGGTAACCACCAAATTACGTTCCCCAGATTAATTTTCAAACCCCGTGGCCATCCTGTGGTCACCGACTGCCCTCCAATCCCCTCACCCTCCCCCCCACCCCCCACTCCCCCCGCCCATCTAGCAACCCTCAGTTTTTCCTCATTGCTTTTTTACTTGAATGAAACAATCGTGTGGATGGAATGAAGTTTTGCGCTGGGACCAATTCAATCTTACGATTTGTAAACACCCATAAAAACAGGGATGACTTAAGAACAAATTTACCTATGTTTGTTTCCAAGTGGTAAACTTGATTGACTTGAACAATAGCCATTGAGCACTTACTTCTGTGGCCAGGACATCTCAGATTGTGAGGCTATCAAAATGAGTAAGAGACTTCCCCCCAAATAATCAGATGACCTGCCTCTAGAATGTTATTTAAAATGTCAATTAAATAATCCTTATCTGGGAATTTCATATAGATTTTTATTCATAAATGTGTTTGATGTTTCTACTTTAACTTTTTAAATGGTGATTTGAAGGACAAGCAACAGGTATTTTCCAGGTTTCTCTGTTCTTTTCTCCAACCTGCTCCCTCATCTCACTTAATGACAACCCATCCTCCGGTTGCTCCAGCTAAAAGCCTAGAGATAGCCTCGTCTTCTCTCAGTCAAGCCCCATGCCAGCATCTGTGCTTGTCTCACCATCTCTCCTGCACCTGCTCTGGTCCTCTTGTTGGGACTATCACAATCGCCACATAACACATCTCTCGGATCCTTCCTTTCCTGCTTCCCCTTTATCCTGTTCTCACCACAGCAACTCAAACGATCACATTCGAAAGTGAGTTAGACCATGGCACACACCCTCCTTGTGAATACCCTCCAGAGGCTTCCCAGCTCACAGCAAGTGACTGTCAGTCCTGCAAGACTCTTTTAGATTTGTTTTCCTGTGTCCCCACCCCACACCTCCTTTGCCCTGTGCACTTCAGCCTGCCTGGCCCCCTAGTAACACTGAAAACTCTCCTGCCTTGGGCTTCCGTCTCTGCTGCTTGCTTTGCCCTGTTAAATGGTTTGCTTTCCCAGTCTTCCCTACTTGAACTTGTAATCCCCCAACAATTCCTAAACTGTCCTCCTGCATTATGTCCCCCCACAGCGGTTATTATTTTCTGACATGCTATGGTTTTACTTATTTAGCTTGTCTATTTCTCTCCACTGGAAAGCAGTACCAGGGGGTAGGCATTTTTGTTTTGCTTATCACTGTATCCCTCGGACCCAGAACAGTGTCTGGCAGGCAATAGGTACAAAATAAAGATCTGTTACATGAACGAATATTATAACAAGAGAACTCAAAACCAGAAAGGGTAGTCTATCCTTTGAAATAACAGAGTCTACAAAAGCGGTCTCTGTGACATAAAAGATTTTTGTGGGATGAAGGTGGCATTTTATGTTGACCCTTGGCATCAAGGCCACTGATCAAAGCAGAGATGATGGAAAGTGTTAGAGCTACGGGTGGGGCGGTGACAGGCGCTTGTAGATTCTATCTCTGGATGTCTGTGGCTCTTTATCCTCAAGCGCAGAAGTAACCCAGATGCCATCACTTTCCCATTACCTAATCTCTGGGCCGACCCTACACAAAACCCCACAGGCAGACTTCATCTGGGAGGAAGCTGTAGAGTAACAGTCAGGGGCAAAGTGACACAGGCTGAAGCAGGCAGCCACGGGAAAGAGAGAGGCTGGCCAATCTCATGCTTATCTCCTGGGAACTTACAGCTTTGAAAGCCCAGGTGAGTCATACAATTCCTGCAGTGAAAACGAATCTCCCTTTTTACTTTAACCTAAATCAGAAAACTGGGGCGTACTGAAAAGCTACAATAATCCCACTTTTGCCCTCAAAGGGAATTTCATTTAAGGCAGGGCCCCGTTTGAAGCACCACAGAAGGGGGTCATTTATTTATGGAAAGAAAATCATAAAGAGGCAATGACGTTGCATTGACATATTGATAAACTGCTTGTTGAAAGTGATACTTTAAGATGCTTTAGGTCTTTGTGTGTGAAATGAACAATAAAAATGCAGAAATAGGAAAGCTATTATTCTATGGGGGGGAAATCTTCCTTTTTGGTTGCCCTACCTTTCATCTCTTGCCACGTCGATCCATTTATATAAATATCTTCACCGTACCACAGTTCACCCTGTATCACGTTACCTCCTCTCAAACAGCTCCAGTGACTTTTCATTGTTTAAGACAATGGTTCAGTTTTTATATTTAAGCAGCAGAACCCTTTCTTTAAAATAAGTGTTACGCTAAAATATAACAGAGAAAAGCAGAAACGCTCTGTGTTAAGTAGGGCGTTAAGAAACCAATTAACTGGTCTTAGACCCATTTCCCCCATCCAACACCTTACACACATGTCTGGAAACATTAGGGCTCAGCCAATTGCAAAACTCTGGCCTGAAAACTTACATAGTTTCTTTTGTTGTTGTTGTTAACTCTGTTCCCAAGATCTTCCACAAATTAGACCCAAACTACCTTTGCACTATTCTCTGATTCCACATCCAACATCTATCCCCTGCCAAACCAAAGCATCCTACTCATGGTTGCTTGGAAGACTTCCTCATTTTCATTCTGCCACGCCTTACAAAAAACTGGATCAGAATCAAGTGTCTCCTAGCTGTGTGGACTTTAGGCAGGTGACAGCACCTCTAAAAGCCTCTGCTAATCCATTTACAGGAGCTGAAAACAAAAGCACCTACTTCATAATGTCTCCAAGAGCATTAATGTCAAAGAGAAGCAATGAGCAACCCGTCTGGATGATAGAAGTGTCCCATATATGTTGGTTATTATCCCCCGCCAGGGACAGCCTCCACATGGGAGAGAAGCTCGGTAGCCCAGCACTCCTGCCATTTCAGTGAGTGCTCTAATACTCTCAAAGAAGATGACCTGAAGACTTCCACGCCACCCAACATTAAGAGTCTGAAAAGCATTGTTTTCCTTGCTCAGAGAGGGACTGCACATTCTTGAAATATGTAGACTATGAAAATCCCACTTATTTCTTCCTTAGTTTTTAAAGGTGAAAATCAGTGAAGAAAGCCAAAACGCTCCATGAGCTCTCCTGCACTCTTCCCCGTGCTATTCAGAGCTGGCCAGACAGAGACGAAGGGGGGGGGCTGATAGCACCATTTTCTCTGATTCCTGTGGTCTCCAGAGCCAGGATAGGGTCTCCAGAGCCACAGAATAAAATGTTCACTCAAGAAAATGAGGACCATTGGCCAGGGTTGTGCAAATCCTCCACAGCAAAGCTGCCCAACAGTGACACTGAATGGGTGACATTGATCCCCTTAGTTCTTGGGCAGTAGGAAGAACGGGCCTTTGTCCCCCACCTCCACTGACATCTGTGCTGGTTGCCTTGCACTGGTTTGGTTCCAGGGGGAATGCTCCCCAGCGTTCTCTGCAGGCTGTGCTGGCCCTGGAGACGCAATGCCAGGCAGTGGCCGGGTTGCCGGGGCCCTTAGACCAGGCCAGAGCTCAGCGGACTGCCATGGAAGTGGTGGCATTGACAGTCATGGTAGGCTTTTTAATCATCAGAAGTCTACTCCATGCAAGCAGGACAAAGGATTGCTATTGGAGTTTCTATCGTTCGTGGGTAAAGACTTCAAGTTCTGGAGAAGCTTAGCCTCACTGAAAAAGAAAGGGAAGAGCTAGAAGAGTCCAGCTCTTTACTTAAGCTTAAAAATGGAGAATTTGAGAAAAGGTCATCAAGAAGAGAAATCTAAACATTTAGCAAAGTTGAACTGATGCCTGACATTAGGAAGAAGGTTCAGTCTTGAGAAGGTTCACAACACACATCCCATTTCAAGTAGCTGTCACTAAAACAGCCTTCAAAACACATCAGAAAAATGAACAACTTCATACAGCCTCAAAAGTGCTTTGGATGAAAATTCTACTCAAGTATAAGCTGCTTTCATAAGAGGCTAAAGAATGGAAAGGAAGATTGAACAACCCCTTTAAGAGAATAAAATAGTAGAAAATGCTGAAGTGCCTTGGGGGCAAGTTTAAATGACAACGCAAGTCAAATGAAGCCTCTGGATGCCCTCTTGCTACAGAAGAGACTTGAGGTGTTGGTCTTGAAAAAGCAACGTGGGTGGTGGGGACTTGGAATAGATTATAACAAATGCATCAGAAAACGGGGACCTTTTAGAACAGACACCAAAGTCGCTGAAGAAACCAATTGATAAAGCTGAGTCAAATACATGTGTAAAAGAGAAAAAAGAAACCAAATGTACACTGAATTAGGTGAAGAAAATAAAATAGCCAATTAACTAAAAGATATTAGAAGTCTCCACTTCAGAGAAAGGAAAAGGCAAAAAGTCCAGTAGAAACTTCAGGTCCTTTCTGAACTGTACCAAAAAAAAAAAAAAAAAAAAAGCAAGCAAAAAAAGAAATGAATTTTCACCAAATACCCAATTTAGAACTAATTTAACTCATAAAAATACAAGAGCTGACTCTTTCCAAAGCTGATACAAGATCATCCATGCACATGAAGAGCTGGCTGGACGTCTATAAAATACAAGCCAAAATTCTTTCAGAAAAATTCGAATGAGTCACCGACTCTTATCAAAGCCAGTTCATGTCTCATGAAAGAAAAATTCATGGTACTAGGTGGAGAGCCCTTTTGGCTGAGAGAAATCTTAACAATTTAAGAATAGAAAAGGAATACATCAGACGATTTATTGTGGAAGGACTTAAACATTTCCAAAAGAATACTTATGTCCTTAATGTTGGAAATGGAACGTGTGGTAGAAGTTTGCAAAGACCATGAAAGAATCCTCTGTAAGACCAGATCCCCAAGGAAGAAGTCGTGTGTGGTTGCCGTGGTGGAGGAATTCAGGTCCAGCATCCCACATGGAGCAGATGCCACCTCTCTGGGACCAGAACCTTGGGGCAGAATCCATCCCTGAGGCCACCTCCATCCTGATGCAACAGGTTCTCCACAAGGTCACACCCAAACTTCTCCTGGGGCTCCTTGCATGGGCACTCCGGACATTCTTTTGATTCAATCCTCCCACCTAAACAGGGAACCAGTGGCCAAGACCTGGTCCTCCATCTTGTGGTCCCATCAATGGTCACGTTACCCAGGGTTCCCAGGAGGTAGTTCCTAAGAAAAGAACCCCCTTTCCTTCCCTTATTCTTGAAAGCCAGGACAAATCTCCCTAGGAATTCTCTCTCCACTGAGGGGCTTTTCAGACCCAGAACATACTCTACGGGAAACAAAAAATACCTCTACACCAAGCTCTGGATTTGGTCTTCTGTCCACATAACCCCAAAACAGAAGTGAGTCACCTTCCAAATTGACCCACCTTAACAAGCCTCCTTCTGCAGGTCCAAAACCACAGCAAGATGCTTTTTATCTCGAGACTAAAATAATTTGGTGTTTTCTCTATTAGTTGTATTTCCATTAAGTGATTATGGTTCAAAGGGAAGCTTGAAAGAATTACAATTCTTAGGATAATGTCTTATAAGTGTAGACTATCGATATGTGAAACTTGGAGGTTAATTATATCTCCTTAATTCCATTTGTAAATAATATAATTATAGCATTTTTATTGTTGTTAAGAAGTCAGTTAAAATCATCCAAAGACATAACAAGATTTAGAAAAAAAATTCTCCTCCTACAGTTTTGAATTTTTACTCTTTTGGTTTTATCGCTATTATGTATTGATTATACTATAGCTCAAAATGGTAACTTGATAGAATTATTCGTGAGAGCGTTTTATAGATATACATTATATGAATGTGAATCTTATTAATAAATGGTTCATAACTTATTTAATTTTCAGATAATCTAAGATTTTCATTATACCATTTTAACAAGTCTTCTATTGACACAGAAACTTTTTTGTTTTTCTTCTAAAATAATTTTGAATTCTCTCTCATTTAGTTTTACTGCTATAGTTAAGAGATTATACAATTTCTCAATGGAAGTTAGGAGAATATTTTATAATTGTACTTTAAAAGTGAATTTCATGAGTAAATGTTTCCTTTTCTTTTTCTCCTAGATAATTTAAGGATAGAATTTCCAATCATTGCTGCTTAACAAGTCTTTCATAACATGAAGTGTAAGAGCTTTATAGGAACAATTTTGCAATTGGAAACATTTGCCATTCAACATTTATTTCTATATAACTGGGGCCGAATTTACTCAAAATTAATATATTTAATTAAATAAACTTTGATTTAAAAAATCCTGCTTATCTTTAAAATTTTAACTTTACTGGTTTCCTTTCTAGGAATTTGCTTTTGATTCTTTCCTGTAATTTCTCGCTATAAACCCTCAGAGTACTTCGTACTTCTTAATTGTACACTATCGTGCAAAAGCCTCATCTAATTGACCACTATTTATATAGACTGTAATATTTTTGTGTGTGGGCAGAGAGTACATTTCAGTCTCTGTACTTTATACTGTGTCTAGTGTATGTTTTAAACACAGAAACAACTGAAGTGGTCACGACATTTACTAAATTGAATTAAAATCACTTTATTTTCGTGAATTTGAACACATACTGAGTTGTGTTCTACCATAATAAAATAGAGCTTGTGGCCAGTGACCAGTTAGAGGCTGGGGGTTCTAGCCCACACGTGTGCATAAAGAAACAGACCATCAGCTTTTCCATCTCAGGCAACACCTCTTCTTTCCTTGGACATCCTGAGAATGAGAAAGTGAGCTGCTGGCCCCAAGCTGGATTTGGTGAGAAAGAAGGAAAGTAATCAAGGAAGTCTATGACCTCTACTGAAAAATAGCTTCCCCAGTACACGCTCCTGCTTCCACCAGGGACAAGCATGATTCACAAGTAGAAAGGACAATCTGCTTTATTCCTTCGTATGAAACTTCCTGTAATACAATGTGAAGGATTTAAGCCATAATGCCTAGAAAAGGCCCAAACTGTGAAAAATCGAAGGTTCTCATTATAGTGGTAATTTGACTACATTGCACATTTTTCATATCATAGAATAACCTTGGAAAGTTTATCCAGATATTGAGAGACAATATCCGTGTGCAACTTGGATGAGTTAACATTACAATTAAAGCCTCATTTGTACATTTCCTGGCTTTTGCGTGCCATTATTATTATTTATGACTTGAATGTTGACAGCCAATTCAGCAAGGCATACGCCACAGAGTAAGCTTGGTTTCCACCTTGGGGCTTGTTGAGTGAGTTAGACAGGCAAAATATTTCATACTAAAGCTTTCAATTCTGGAGATAGCTAACTCTCAGAGGTACAAGTTGGCTTTGTCTTTAAGACACGTGTCCTTTCCTTTCTTTATCCTTTTTAACTGCTTGCCTTGATTTGTGCACTTCTTCATCTGGAGGTCATTGAAACAAGGAATGAAATGATGTAAATTGTCCTAAAAAAATAGTCAGTCTGATGTTCCAGTGTGGCAAAATTGAAAGCACAGGGGTGAAGAAGTGGCAACAATACCATGACTATGAGAATTTAATTAAAACTAGTTTGCTTTTGTACTCTGGGACGTGCTGGTTCTTCTGCCCAGAATGCCCCTTTCTCCCTAATTTCCAGCTCAAAGTCTCTTCCACTGGGAAGCCTCCCTTGATCTCTCACAGACCATGCCTACTGAAATTGTTTGTCTCTCACTTGACTATGCACCCCCGAAAGTAGGGAGCATGCCTTATTCAGCTGTGTATCCCCAGCATCTAGCACTGCTCAGCAACTATGGGTAGTGAAAGAATAAATTTAAAAAGTCAAGAGAGGACTAAGTCCGAGGTCGATAGGGCCATCCTATCTTTCAGAATGATGTGACTGGTGAAATCTCCACCCTTCCATTTCGTCTTATGAGTACTTTCTGACCCCTTAAATAATCCTGCAAATAGCTTACTAACCAGCATAACGCCTAAAAGTATCATGGTCAAACTATGGTTGCTGTTTGATTACGTTTTCTTTATGGATTACCTATTATTGGTTTATAAATCCTCTACTTACTTTGGAAATTAGTAATTTGCCAGCACACAGCCATGTCTCTTGTTCATTCACTGATCCATTCATTCCCTGAATCTTTTCTAACGTGATACTCAAGAGTTTGTATAATAAAAGTTTGTGGTCTATCTCATTTGTTTTCTCCTTCAGAAACTCCTATTATGTAGACATCGAATTTCTCACTCTGTCTTCCATTTCTTTCATCTTTTCTCTCATGGTTTTCCTGGCTTATCTTTCTGCTCCATGTTCTATACAAATTATTCATGTTAGTATCCTTATTCACTACTTGGTCTCTAAATATCCATTCTAAGTTTTAGTGCCCTTTTATTTAACATTTCTTTATTAAAGCAAATGGTTGAGGAACCTGAAAAAACAGTTAATGATACAAAGAGCCTAAATTATTAACAAACCCATGTACCTGTTACTAAAGTTATCCCCTGGATGACCATTTGAGATTTTCAGGAAATATTTTTATATCACTCAGGCCTTTAAACAGCACTTCTTATTATTTTGTATTGGGTATCAGAATCCAATTACGTTTACTAAGTATTGACTACTTACCTCAGTTTGTATCTTGCATTCTTCTAGGTGTTGTGGGAGTACAAAAAACTACATAGCATTGTTTATGCTCTGAGAGAGCTGATTATCTTTAATCTTTAAATTTTACACTAACGTGTGAAGATAATACTTATGATTTGGGAAGCCTGAGGTACGTCTCATGATGATATACATGTCCACAGAGATACAGCTGGAAGCATGAAGTGACTGTAGTAAAATATCTGGATTTGCTGTCTTTGTAAGATGACATTAGCTGTGGACACCATTTATCTGCCTATGAAAGAGAGACCTAACTGGGTAATTATAACGATAAAACGAGACGGCACACTCTTCAAAGTAATCTGAGATCTAAGAAGTGCATTTTGTAATCTTAATAGAATTTCCCTTTCCTCTTTTAACCATCTAAGTTAGCATTTATGAATTATATTAAGTTAGGAAAAAAAAACACCCAGATATCATTCTCTTCAGTGTGTCAACCCTATGATGAAATTAAATTTCTCTACTTAGAAATAACCCTTTACAATATAAACAAATACATACTAGAAGCCAGACACAGGTTATACACATGTGGTTTCCCTTAAAGGGCCAGATAGTACTAAGTGTAGGCTTTGCGGGCCACACAGTCTCGGTTGTGACCCCTCAACTCTGCTGTTACAGCATCAAAGCAGCCACCAATAATAGGGAAACATATGGTCTTGGCTGTGCTCCAATAAAACTTTATTTACAAAAACGGGTGGCAGGTCAGATTTGGCCAATGAGACACAGTTTGCTAACACCTGTTCTAGGTGATACTAAGATGACAAAGACAAAGTCCCTGACCTCATGAAGCTGGTATTCTAGTGGGGACAATAATCAATAAATGAAAAACAAACAATCCACAATGAAATGGCACACAGTGTTCAAGTGCCATAAAGAAAAATAAAAGAATTGAGAGTAACGAGGGGAAGCTCTTTTAGATGGGCAATCAGAGAAGGCCTCTAGGAAGAACTATTACTCGAGAAGGAACTGGGAAAAAGTGAAGGAGAAATGCTGTTCCCAAGGAGAAAAATGATTCAAGGAAAACACTACAGATGTAAAAGCTGTCATAGCGTGTAGTGGTTTGAGTAGTGGCCCTCCAAGAGACATGTCCACCAGCAACCTTAGAATACAACCTTACTTGGAATAAGGGTCTTTGCAGATGGACTTACATAAAGGATTTGAGACGAGATTATCCTAAACTAGGGTAAGCCCTAAATCCAATAACAAGTGTTTGGAGGAAAATGGGAAATAGAGAGAGAAGAGGGGGTGAAGATCACGTGAAGAAAGAATGGAGTCACACAGCTACTGGCCAAGGAACACAGAACCTTGCCACCATTTATCAGAAGCTAGGAGGAAGGCATGGGACAGGTTCACCCTCGTTGCCTCCAGAAGGAATCAACCCTGCTGATATTTTGAGTTTGGATTTCTTGTCTCCACCACTGTGACAGAATGAATTTCTGTTATTTTAAGCCACCCAGTTTGTGGCAATTTGTTAATGCAGCCCTCGGAAATTAATGCAGATGGAAATACGCTTCGTATGTTCCAGGAACAGCAAAACCAGTGTGCCTAGAGCCAAGTGGGCAGACCCAAAAGAAGCAAGCAGGGCACATATTCATATGTTTAATGGCTGACCTGACAAAGGTACCCATCAATCAGAACAGATGCCAGTCATTAAGCCCTGCCAGTGCAAACGGATAAATTTTCAACCTGAGAGGTCAGAAGAAAGATTAGAAAGATCTTTAACCTGTTCTTTGGATTTTACTTTAATTGTAAATGGAAACTATTAGGAGGTTCCGAGCAGGGCAGGGACATGATTTGATGTTTGATTTTAGAAAGATAATTCCAGACGCTCTATTTAAAAAAATTGACTGTAGCAGGAGGGCAAGAGAGGACGCAGGATAGTTAGCTAGCTCTCGCAGCACTCTAGACATCAGATGATGGCTGCCCGGCTCAAGGCTGCCACACCAAGATCCGCAGGTTCTGCACAGCACAATTCCAGGGGTACCATTCACAGCATAAACAGTGTATATTTGTCACATGACTTATACACGTATATTTGTCACAACAGCTTTCCGGCAGAGAGGTGGTAACATGTCTTCTTTGGAGAAAAAAGGTAGAGAACAACAATACTCCAATAGATGGTTGTGTTTTAAAAAAGTCATGCCTTTTCCAAATTTGTACAAGGGCATTGTGTGGGCTAATGACGCCTGGGACCCGGGCTAGTGGTGAGACAGTCTTGAGAAAAGAGAAAAGGTTCAAATGTAAAGTAGATTAGGGAGGTAGACTTGATGGACTTCCTGCTGTTGGGAGTGAGACTTTTTGAGTCAAGGACAACACTTTATTGTTTTGATTTTGGTCACTGGGTGATCCAATTTACCCAGATGGGGCAAATAGGGTAATTATGCTCATCTGGTATGTTTGTGTGGGGTGAGGATGGACTCAAGGTTTACTTCTTCCTGCTACCTTTGAGATGCCTGTTACACATCCTAGGAAAGAGATCAAGTAGTGAGTTGTATATACTAAATTAGGGGTTAATTTCTGATAAGCCCGTCCCCAGCGTTATTATATCTTGACATGATGTAATGAATTGATATTACCTTTCCTCCTAATCAGGTAAGATTGATTGGACGGACGGGATGCCAACCTAGTGTCCAAAGATAAAAATAAAGGCATTTTTCAAAAGGTGCTGGGACTTCACTATGAGTATCTAGTAAAATTTATAGTGGATGAACCACATCTGGGCCTCCCGCCAAGTCCCCGCTGAGCCTTTTTATCACTGGTTTGCATGGCTCAGCACTGCCTCCATTGACTTTGGGGGGCAGAAAACCTCTGTGGATGTTAATGTGAAGTAATCTTTAACAGTAGGGGTTTAATGAGTTGTTTTAGTGTTGGATGATAAGTACTTCAAATCCATAATTCCACTTCACCCTGCCTTTGTTATCCAACACCATCTTAATTGAAATGCAACTTTTGAAAGAATTCCCAAGAGAAAATGGTTTATTATCCCTTCGCCCAAATAGCCTTCCTTGGCCCTTCCTGGAAAAGTATTTACTTATGGAAATAATGACTTGAATCAACCATAGGTCAAGCTGGATATGAATAGAAAGAGAAACTTTTTAATATAATTATTTTTATAAGACTTGTAGAAAGTGAAATGTGATACATACTATGTCTCATGAGTAAAATCTCACCACGTTTATATTGAAAGAAAAGCATTACGCTTATGCTTTGTCTTTTCCTTGTTTCCTATACTCTCTTCATGGAAGTTTTCTCAATGAAGGCTGCAAAGCACAGGGAACGACGGTGTGTCTCCACTGCTTCCCTCAGCCTGATGACACAATAATTCTAGGGTTGGGGAAATGAATGGCAGTTTTGACACCCAATGCTAGCTTGAAGTTCCCAGATGTCTCAGTCTACTAAATAGGTCGTGGCTGCCATATAGTAGATACAGAAATGTCTCCGGGGAAATTCAGTGTCATTTATACTGGGGGCGGGGGTTGTCTCTACACCTATATCTATATTTAGTTCTGTGACTTCCTCAGAGGTTAGAGACCTTGACAGGTAAATTCTTTAGAAAGTACGATGAATGTTGACTTCCCCTTTAAAATAAGCAAGAAAAAGAATCCTATAAATCCTGAAAACCACTCTTTTTCACGCAGACTGTAATAGATACACTTGGTCATTGGTGGGTGATTAAATCAGTAGCAAGATCCTAGGATGTGGGAAGCACAGGTGGCATCAGAGGGACCCAGCTGGTGGTGATCCCTGGCTCTGACAAAGGCCACCAACATGATCTCGAGCGAGTTACTTAACCACTCTGAACCTAGGTCTCCTCACCAGTAAGATGGAGCCTGTCGCAAAGATTCCATGAGAAAAGGTACTGAGAGTGTCTCACTCAAAGCCAGAGCTCTTCCAATGTCATTTCTGTCTCCTTTTGTCGTAAGTAAGAGTGAGGGGGCAGCAGCAGTGCTATTAGAAAAAGGCAGCCACTAAATCAGGAGCAAGAAGAAGATGCTAAGGCATCCATCCAGCAGATTGAAACCCCAGGTTTGAATTTCAGAAGAGTGTCTAAGGTAGCTAAGAAACCTGGAATTGTGGGTTGAATGGACTTGTGCAAATAAAAGCAGGCTATATATAAAAGCGGTTCATTGGCACGGGCTAAAAAAATAGCTGCCGGATGGTACCTGTCTATTTTTCCCTCACACGAAAAATGTATTACATTTAAGGAAGCAAATATGTATGCAACTGCTTAAAGACTTCTAGGTACCGTTTTTACTCTTTTATGATCCATGGTAACAAGACATGGGTTAGACCACTCTTGCCTAGCCCTTTGGTGGGCCTTCCAGGTTCATTGCCAACAAATGAAGAGCAGACCTGCCACGATCAGAAGAAGAGCTATCTGTCTAGTGAGATGCAGGTGCCATTCCTTCAGTTGCAAATAATGATCTGCTCGTTGGAGGCATTCCAGATGGCTCCATTAATCATTTTATTGGATCACGTCATATTGAGAACAGTTCAGATGGCCACACGGAGGAAAAGATCACGGTGGTTAGAGGTTCGCTGAGATCCTAATGGGATCTAATTCACGACGCAGGCCGGGAAGCTTTGCAAAGTACACCGCTGTGACACTCCTGACCCCACACCCCCATCCCTGAAGTGTCTGCTGTCATTGATGATTAGTGGAAAATCCAGCGTTGAAAGGACCCGTGACTCATCTTCCACTCTCCCTCTTGCAAATTGAATGATATTAGATCCTTTAAATGAACGGGAGGTGGTGTTCCAGAATCTCAGGAGAGTTTAGAATGAGACAAACAACAGACTCTCAGTGATGAGTAACTTGAAAATAGTAACCCATACCCACAGATCCAATGTGGTGTAGTTCTGGAACCTATGAGTGAGAAAATGTCGAAATAAGCACAATTTATTCCATTCTGTAAAAGACAGAGGAATAATAATAAGAAAAAAAAAGTATATTCTTAGGCTATCAGATATAATGAAAACCTTTTAAAAGTAGACAAGAAAAATGTCTTTAACAGAAAAACACAAAAGATACACTTTTGTATTATGTATATATCTGTAAAGACAAGAAAAGTGTATGATGCAAGAAAAAAAAACAAACTTAAAAAACCCCTGCATAATGTAAAGTGTCATAGGAGAGACAATTTCAAATTAACTTACTAGCATATTTACTAGCATAATTTACTAAAATATTTCTTATAAATTAAATTCCTATTTTATAGATATTTTCTATTGATTCTTAGGTATTACTATGTGGCCTAGTGAGTAATATAGTCTTTCGTCTGCTTATAAAAGCTGTTTAGACAAGTTTTCATTTCTGAATCAGGAATTTCTTTTTTCTTTTCTGATAATGCATTATTGCACATGGATTTTTCTTGATAGACTAATAAATATTATACGCATACCCTAATTAACCAGGAAAATTCTGACTTGTGAACTGAAAGTAGGTAGAAATTGAATATATTAATGAACACACCCATTCATTGTAATTAATTTGTTAATATTTTACTCAAACTGAATTTTTATTATCTGGAAAAACAAAGTATAAAATGTGCATAATTCAGCAGGAATCTATTGATATTTCTAATGCCTTTGATGCAAAAATATTATTGTGTAGTTTAAAAGCTAAATCTCATTCTTTTTGTCCTAAAGTAAACCACTGATATTTTCTCCCAACACAGGAAACCATTGAGAAGATGTTTATTAAAGACAGGTCAAACCTCACTTGCGATTCTCACATCTAATATGACACAGAAGAACTAAAGCATAATTTGAAATCATGCTTTTGTATCTGAGTTTGTTTCTGTTTTGTTTGTTCCTTTATTTTGTTCTTTGGTTCCACATATAAGTGAAATCAAATGGTATTTGTCTTTCTCTCACTTATTTCACTTGGCATGATACCCGCTCAGTCCATCCATGTTGTCACAAATGGCAAGACTTCATTCTTTTTTATAGCTGACTAATATTCCATCATATATATTTACCACATCCTTTTTATTCAATAATCTATCCACCATGTTTTCCAGAAAATAAGACCTAGCCAGACCATCAGCTCTAATGTGTCTTTTGGAGCAAAAATTAATATAAGATCCAGTCTTATTTTACTATACTATAAGACCAGGTCTTATATAACGTTATATAAGACTGGGTATAATATAATATAATATAATATAATATAATATAATATAATATAATATAATATAATATAAATATAAATATAAATATAATATAATACTGGGTCTTATATTAATTTTTGCTCCAAAAGACGCATTAGAGCTGATTGCCCGGCTAGGTCTTATTTTTAGGGAAACACGGTATGGACATTTAGGTTACCAGATAGGAAGAGGATTGGGTGGGGGGATGCATGAAGAAAGGGAAGGGATAAACTGCTAGTTATAAAAACAAACACGGAGACGTAAAGTACAGCACGGGGAATATAGTCAAGACAGTGTAATAACTATGCGTGGTGTCAGGCGGGTACTAGACTTACCAGGTTGATCACTTTGTAAGGTATATAAATGTCTAACCATTATGTTGTACACCTGAAACTAATATAATATTGTATGTCAACTATAATTGATTTTTTTTAATTATAAAATAAGGACTGAGTTCTATGCCAAGAAATATCTAAATATTATTAAACGATCAATAATGCATCATGGTTCTTGAAAGTTAATATTAATAGTGATTACATTGAATGGTGCATAAGTCATTAGACTGAATGAGGAATTTTTAAAAAATCAAGCTTTTGGTTGCTCTGTCTGAATCAGATACTATACTCTTTTCTATGGAGACATAACAGAGACACAGCGTCATGAGCACTGACAACTGCAAAACCTCCACACAACCTCTCCATTCAAACTCCTGCACTGAGACACTTGACCAAACGTCACTGTAGCTTCTAGCAGCCTAATGTGGCGTCCCTGGGACAACCCAGCTCCTTTTTGAGCTCCTGTCTGGAAAAGCTCGATGCTGTTTAAAGCATGCACTGTTTCTCCCACACCTGAAGAGAGGTCCCTGATCTCCCTTCCTTACAGCATTTACTAAAAAGGACTTACAACTGTGACTCTGTCCTCTGTCTGTTTATGATGTAGACGTCCCTTCCACACCTCAAGAGCGTCCAGGATCTGAATGCCATCCCTTTACCACAGAATCATGGGGGAAGGATACGGCCTTGGTCCCTGTGGGAAACAGAATCCTAACGTTGACTCTTAGTACTTGAACCCTGGTTTCTTCCCCTTCCTACTCCCTCATTCTCTCTTTAACACGCCTGGTCACTTCTGCCCAATCCAAATTGAGCTCGGCTCTCTCCCCTACTGTCAGCAGTTACCGAATAAACTCTGTTTGCATTGCTTGAACTAACTTCGAGCTTTGTTTATCCGTGACAGCACCAAACCCTTACTTTTTCATTGAAATACATAATTTCATTGCAATTTCATTGACTATATCTTTGGGTAAGTATTCGAAGAGCTGTAATAAATGTATGTGCTTTTTTAAAGCAACTTGAAGAGTAAGATGTTTGTTGATACTGAATTGATTTTTAAATTTCTATTAGGTTGGTGCAAAAGTAATTGCAATTTAAAAGATTAAAAATAATTGCATAAACCACAATTACTTTTGCACCAACCTAATACTAACTGCGTTGGCACCGAAAAAATTCGAGCAAACTTGATGGATGCTATTTTTAAGAAAGAGGAAACGTAGTGTTAAAAATGATCCAAACAATTAAGTATCCAAATAGGAGGACTTCATCAAGAAATGACAACATGGCTTTTCAAAGGAAAGCGGTTTCCTCAAGTTTCTCTCCCTTAGTAGTTAGTACTGGGGTGGGATGCAGTCAGCATCTGTAACAGAGTTTGCTTTGTTACCATAGGTTTTTGAAACTCGGAAACTGTTTTAAGACATGGAAGATGCTCTTTAGGCCGCCAGCGCCTCATGTAACCTGCCAACCTTATTGCTGAGGAGAAGCGTGCAAGTGTGTTCATTGAAGAAACACAGGGCAAGACCCCTCAGTTCTCTTTGAAGCTCTTTCATTTATTTACTTAGTGATGTTGAGGTTGCTTAACCTCCTTTTACTCTGGAACTTCAGCCAAGAACGAAAATCATTATAACCTTCCTTAGGAGATTTCAGTAAAAAGATGCTTTCCTATAAAAATATATTGCTCTGTGGTGTCTCTGTGATCTTTCTCAGAATTGCAGAATCTCTGTCAGGAATCATCAGGAGTTGTTGTGGTCAATAGAAAAAGGGGCCATTTTCCCAACTCCTGCACTGACTTTTAAAAAGTAAGGAAAGGTATACCTCCCAAACCACAGATTATTAAATGTGTGCTTGGTCCCAGCCTGAAATTCTCTCCCTCGGTTTGCAACCCCCTCAGGACTTGGGGAACCACATTCTCAAGGTACAGGAAGGGAAACCATGTCAGAACGACTTTTTTAAAAATTGTGGTAAAATATACAAAACATAAAATTTACCTTTTCCACCGTTTTTTACTAGACAATTCAGTGGCACTAAGTACATTCGTACTGTTGTGCAACCATCACCATCATCCACCTCCAGACCTTTTTCACCGTCCCCAACTGGAACGCTGTCCCCATTAAACACACCCACTCCTATCCCTCTAGGCCCCCCAGCCCTTGGGAACCACCATTTTACTTTCTGTCTTTAAGAGTCTGCCTACTCAAGGCACTTCATATGAGTGGAATGGAATCACACAATATTTGTCCTTTTGTGTCTGGCTTATTTCACTTTGCATAATGTCCACAAGGTCCGTTCATGTTGTAGCATGCCTCAGAATTTCTTCCTTTTTAAGGCTGAATACAGAATTACTTTTTTTTTTTTTAAGGTAGAACCAAGTTGATTAGTGACAGCCTTGATTACAACCGCTCGCAGTGTAAAAAATAACGAAAGATTAATTAAAATTTGGAACTCACTTGGACTTGCCATTTGGCCTTTCACTAGATGTGCCAAAGGGTGGGACTCTTGCCTGATTCTGAATCAATTGCTCAGATGGGGTTCACTGGAGAACGAGGCAACCAACAAAAACAAAAAGACGAGAATGCCAATTGGAGAGCTCAAGAATTACTTTTTGATCTAATTTTTGGGGGAAGTATAACCCCTGTCTAAATATTACCTTTCTGACTTTTATCATGCAACCAAAGAGATGCTGGAAGATTTATAAACTGATTCTTCCGTTCCTTGAAAGAGTTCAGTTCTAAGGGACTGCCACGATATTCTCCAGAAGAAATAAGGACTTCAGGAAAATACGTATCTCTATTAGCCTTCTCATAATATATGGATTATAAAACACTGAGCATTAAATATCAACAAAAAATGCAAACACACAAAACAATATGCAACCCAATAGCAATGTTAATGTATGCATATATATGTATATAATGTATTTAATACAGATGATATTATAACATATTATACTATTTGAATAGATAAGGGATTTCTGATATATCCATATTTGATTATTTTAAACTTATATATCTAGAAAAATAGTAAGAATAGAATTGATTCACACCTCAAAAATACTCCCTACCTCAACCTGGTAGACCTTTCACCCATGTTTTACAATAAAGGTGAAAAATTCTGCTGTCAACATGAATGAGAAAGCTGACGAAGAGAAAAAAAGATAATAATACCTGACATTTCAGTGACAGGTGGCTAAACATACCACTTTGTAATGTGTGAAACAGAGTAGTTATGGAATACCAATGACAATAGTTGAAAAGACTCATCACTGACCTCTGTCATGTACTAATCAAGAAGGTGACATTGATGATGGATCAGGATCTAAATTGATAAACGCAGGAGAACTGCTGATGTTTCCATTTGGAGTTTTTGCTTCCAGTAGGTGTGGTTCAGTTCGTGGGTGCTTAAAGCTGGCAACCAGAAGCAAAAGGACATAATTTGGTTCCATTTTGGAACCTCCAAGCAGTTGAGCTGACAGAATATAGAACAGGCCCATACCCCCTCTGAAGCTCCAGCTGAACGCAGCCAACTATTCGCTACTCTGAAAAAGAAGCCCAGAAACTCTGACATCACAAAGAGCTGAGCCACGGGAATCAAAGTGAACCGTATATGATACTTTCTCATGGGCTGCCTTCAGCCGTGGAAGATGCCAACAGCGTTGCTCCCAGGCCTCGCTAAGATAGATCTGATATTGTGATACCTATAACACTCCCATGCACTTGAGAACATAAAGGGCACTATTGCCATCCTATAGCTGCTCCTGCAAAGACTCCAGGAGCAGCCTGAAGCTCCTTCAGATGGGACATACTCCAATCACGGGGCGTATGGTCTATGACAAGGAGCCTGTAAAATGGTGAGGGGCAGAGGTCTGGAGTACAAACCCTGTGTATGAAACACCAACTCCCGGGGTGGACCAGGCTCCATGAGATGTGACGCGTAAGTAGGAGATGGGCTCTGGGATGTGGCATCCTCGCATTTTTGACTCAGTCAGTACCGGTGCGGTACTGATGAGGTAACTGAGTGCTGTGACTCAGTTACCTCCCACAGAGATCACTAACACACCATGTTCTCCTCTCCACTCAGGTGCGTGTACAGGAAAGCCTGGCAGCGTTTGCTTTTCTCTCCCACAGTCTGGGGCATTCCTGCTCTGCCCTTCAGCACACGCTCTCGGCCTCCTGGAGGGATAGGAAGCCTGGCCTTGGACTTGGGGTCAGCCAACCTGGATTGGAGTCTTAACTTTCATTTCCTTGGGTCAAGCCATTTAACTTTTCCAAACATCAGTTTCTGTATTGGTCAAGCAAGAGGAATAAGCTCCCAGGCATCTGTAAGGATGAAATGAGATGACGTCTAAGAACAGTTCAGTGAGTACCTGGCATGGGGAGGAGACTCAACAAATCTTAGTTGAATTGTGAGTGAAGACAGAGACCCATGCAAACACTCGACACATTGAAAATGACATGTAAAGTGATGGCTAACTACTTTATATCCAGAGTACTGCAACAATAGCAAGGTTCCAGGCTAAGGCTATATTTACGTTGTACAGACAACTGCGTGCGGTTTCTAATATGGCAACTCCAATTGGACAAAGCTTGTCCTAATGCTGCCGAAGTAGTGGTATCATTACTTTTGGGCTCCAGTACGTGGCACCACCATATTACATTCCAAGCTGAATGAAAATTGGTCCCTTGCTTCTTTCCCTTTTGTTTGTCAAGCTCCCAAATGACATTATCAGGACTGACCAAACTGTGACTCAATGGGATACGATAGAAACCGGGTAAGTAACGTGTTAATATCATCAAGTAGCAGAATTCAGGCCAAAACAAAACCACACAAAAAACACTACTTCATTTCCAGATAGCACTCATCTGAAGAGAAGGGGGTGGTGGGATTTTTAAAAACCAGGGTTTAATGTGGTTGGCATAGCTATGGTGCACACGAGTAATTAAGTTTCTGGTATGACTTATTGTTTTCAGAGTATGCAAACAATGGGTTCATGTACAGCACAAAATCCACTTTCAAAGAAAATGGCATTTTAGGCACAAATGTAGGTTGCAGATCATAATGTTATTATTTATTCACTGCACACATATTTCAATGAACGAAGGGCCATCCTTTCCCCCAGATGTTCAAAGCACTATAGCCTACTGATAAAAGAAGTTTATTCCCTTTCATTTGTCCTCATTTACGTCAATCTCAAACGGCTGAAAACGTGAGAGAAAAATTTATGGAAACTCCCTTTCTACCCGTTTGGGCAGGGTTATCCTGGAGCTCTCTTGTTGGTGTTCTCCTAACAAGGTTTCTCTACAGGCCTCTGCTCAGAGCAAAGAGAAATGTGTCCAGCAGATGTGTTTTCCTTTGCTCACACCGAAGTCCACCAGTCTTCAAAAATCAGATCTGTATGGGAACTGTCTAGAGCTTCCCTGTGTTCCATTAGGGATTCGGTGGCAGGAAAGCCTTTTTTCTAGAAGTGAAAACCTAGCAGTGATCAAAAGTGATACAAATTCAGAAGGAAAAGATGCGTAGACCTCAAAAAGGCGACGAACACATCTCAGCGGAGTGAATGGGCCACACTTCACACTGAAGAGAGATCTCCCTGTGGTGTACCCAGGACTTCAGGCCATTCTATAAGTCAGACCTGTAAACTGTGGGGAGAGGAGCCTTAGGATAAACACTAAATGGTCTCGGTCTAGATTAAGGATGGATACAGGGTGTTGGGTGTGCCATACTGTCCCTGTTGTCCTGGGATGACCAGGGAGCTTCTAGTTCCATACCTTACTTTCTGGAGAGTTCTAGCCCGTCACACTCCTCAACTTAATACAATGACGCATAGCACAGCACCTGGCACATAGAAGCAGCTCCACAAAGGTCCCACCCTTCTTTCCATTCTACTGCCATCCTCGCCTTCTTTATTTACCCAACTGAGGGTGTAAGATGGTTTGTATTTTTAGCTGTTGTGGAAAGGGTATTTGAAGAGCACCCATTGGTTGGTACTGAAAATACAAGGAAAGCATGCTCTTGAACTAGAAGACAGAATAGCCACTTCAAATTTGGCATATATGAAAAGGAAAATAAAGTTCTGCTCGGCTAGCTGAAATTGTTTCCTTTTCTTAGCAGGCTCAAAAGCTGTCTAGCTGAAAGTCAAAACACCTATTACTTGACATAGCGAAAAGCTTTGAAATGTGCCTTTTTTCTTCTGGCTTCAAGTTCTCTATATTCAGGCTTATTTCACATCTTATATTTTTTCAACAAAATACTCCAGAATATATTTTAATGCTATTGGCCAAAATACAACACAAACCAATGCAAAAAAAAAAAAAATTCTCTGAACAAGGAGGCTCTGAGGATTGCAGAACTAGCAGCAAGCTCTTTTACGTTCATTTTGCTATTTCGATATCTGATTTTGCAGAAGACAAACAGGGTGCTGTTAAGACAGACAATAGTATGGTGGTTACCAGAGGGGCAGGGCGGTATGGGGAGGGTGAAGAGGGTAAAGCGGGTCAAATATACGGTGACAGAAGGAGACTAGAGTTTCGGTGTGAGCACACAAGGCGATACACAGATGAATGTCTTATAGAGCTGTACACTTGAAACTTATATAATCTTATTAATGAATGTCACCCCAATAAATGTAATTTAAAAATTTAAATTTAAATTAAAAAAATTCCTTGTTGCCTAGGTGGGTTTTCAAAGGATGACAACCATTGTTGCCACTTCCCCCACTCCATGCCTACTGAGTATAAAAGGTACAGGTGACCTCAAAGCCCCCAGGTGTTATGGATCAGGTCACATGAGGTATTGTGAGGTCTTTTCTCACGTGTATTAGGACTGTCTTCCTTGACTAAATTTCATTGAGTCGCTTCCCATCCCGCTGTTTTCTTTCTAATGACGGGCTGCACCGTGTAGAAGACTGCCGTCCACTAGACATAGGACGCAATTTAAAATTTTCTAATAGTCATGATTTTGAAGAGCATAAAGATATAGGTGAAATGAATTATAACAATATATTTTGTTGAACACAATATATCCAAAATGGCATCAGTTCAACATTTAATCAATGCACATTATTAATGAGATATATTACATTTTCTTTTCCTTGTTTTTTTTTTTTTTTTTTTGCATCAAGTTTCCAAAATCAGGTTTGTATTTTACATTTATCGCACAGCTCAATTCAAGTGCTTAATAAGCTACGTGTAGCTAGAGGATACCATATTACACAGTTTAGATCATTCTTCCTTTCCACTTATTTAACTAAATCCTACTTAAACTAATCAAGGTTAAATTCAAATCTTGGACTTAACAAAGTCCTGCATTCAGAGTACATGATTTATAAATAGTTGACAATTCACTGACTACGTATTTCCGGCTTCCAGAGGTACATGTATGTAGCCATCATAACTTCATATGAAATATCTGGTGTTACGGTTAGTGCTTAATAGCGATCTAGCTCATCACTTGCCCCATTATATACATTATTTTGTTAACTTCCATGATTAGCTTGTGAGATTGTGCTCATTTTACAGATGAAGAAACTTAGTTAAGTGGCCTAACCAAAGTGATGCTGCAAGAAAGAAGCAGTGTCAACATTCACGTCTGGCAACCTGATCACAAAGTTCTAGCTCACGTCTGGTCGTCAGGCACTCATGGTATTGAGATGACTCAAGGAGTGCCAGAGGTATCCAATTTCATGGGTTTCTAATTTAACGTGACCTAAAAATGAAGGTTAAAAGGATTGGAAGCATTAGTAATGAGAGAGTAACTAAGCAAGGAAAGAAACTATAGGTCAGCACATCGAGAATGTCCATTTCATTGGCCTGACACAGAACACACACAATACGTAGCTCCTGCGTGAGTGGCAGTGAAGAATTAATTACATGGACATGAGCTAACGCACCTGAGTGGTTATAGAAAAATAAGCATATTGGAAGGTGCTTTGTAAAATGGGGCTTTAGGGATGTGGAAAAATGAATGCATTGACAAGTAGGGAGCAATTAAGTCTATTATCACCGGGAGAAGCATTACCATCAAAATAGTCATCTCCAAATTAAAGCATACAATAGCACTTTGATTCATCAAAATTTTTACTAAATAGGAAACTTTGGTTAGATTGTCAAGAGGGAATTTAGGCAGTTTTATCAATAGCATAATGAATACAAGGTCGCTCTGGCTTGATCTCCTACCCTTCTGCTTCCACTTACAAATTTCTTTCAACTCTCATTGTCCCTTTACCAGTGTCTGCCAGGTCCCTACACACACACCTCATCTTCCACTACAGGAAAATGTATGGAATACACACCGTGTAAGTTTCCAAGTTTCTGGTGGGTCAGGGCACTGAAGACCAATCTGTTTTGCTTCCGTGCTTTTCCTTAAGACAGGTCTCGTGCCATTTGTAATATAGAAGTGGATGAATTGATTACTGATAACTGCATCATTTAAGAGACCTTAGATTTCCAAGATAAACTTTTTCACCAAAATCATGAATAGTCAATTGGCTCACATTGAAGTCCATCATAATGGACCATCACTGGTTTATACACTGTAATTAAATTCCTTCCCCCAATATAGTTCTGGTCATGAGTTGTTTTATGGGCTTTCTTACATTTTCTCCTCTAGCATCTGATTTTACAGAGCTTTAAAATGGCATTTTTAATGAAGCTGGGTTTTTCAGTCTTTGATATTCCTCAGCATTATTATTTTCAGCACACTGGATTGACTGCTACTACAGATAGCCATCGAAAGCAGCACTTTCTGAAAGGTCAGGATTTAATTTTCTGAAGGACGTCACTCCGATCAGGCAGAACTTGGGTGACTTCGTTTCCAGCACATGCCCTGACATCAGACCACTGACGGCCATAGCAAAACTCAGCAAAACAGAGGGTTGGCCCATCGGTACGATTTTGCTGTTCATTCATTCCTTCTTCCCTCATTCATTTGTTCCACAAGCACAAGTACCGGGAGTCTGGCACTAGAGACGGACATGTTTCCGTTATTTGAGAAGCCATCGTTTTACAGGAAGCTAATATACAAAGAATATGCCTCGCACACCAGCAAGTAAAACTGGGAATAGGAGTTAATGATTGCTATTCATTGAACAAAGCACATACCATTCTTTCCCTCCACGTCCAGCTTAACAGGGCTAAAGTACCCCTTTATCACTGGTCAGGGCCAACACCACCACCACCACCACCTTATGGCTGTCACTCTAGACATATGCAACAACGCATTTGATCGACTGTTCTGGAAAAGACAGTAAAATACTCTACGATGTCCTTATGAGCTCCCCGTCCTGCCTTCTCTGCCATCAGCTCTCCTTTACTCGACATTATGTCATCTGTCTAAGCTTTCTGGGTTTCCACTTCTTATTTCTATGTTTAGCTTTATTTTCTGTTACAGGCAAACTCTACGTGAGTAGTTCGGAACCCTGGCTACACATTAGATTAATTTAGGGAGCTTCAAAAATAGACCCATACCAGGACCTCTCCTTGAAATTGTGTTTCAACTGGTCTACAGCATGGCCCGGACACCAGCATTTTTCTTTTCTTTCAATTATATCTCTTACTGAGATATAATTGACATACAGCACTGTATCAGTTTAAGGTATACAGCATATTGACTCACATGTATCGACAAATGATCCCTACACAATACGTTTCGTTTTCATTCGTTTTCAATGCTCCCTCGACGATTGTGCAAAACAGCTAAGATCCCAAAATTTCTTCTCTATTCAGTCAGTGATCCTGAAGCCTAAGGAACCAAACTTGGATGAAATCACAGACTCGCTGGGCAAGCCTGCATAGTCCTAAATGGGAGAGAGCACTGTCCCCTCCCCACCAGGAAGGTATTGAGCAGTTTATCTGGGCAAGAGGCAGAAGAGACAAGAGGCTGTTGGTTACATAATAACACAAGGCAAGCCTCACAGTGGGAGGCAAAGACACCTAAAACCAAAGAGAGAAAATGCGAAATGGCAACGAGTTTTAAGACACCTGACTGCATGAGAGCTGGAAACGTGGTTCTGCCTGAAGGTTGCGGAGCAGGCAATCAGTAACACAACTTGTGGACGTCTAATCAATAGATTTGAGGCCTGCTAGTTATATTTCTGAGTTTCTGCT
Organism: Rhinolophus ferrumequinum; assembly: GCF_004115265.2. Taxonomy (NCBI): domain Eukaryota; kingdom Metazoa; phylum Chordata; class Mammalia; order Chiroptera; family Rhinolophidae; genus Rhinolophus; species Rhinolophus ferrumequinum. The sequence goes on from NC_046297.1 coordinate 9,682,264, forward strand.
GTGGGTAGTACAGCAAGCTTCCCAACAGTCATCTTGGGTCAGAACCAGGGGTTGTGAAGCCCAGGGTTCTTCTTGGATGCAACAGAGACCAAGCTGGAAAAGGCCGTGTTTATCAACCTAACGGTCAGGGAACTAATGCAGAAAAGTCTAGCTTCCTTTAGTATCACAATGGATTTACGAAGCCTACATTATCTGAAATTTAAAAATCCAACTCATATTTCCAGGCTGTGCCATCACTGCAGGTAGGGAGTAGCAGTTTTGCAGGTGACAATTTGGGCACACAGGGCATGCCTGGAGCCAAAAATGAGAATTCGAGGGAGTCACAATGATCTATGTAAGTTGGGCGATAGATTTAATACGGTACTATCCACAGTTGTCCTTGGAGGAACTTCAAGCATTTATCGTCGTCGCAAGGCAACAAGCGTGCTTTTATTTGGAGTTTTCCCTTTTTGGGGTGGGAAACAATGAAATGCAGTGGGAAAAATTCCAGGCTCTTTCAGAATCACCACATGTCCTAGAGGGCCACCTAACCTCTTCAATACGATTTCTTCAACCATAAAATGGAAAAAATAGCATCAAATGGCTTCTGAGTTTCTTCTAGCTATAGAAGGCTATGAATTGATTAAAACTGAATTTTGCAGGAGTTTGGGGGCACTGCTGGCGGGTGTGTGTGTGTATGTGTACATGTACGTGTGTGTGTGTGATGTGTTTGTTTAAGAGGCAGAAATTAGACAGTGTTAAGATTTTAAGGCTGACTTGAAAATACGTGTTTGCCTTATACAAGCAAACTGGACAATTAGAAATACTCATTAAACGAAGAACTCAGCTTCTACAGGAGGGGTTTTCTGGAGCTGTGAAGGAGCCTGTCACGTGATTATTTTGGAGACAGGCTAAAGAATTAGCAACACTTATGAAGGCTGGTGGCCAATACCCTTGGCAGAAAGAGTTTCTGGGGATTAAAGAAGAAAAACGCTTAACTTTTCATGGCAGTTTACCAATCTTTCGTAAGTTTCCACATACAGTATCTACAGAGAAAAACTTCAGGGTAGTTAGTCTAGCTTTACGGTAATGTGAAAAATTGAAAAGAAAAAAAACAGAAAAAAGAGATGATGGAAGAATAGATTCTGACCCATTTCCAAGTTCGTAGGATCGTAAATGATGCCCTACAGGGTTTTGAGTCTCTGAGGCAGGACTCTCCAATTACTCCTGTGGGGAAAAGATTGATGATGCTAAGAATGCATGAATTTCAGCGTTTATATGTGATAACTGCTTTCCATTCGTTTTCTCATTCAATCGTCAATGCCACCTGAGGACAGCATTACCTTCATCCCATTTTGCAGATGGAAGCACAAAGGTTGAGCTAGTCTCACAGTCGGTAAGCAGAGAAATAAGGCAACACCGACCCGTGGTCCTTTCGGTTTTACCCCTTTCTGTTTCCTCCTCATTCCAAAGTTGGTTCATTTTTGTCTTTCCTTTTCTTTTTTTTCAACCCCCCCTCAATTATCTTCCAATCTGGCCTCAGTCGACTTTTCAGCACCTACTCTACTTTTGCTCCTCACTGCTTTCTTACGAGGCTGATGGCAAGTCTTTGGTGCTTTGTTTGTTTCATGGTCTTTTAGTCAAGTGGAAAACAGTGCAACCCATCTGTTAAGTGGTATTAAGTAGAGTTTACGTGCAAAAGAGATGAGAGAAGAGAGACTTGGTGAGGTCTTCCAAGGCTTCGAAGCACTAGCTATTGAAAAAGAAAAGTCAGAAAAACGGATGGGACTGGGGAGAGAGAAAGAGAGAGAGAGAGAACGAATCCAACAGTGGCAACGAACACTGGGGCATAGCTTTGCTACATCAGTATCACTAGCAACACTGCAAGCATCTCTGATTCTCTATCATTCTCTTCTCTCTCTAGTCTCCCCACTCACACACATGCTCATGCTTAGCTAATAGGGACCGTCATATGGGAAAGACTCATGTGGCTGTATCACTCTGAATAGGCAGATACCTTTAACTTAGGCAGATACCTTTAACTTCCCTACAAAAAAGATCTATTCAAAAAGAGAAGGAAAAACAGTATTTATAAAAGCCGTGAACTAAACTGTAACACCCCGTAGTACTACTGGCCAAGCCAAAACAGATGCAGTCTTTCCATACAGGCCAGTATAAAATACAGAGTTTATTTAGAGTAGTACTGTTCTTGGCAGCCTGGTTTTATCCAGTTACATTACTAACTACTGGGTTATTCTGGGCCACAGAGTACACCATTTTTCATCCTCACGTACCTTTGGTTACTGTCAGCGCAGATTGAGTCAAAGGTCTTGGACGTGCATCACCTGGTGGTGATGGTGGCAGGAGGGTTTTAGTGCCAGAGTCTCTATCAGTCACACCAAGCCATCCCAACAAGCACAGCAGCTTAACAGAAGCCCTGTGCTTGCTTGGCAAATGCACCTTCCTGGCAAGAGCTCCAACCACCACTCCCCCTTCTGACCCAACACTGCCTGTAAGGCCCTCCGTAGGGAAATCATTTGGGAAGCAGATTTTTCAGGACTTGGAAGACAAGGATTCAGTCTTAGGGCTCTGAGAGTTTGGCAGTGGCAGAAATGGGTCCATACTGATTTTTATGGATCCTGGTTCTTTATTCTCCTTGACTACTTTGCTTCTTACTTTAAACTAAAAGTAAGATCTGATCTTTTATAATTTGAACAGTCAGGACAAAAATTTCTCAGGGAGATCAAGAGATTTGACTTGACTTGTGGAAGAGAGAACATCATAGTTATAAAGAGCACTGTCTTTGGAGTCAAAGAGAACTACATTGTCTCTGCTTCTTAGCAGCTATGTGACCTTGGGAAAGTTACCTAACTTCTCTGAGCCACAGATTTCTAATTTGCAATATTAACAGGTATGATAATATTCCCCACCACAATATAGCCTGACTTTGGTGAGAACTGATAAGAAAAAGTATATAAAGCATTCAGTAAATGTCACTGTAATAATAATATAAATTATCACCTAATCTCATCAAAATGCAAGAATTAGAGCTAACTAGAGGAAAACTACATCCCTTCCATAGTTCATCGTGGCTGCTTGCTTGCAAATAGATTTCTAATTTAGATAAAAAGCTAGTTTGCTTGCTCTCAGTTAATTTAATACCTTTTACTAGCATGTGCATACTTGCTATAATGAGTTGAACGTCAATTACTTCTCCCCGAGGGATAACTTAATGTCAGACTCTTCACGTAAATTGTCCTTTTGCTTAACTATAATCAAGAGATAGGTACTACATCCGGTTTTACAGAGGAGTTTCAGAGACACTGTGTGACAGGCCCAAATTTGTGCAGAGTCAGGATTTGAGCCCACCTCATCTGAGTTCAGTGCTGTTGCCTCAGGTTCTCTGGACATTAGAAAATGTACAACAATAAATGTTTCCCTGCAGTGCGCACATCTCTGCACCAGGTACTGTTCTAATCACATAGACGTGTAAGCTTAAAATCTTCACAAAACCCTATGAAGCGAGTACTACTATTCCCATTTTACAGATGAGGAAACTGAGGCACAAGGAAATTAAGGAACTTGCCCAAAGTGACACAAGTAGTTAAGCAGAAGAGCTGGTGTCAGAAACCAGACCATTTCTCTCTAAAGCCTGCACTGTTTACCACCACGCCACAGAGAAGACAGCGCGCATAAGATACTTTCTGTCAGAAGGAAGGCAGCCAAAGTGGAAAGCATTCCATTTTGAATGCTTTGTGGACGGACACTGTTATCTTTTCTCCTTGGTATTTCATACCCCAGATGAAGTGATAGCACCTTTCTTTCAGTTAAACGTGGCTGTGTGTTGACCAGCCTTTGCAATGTACTTCTGTCCTATAGAAACAGCGAGAGGCAAACGTGACAATACTAGACATAAAACTGAAGACCAGGGACATTTCCCGCTATAACCTGGTGAGATCCCGGCGGCAGAGAGAGAGGCGTGCTTCAATCAATTCTGGGCTCCCAGAATCCCAGAAGGATCCCATGGGGTTCCCTTGGGGTCTTTCTGTCAGTCAGGCAAACTCAGCCGAGTGACAGGATCCAAAGTCACTGGGAAGATAAGTCCTTCATTTTGATGGTAAGCAAACCTAATCTTGCTGATTCAAAATCTCACATAATTGAATTAGAGTGCTTTAAAGCACTCTCAAATCCTTCCATCTTTGAAGGTGAAGATATGAACTCTGCCTCTTGGGTGCTGTCTCTGCCTATCCTCAATTAGGATTTGCAGCTGACAGCCAGAGGGAGAGGAAGCCTATTTGGGTCCAGCCTTGCCAACAAACACAGATGGGCAGTCATGTCCCCAGGAATCCCCGGCCCTCACACCAAGCTTCAGGCATCACAAAGCATTAGGAAGGGATTAAGTGTCCCCCACAGGTTTGAAAGTGGAGCCTGTGCTATACACTCAGCCCAGACAGACTTGGGGACAGGTACACAAAGGCTAAGATTTCAGATTCACACTGCATGGACCAGCTCCCAAACATAACAAAAGCTAGCGTGTTCCTGAGCTTCCCAAAGAATTCCAGGTGGCTTAAAACCGATGAAGGGGAGAGAGAGAAGGCAGGGAATATTTTAGTCCAGCCCGAAATGTCTCCCCAACTACCCAAATTTTTAGACCACGTTGTCTCATTCTCCAATTATACTTAAAATAAATTTCCTTCCTTATGCTAACCCTGTCATCAAGACCCTACTTGGATCCAAATTTTCACTTGATGTATTCTCTTATAAGCGTATTATTCCTTTAATTAAATTTGAGTTAATTAGAACTAATATCATTATTCAAAGTTGTTCTTCCCCTGCTGAGGGAATACAGTATCATAAAATTATGCTTAAATCTCGATGCCAAAAAAGAAAAGTGAAAGTGAGTTATTTGACATTCCCAGGGACATGAATATCTTTAACCTAAAAATCACAATTAGTTGGTATGGGAAAGAAAATAACGCTTTGAAAGACATTCATCCACTTTGTTTACAGTCTAATTAAACTCTTGGGTCACCTGGGGGGTGATTAGAACTGTGGAGTCTTAGGTCCCACTCCAGACCGAGAGAATCAGAACGTGCATCTCTACAAGAGCCCCACGTGATTCACGAGCAGCAGAGGTTAAGCAGGAAATGGGTCTATGCTCGTCTCTACTCCGTCTGGCTGCCTCCATCCTGCGATCACCGTGAACAGAAAGATAAGCCACCCCTTTCCATACCCGCGTCCGTCTTGTGGGAATGGCTCTTGGCTAGTTATCGAGCATTTCCCAACTACACTTATAATTGAGCCTGAGCTTCCAGAATGCTTCAAGTTTTCTCACACTTGGATCAAGTCCAAGAAGTCTTCCCTACCTGGACATCAACCAGATTTAGATGGGTAACCAGCAATATCAGCGTGCACACCGAGAGGGTAATTTCCCTGGAATCTGAACAGTCATGAATAAATGGATATATTCCAAACTTCAGAGAGGGCCCGTGTTGTGCCATCTGACGCCCTGGCTTTTGACTTGAGGACAGAGAGGGCGGGTGACCAGAATGTATACAGGGTGTTTGTTAGGACTGCAGCGTCAGGCTGGACACGTCGTACACTGCTCGAGCCTGGGGTGTTGCGTTCATAGCATAGTTTATGTACGTTTTAGTTATGGAATGACGAAGTATAAATATTCTGAGCTACTGTGGCACAGTCTGTTTAACTGTCTTGCATGGGAATAACATGGTGATACCCAGGTGAAAGATGATCTTTCAATTCCAACTTTACAGAACAAAGAAATGACCCACCAAAAGGGTCTCTCGAGTAGAAAAGAGAATGCAACGTCCAGGACCAAGTGCTGACCCCTCAGTGTCTCCAAAGGGAAGACAGAGATACAGAATGCTCAGGTTAGAAAGACGGAACCACAGAAAGCGTGCTGGCAGAATGGCTCCCCAAAGACGTTCATGTTCTAATTCCTGCAGCCTGAATAGGGGAAGTTACAGGGCAAAGAGACTTTGAAGATGTAATTGAGGTTATCAACCATAAAAAAAAAACACAGGGAGATTATCCTGGATTGTCTGAAAGGGACCAACCTAAACACATGAACCCTTAAAAGTAGAGACTGTTCTCTGGCTAGAAGCAGGAGAGGTAAAGAAGAAAGAAAGACTAGATGCATGAGAATTGCTGGTTTCACGATGGAGGGGGCACCGAGACAAGGAATGTAGCAGGTGTAAGAAAGGCTCCTACTGACATCAAGGAAGTGTGGGGGGGGAACCCCAGCCCTATAGCTACAAGAAACTGATTTCTGCCAACAATTTGAATGAGCATGGAAGCAGATTCTTCCCCAGAGCTTCCAGAAAGGAATGGAGCCCTGCTGACATCTTGATTTCAGCCTTGGGAGACCGGGAACAGAGAAATCAGCCACACAACTCTGAGATAAATTCACATTGTTTTAAGCTGGTAATTTTACGGTCATTTGTTTTGGCAGCAATAGAAAACTAATACAGAAAGGATTAAATACAAACCCACCGAATTTAACGGAACTGAATTATTTCAAGATGAAAGTTCCACGTGGAGGTTACATGTAACAACACTCTGCCATGTTGGGGAAGGCGGGAGGTGGTAATACACATAATTTTGATCTTCAGCAGTGAGTTTTGTCAATGGAATATTGACTATGCCTATTAACTGTCTTGATTCAGTTTTCTAATTAAATGCTTATGAGTTAACTGCATGATTCTTTATACAGTAACAGATCAGGCCAAATCAGGGTGATATTATCACTGATGAATGGGAACATCTCCTCCTGACAAGGAAAGCTGGCACCATCACGCTTATCTGCCATGGTGTCGAGGTTGTGTCTCCTAGGAGTGGCAGCAAGAATCGTGAAGAAGTGTAGTCCACAGAATTAGCATTCTAACGCAGGGGTCAGCAAACTTTCCCTGAAAAATGGCACACCGTAAGTATCTTAAGCTTTGCGGACCAAATGGTCTCTTTTGCAACTTCTCAACTCTGCTTGGGGAGGGTGATAGCAGCTGTAAATAATATGCAAATGAACGTGTGTGGCTGTGCTCCAATAAAACTTTATTGGCACTAAAATTTGAATTTCATGCCATTTCCACCTGTCATGAAATATTATTTTTCTTTTTGGTGTTTTTCAATGCTTTAAAACAGGTGAAAACCATTGTAGGTGTGGAGGTCATACAGAAATCGGCAGTTGGTTGCAGTTGGCTGACCCCTGCCCTAAAATTAAGACTGTACTTGCACAGAGGAGATACCAGCACAAGGCTGAAAACCAGGATGGATTGACAACGCTTTCAGGCCATTGTGAATAATACAGAAATCAACTCGGTAGGAACATCTGTTTTTCAAAAGGATTAAAATATTTATTTGTTAGGACTCTAGCTTGACAAAAACATTTGTTCATATATCGATTCTGAATGTCTGACAATTTAACAATTTCATCACAATGCTGTGGTGGGTTGAATGATGTCCACTCAAAAAAGATACGTTGAAATCCTAACCCCCAGTACATCAGAAGGTGCCCTTCTTTGGAAATAGGGTCTTTATAGACGTAATCAAGTTAAAATCAGGTCATTAGGTTGTGTCCAAATTTATTATGACTGGTGTCCTTATAAAAGGGGGAGGTTTGGACAGACACACACAGGAATAATGTTATGTGAAGACGAAGGCGGAGAATGGAGTGATGCCGCAGGAGTCAAGGAATGGCAGAAACTGCCAGCAAATAACCAAAAGCTGGAGAGAGGCATGGAACGGATTTCTACTCTCACCATCTCAGAAAACAGCCACCCCTATTTGACGTCTTGATCATGCATTTCTGGCTTTCAGAACTGTGAGACCATAAATTCTGTCCTGTAAAACCACTCGGGTTGTAGTACTTTGTTAAGGCAGCCCTAGGAAACTAACACAAGTGTGTTTATTCCTTTTGGAGTTAGGCTATAAAGGGGTGTCTCTTGCGTATCTTCTTCCCCGTATTTGCCAAAATAACTGCATGCGGGCAGAAAGGGCAATGCTAACGAATGTGGTAGTATGGCAGACAGGCTAGCAGTTGGCACTGTTAAGAAGAACGTATCGGAAGTCTGGCCTTTTCATCTGTTAGCTTAAAAAAAAAAATCAACATTAGTGAGGTCAACTCAGGAGCTAGAAATGCGTACATGTTATCTACAGATACCTTGCTTCCAGAAAGTGGCGTTTGAGCAACACACACTACACATAAACTAGAAATACAGATTGCACCAAATGTGTAAAATGGAAGACTGCTGGCTTTGGGGTAGAGTAGAAGAAAAAAAGGAATAGGAATTCTGTGATTTATTAACTTCCTGCCGGGTTACATCTCTCTATCTTAATTACGTGAATTTTATTAATTACTGTGGACAAGAAAAGAACTTACTTTCAAAACACAAAAGAAAAGAACTTACTTGAAGATGTAATTCCTATAACCATTATAACTAGTGGTGTGCTGGTCAGTGTTTAACTACCAGCGGCTGGAGGAGATGAGGCAGGGCCTGGTTTGAAGAGTTTGCCAATTTCTAAGGTATAACTATCCCCACTATAGTTCACTTCAAGCTACTAGCATTATTTCACTGAACGCTTAGTAGAGAAGAGATGTACACGCTCATTTATCACCATCTGGTGTGAGCCAGCTCCAGCATCCAACTGGTTATAACAATACTAACTTACACAATTGTATATTCGACAGTCATCCTTGCTTCAAATAAGCCAGCTTGTTGGAAGGGAGAGGGTAAGATGGCACCTTGATATTGGAAGTGATTCCAGAATTTCTAGACACTGCTACCTCTAACTAGCTGTGCAACATTGAGAAACTGACTTTCTCTCTCTAGGCCTCAGTTTCCTCATTGGTGTATTTATTCAATAAGCGATTCCATCCCTGGCTCCATAATCAGCATGTGAGTCACTCAGGCCAGGCTAATCACAGTGTCACGTTTCCTTTGCCACCATGGCTACCGGAGCGATTGCTATGAGATTCAAGCCAGACCAATAAGGCTCAGTGTTGACTTACTGTTATGATGGTGATGATGATGATGACTTTGGGATTTGGGGGAAAGAAAAAGTTGTTTTCCACTGGGATTGCTGAGAGGACAGAATGCAAGATTGCAGTTTCTAGGAGCCATGGAACTCAAGTAAGGGTGGAGCCTGCCTAAGACTGATGAAGGCAGAGTTGGGATTAACTTCAGGTGACATCTGTGCCCCTCATACAAGGTTACCAGCCACCATGAGTCTATTCCTCCTGCTAAAGGGATACTTGCCATTAACACCCCAATCTTCTCCTTAGCGTTTCTTTGAGTATGAGTTGCAATTTAGTCTTCAGACGTCCTGGATTTCTCCTACCTAGATTTACCATATCTGGCTTTACCCTATGTCAGAGCTATTGTGTGGCCCTAATGCTTCCAAATGTCTTCTTTTTTGGTCCGTGGTGTCATTGTCTTCTACTCTCTTACTTCGGGACAATGGTTTTGACGCTCCTCAGTCACATTACCATTTATTTAGTGCGTAAAAGGTCAGCACTTTATCCCTAATAAATTCTGGAGTGGCACAGAGCTCACAAAGCACAAATCTATTTCGGAAGCTTTGAAGTAGAAGGATGGAGGCATATAGAATGCTTTACAAAGGTAAGAAGAGAGCCATCACACTCACCCAGCCAAGCCCGTCACAGTGGGGCTCTCGTGTGGTTGTTATTCAACAGCACAAATGTGTTCAGGGAGCAGGGCTAAGCCTGTTCCCAAACGTTGACCCTAAGAAAAATCCAACTCCCAATATTAGCTTATCCAAGGACGCAAAGGTAAATGCAAAGGTGAGAACCTTACTATCTGAAAGCTGCTCTGAAGCCCTAGTATTTATTAGTATGAGTGCTCCTGATATCAACATAAAGAATCGAGTGGGCGTAGCTCTTTGGGGGCTACCCTCTAGAAACTCTCCCAAAACGCGTTATTTTGATGCTTGGTTAAGCCCTTCTTTCCTGCTAAACCACTGTGAAAAGACGTGCTTCAAATAATGCAGCCGACCATCAGTACACAGCACACGTACGTCCTAACGGGGACACAATCCACACAATAAAGGATAATGCAGTTAGTTCTGCTATAACATCACACATGGGTTTCTAAAAATCACCATGCTATGCAAAATCGTGCAATAAAAACCCAGGGCTCATGAGGAAAATGGATGCTCAGAAACTTCCGCAGTAAAATGTTAAAAAGCAAGTCACCTTATAAAAATGGCAGCAAAGTTTTACACATGTTCAACAGTTCAGAAATACATAAACACTACAATAAATAGAACACTTGATGTTGAAATGATCCGGAGTTTGCTTGTGGAAGTGGGCTTTGGGAAGATTACGGTTGTTATCATACGATGACAAGGTTGTCTATAATAGAAAATATAATTAGATATACAGAAAAATCCACATTTCAAACTTCTAGAAAGCGTTTTTAAAATCTGCCTTTCCTTTTACTCCTTAGGGACCTCCTCTAGATTTAGCACCTGGGATTCTTACATTTTTGCCTCCTATTCTGCATAAAAATCTGCTTTCATTGAAAGAAGGAGAAAACCTTCGTGACTGATAAGGTTATTAAAGGACTAGCAACAATTTTGTGGGGATCAAAGTTTGCATGCAAAGGAAGCATATATTTTGGGATGTTAGGCATTATCAAACTGATGAGGGAGTTGCTGGAGGTAAAGAGGTCTTCTAACTACTTCATAAACACTAGCACACAGGGGTCCTCCCCTCAGAACAAGAGCCCTCCATGCCCCCCTTTATCCTGCTGTGTAACGAGTGCCTATCACATCAGAAGACGCATGTCTGCATCTCGGTTCCTCCTGAAACTAGTTGTTGGAAGGAGTCGTTCCTGGCCCACCCCCACCCACAAATATCTTTCACAGCAGCGCTATGAGGAACAAATGAGAGAACATGGTTTCTGGCATCGTGCTTATCTGGTCAATGGGGAGGCAGCTTGGCTGATGGTTGAGGGCATCCATTTTGCAATCAGACTTCCTGGATTAAAATCCTGACTGCTACTCTTTGTTGGAACTTGGATTGTCTCTTAGGCTAAGGTTCCATTTCTTCAACCATACAATGGGGATAACAATCCTGTTTTGTTTTTTTTTAATTACTATTGGGGAATATTGGGGAACAGTGTGTCCCCCCAGGGCCCATCAGCTCCACGCCAAGTCGCCATTCTCAATCCAGCTGTGGAGGACGCAGCTCACTGGCCCATGCAGGAATCGAACCGTCGACCCTGGTGTTATGAGCACCATGCTCCAACCACTGAGCAAACTGGCCGCCCAACAATCCTTTTAAGAACGTAAAATAACTACTTACCAAAGGACTCAGCACAATATCTAGACAAACCTAGTGCTCAACAGGTGTTATTACTAACAATAAGAGGAATTCTGTAAGAGCTAGCTCTATGGACACCCTCTGTATACCGAAATACAAACGTTAGCCACGGAACTGCGACACATACACGCTGACAAAATAGCGGCTGAATGGGATGTGTTACTATTTCAAAAGACACTTAAGTCTATCCCGTAGGATGCGGCCTGAGCTTTGGGGTTTGCTGAGTAAAGCACAGCTCCTAGTCCCCCAAGAGACAAGTAGCACAAAGCTGCTGGACAGATGACCTATGGGAGGACATGGCCTGTGTGCCCAGACATTTGGTTCCCGTGCATAAAACTTATGTAGAGATTCAAGCCAAGACCCTTCCCTCCTCAGCTCTCCAGCCTGGACACCAGAACTGATGTACGTACCACGTTAATAAATGTGACTTGAATCTTCTGAAGATGCAGGAGGATTCTAGGTTTTCCTTCTGACAATAGTCTTTTTATAGAAATAGCATCGCTAGGCTGCTTTTGAAATGGCTTTTTTATTCTGGTGACTTTGGGCACTTTTGTATTTAAGCCATTCAGCATCTTGCTTTTGAAATGGTTATGTGTACTGTGTGGCCACATTCTCGAGGCACTGACAAGTTCTGATTCTAAAGCTGGAGTCTGCAGGGAACTCTTTCTCTGCAGCTGACAGTGACGTCCTCGAGTTCTTTCCTGGAATCGTATCACCTGGTAATTCAATGCTAGCATTTGTTGAGAATAATTTATTTTCTCCTCTGGACCAAAAATAAAATCCGCAAATGTCAAACATCTAGCACATTGGAAATAAAGATTTTAAGCAAATTTGGATTTTCCTTCTCATTTAGTGGAGGGTATTGAGCTTTTTACTTTGAAACTGTACTTTAGATGAATTAATGCTTCTAGCATGTGAATGTTCTAGATTTATTTAAATGCGAGCTCCTTGGGGCAAGGACTTTGCTTTGTTCCCTGCTCCATTTCCAACATCTAAAACGGTGTCTGCAACACTGTAGGTACTTGTGCGAGTTTCCTACGTAACAACCACAAACAGTGACTTAAAAGAAACAAACACCCAGCATCTCCCAGTTTTTGTGGGTCAGGAGCCCAGATAAGGCTTGACCGGGTCCAATATTAGGGTCTGAAAAGCTACAATAAATGTGTCAGCCAGCGCCGAGGTCCCCACTGGAAAGGGGTCTGCTTCTTGGGAGGCAGAGTTCACTTCCTTCCAGCTGTGATACTGAGGCTTCGGCGTCTTATCAGCTGTCGCCTGGAAGCTTCCTCAGCTCTAAGGGGCCGTCCTCAACTCCTTGCCATGTGGGCCAGCTTGCTTCTTCAAAGCCCGCGAGGAGTGAGCAAGACAGGCGCTGTGATTCTACGTAACGTAATCACATCCATGGAACATGCACATCCTCTGCCTCACTCTATTGGTTAGAAGCAAGTCCCAGGCCCCACCCACACTCAAGGGGAGACGTGACAGGAGAGTGCCAACACCAGGAGGTGGCAGTCATGGCACCACCCTACGAGTCTGTCTGTCAAGCGCTTGATATGAGGTGTTGAATAAATGAACGCAGGACCACAGCATGGAGTTAACACCCAGTTAGTAGGATCAGACGGGGTACATTTAAATTTTGAGTCCTTTATTTTACTATAATCAGTAGCTTTTCAACTCCTTCCTTAGTTAAAAACAATGACAACAACAACATATCTCTGGGTAAAATAATTTGTTAAATGCCATCTCAGGCTTATTTGGGAAGAGATCATAAATGTAGGATAGAACGGTGACGACATCTGTTTCTGTGGAAGAAAGTGTTTCTGAAAGCACAAGGGGAAGAGTAACAGCTCAGTCAGGGAAAAGGCACTGAGTGTGTGTGCTCCCTCTTTCAGGCTGTTCTCCCAGATTGTCTGAGCCCACAGGTCCCTTGCGAACTTTCCCGCAGCAATGTCCAGATCCAGGCTTTGCCTGAGAAACTAGTACAGAAAGCCAAGCACGCATCCGGAAGAATAAAGACATTTAGGAAATTAGCATGTATGGGTGAAATAGTTCGTGGTTCAATATTTTACTAATACGAGCATCAGATAAATTGGACTGATTGAAAGATGAGAGCGGAGTGATTAGAAAAAGAGGGAGGCATGGTTTTGTTCTGTGTCGACTTATAGGATAAGCCACAGCCCAGCTTAACCACTCTGAACAGAGGCTTATGCACTGATGAAGAAGCCCTGGAACACTGGGCAGGCTGTAAAAAGAAGGGGTGATCATCAGGGCACCGAGGGAGCAGGGGTTAGAGAGTACACTAGATGCAAACGAGAGTGTGTCTCTGGGGCCAGCCTGAGTGGGTGTGACCCTTTGCAGCTGAGACTTGGGGACCCGACTTCTCCAAGACTTCTCATCTATAAAATAAGGACAGTAACAGACTGTCCCGTGGTTGCTATGAGAATTAGTTAATATCGGTAATGCATTTAGAATAGAGCCAGGAAGATAAATGTTAGCTGGGAGATTTAGTATTATTTGTTAGCAAAACAGATTTCAATTGATCTGATCCAACCAATCACATGCATCCAAATACCTTATTTCACAGAAGCATGAAAAACAGGAAAAACTGTAAATTCACTCTGATATCCTCAGACGAAACCCTATTAATACATGACTCCCAACAGCCATTTTCTTTTTTTCTCCCAAACCAACAATGAACTGTAGGTTCCCCGTTCTGACATGTTACAAATGGGTAATCTTTGTAACCTGGACTAAGCTTCCCGTATGCTGGCAGCCTCGTTCCTTGGAACTAGTTCATGAGGTCCTCACTCGTGTCTTTCCCCTAACAACCTATCATCAACCTTCCTTTCATTTGTAAAACCTTTTTTGATTTTTCATTGCCCCCTGAAATGTGTCCAAATGGCCCAGGTTTCAAAGACCTCTTAGGATGAATGGGTGACTGCACACCACAGCCTCCATTCTCCTGCCAGCCGTGCCCACCCACTCTGTTTCAGTAAATGACACCTCGGTTCTCTTCCCCACTCCTGGGTCTGCTTCCTCAGGCCCACAGATGCCTAATCTAGTCTCCCTCAAAGCTGGAGTTGAGATCTGCATTCCTGGAGTCATGGCACGTTCAGAAGAGCAAATGACGAGAAATGCCCCTAAATCATGACGGGTACCTCTATGACCTAAGTTGGGAGAAGGAATTTATTTTCTTCCTCCAGCTTTGGGGAGAACTATTTCACACGATCCATACAGCCAGAAAAAGGCAACCTCAACATGGATTGGCTCTGGCTGACTGGAACAGGACTCTTTACAACAGCAAGGCTGCCATGAAATGGCAACATGATTAACAAGCCAGTCATTGAAAACACATCAAAAATACATCGACAAACCTCCCGTTTCCTTCTTCTTCCACCATTCTGACTTTTGTAAAATCACAATGCTGAGCCCATCCCCTTGTTTTATAGATGAAGAAATGCAAGCCCAGGGAGGTTAACAGTCTCACACAAACCCACACAACATTTTCAAGGATGGAACAGATCCCAGGCATGGAAATGCGGGCATCCGGGGTTCTTAGAGCCGCACCAGGAGACTCTCTTACAGGTCCCTCCAACACAAAGTAAGATGCACTGAGCACTTCAGTAGGTGGGAGTCTGGGATGAAACCACTTCAAGTCAAATTCTGCTGCATACAAACTACGTTTGTGTTAAGATTCCTACGTAGAACAGAATAATGTAATATTAAGGTTCTCTTACCAGATTCTTATATAGTCCTTATGGCATTAACTGCAGACTAACTTTTAAAGAAAATGACACAGTAGGATTTAATCGTCTAGATTATTCAAGTCCCTCTTCATTAGATTCCTTTGTATTTTTTAAAAAATTTGCCTGAAGTATTCAGATGAATAAATGAACCATTTTTGGAGGCTTGTCCCAGGAAGAAATGACTTTCATCCCCATGTCACTTTGCATATGTAAGAAGATGTTTATTCAGTCACTTGTCATCAAGGTATTATTTACTCTTAGACTTTCTAGTAGATCATAATATTACTATTACATTATTTCAGCTGTTGTATATGATGGTAGATGGTGTTAGTAACATGCCTGAATGTCTCCTATTACTGGAGGTTCATGAAATGTTCCAACTAGTGCATAATAACGACAGACTCTGTAGATATTATTCATAAGACCAGTTACCAAGGTGTGGGGCTTTTCCCCTTCTGAGATCATTTAAAAATAAGTTTTTTAAATGTTTATAATCTGTTGGGACCTGGCAACCATTTTTATTTCTGTTTCTCAGAGCTAAGTACAGCCCTAAGGAAAGTCTAAGGCACATTTATTTCCTTTTCACCTTCTATGAGGATCAGAATGATATATTATTTATCATTCCACCCCCAACCATTCACACAGGGCTTGGCACATTGTAGATATTCATTAACTATGCACTATGAGATACAATGACGTATTCAAGTAGATTACAGATAATTAATACAAATTTGTGTTTTAAAAGGCAAACTGTGAACTATAAATCATTTGCCTAAAGATCAAATATAGCAGATGAAATAATGTTGGAGAGGGAAATATTGCCTATGTGTCTGCTTGGATTTACACAAACACTCAGCAAATGCATCAACACCAGCCTTCAGCGTTTAGTATGAACATTTTTTCAAAATGAATGTCAAAAGATGACTACATTATGCTACAAAGTTCATAAGGTCTTTATTTGATTTTTGTAATTCACTGAAGATTTTAGTCTAAATTTGATTAAAACTGTGGTGTTACGACTGGACTATTTCTATTTTTTTAAAAACACTGCACTGCTAAATCAAATGAGTGAAGGAAAACATTTGAGTCAAGTAATATTGTTATTATGGTATAAAAAGACCACACACACACACACACACACACACACACACACACACACACCCCTTTCTGGGAAGCAACAGAAAAGAGCCACTCGCTAAACTGATGATCCATTCTATCTTTCTAGTTTTTTGAGAAGAAAAACCTGGAAGCTGGGATGTTGGCTGAATGGTATGATCATGTTGGAGACGTCTATTGCCATGTCTTCCAGGTATACCACCAGAGGGCAGAAGCTCCTTGGTATGTTCCAGAGGTCCTTCCAGACATGCTAGGCTGCAATCACTTGGATCAAACGAAGAATTCACCTTCAGAAAGTGTTAAGAGATGCAATATACACAGTTCACTGGGATTCTTTTGAACAACACATTTGCGTAAGTTTGCAGCCTTATTTCTTTTATCAAGAAAGGAAGACCCATTCGTACTGAATCATTTATTCTGTGTGTTTTATGCTAGGATATTCATGCACAACTTAGATTTCTTGCAAAACCAAAAGTCTCAGACAGGCAAAAGTCCAGATACCACAGAAGTAGGAAGGAATGGGGATTTGCTTAATGAGTACGGAGTTTCAGTGTTGCAAGATGCAAAGAGTTCTGGAGATTGGTTGTACCATAATACGAATGTACTTAACACTATTGAACTATGCACTTAAAAATGGCGAAGATGGTAAATTCTATGTTAGGTGTGTCTTACCACATATAAAATGAAAAAGTCCAGGTATTACATTCACTGCTGTATCTAAGGGCCTGGCACACCATCCACTGAATTGACGGATCTAACATATAATCCCGGAGGGCCTGACCACCTTGGGTAGCAATGCTTCCAAGAGAAGCAGAGGGTGGAACACGACACTCAACCACAGACACAGTTTAGAGGACACTGAAATGCCTGCCTCTACTACACACGCTGGTTCATTTGAATCCCTTTCTTTTGCAGCTCAGGAGCCATTAACTCCTTCTAGTTAGCACTAACTGGCATTGTATATTAATATTGTAGCAGACGGAGTCAGGATTGAATCAGCACAGACAATAAACCTGTGTGTTTCTTTCCAGACATGCCTTTCCAGTTTCTGCTGGGAGAACGCTGGTCAGCTTTCTGGACAGAACATCTAAATGACTTGTTACATTTCCTTGGGCCTGGGGACATTATAACTGTTTCCGAGAAGAGTAACCAGAAAACTTTAGTTACCTAAAGCATTACTGCCCCATAGGGATACATCATTAAAATTTCTATGCCACATTTAAAGAAGTAAATATAAACGGGTGACATTCATTTTAATAATGTATGTTAGTCATCGCAATACAGTAAAAATATTTCTGTATGCAATCGATACAAATGTTTTTGAATAAGGTATTTCACACTTTTTTGGACTACATCTTGGAAATACGGTGTGGACATTACACTTACAACACGTCTTCAGCTCAGGCCAGCAGCATTTGAGGTGCTCAGTTGCTACTACCATGACCATGAATAGCACAGATATAAACCATTCATTAACACATTCAATGAATTGGTGATTAAATCCTTTCGTATATCAACCAAATGGTTCTGAAATTCATTTACATCTCGCTTTCACTGTTGCAGTCTTGAAGGTTCTTTTAGTTGTTACCTAAAACTGATTGTCTGTACACCATGAAAACGTGGAACAAATCCTTTTTTTGGGGGGTGGGTGAGAGGTAATACAAGATTTAGATGAAATAAAATTTGAAGATAATAAGATAATGTTTTCGAACTGAAGGTGAGTAAATAAAATTCTTTCACTACACTGTCTTAATATCAACTCCAAACAATGGAAATTTATGTTTATTAAAATCATATGCTATTAAAATCCAGTTTTATCAGGGAGATGGCTGAATGAAAACACAGCAATCAACACTCGTATAGTTACACAACTATCTGGGGTGAATTAACTGACAAGAAAATAAGGCGAGTTTCTCCCATCCTGAGGGTACAAGACCTCAAAAATCATTCGGGGGCACTATTTTGTTTTCATCTTGGCCCTGCTCCTGTTTTTAGGTCCTACAGAAACTTGAACCATTTGGAAAGTTAGTGCTTTGGGGTCATTTCTTATACACGTTGCGCAGCTCGCAAGACTGGTGACATGTCAGTCTACACTGCCATCTTGGCAGGTATTTTTAGCTTCCTCGTCACACAGATGCAGTGACACAACAGGCTGTAAGAGAAACAGCCGTGCGTGGAGGTTCCACGGTGTGGGAAGCTGCGGAGTGGCTGCGGAGTGAAAGACGCCCTGTGGCATTTGCTCATGTGCTATCTTGTGAGGCCCAAAGTCATTCTTCCACATATTTAGATTCCTCACTAAGGTGACTGAGAAGCTTAGAGACTATTATGGTGTGTGTTTTCTACCCCCCAAAAAAAAAAGAAAAAGAAAGAAAAGAAAAAAGGCTGTAGACAGCCCTTGCCAAAAATCGCTCTATTTTTAATTGGCTGCTTATTTTTAGTTATTTATTTATTTTTGGAAGGAGGTAGGGGAATTTGGTGTCTGGGAAAACCATTCGATGAAGCTTAGAAGTGAGAGAAAGGCATGAAACCCACAGGACCAAGACAGAGTCAGAGATGGACACAGTTGTGAGTCCTGGAAATTGGTCTGTAGCTTCTCTTCCCTCCGGGTTTCCAAGCTAGGAAGGGCTCTGATGTCACCTGCTGCCAGCTACCTGTGGACCCTGTTTTGGACCGATTCTGTAGATAGCACTTTGTTTCCCTAACTTTCCACAACCTTTCCTCTCCCTGCCTAATCAAACCTTATTTTATTTAAAGCCCCACCCACTGCCACGCAAACGGACAAAGAGGTCATCTAAGGATCTGACACTGCTCTCACCCTTCCAGCCATTCCTAGATGACAGTTTCTCTCGTAGTGTTTGATAGTGTTTCAGAAGGAAACGCCCTTAAAGCCGATTCCAAAATCAAAGATGTGTGTTCAGGATGTGTGTTTCCAATGGAAGAGGAAGATGACAGAGGCCGGATGTGGAATGGGAGCACGGCACCACCATTTTAGGAAGGCAGGGCTTTGGGGCCCACATCAGGTGACACTGTTTCCTCCATCCAACGCGAGAGAGATCTGAAGGACGCTCATCTATGACCGGCAGGTGCACCTTCCAGGCCCTGGGATTGGGATTTGACCCTTACCTTGCTTCCACCATGAAGCACAAACCAGTACATTGATTAATACAGACTAGAAGGATGGAGACATAAAAATGGACAATGAACCATGGCTTCTCTTGATTAGCAGACATTTTTACAACAGATCCTTAATTATTCAGTCACTCTTTCACTGTCTACTTGGAATGAGCCTGCATAAATCACATTAGAGCCGAAACCTGGCCCAGGGTGTGAAGTCACAGAACTTGGAGAGAGAGAAATTCGGGAAGACATTAAGGAATGCCTGATGGCTGAGCGAGGCATACAATCCTCTCCAAGCCTCCTCCATCATCTCAGTGTGAGGTGAAGAGTGGGAGGGAGAGTCCTACAGAAGCTGAGGCCATTATATCACCCCCCACTCTATGCATCATGCAAATATTTATTGAATGTCTCTCTGGGTGCCAGGCATAGCTTTAGGAACTGGAAAGAGTTGTAACCTATGCAGACAAAACACTGCTCTCATAAACCTTCCATTCCAGTGGGAAGTGGACGACAATAAACAAATCCGAAGTAGGAAAATTTCAGACCGTGGTACACGCTATGAAAATGAAACCAAATAATATGATAGAATAGAGAGGCGCTCCTTTATACAGGGTTGTTTGTAATGAACTCTTGGTTAAAAAAAAAAAAAAATTCAGTAAACTTTGCAGTGAAAAAACGCTTCATGCCAGTGGCTTCACCCTCAGGAGGTTATATATCATGGTGTTTTGTTGTTAGCTCCCACTCTTCATAAACAAGTCACTTGCATAACCGAGATCCATATTACTTTAAAATTTACAGCTGTGTTTCCACCCCAGATCTCATTTTGTAGCTACTGTAAATTTCCATTGGGAAGTTTAAATGGCTGGGAAATAGAAGATGGCAATTCAGAAAGGCCCTACACTTAATTCCAACAAAAATGTATAAATTCAAAAGGAAGCCTTTGACACACAATTTAAAAGGAAAGAGCAAGAGTAACATGGTGGGTGGTCCATGGAGAACTTTAAAATGTCTGGATCTCTTCAGGTAGTTCAGAGAAGCTCTTTTCTTGGTCAATATGAGGCAATATTGTGGCCTTGAGTTTCATGAAGTAGGAATAGTTAATAGTGGGGACCACCTTGCACAAGGCAGCTGACATTTCAACAGCAATACGTCATTTTCTGGGTGACATCAACTTAAATTGTCGTTGGTCCATTGCCTTTATAAACTTATTAGAGTGAACTATGATACATGAAGCTGTGAGATTAAAGATTCCAGGGAGGGTGAGCCTGCTTATCTTATCTTTCTTCTTCATCCATTCATTTTATTCATTGTATTCATTCACCTTTTAATACACACATACATACATACAACATACATATATATATATACATATATATATGTATGTTGTATGTATGTGTGTATGTATGTATATATATACACATATGCCTGCCTTATGTGGGCAAAGAAAAGCCCATTTATAGATTTAAAGAATCTTTTTTTTTTTTAACCCTATTCAATTTTTGGTAAACTGTCCACATTTCAGTGTACAATACAGAGCTCCCAGTCTACAATATATACTTCTTTTCTACCTCATTATTTCTCAGTAATCTCCCCAAACACACCCACCCCCTATGGTCTGGCCTCTTAGAACAGCATTTTTCAAAATGTGGCCCAAGGACCAGGTCTATCCAGACCATCACCGGCATGCTTGGTAAAATGCAGATTCCAGGATCTACCATGGGCCAAATAAACTAGGGTGCTGTATTTTACAGCAGCACCCCAGGTAATTCTCAAGCAATTGAACCCAAACTCCGGAGCATAAGGGGAGTCTTGGGATCCGTCTTACCTGCTTTCGGAGCCAGGTAAGGGCTCTAAATAGGAGCCCAGGTTACCAAGAGCTTTCACACACAGTGAGTGGTCTTGTTTGATTCGCACAACCATCCTTGAAGGAGGCAGAAGAGCTCTTATGATTTTCATTTTACAGAGAAGGGAATTGAGCTTGAGAGAAAGAAAATGATATGCCCACTGCATGTAATTAGTAAGAGGCAGGACTGGGGCTAAATTTCAAGTCTTCTAAGAAATTCCATGCCCCTGCTTCCTGGGTTGACCATTCTTTCCCCACCTACTGCAAACATGGAGCCAAGGGAGAGCTCAGGCAGCTAGGCTAGGTGGAAAGGGGTCTGTTCACAGTTGTGAATTGCTGCTGCTGCCCTGGCCACTTCTGTCACCCGGTCTCAGGGGCCTCTCAGTGACAAAACATAGTCCCTGCCATGGACTGAACTGTGTTCCCCGCCCCAATTCATATGTTGACGCCCTAAGCTCCAATGCGATGGTATTTGGAGATGGGAATCTTTGGGAGGTATGCGGTCATGAGGGTGGGGTCCTCACCAGGGGATTAGAGCCCCTATTAGTAGAAACACAAGAGAGCCTGTCCTCGCTTTCTCTTTGCTGTGTGAAGACACAGCGAGAAGTTATCATTTGCAAGCCAGGAAGAGAGACTCACCAGCACCCAACCCTGCTGACACCCTGATCTCAGACTCCGAGCCTCCAGAACTGTGTGGAAATAAACTTCTGTTGTTTAAGCCACCCAGTCTATGGGATATTGTAGCCCGAGTAGACTAAGATAGTCCTTGTTTCTTGGATACTTTTGGTCCCTCAAAACCATTTTGGCATTCAATCACCTAGGTCATTCTGTGACACTGTGTGGTCCTAAGTAAGTTACGGCATCTCTCCTGGTCTCCATGGAAACCATGTCTCCTCTGAACTTTTCTGTCAGGATGGAGTAAGAACAGGAAATTGTTCAAGAAATAAGTTGTTTCAGAAAGAACAGAACCTACAGAAGGAGAGAAAGACTCTGAGCACCCAGTCACAAGGTGGCAGATTTAAAGCATCCTGAAGCAATTCTTCTTGGAGAAGCCATACAAGACCACGCACCCTTGTAAATTCCCTTTCTCCAGCCTGCAGAGCAAGGACAAGCGTATCAAATAACGAAAACACTCATGGATCAGTATCTAGTCTGCCCCAGCCTGTATTTTGTAGTGTGATCTCATCTGGTTGCAAGAACAATACAATCAGGTGAGAGAATTCATTCACCAACAAAAAGAAGTCCAGTGTCCAAGGGAAGAACCTTCCCTTGATTCACAGGGCTGTGAGTGCACAGCCAGAATTTGAACCCAAGTTCTCTCTGATTCTACATTTACCATCATGCATTGACCCCATGGAACATCAACAACAAAAAGTTTTTTAATGGCACAAGCTAAACTAAAGAAATATACTAGAAATAAATTGGAAGGCATTCCCTTCCTATTTGGCATTGAATCAATATCGATTAACTCTGTTTTTACCCAGTCGGTGCTGGGAGAAAAGGCTGTGATGTTATCAGAAACGAGAGCTGCGTAATACAGACTACCTCAATGCAAGGTGGCCTAACACACTCGTACAGCAGAAAACGAGTCTGCGTCAGTGTTTTGACTCAGCACACGTCCCGTCCTTCCTCGCAGGAAGACAGGCAGCATTTCTACAGAAGAGCTCACTGCCATCCGCACTAAAATTAGATCGTCCACATTTACGCTTTGAGTTGGTGTCATTATCTCAGCAGCAGTGTGGGAGTTTAAACCCATAATCTCAGCGTTATTGAGAACAGATAAGACCTGATTTGAATAGCTGCAAGAGCTCAAGGAACCACTCCTCCACATTACCTCACTCGGGTGATGAATTTTAAATGTGGACCATGCAGAATTTACCAGGAGGAAAAAGGAACTCCACGAATTGAATGTGCAGTGTGCCCACTGACAGCAACTGACAAACCCACATCAGGGTTACAGCGTGCCTACGTTAGATGTGTGAGTATGGCCATCAGACATCCAGAACGGCTGGGACAGGCCAAGGTGGGTTCAAGCTGACCTCTGGCAGCACAGCCGAAACTGAGGACTGTGTACCACCAGCTGGGCACACGCCACAGATGGCCAGATCTTAACACACAGCAAAGCACTGATTCGATGTAAGAGAGATTTTATTCCTATGATTTTATTCCCTTCTAAGTCAAATGCTGCAGGATCATGGAGCCAATTAGAAATACATTTACAGCGACATAACACAAACACTTATAAGGGTTATATAGTCTGTCAGTGACCCAGTGTAGATCGGATAACAGCATGGAAGGCATTAAAAACATTTTTTTGAGGGCTCTAAATTCATAGTGATCACTGGCATAGTAGCAGATTTCCTAAGGACTTGCAGAGGCCAAAGGGGATTGCCTGTGTTTTGCTTGTTATGACTGCACGCAGCTGGAAGATAACCGCCTGTTCAAAATCCACTGTTTTCCCTTTTATTTTCAGCTTGTCTTTGTAAATTCATATTCACTCTGGCCATAGTGTGGAAAACACTGTAATGATACAGTGGGACAGAAACAAATTAGTCCCCATGGAACCGTAAAACAGTTCTTCATCCACAGTTCCTAGTTTCCTTTTATTCTATAATGGTGTGTATGTGTATATGAATAAAATGACATGAACTCAATAGAGATGTTATTTCAACAGGGGATCATATCTTCTAACAATTCCATCATGTTTAATTTTCAAAGAAAAAAAACTGTTAAAACACAGAGACTCTAATTCTGAAATCTACCGAAAAGAACATTCCAGCTTATTTTCTCATGCCGTACTTCACACCACGTAAGGTAAAACTTGAAAAAACCGAGGAATTTTCAGGACTAAAATAATACTTGACTTAGAGAAAAAAATCAATCACCTCATCCAGCAGCATTCTGATGTCCATTCTACCTGCACAAAAGCCCAAGGCAACTGTTTCTATTTAACTTCTTCTAGACTTTGACCCTGATGTCTGGTTTCCTGGCACTGTCTCCTTCAATGTGTTGAGCTGTATTAAGAAGATGTGAACTAGAATTAGGTTTTCAAGGGCACGTGTTTCTAAATCCTGGAGCATATTCCATGATACGATTTGCTCAAAAGAGACAGGAAACGTAATCGAGGAAGAAAGCAGGGCAAAAATTTCACCAGTTTGAAATGGCAAAGAACTGGAAGTAACGTCTTATTCTAAATTTTCGTGAGCAAGACTTCAACCAAGTTTTATTTCTTTGTATTTTCAAAGATTATGTTGCTTAGGTTTCCATTTACGAAAAGCTCAAGGTAGTGAAACTTGAGTTACTTGTGGGGAGGAGAAGTATCATTCTTTACTTAGAATCCAGCGTCGCTGAATCCTTCAATCTTAGAACAATAAATAATTTGTATCTGTTAGTATATTGAATTGGGATACGGCAATAGTCAGGCTTTCCATTAGTACTTAATGTTGTTGGAACAGCTATGAATTGAGAAGAGTCACAGAATTTATTGCTTCTGAATTTTAAGTAAAACATGGAGCTGACAATGACATGTTATTTGAAGGTCCCTGCTATTTGCATAGTGTTTTTAAGGTTTACGTGCTCTGTTTCATTTGAACTCACTAATAGGTGATCTGGCATTATTTTTTTTCTACTTTAAATAATAGCTAATATTTAGCTTTTAAACGTGTTTCAGGCACATATAATACCTAGTTAATCCTTATCACAATACAATTGTCCCCATTTGCAAATGAGGAAAGTGAGGCTCTGAAAAATGAATGGATTTCTCAACATCAGGCAGCAAGTGGGCCACCTAGGACGTGAAGTCCAATTGTAGTGAGCTAACATCTGATGTTTTCTATTCTAATGTATAATATAATAAACATAAAGCAAAAGCTGAAATGGAAAGAACCTTGTGGTAGCCTTTACCCGTTGCAAGGTAGAGGGTACGTTGCAATAGAAAGTCTTCCTTCCTGAGTCCACTGTAAAGAGCTGGTGTGCCACAGAGCAAAGCAAAAGTCTACACACATCCTCTGCATCCATCACTGTTATTATACCAAACACATCATGTGCAACCCTTCTCATCACAGGAAGTCTAGACCATTGAAAGATCATTCATTGCACAATGTAAACATTATGTTTCTAAAATAACATGGGAGACACTGATGGACTCAGATATGGAACTTCCATATGCCAGGGTCACAAACAACCAAGAGTTGCAAGCTTGAAAGCAGCGAGCCCAACTCTTATTCTAGGGTAGTATTTGGGAACAAAGGGACCCCATTCGTATTTAAAAGATTACTGTGCATTGCTTAGCTTTGTAAAGGGGCTGGCAAAATTAATGCAGCTATCCGTTTCGGAATAGCAATCAACTTTAAAACTGATGTTTTAAGATCACCCACATGCATAATTGTCAGGAATTTATAAGAAGAAACTCCTGATAATATTCTGAGAGTTGAATTATGGTCTCAGTTTTAAGATTCACAGCACATACTTTTTTTTCGTTGATTCAGTCTCCTTACTACAAAGTGACAGGATACAGAGACTTATAATAACCTCCACATACATACCTTGATTCTTGGAGCGTAACTGTTGTTAATCAGTACCAGTGACTAAAGCACTGTTTTAAAGGTGGTTTCTTTAACCCAAGGCCAGCCTGTGAAGTCATTACTGATTTGAGACAAGTCTGATCTCACTGGGTTGACCTAAATCACCGTGACCCCTTCCGTGATCCAATCTGCCTGTCTTATTCTTGCATCTTTTAAATTAACAAAATCCCATGTTAGGTAAACCACTTGTCTTCTGAACTTACCTAATCTAATCATTGATTTGTCTTCATTTTCCTTTGAAATGATTCCAGTTTTAATTTAATGATGCCTGAATTCCTCACCCATCTTTTACAATGGGCTAACAACAAACCTTACATCATATCATTGGCGGTAAGGATTAATAAGCTAATATATTTGTAAAGTGTTTAGCATGGTGCCTTGCATATAAGAAGTATTATATAATTTTGGGTTATTATTTGTGTTTTTACTGAACACATAATAAGTCATCACCTCCTTATCCTTTTTGTTAGGCATGATTTGTCTTGAAAATTTCAGGAAGAGACAAATGAATTGCAGGTCTGTGCTTTTAAAAATAATGGCTGGTAGACACGAATACGAAAAAAATATGAAATAAATCGTATCATCATACATTCCATTGCTTAAAGTCTATGTTCTTTGAAAGTTGTTCCTCGCTTGAAGTCCAGTTTGCCTGTACATCGGTTGGAGGAAAAGATTGCATTGATTTAAGCAGGAAGACTAGGACGTCAACCCTTGACGGTGAGGGGATTATATTTCAGGACATCCACTTTTCAAGAGGGGTGATCCAAAGTGCTTCAAGATCTTTTCTCTTCCCTCCAACCACTCTGATCTTTTCCTGTTCACTGATCTGTAGATATTTTTCCTGTTGTATTATCACTACCCTATGATCAGAAACATCACCCAATTCTTTGCAAATATTATTAATATAGTGTACTTTAATAGGGGCCAGAAAAAGCTATTTAAGGTTTTCAGAAAAAAAATATATCCAGGGCACACCTGGTACCATGCCCAGAAGCTATGAACGCATCCGATGTGAGCAGCAGAATAGCAGCCCCTGGATCCCAGAGGGCTGGGTGACTGTCCCCTGGCACTGTGCAATATGGCAGCACTGATGACATCTAAAGGGTAATGCTTTATTCAGTTGGGTACCACGATGAAAAATGATCTCGATAAATGCGCGCTTGAGCTTAATGCTCAGTGGTCTAAAATGTTCTACAGACATCCCAAGAACGGCAAATAAAATTATAGTAAACTGAGCCTAACTGACATTGGAGGATAGAATATTAAATATTTCTTTCCTGCTTTTTGCCTGAAACCAGATTTTGCATTACATTCCAAATCTGATTTTATTAGTATCTACTCTAGTTTATGTTCCAGCACAAATAAAAGGGCAATAGAAAATTCTAATAATATTTATTATGGTAATCTCCTGTACCTAATAAAAAAAACCCCAGTAAATTACAAACCCTGATGCAGAGATCCATTATGCTCCATTTTTGATTTAGAAGAAATAAAGTTGTTCCTTTTTTTTTTTTTTTCCTTAGAAGGCAAACGTAACACAGTAACTTCTTGGAAAACAGGTGTTAACTAAAATTTTAATCAAATAAACCTTTAAAATTCTCTAGGAGAGTTTGTTATTTTTCATCATTACTCTTTTAAATAACTTTTAAAACCAAATCATTCTCACCTAATATCACGTGATCAGATGTATACATACACTTGTAATTATGTGTGAGAATGTGTGCATCTGAGAGAAAGAGAGAGAGAGAAGGACATATTTGGCCTAAGAAGCATGGAGCCAGGTTATAGCTTTGGCTTTTCCACTAACTAGCCATGTGGTCTGAAACAACTTCTCTTAAATGCTCTGGGACTCAGTTTCCTCATCTGTAAAACGAAAGGGGTGTGAGACGATAACCTCTGAGATTTCTTCTTATTCTAATTTTCTAAAGACAATTACTTGTCATATATAATTGTGCCAAGTTATGAACTGTTGAGTAAAATGGCTTGTTTGTGCATCTTGTTCCTCCTTACAGCCATCCTGTGACACAATCTTTGAATGAGTGACATCTGTATGATGACGGTAAGTTGTCTAACAGCAGGCACCTGGTTTGCCCCTAATTAATGACAGTGGTATCCCACACCCACCCCGGACGTGTGTCTCATCCTTTCCTTTGGAAATACCTTCCTTCCCATCTACGAACACACTCAAATTGTCACCCTTCGTAAGTCTCCTTTGCTGTCTCCTCTCCTTCTGCCCAACCTCTCAATGTTGGTAGTGCCCTAGGGGTAGTTTGGGGCTCCCTTCCCTTCCGTGTGCACCTTCTAGCTGCCAAGCAGACAGCAACAGGCATCTCTAACTTACATCCTCTACTTCTCCAGCTCCAGGTCCACCATCCTCATTTAAGGCACCAGAACCTCTCACTTAACGTATTTCAATAGCCTCCCAGCATCCTCTCTGCTTCCACTCTTGCCATGCAAGGCAGCAGCCAGATTGACTTTTTAAACATATAAATCAGATCTCATCGAACCTGCTTTCATACCATCTAATGACTGTCCACTGCAGTCAAAACCAAGTCCAGCCTCCTCTCCCTAGCGGGCACTGCTCTGTGTTACCTGGCCTCTTCCCACCTCTCTGATCCTTTTCACCTGCCATCCCAGCCATTCCTAGCTCTATTGAGAATGCCCACCCTCTCTTGCTGCAACTATGCACATGGCAGGACGCTTCTCCGAGGGGCTTTCTTCAACCACACAACCTAGAGGAGCCATCCAGAAGTTTCTATCATATCACTCTTCGTTAAAATCCCTAAATAGCTTATCCTTATCGGAAGTAAAATTCAGGTTACTGTCTCACTTCCCTCATGAGACTATAAGCTCCAATGGAACAGGATTCTATCTGCTTAGTTCACATGGAAACACTAGTTCTTTAAACGATGCCTGACACAGAGCATATGCTCAATACTGTGTTTCCCCGAAAATAAGACCTAGGCGGACCATCAGCTCTGATGCGTCTTTTGGAGCAAAAATTAATACAAGACCTGGTCTTATTTTATTATAATATAAGACCGGGTCTTATGTAATATAATACCAGGTCTTATATTAATTTTTGCTCCAAAAGACGCATCAGAGCTGATGGTCCGAGTAGGTCATATTTTCGGGGAAACACGGTACATATTACTTTAATCATGATGAATGAATGAATAAATTCTGCCTATTTACTGACCCAGTCTAAATAAGTCACTTTTCTTCCATCATGATAATTTTATAAGTAAATGTGTGATGTTTAAAATGTTAGTAAGACATTAAATTTTATTTCTAGGATTTCATATTCTTATTCAAACTGGTTTCCTTCCTATATGAAGCACCTAAATGGATCTTCTCCATTTTCCAATAAACAAACTTGTTTCCTAAGACCAACTAGCCAATGCGGAAGTGATAAATCTTCAGAGATGAGGGAAGGTGATTTTTTAACAGCTATAGCTGAAAGTTTAAAAAAAAAAACACCAAAAAACCACTTGATTATTTTCTAATAGATCATAAAATATAAATCACAAAATCATATTTTCTTGCTCATTGTATTACTCGTAGATCCAGCGACACTGAAGTGTTTTTATTTTCATTACTCTTCATACCTTTCGATATTTTCACGTTTGCCAGGGCACGCCTGCCTGGAAATGCAGTAGCACAGAATGAGTTACCGTAACAGTGACACAATTAAATTCTCTAGCTCCATCTGCAATAAATACATGGTGAAAATTCCAGCCCTCCATCTCTCTCTCCCAAATCGCTGCCTTTGGAAACAAGGGGGCCTTCGAGGTTCTTGCAATGTTCTAGAGAAGGAAGGTCCTCTCGACTTTATGAGGCCTACTTTCCTTCCTTCTGCTTCTCATGTGCCTTCACACTGGTCCCATCTGTGTTCCTCTGACTCTATCCTTTTCCCCACTCCAATGCCTGCTGCTGCGCGACCATTGCCTTTGGCACTTGTCCCCTCAACGGCCAGCGCTGCCCCAAACACTGTGTTGGCAGGAACCCATAAAGGAACCCAGCAAAGGCCGGTCAGTGGTAGAGGCAGTTACCCTGTGTTCCCCTTCCCACAGCAACACGCAATACAGTCCATCGTTTCAGAGCCGATTTGGCCCTGGTCTCTTCTCTAGCCAAACCTGCACTCTTGGCCATGTGACTCCATCTAAGTCCCCGACACTGGCCCCTTTGGCCTGCTCTCCCAGACACCAAATCTCAAGCTTTTCTCTAGCATCTGGCCCATACGTAGGTACTCAGTCCTTAGCGATGATGTCCTGGAACCCAGAATCCAGCTGTCATGTCAGATACACGTCATCACAGGGGCTCAGCTAAGTGGTGGAATCCGCTTCTATTTGCTTGGATCCTTTCTCCACGGGGAGCGTCCCTAATGGGCTATTCATGATCTCTCCTCCATGGCTTATCAGACCTTCCTGCGAATCATAGGCTGGCCAAACTGACCAACCCACAGCCTCACCAAGGGCCAAATCCATGGGAGCTATGGAGCTGTGGCCCTCTCTCTAGATGCCCTCCAGGCTAAAAACATAATGTTTCTGATTGTAAAGTAATAAATAATAATTAGTATGATAAATATTAATAATAATAAAATCATCAATCACCATTATCCCGCCATCCACTATCATTAACATTTTGAAGTATTTTCCTAGCTCTTAAAATATTATAAAATTTATGTAATAGTATAGTATTCCATCTATAATTCTGTATTTTCTTTTATTTGGATAATGAGCATGTTTATGTGTCAGTAAATATTCAACAGCCTACAGGATTCTATGGATTTGTCACTACTATGTAGTCATTCCTCTAGAACTATTTCTAGTTTTTTCCTATTATAGTACCGTGTTTCCCTGAAAATAAGATCTAGCCGGACAATCAGCTCTGATGCATCTTTTGGAGAAAAAATTAATATAAGACCCAGTCTTATTTTACTATAATATAATACTGGGTCTTATATAATATAATATAAGACCAGGTATAACATATAATATAATATAATGTAATGTAATGTAATATAGTATAATATAATATAATATAATACTGGGTCTTATATTAATTTTTGCTCCAAAAGATGCACTAGAGCTGATAGTCTGGCTAGGTCTTATTTTTGGGGAAACAGGGTAATTCTGTGAAAGAAGTAGTTATACCTAATACTGGGTGAATTTCTTATTATTCCTTAGGATCAATTCCTAGAAATAAAACTGCTGGGTCAACTTGAACATGTTGCCAAGCTGTTTTCCAGAAAATGATACCAATTTAACTTATTCCGGGGGTCTGTCTCATTGCATACTCAGCAGCACTGGATACTCCCCACCCCTTTCTTTTTATTTTTTTTCCCAATTCTTTGCCACTGTACAATTTGAAAAATAGGTTATTTCAATTTACATTTCTTTGGTAATACTTTGGCTAAATTGTAAATTGTCTTCAAGTCCTATGTCTTTTTTTTCAATTGCTGTCGTAGTGTTCCTCTTGTTTTGAAAATGGATATGGCCCTTTTAGCATTTCTATTACAAAATTAGCCTAAAAATTATATTCTTATAACAATAAATTCTGTTTAATTATCACCGTGTCTATAATGTTATGCTCACCTGCCATCATTAGCATCTTTATTGAGTCACACATCTTGATGGAGACAAAGCTAAAATCAGAAAAAAAAGATTCACTTGGAACACGTCTTTCCAATGAATTTGGTCTATAAGTAAATTACTTCATGTGTGACACAAAAAGCTTGCCCATAATCTTTGCATGGCAATTTTTCTGAAAGCATTAAAAACTACTTAAATGCATCTCTCTTTGTGGATGGATACACAACGCCTACCTACTCAAAGTTGCTCCTTTCCTGAGCAATGACTTAGAGAGCTGTCCTACTAAGAGCACCTGGCTCTTTTGAAACCCTGTTCTCTTCTTTTCCTAAGAGAATTCTTCAGGGCCATGCAATAATAGTTTTCCCCATAGTTAAAAGTCTTTACGTCTCAGACTTGTAGTAACGCCACCAATGGGCCCACAGAACAAAATCAAAAGCTGCCAACACCACAGAACCCATAACGATGTCTTGTGCGGAGCCCCCAGGGCAGCCGAGACACTAGCCAGCTGCTTAAGAGCAAGGTGACGGTGTGGGCATCGTTGCCACCAAGTCGCAGCTGTGCTGTGTCAGGCTTGCTAACAAGCACAGCAGCAATGTGCAATGCCACGGGGCATTACATTTCTTCCTGACATTTTACCCAAGCGACTTTTTACAGCCTCCTTCTATTAATTCCCTTCAGCTCCCACCCTCGTGCTGCAAAGATTTTCTTATTGCAATTTTGAGTGGCACACGCCATGCCAAACCACACTTAGGTTGACTGGCTGTCTTAAAAGTGACAGCATAACAGGGGAAATGAAATATTCTACGCAAGACTGCTGATAAAGTTATGAGAATAAGAGAAAAGCTATTTGGCATCAAGACGCAGTTGCAGAAAGCTTGTCAAGAATGTTAAAAACATTTTCTCCCCCCTCACAAAACACGGGAGAAGGGTGATTGATGGCTAGGTCATAAAATGTTAAAAAAGAAAAAAATCATGTGCTTCTACTTAGTATTCCAATCCCTGAGAGAGACGACTTTTGGAGTTTAAGTGAAAGGACAAAATTTAAAACCACAGAGATACCTGGACGAACAATACACAACTAATTGCCAAAAATGTTCATTTAAACAGGTTCACAGGAATCACTTAATACATCCAACTGAAAAGCATTTTTGAGCAATTATTAATAGTATGTTCATGGTTCTTTGCTCCGTGATTCTGAGCAAAAGTATATACTTCTCTCATTTTTTGAGGACTATGTATGAGACATATATGAATTCTAATTTCCACAACAACCCTGCAAAAACGCTATTACCTGCCTTGTTTAACAGATGAGGAGACTAAGGCTCAAAATCCCACAGTGGCTTTTAAATACCATATTCTGAACTTGAACTCAGGGGTTTTTGTTTTTCTGCACACTGGCTCTTTCTGCTACGTCATACTACCTCTTAAAACAAGGTATGAAAACCAAACAGGACATGCTCTCCAGCTTAGTGGAAGACACACTCAAAAACATTGAAAACAGCTGATAGACCAGAGCACGTACTGTGTGCAGGTATTGTTGTAAGCAGTTATGACATCTTGACTCACTTAATTCACATAAAAACTCTTAAGTAAGGTTGATTATTATGACCATTTTAAGGATGAGAAGACTGAGGCACAGAGAAAGGGTAAAGGGTAACTTGCTCAAGGTCATAGAGCCAGTGGATTAATTTCCTAGGGCTTCCCTAACAAAGTACCACAAACAAGTGGCTTCAAACAACAAATATTTATTCTCTCCTAGTTCTGTAGGCTGGAAGGACATAATCAAGGTGTCGGTGGGCCAAGCTCTAGGGGAGAATCTGTTCCATGACTTTCTCTTAGCGCCTGTGGCTGCCACAATCCTTGGTGCTCCTTGTCTTGTAGGTACATGATTCCAATATCTGCCTCCATTGTCACCTGGGGCTTTCCCTGTATCTCTTCGTATCATCTTCACTTGTGCATGTCTGTCTCTATGTCTCCTCTTCTTATAAGGACACTGGTCATACTGGATTGGAACAACCCTTTTTCCTAATAAGGTCACATTGTGAGGTTCCCGAAGGACGTGAATTCGAGAGGACACTATTCAACCCAGTACTGCTAATAAGTTGTGAAACCGGAATCCCTCTGGCTCAGGGTCTATGTTCATGACCATTCTGTTCTGGCACCTTCTCGAACACACAAGCATGACTATCAGCAAAGGCATAATCTGTTACTGCACTGGCCGTGCCAGCACAGTGTTATGGGAGAGGATGGCAGGTGGCATTCAACCCTGGGATGATATTCAAGGAGAATGATATTCAAGAATATTCAAGAATATCAACCTTAGGATGATATTCAAGGAGAACAGAACACCAAGGTACATAGCCATGCAGGGTGCACTGCATTTGGGAAACAGCATTGTCAGGGCACACTGGGACATGGCAGATGGTGCAGGGTCAGGGAGAGTTGGGAACAGGAAGGGAACGGTGGGCACGATAGCTAAAGAGAAGATTGGGACCAAATACTGGAGGGCCTGTGTGTCAGGCTAAGGCACTTGGACTTTATCTTCTAGACCACTGACAGCCATTAGTGAGAAGTGACACATCAGACATGTGCTTAAAAGCAATAATTTTGCAGTGGTGAAGAAGACGCAGTCAAGACAGGAACACAAGTTAGGAGGCTATGCGAGGGATGTCCAGGGGCTAAATGGGGGAGGTCAAACTCAAGATGATCATCTGATTGGCTGCAGAGAGTAAGGGAAGGATGAAATATATATTAGGTTTCTAGGAGATCCGGCACATGGTCCGTGCCTAGCACGCTAGCTTTCTTTGGCGTGCTTAACCTTAGAGGAAACTAAGCTGACTAATCCATCTATGAGATTCAAGATGCCCATGAACTTCTTGATACTCCTTCCTCTAGAGGAAGGCAGTGTTCATGCCTCCTTTCTGTGGTTCTGGGGGTGCTCCGTGATGTCCTGGGGCTCTGGGGCTAGGTCACGAGAAGTTTTGCAGCTCCCACCTGGAAGCTGGAAGCCTCACTATGGGAAACCTGAGTTGATATAGTCATATAAGAAGCTCGTCTGTCCAGTTGGACAGATCATGTGGAAAGACTCAGAGACTACATGGAAAAGGAGAGAAAACTGTATGAGCCCAGCCTTCCTGCAGCTCCCACAAAGGTGCCAAGCGTATGAGCAAAACCCCGCCAGCCCCAAGCTGAATTCTACTATGTTTCCCCGAAAATAAGACCTAACCGGAAACTAAGCCCTAGCATGATTTTTCAGGGTGACATCCCCTGAACATAAGCCCTAATGTGTCTTTTGGAGCAAAACTTCATATAAGACCCAGTCTTATTTTTGGGGAAACACAGTACCCGTTGATCTCAGTTGATGCTACCTGATACCCAAGAAACACCAAACCATGCTCTGCCTGAATTCCCAACCCACAAAATTGTGAGTCAGAGAAAAATGGTTATTCCTGAAGCCACTGCATTTTGGGGTAGTTTGGAAGAGACAACAGGAACCCACCCATAGGGTGAGGTAGCATGAGTCATTCAAGTATCTCATACAGCTCTTATATAAAACTAAATGAACAAATACGCATATTGATGAAGGTGACAGAAATTAAAGTAAGTTAAAATGTACATTCATCCTTCGATTAAAATTCAGAAGGGTAGCAAGTATTCTAGTAGTGATTCAGTAGTGGATGTCTGTGGGGGGGAAATTGTACTTCTTTTGTTATGCAACCCAAAATAAGGGGAGGAGGGAAGGCAAATTTGAGGCCACCTCCCCACATTTAGACTGGTACAATCATGAGAGACCACTCAGTTGCCGTCATGGCTGTCCCGAGAATTAAACACCAAGGTTCATTCTCTCATAATAGTTTCAAAAATGGCTGGAGCTGCCTGATATCAGTTATTAGTACAAAGAATAGAGCTTCTAAGCTAACTAGAACACTTTGCATTTCAGGAATGATAACAAAGCTTTCCTAGGGCTTCTGCCCACACACATAGAGTGAACAGAAATAGAGCATGTCTGGAAAAGTGTCAACTATTTGATTGTTGACCGAACTTGAGTTGCAATTCTGAGGGCCGGAGCAAGTTAAAATACATCCGCCGATTTCTGCATGTCCGCAGACCTGTAGTTCATGCCTTCCTGTCCTCATCAGTCCCCTGCCAGCATCACTTAGGATTGGCAACGTAATGCTCCAGTGACTCGCTCAACAAACTGGTTTTGTGTTACAGCATCATGTACTGAACTGGCATTTCCAGCGACCCAAGTCAAAAACCACATCAGCATCTACTTCAAGAGCTACGATGTACCTTGCTAGGAGAATAGCCATATTTCCAGGATTCTATAGATGCCTGAGTATTTGCCCTAAACGCTTAACAGTGCAAGTTAAGACATCATTCAATGGAAGTTAAGTCATCAGTCAAGTTATAATGAGTCCAATCACTAGCCAGCAGCCAACAGAAGGTTTAATCTTCAACTCCACAAAAAAAGTGGTTAGATTTTCAGCCTACAGGAGGTTGATGTGTCATGTGGATGTCTCCACTAAGAAGAAGCCAATAACTTTCATAATCAGAAATTCCTACATTACTGTTTGGTGAAAGGTCTGTGCCCCCAATCTTGCATTCTTGTCCCAATTCACATAGCTCACAATTCTCCCCTTTCTGTAAGTCACAGAAGGCAAAATGCTAGTGACAGAGGTCTAATGCCAGTATTGTCCTCTGATGGAATGTATATTAACAACTTAGTTTTCAAACTTTTATCCTTAGGATCATTTTGTGGAAAAAATGCTGATTAAGGACAATCGCTTGCTGGCAAATGTAAGGCCAGTGTAATTGACATAAACTGTGAAATTCAAGTACCTCAACTCCTACTTTAAGGGAACAGTAAATAAAATTCCCTTACTTTGCCAACTACAACATATGAAGGATAATTAACAAATTTGCTGATACTTTTTTTATAGGCAATAATACAATTTCAAGACCAAAATGCAGGATTTGTTGTGACTAGAAATGTTATCTTTGAGTTCTGTATATATGTGTGTTGGGGTGTGGGGAGGGTGGGGTTTGGGACCTACTGGCTGGCAAAGTTAGGGACGAATTCTAGAACCTGGATCCAGGACAACCTAATATTCTCATATGAGGCTAGAACAAACAATCTAATCATATCATTAGGGCTGAATTCTACCTTTCTGTTCAATAAAGTTAATTCTTTTTCAAACAATGATTTGATGAAGGACATAGTCTAACTCTTATGAGCTCTCTATCAGGTTTAACTTTCAAGAAGCTGGGACAGACTTGCAGCTGGACTGCACAGCCAACTGCTACATTTCATGAGCAAAGATATTTTCACTGAGTCTTTTTTTTTTTCTTAACGTTCACGAAACTTTCTTATGCTGCTCTGATAACATGATGCGTTAACTAAAAAACAAAACACAAAACCAACCAAAAAACCCCAAACTGTAAATAGATTCTCGACTTGAGTGTATTTTAAGCAGTGGCTTGAGATTGTCATTTCAAAAAGGAAAGCATGCCAGGTTCAGGCAATGTGAGAGGGAGGCAAGTTGGCTACATCACAGCACCCCTGCAACGCTGGGGCTGGTAGCCCAGGTAATAATATCAGCAGAAAATCCTTAGGAAGTAAACCACATGCTGATTCAAGTATTACATTTTGACATGGTATATAGGCTATTTGGAAACTTCCAAAAGTAGGCACAGCGAACGCCAATGGCAATAGCAGATGATTTCTTTAGCCCAACGCAGAAATTAAGATATATTACGTTGTGTTGCTTTTAATAACCTATATCACAAACCATTCCTTACTTTTAGAAATAGAGTTTATAGAACACGAGGCAAAATACCACTGAAAATCCTCTTTGAAATTAGATGAATGCAAGGTATAAACAGAATGGAATGTCTGGAAAATTCTGAGCTTATTAGCAATGATTTTGAGGCACCTGTACATAATAACAAAGATGAACATGTCTTGCATGCTTCCTATGTGCCAATCATCTCAAAGCACTCTTATGCATAATATTAATATCTCATTTAAAGTTCACGACATTGCAATAAGATGCTGAAACCATCTCATTAATCATTTGCAGAGACAGAGGCCAGAGAGATTAAATAGCTTGTTAGAGCTGTGGAAAACGACACACATGGCAGTCCAGTGCCTTCCTGCAGAGGGTAATGGAAGTAGTGAGTGGGAGCCATGATTTGAATCAAGCACTCCAAGGTCTGATGCTGCTCTCTCCCAGCCATGGCGTGCTAGATAGCCTCTCCATATCTTACTGCCAGGGACTTCTGAGTTCAAACTCCAGGTAAGCCACTTTCACTTGCTTTGCAACATTTAAGGAAATCATTTCTTCACTCTGAACTTTGCTGTTTCAACTGCCAAGGGGGTATAAGAACCCCTACTTCACAGGGTTGCCGAGAGGATTATAAGAGCATACACGACACCCAGCACAGGGAGGATGCTGAATCATTATCTTCATTTTTCCTTGGCCGCTTCCAGGTATTTATTTTTAATCAACTCCTTCAAAACATGTGGAACATCTACTTTGTACAAACACTGTGCCAAATATGAGCGATTCAGTGGAGAACATGGTAGACGTGTTGCTTGTTCTTGAGACCAGGTGTCAGCAGACTTTTTCTATAAAAGTCCAGATAGCAACTAGTTCTGGTTCTGTGGAACATACAGTCTATCTCTACTCAAATCTGCCATTGTAGTGCAAAAGGGGTCATAGAAATAGCATGGCTGTGTTCCAATAAAACTTTATTTACAGAAACAGGCAGGAGCTGGATTGGTCCGCGGCCATAGTTGGCCAACCCATGCTCAAGGCCGTTAAACAATAACAATGTCATGTGGACTGGGCGGGATACTAGAAACACAGGATGTTATAGGCACACAACATGGCAGGGCCACTTCACTCACTCTGGGAGGGCCAGTGACTCAGAACTAGTGATATATGAGGTGAGAATCTAAGTATGAGCAGAAATAAGTAAGAAGGACTTCAGGAAGAAGGAACCAGAAGGCCCAGAGACAACAGAGATACATGATTCATTGGAGGACGATGAGCCTTAGAGATTCAGTGGTGAAGAGGTAAAGGAGAGATGAAGGCGTCAAGGGCTGGAGCAGACGGAAATTGACGCGGGCAGGGCCAGCCAGGGCAGCAGAGGATGGGCTCTCTTAAGAAGTATGGAGCTGGTGCCGATGTGAAGAGGTTGGTATTTTACTAGGACGCAGACAGAATCACACTGAATCACTGTTCTATAAAAATCACAGCACCCACGGGGGTGCTGAACTATGAAGAACAAGTCCCTTCCACTCCATGGGCCCCAGTTGCTGAGTTTTTGTCCACGTACCAGCTTTTCATAGTTTTTGCGCCTCCTCTGTTGACCAGGTATTTGCCAACCACCACTTCTGATTAATGTGAATCCACTGAGGAACCTTTTTCTAATCTTCTAACATGTTGTTTCTAGTCTACTACAATATTTAACCTCTTCTTCAAATGCTTTCATTTTTAAACAATTTTTTTAAAACGAGAGTAAGGAAATTGGCTGAGTAAACTCTTTTGTAAGTATATTCAGGGGAGGGACCGCAGGGCTTCTGTCCTCTGTTACTACCTGTGTTATCTCAGTTGGAATTGCTGAGTCAACGATCCCCAAGTAAAGAAAAATACTGCAGTAGTAAGAGCATAGAGCTTGGTGAAATCTGTCCAGATTTTCTGTTGACACATTTGTCTGGAAATGCTGCCCGTTACCAAAAGAAAAGTCTAGGCTATAGTTCACCAAGCTCAGTTACTCTACGTTCTCATTTCCATAAACATCAAAATATACCTGAAATGTCCCACCCCCCTCCCCACAGCCATATATCCAAGACTATTCATTAAAGCCAAAGTAGTTTAAAAACTTTTTTCTGCCTGATTATATTGGTTTGGAAAATATATTCTCAGTGATCTGAACTAGAGGATGTGTTTGTCGGGCATACATTTGAATGATGGTGGGTAGCAGGGATAGGGGGTCCAAATTGTTTGCTTCTTATGGTAGAGTTTCAATTAATTTTTTTTTCAAATGAAAAAAACACTTAATTTTTTAAAAAAATTTTTAATTTTAAAAAAAATGAATCTAAAAAACTTAATTTTTTTAGATTCATTTTTTTTAAATTATCCGTTTCAGGTGTACAAAAACAATGTACTAGTTAGACATTTACACAAAGTGACAACCTCCCCCCTCCAACCTATAAAAATCTTAAATTTTTAACCATAAGGAACTTGTTTCATCTCTTTGTTTGCAGTTTCAATTTCTTTTGAGGCCCTGATAATATGAATGGAGCTGAGTCATATGCAATATCTAGATGAGGAATACATCTAGAATATAATTTCCCAATCAGACCCTAAATATCTTGAAATTAACTGAAGCCAATTTTACTTACCTTTCTGTCCCCTCTAGCATAATATCCTGATCAATTAATACTGATGAATGAGCAGAGATAAGTAAAATAATTTTCACTGCAACTTAGTGAAAAGTTTCTACTAACTAACATTCTAGACATGTTTCCTTTTCCCTTCCAAAAAAAAAAAAAAGAACATTTTCCATTTGCTTTCCTATCAACCTAATAAACAGAGCAAAGCCATTTGGCATACTGTGGCTCATTCAATATTTATGAAATTAACCATACCAGCAGATTCAGTCATTTTAGAGCCCTAACAATGGTCTTCACAATTGATCACCACATAATCAATTCAGCCATGGTAGAAGATTATGGATCCCCATCAGGAAGGGGATATTGGAAATTCACTCAGACCCTGAAGTGGTCCCGAAACCCATAGTCCTACCTTTGACACTATTTACTGAAGGATCGTAAAGATGAGAGTTGTCAGAGCATAGTTCCGACATTAGTTCTCACATTAGTTCTCAACTATTTCACTGGACTGCCCAGAATTAAACAGAAGTAGGAGAGGAAAGCAATTACTCTGGTTTTCCTAATACCCACTTCAGAAGTGACACATTCTTTAAAAGCTTATTTTCACTCCCATTGAATTGAATTATTTTAACATCTTTCCCTTTAGTCTTTAAGACCCCAGAGTCCATTTCTTTTGCCTTTTGCATAGCCAAAAAAAAAAAAAAAAAAAAAAAAAAGTCTAACACCTCTTAAAGTAATGTGCCCGTACTTCCCAGTTTACCTTGAGGATACAATTAATTAATTTAATGAAACTCCTTCCATAAGTCATATTTCTGTTATAGTGTTTTGCACTTTAAAATACTTCTCCTCACACAGATATTTAAGGACCAGCATATCTTTCTAACTGTAAATATTATACAAACTCCAAAAGATGTCTACAAACAGCTACGAATACTAAATATAGCAGCTGTCATTTTCTAATTCAAATTACAACCACCAACTCTCAAGCGAGCCAAATACTCGATGTAATCAAAGAAAACTTCCTTTTACATGTTGTCTTCTCTTCTGACAACTTTACAAAAGAAGCCTAAAATAAAAGCCTATAAATCTCTTAAGTAACTCAAATTCAAAACCTCTTTTATTTATTTTTATTCCCTCAGGTTATCTTATACATGCTTACATCAGACACTAACTTGCATTTTCTTTCAAGGGTAGAAGGCAAAAATGACCTTTATGGCTATTTTAGGTTTTGCCTCAGTATGTTAGGTTGTGTTAGGTTATGCCTCAGTAACAAAAACAAAACAAAAACACCAATATCTCAGCAGCTGAGTACACAAAGTCTTTTTCATTGTCACTGCACGGGACCCACATGGCCCTTCAGGGAGTACTGCTCAGCAGGGTCACTGAGCGACGCTGGCTGGTGTATGACCCATCTCAATACACACTTCCATTCTCACTGAGACAGGGAAAAGGAAGGAAACATGCAGATAGCGCCCTGAATCTTCAAGTGTCTGCCGAGAAGTGACACCCACTTGAATATTCACATTTCACGGGCCAATGCGAGTCACATAGCCATGGGTCACTTGAAAGAAATGTTTGTAAATAGTCCTGACGATTACCACAATTTTAGGCAGACCTTCACCCAGAAATCAATCAATCTCTCTGTCTCACTCTCTCTCCCCTTCCTCTCTCCTTAGCCCCCTCCACTATACATGTCTGTGTGTATGTGTGTGTGTATAATTTTGTTTTTCAATACTCGAATAAGAAAAAAAAAGTCATTTTTAAATTCAGCACCAATGTAAGCATCCACTCTACTATTAACTCCATTTTCTCTCTTTTAGAATGAAGGAGAAAGAGTCATTCTTAACCCAAGTATGCATTTCATAATTACCTTATCATGAAACAGAGAGAGAAGCTGACTTTTGGATACAATTTACAAATCAGAAGGTTTCTATGTCTCGGTATGAGGCAGATGAATAATCCATTAAATCTTTCATTTTGGCTTACCAGAGCCTAAATATATCCAGTACTTGAGCAGAGGGACATAGCATAATTCAATAATAATGTGAATCTCTTAAGCCAAAATGTAAATTTCTTATGCTTTAAATTTTAAGATGTATACTTTGATGAAGCTAAATATTCACTTTGAGAGATTATCTAGTTCTTAGTTACATAAGTTTATGTAAGGTTATTCTCAGTGATACTATTCTTATAATGTAAAAGGCTAACATTATAATAGGAAAAGCTTTATGTGAAATAACCAAAATAATTTTATTTCACCAAATACCTACTGGGAGTCTACTGAGCCCCATGCCACCTACAAGGGATCCAAAGTTAAATGAAGTATGACTATGATCTTCAATCCACAGAGAGTCTGATCTGATTACCCTTCCACGATTTTTTTCCATTGTGTATGAGAATCTTATGTTCCTTGTATCCTCTCCTTAAAATCATGTGAATTCAAGTCTATGCAAACAAGAAAATTTGAGGGGGAGGAATTGGATTAAGAAACAAAAACATAACTTCTGAGTTTTCTCTTCACTGATGACTAAACATATAATGGGATTCTATGATTTTACTATTAGGATTACTAGAATAAAGAATTTCCACTTTCACAGTAGGTAACAAACGTATTTAATTTCTATTACATCTTGAGTAAGTTCCTGAAGAAGAAGCTTGTTGTACGTGCCCAGGAAATTCCAGCTCAGTTCCAGATCATCAAGATATTTTAGGTTGAATTATATAGTTGTAAAGAAACCTTTGGGCTCCAAAACCACTAATGCCCCATTGGATGCACTGAAAGGAACAGATCCGTATCTGGCTACAGAAATCTGTGCATAGGTGAGTCATCTGATCTGAAGGTACCCAGAGTCATCCGGGACCTACTAAACCTCTGATAGCTATGGAACTAGATCAACTGAAGATAAAGTGTCCTCACCCTGGGGAAGTGCACTTAGGAAGTACTATGGTTAGAAGAGATTGTCAAAGAAGTTAACTAAAA
Organism: Rhinolophus ferrumequinum; assembly: GCF_004115265.2. NCBI lineage: Eukaryota > Metazoa > Chordata > Mammalia > Chiroptera > Rhinolophidae > Rhinolophus > Rhinolophus ferrumequinum. The sequence goes on from NC_046297.1 coordinate 9,724,982, forward strand.
AGAGCTAACTGAACAAAAGGAGTTTCCAAGCAAAAAGACCAAAGGATATTCAAAAGTGGAGTGAAACGTCTTCATTTTTACCTCTCCCAAGATGCATACTTCCTTCCTTTTGTTTATTAATCTTTCATAAAGTAACATAAATTTCAATCAGAACCAAAGGGTCTAGATACCATCATTAAAAGAAAGAGCAATGGCTGTGGGTATGTTATTTGCAGCTGCGATTTTTAACTTTTGGTGTTTTTTTTGTTTTGTTTTCACTTGAGTATGTAGGCAACTACAAATACACATCCTAAAAAATAGAAGGAAGACAAAAATCACAGTTTGTTTCTTAGTCCCAACCCTCATAGGAAATGGGAATATGCCATTCCTAGGACTTGGTAAGATGCATTTATCTTGTGTTCACAGCATATGGTTCACTTTTATTTAAGCACGTTTTCAAAAATGAAATGCTAGTGTTACCTCTTATAAACTGCAAGACAAATGCTACAAGATATCAAAAGAATCGTTTGAGCCAAATCAGCCTAAAGTGTCACCTTTTTCTAGTGCTTGCTCCACTAACATGAAACTCATTATGACCTGGCAGAAAGTGACCTCTGGAACGATTTATATTTCATGGGCTGTGTGGAGAGGATATCATAGGGTATGCTGGTTACCACAGTGAAAAAATGTATCCAAGTGGACACTTTGGTCAGTGTTGTCCAAGCAGTAGTTCGTCGTCATCAGAAATGTCTGGATGCTGACAGTAACCACTTTGAGCACCTCTTGTCATTGCAGATGTCCACCGTGACTTGTATTCATCTTTTGTTATCGGTATATGTTGAATATTACAATTGTAATACAGTTTTCCTTTCTTAAAATGTGTATACATTTTTTGGCACCTTCTGTATATGTATTTTAGAAATTTGGCCATACCACAAGCTTTTTAAAATTTAGATATAGTTGACATATAACATTGTATTAGTTTCATGTGAACAACATAATGATTCTATGTTTGTATATATTGTGAAATAATCAACACAATAAGACTAGTTAACATCCATCACCACACACGATTACAATTTTTTTTTCTTTTGATGAAGACATTTAAGATCTATCTTCTTAGTGACGTTCAAGTATACAATATGGTATTATGAACTGTAGTCCCCATGCTGTACATGACATCCCCAGGACGTGTCACACTCAAATTTTGACTCAGAACCGACACACACTCTGAAATTACCAATAAACCTTCTGCAGGAATCAAACTCATTGATTTATCTGCCATCTTCCATTCAGTATATTCTGAGGAAGTTAGCAATCTACACTCACACGTTCCAGGGTCAACTAATATTGCCACAGCCGCTAAGTGGTAAGTAGGGGCTGGTGACCTCAGCCCTGTGCCACACACTCAGCCATCCCACAGAAGGAGGAGCTGAAGCTGATGGAGTTGGAAAACTCATCTAATTTTCTCAACCTTGAACCTACCTCTGTTGGATGTATTTTTAAACCTAGTTTTAACAAACGTTGAAATTTTCAGGAACGCAACTGCAATGTACATGTAAAGATGATTGTACTTTCTTTTGCCCTGAATGGTGCAGGAGACGTGCACCATTTCTGCAAATCACATCATCAGTTGCAACACTGCTCATGGTATCTGAGTCACTATAACACACATTTGCCAATACTGCTTTCCCGGTGATTATACAGCTAAGTGCAGGCATGAGACCATTTCATTGTAGTTGTCCTGCCTAAGCATTTACGCTATGGAAACACAGATTACTTTGTTATAAATTCGTTTCCTTTCGTCTCATATATTATAGTTGGGTTCCTATAATTGTTATTTTTTAAACAGTGAAAGTGTAGGTAAATTAAATTACCCATGAATTTTATATCAGTATAGTAAATGAGGCCACACAAATGATGTTTCTCGAAGGAGGTGTTGTGAGTGATAGAATTGAGAGCCCCTGGATTAAATTCCATTTGGAGTCATCAACACCCAGACTCATTAATTTTACTCTTCAAAGTGCTATAGCAATTTTACCTATAGGTAATGTAATCCCATCAGAATTATCTCCTTTTTGAAGTACCATGTCGGTACAATGAATATATATATTATATGCTTGTAATTAGTCTGAATTTCACTAAATCCAAAAGCAATACAAGAGTAGTGGTGTCTTCTGAGACGGTTCTCTTTTATTTTTCTACTCTTCTCTGAAATAACATTGGAATCAGAAGGATCTAACACTCCATTGACCAAACGGGCAGTTATTCATCACTGTTCAGTCTGTACATACTGAGTAGATTCCAGAAAAAGAAAAAAAAAAGAACTGTTTTTTTCTTGAAAGCAATGTCCTGTAGTCCCTTAGTCAAAGAGAAAATTGAAGCTTTTGTCTCTGCCTCTCCATGGGGTCATATTTTAATAAAGAAACTCAGGGACGCTACCCCAGGATGGCGGAGTACACGGCGACCTTCTAAGATAATATGTGTCACCTATTCTGTAGAGTATAAGGGGGGTGATACCTGATAACTAGAAAATAAGACAAAGGAGCACTGGGCGTCAAGGGGACTTTTCATAAAGGTGACATGTTTAGACTGTTGCCTGCACTCTGTCTTCTTTATTCGAGGATTATTTCTAGTGTCTTCACAGTGTGGGTGATAGAGTCACTCAAAGCAGGATGTGAAATTTGGAAATGCCTCTGGTTTGTTTCTTAACCTCTCTGCGCTTTAGGTTTCCATCCTCCTAAGTAAGAATAAGAGCATCCAACTCACAGGATTATTATGTGGCTGAAATAAGAGAACGTGAAAAGTATTACGGTCGACATTGATGCTTGTCTCTTCCCCAGACATCCCATATTTCTGTATTATCATGTCATCATGCCTCTCAACGTGCTTAGTTTTTTTCTATGAAGATAGTTTTTAACTAAGTGCAGAAATTGCACAACACTCAACACATATGTTTCAAAACCACTATCACTGATAAATGTTGTTATCTTTTTTGGTGAACTAGTTAAATGACCTTAGAGCTTATGTATAAAAAGAGAAATCCTAATTTAAGTACTACATGGAACTCCATATATTAGGTTGGTGCAAAAGTAATTGCGGTTTTGGCATTTATTTTATTTTACTTTATTTTTTTATTATTATTTTTTTGCATTTATTTTTTAACCTTTTAAACCACAATTACTTTTGCACCAACCTAACAGAACCTCAACAATCAAAAAGCAGCTACCAATGGAATCTTGTCATTCCTCAGAGAGAGTCTTTCGAAGCAGAACAGAACCACAGGAATTCGTTCTGCACTGGTAACTAGTCCCACATACTATTTCTAAGCAGTTCATTCTGTAAACGTTTTTCAGTGAGCGGGTAGGAGATGGAAATGGAAGAGTTCATCTGCTAAGCCTAAGGCAAATGGACGTATGGACCATTCTTCTGCTCCATACATTGGATGCTCTTATTCTTACTTAGGAGGATGGAAACCTAAAGCACAGAGAAGTTAAGAAACAAAACTAGGGGCATTTACATACTGATGATGGAGAAAACATCAGTATGTCCCTTCTCAGGAATGCTGGTGAGTTAACAAGCGTCTACTTGGAGCGAGAGAGAACATAAGAAATAGCAATTAACTTTGAAAGAGATCTGACTAGACAGAAATGTCATACCCTTTAAAATATTTCAAGCCACTGCCTTTTCAAACTGTCAGTTTCCTTCCTTTTTTGAAAATATAGATTTAATAAATAGCAAATGACAAAGTCAAACAAATGTCAGCTTCTTGGGCTAAATAAGGTATTTTCTAAACCTGCTCAGACAAACCCAATAGATCTCTGTTACAAGAAATCATATTCTATCATAAATCGTTTATATATAAAAATTTGTTTTTTTTCTTCTTTTTAAACCATTGATATACTGTGTTGTAAGAAACATTCAAAAACCATGCATGTACTGATAATGCATTTAATGGTTTGCCACATATGACACTAACTTGAGTATTAGAGAGAGAGGGGAATACGAAACAGGAATTTCAGCCCTCACAGACTTTCAGATCTAACTGGGATATGCACACATATCGACAGAAAATTCAATTAAGAAAACACAGATAACTAAATGCACGATGAGGTCTTAAAAGAAAAACTTTATCGATTCAAATATTCAGAACCCATTCCCAGGGAATTACTTGAACTTTTTCTCCCTGTTCTTGAGAGTTGATGACAAAAGCTTGATTGCGTCCCACTTTGCCAGGACAGAAACCAACAATAACAACCAATCCCTTACTGAGAGCTTACTTTCTGCCAGGTGTTCTGCAAAGCCACATGCCATGTATGTATGAAACCATTCTAGCCTCAGCAAGAGCCTGTGAGCCAGGAATGGGACACCCTGGGTCCCAAAGGAAGAGCACAACGCACGAGATGCTTACTTACCTGAAGTTCCCACGTGTCCTGAGTCCCAGAACCGGGATTTCAAGAGTGAGGTTGCAGAGGCTCCTCCTTACCCCTTTCTAATAATCTGGAGCAGAGGAGCCAAGATAGACAGACAGGGAAAAGAGGGTGATGGCATTTGTATCTTCAACAGGTCCAAGCTGGGGCTCCAATGGTAGTTTTGTCAATAGCAAGTAACCACAAGCAAACACCCAAGTGTGTGGCATGACTTTAAATACTAAATGGATAAGACCATACCTTCTTCACACATTAGGATAAGACCATGCCTTTTTTAGGAGTATCTAAGAGACTGTGAAAACAATCTGAGAGAGAATAGGAACCACCGCTCAGAACTCACTCCTGGTTCCCATTCTCTCTCCGGGGAAAAGCCAGAAGACCTGGTAAGGGGTAGCAAGGCCCCCCAGGATCTGGACGCCCCTTCTGTCTCTGACGTCATCTCCTAAAATGCTACCCTACACGTACTGCCCCTGCAGCCTCCTTGTAGTACTTGTAGGCCCGGTTTCTCAACCTCAGCAGCACTGACACTTTGGACTAGATGGTTCTCTGCCATAGGGACTGTCCTGTCAATTTTATTTCCCATAAAATCTAGTGATCTTTTCAAAGATTACTTTCCTTCTGGTGGGATGTTTAGCGGTATCCCTGGCCTCCACCCACCAGATGACCGTGGCACCCATCCCCCAAAGTCGACAACCAAAATCTTCTGACGTTGCCCAGTGTTCTTTGAAGGCCAAAATCACCAAGCTGAGAGCATTGGCTGCCAGTCATGCTTCCACCACTGATTGGAACCCTGGAAACCTCTCCCCTAGACATCCATGGGCTCCTGCATTTCTATCAGAACTTTGCTCAGAAACGGCTTTTTCAGCGAAGGTGTCCCTGGAAAGCCTATTTAAAATGGAACCACCGGCCCCAAGCACTGCCTAACCTAATTTCTGCTTTATTTTCCCCCACATCACCAGTCACTTTTTAATATGTTATATTAAATTAATTTATTTTGTGTATCTGTCTCCCCTCTCTAAAATACAGAGGGTGCCAAAAAAATTGATACACGTTTTAAGAAAGGAAAACTGTATTAAAATTGTGATTACTCAATATATACCGATAAAAAAGATGTATAGCAGTCACATTTGACTTCTGCTATTACAAGAGGTGCTCAAAGTGGTTACCGTCAGCATCCAGACACTTCTGATTACGGCGAACTACTGCTTGAGCAACGTCGACCAAAGTGTCCACTTGTATACAATTTTTGGCACCTCCGGTATAAATTCTATGGCAGCAGTAGGTTGTGTCTGTTTTGTTGGAGATTAGAACCTCAGCCCTGAGAACTGAGTCTGTTGCTCTGTAAACATTTGTTCAATAAATTAATAGTCACCTGAAGAGCTGACCATACACACCGCCTCCTTTCCAAAGGACCCTACTTAGTGAGCGAACATTAATTTCTGAGCTCAAAGTCCAGATTTTATGTAATTTTGTTCTTTTGTTTTTGTTCTTCTGTTAAGAATGCTCAAAGCCTGTTGCCCTTCTCCACCAATTATAACAGGAACTTGTGTCATAAATATTTTATATGCTGATCTCCCCAGTTTCCTCTTTATTTTGCTACCCATAATTCCTTTTCTTCTTTTACCTATTATCTATCCATCAATCTATTAATATATCTATCCATCTATCATCTAGCTATTCTATCTATTTGTCTATCTTTCCATCTAGTTTATCTATCTATCTATCTATCTATCTATCTATCTATCTATCTTACTACAATCCAGTCATTCATCATTCTGTCATGCTATATATCTCTTTAAGATGCATTAAACAATTTAGGGGACGTGAGACTTGGTAATACATGTTCTTAATCAAAAAGAAGATTTTTAAATGCTAATCTCAATTTAAAAAATCTGATATTTTAATTCTGAGAGAATTTTTCTTATTTCTTCAAAATGTACACATCAGGAAACAAAGGCTGCACCAAATACATGTCTCATACTTAAGTTTAGATAACATGGTTCTTTGTGAAAAACTCATAATTTGTTTTTCTATTTGTTTTCTATGAGGAATAGTATTCTTCTAACCACTCCTGAGTTATTATGGCATTTCTAACAAACTTGAAGGTTTCTGAGGTTTGGCATGGAAAATTTTATCACTGAAACTACACTTATGTTGAATCCAATTCTTCCTGAGCCAAATAATTATTTGCAATCAAACATATTACTGTTAATGCATCCTAATGATAGGGATCTAGAAAGTCAACGATCTGTGTTCAATTTCCTACCACACTAATAGATACTTAGATAAGAAATGTGAGCCAATGAGACCAACCAGAAAGCGCAAAGTGATAATCTGATCACTTCCCTCTCCCAAAGCAAAGGTGCTGTTTGTGAACAAGAACAGAGCTATTTATAGCTGCTCAACTTCAAGACAGTTATATTAATGTGGGTGATTAACACAAAGGCCACCATCAGGAAAAGAGCAATGAATACAAATGCTGTACTGTAATCAAACTTTGCAATGGTCGGTTCATTCTTTCTAATTTCATTGTTTCCACTAATAGGATCCATTTCCCCAAAATAGCCTTTTTAAGAATTAAATTTTAATGTGTATTCAAGGTTCCATTTATCTCAAGTATCACTGTCATAAAAATTTGGACAAATCAATAAACATTAACTTAATTAGCTGCTTTTATGGGGTGTAGCTCTAAAATTAAGATGAAACTAGTTTGTTACCTATGTGCTTAGATGTCATCTTTATAGTCTAGTACAATTATTCAAAGTGCAACGGAAGAATACTAAATACTATTTACAGAAAAATTCCTCTTGGTGATAGTTTAAAATGAATTATTTGGAATAACAATGGTGATTAATAATTATAACACTAATATGTAATATATTCTAGGTGTGCTGTGTACCAGGGATTCAGTTACCTAGCTCATTTAGTCCTCACGATAACTGTATTAAGTACAGATTAGGATCTTCTCCGCTCTTCCACTAAGAATGTAAGGCTCAGCAAGGTCATCAACTTGGCAAAGCCAGCCCCCGCTCTAAATCTGTCTTACCCCTGAGCCTATGCTCCTCACCACCAGGTCACTCCACCCCCCTAGCAGCTTCCCACCAGCCACCGACAGGTACAGACCCAAGGTCACCCACCTTTGACCTCCTGTGGGAGTACATACTCTCAGGTGGGTACTCAAGCCACGCCAGTACGTAACATACCCGCATCCTTCCAATCCCATCCCTACTGCTGACAGTTTCCCTAAGGTCCCATGCATACATCGAGCACCTGAATCCCTTTCTTTTTGCCTTTGTTTATATTTTCTCCACCTTCTCAAAATATTTTTCTATTCTTCTGACTTGATTCCCTGTCATTTACAAAGCTCTCCCTACCTGTTAAAAATTCACATGATTAGATTTCCTCCTCTGACATTCTAAATGCCACGCAAAATGGCAATTTACTCAAATTGGTGGTTGTATAAAGAACATTTTCCGATCGTTTTATATCTATCAATTTTATTTCCCATAAAATCCTGTGATCTCTTCAAAGATTACTGTTCCTCTGGTGGGTGCACAAATAATTAACAGCTAAACTGAAAACATACTTTAACTTGACAGTTTCCTTTTGCAATTGAATTGAAAGAATTAAATTATACTACAATGCTACTAAAAACTCTTAAAAACTGAGATATAATACAGTCAAAGGATTTAACAGATGAAAACGATTCTACTCTTAGCAGCTATCTGATTAAAATTCTTAGAAGACGTGTACAAGGCTTAAAGTTTTCTTATATACAAAGTAGTTCCTCAAACAATAATTTTATGAATTAGTAAATTGAAACATCAAAACTACTTCCTAAGTGACTAGGGAAATTTTAAGGGATTAACTAAGGCTGTTTGTGAAAACCAAACTAGAAATTCCCTCAGTACAGGCTGAAAGATCAGAATACTGTTTGATAATTGAACATACTTGATGATCAAGTGGCAGGCTGATAGCGAGCAATTTCAATACAAAAAAAGGAATGCCTCCTTTCTATTAAAGAAAACTCAAATTAGAAGTTTCCAGAAAACATCGTTTTGGATTATAATAAAAGTCAGTTCCACCACGTTGATACCATCATGGTACTTTTAGCTTTTGTTGTAAAAATAAAGATTCTTGAGCTTCCTTTTTGACATATGCCATGAAGAACGTTTTTTTCAGATGCTCTTGATATTCCTTCAAAACCGACACCATGTTGTAGATCTGTCTTGATTCAAATCTTGGATTTATCCACATTTATAACTTATCCACGTGGATAACTCCCACTTGGGCTCAAGGTCCTGCAAATGGTGGATGGCTGAATGTAAAGAAATGATCTATCCATCCTCCAGAACGCACGGAAGGACTGCCTGTCCCCTGGGACCAGATCAAGCCCTCCATCCATGACACACAGGCTACATTTTACCTCTGAGCTACCATATGACCCAGCAATCCCTCTTCTGGGTATCTATCTGAATAATTTGAAAACAGTTATTTGTAAAGGCCTATATATCCCTATGTCACTGCAGCATTATCCATAACCTGAGGGTCCTTCAACTGAGGACTGGATATGAAGATGTGCTACATATATACAATGAATAACACTAAGCCATAAAAAGTTGAAATATTGCCATTTGCGACAACTGGATGGACTGTGAGAGTACCGTGTGAAGTGAATTAAATCAGATGGAATAGGACAAGAACCATATGATTTCACTCATGTGGGATATAACATCAAAAGCAACAACAACAAAAAACAAACAAAACAAACTCATAGACACAGACAACAGAAGGGTGGTTACCCGAGGGAACAGGGTTAGGGAGGGATGAAGAAGATAAAGGGGGTCAAATATAGGGGACAGAAGAGACTAGACTTTGGGTAGTGAGCACACAATGAAACATACAGATGATGGATTATAGAATTATACACCCCAAACTTACATAATGTTATTAACCAATGTTACCCTAATAAATTTAACTTATAAAAAAGAGTTCCCAGAACCTGTAGTTCAGATAATGAGACAATCTTAGCAAAGCAAGCATCTGAAAGCTTGCTTTTCAGCAGCACCTGATGCCTTTCTTTGCATAAACCCTGTGGCACACAGAGCGGCCCACACACTATTATAGAGGGAGAATTTATACAATGGAAAAATGGAAAACCCACATCTATGGCTCTCAGCCTATTTCAAAAACATAAAGCCATTTAACATGGGTAAGATATCCAGGTTCCTGAAACTGCCTGAAAGAAACCTAGCATTACTCAGGTCTAATCACTGGGATGAAATATTCAACTTCTATGTTGTTTAATTTTCACAGAGAAATAGAAATACTATGAAACATTGGGTCTTGCTGCTACGTCTGCCCTTTGGAGCAGGTACCGAGTGTTTGGTATGTGCCAGGAACCGGGCTGAGTGTCAGGAAGGGAAGATGAAGAGACGTGTCTGCACCCTCAAGTGAGACAACCTAGCTGGGGCGATGAGCATAGCATAGTGAGAATCTCTAGATTACAACTATGAAGGAAGAGCTAGGGAAAAACAGATGGGGGAGAGTCAGGCAGACATCACTGCAGAGGGACATAGGAGCTGAGACACAGGAAGGACAGAAAAGGGCAAAGGGCGCTCCAGGTCAGGAAAGCAGTGGTGGCCACAGAGCCATGAACGTGCTAGGTGTGTGCCGAAGTAGCTGCAACCAGTTTACAAGGCACCTTTGTGCTAATTAGTAAAAGATGTCCCCTCTGGATGGATGTGAGAGGACTGCTTGTTGAGAGCAGGAAACAACTGTCTAGACCAGAGCCCTGCCTTCAGGATAGTCTAGAATATAACTGGAGCCTTGTTTACAGTAAGTCCTCACTGAACATTGTTGATAGGTTTATTGGAATTTTGGTGAAACGTATAATAAAACCAATATTTACCATAGGCTAATTGCTATAAATAAGAGTTAAGTTCCTGTGGCATCTCATCAACGTTATAACGAAACGACGTTCTTCGAGGACGTTATATGAGAAGTGACAAGGCTTGTGGTCAGCTGCAAAGGTTGCAAAAAGTTTTAAATTCAAGGCGAAGGAGTCTGAACTAGATTGCAGGCAATGAGAAATCACTGAGGTTGACAGTTCAGAAGTGACCTAATCAGGGCCATGTTTTTGAAAGGTAATTCTGTGGGCTACAGGGGGAATAGACTAGAGTTGGAGGAAAATGAAGTGAGAAAATCCAGTTAGTGACATCGCCTCAATCCAATGAGACGACCAACGTCTAGACCGTGGCAGTGGTCCCAACTGAGTAGAAAAAGAAGGGGATAAGTAATGGCACAAGAGATTGCAATAGGGACAAAGGACAGATTTAGTGAGAAATGGAAGACGCAGTGGTTGCCTTCGGAGTTCAAGATCCCAAAGGCAGTTGCATCCATGTGCTGAGGTTAAGATGGGGAATATTTAGGCTGGAATTTATGATTGGTAGTTGTCCTGGCCACAGCAAGGGGGTACAGCAGTATGACGGTTTTCAGCAATCAACCAGTGTTCAGTGACAGGAATATTGGACGATGAAATGATGAAAAAGTTGTGACAAATGCAACTGGACAGGAAGAAGAATTGTGGGAAATCCAGGCTTCGAGAGATGGGATACAAACCCCTATCTGCCACATAGTGAGAGACATGACAGACATGAATTAGATATTTCTGGGTGTCACCTCTTTAATCTGTCAAATGGGATTAATGATGTCTTCCTCATTGGGTTGATAGAAGGCAGTGGTAGGCCAACTGTGACCCCCGGGCCAGATCCAGGCTGCTGTCAAGCTGTACTGGAATTCAGCTAGGCCCATCTGTTTACGTGTTGTCTGGGGCTGTGTTCACACTACAACAGCAGAGTTGGGTGGTTGTGACAGAGATCTTATGGTCCACGAAGATGGAAATATTTACTATTTGGCCCTTTCCAGAAAATGTTTGCCGACGTCTGTTGTAAGGGTTCCTATGAAAATCCCCAAGCTCCATGGATGTCACACAGCAGATGCTCAATATAAATTCCTTCCCTTTGAGGAAGGTCATACTAGTTACTAAAGGGACTAGAAAATGTAGCCTTTACTTCACGACTGGGCTACAGGGAACAAGGTTCTTTTTTCCTCCAGGTTGTGAGGGGAGCAGTACTGCTAGAAAAGAACTGGTCTCAGAATCAGAAGACAATAAGAACATTTTGATGATATTAGGGAATCCGTTATAGCTACATGTTGCAGAGGACTTGGAAAACAGAAGCGAATGTCGTCTTGTGACAAAGCATCTGTTACTGTATCAGGTATTCAATTAACCACAGTCTCTTCCCCAGAGTCAGATTTCTGCTCAAAACAGAAGGCTCTGGGGATAGTGACAATTATTATGAGGAGTGAAAGCAAAACCAGCTTATTGGCACAGCCAGAGCTCACGGATTAAGGGAGGGCCCAGGGCATGTGAGGATTCAGATGGTTTCAAACGGAGAAGGAAAATACTATTTGATACCAATTTAAAGAGCCTAGAAAAAAACTCTACCTACCCTCAGACTCTGATCCTTTGGCTAAAAACAAATGGCATATATAAGTTAAAGACAAAATGAAATCCGGATTTTTTTGGTTTATTTACCTTCTCTAATGTGGACTCTTCACCACATTCAATGTCATCGAGATTTAAGTAATGTTATCTCCTGAAAAAAATTAGAACCAGGCTAAAGACAAATGTACAATCCAACTGGAGCCGAAGAAATCCAACAGAAAACCAGTAGTGTTTATGTACAGCATGGTGACTATAATTAGTATACAAATTGCTAAGAGAATAGATCTTAAAAGTCCTCAAAATAAGAAAAAAAATGTATGGTGATGGATGTTAACCAGACCTATTGAGGTGGTCATTTTGCAACATATACCAATATCGAATGCCTAGAACTAATGTAATAAGGTTGTATGTCAATCATACCTCAATAAAAAATTAGTTATCCAATGAAGTGTAACCAAAACATCCCTGATGAAGAGGGCTCTTGAAGGACACAACAGGGCCATATGTGAAGTGGGTTGGGGAACAGGGTTTCTTTTGCATCCTTTGGAAGGGCTGACTCAGGTGGTGGAGCTGAGAAGCAGGTGTGGACGGAAGAATAGGGGAAGGTGAGCCTCCTCAGACAGAGAGAAAAGAAGAGCTTGAAAAAGTAATGAAGATAATTTTTCATGTGGGCTGAGTTGCAATGAGAAAGGCATTAGGATATTTTCAAAGCACCCACCGCTGGCACTGCGGTGCCCTGTAGAACCATTTCGATACTGAAAATACCTGATGAGGCCATCTCACCGCAGCCAGAACAGAATGTCTGGTGAACAGCGGAAAACTGTCATCTCATCTTTCGGCTCAATTTTAGGCGTATGCATCCAAGTACAGCCGGGGAGGAACGTCATCAACGTCATGGCATATGCCAGAAAATTCAACAAAGGCAAGTGAATGCAGGACCCAAGACAATTTTTTCAATTATTATCATTATTATTATATATACAGTGAAGTGAACAATTCTGCCCACACAGATCTCTCAATGTAGCTTTCAGAAGACTTCTTTAGTGATAAACAGTAACAGTAGCCCTTAAAACCAGAAATCAGCCCCAAAAGGAACGGATGTAGCATGAAACCTCAGCGACATCTGCCTACTTCGAGGCATCTCTATGGACCCAGCAGGACTCCAGTTCTTATCTGGGACTGCAAGTGGCCTAATGAATGTGCCAGCTGTTGTGTTTCTGTGTTGTTGACTGTTCCTCCCCCGCCTTTGCCCTGCTCCTTCTACCTCCTGGCTGTCCAGAAGGAGCCGTGTGTGTGTTCTTCACATAACATGCCATGAGTTCAGTCTCCCAGGCAATGACGTAAAAGGACTTGGCTAGTCTGTGGAGGTTTAGCTTGGAGATAGGTTTTTTTTTTCTTTTCTTTTCTAAAATATATACTCCATGCAGACTAACTTCTAGATTGAAGCCTAGAAGAAATGGGGTATAAGAAAATAAAACAGGTAAGATAGAAAACATTGGGTTTGATGAAAATGTCTCAAACATTCTGTTCTTGAGCTCCAGTAGTCCGTTTCCCGATCAGTGTGTCTCTGCTTTCCCCAAAAGGCTGCCCTAAAAATGCACCACTCTTTGTCCACTTGGTCTCATTTGATCAGGGAGAGAAGGGTGAGAAAAGAGGAGGCGATTTATGTAAAGCTCACCTCCTCTTTTGCCATCGGTCCTGGTTTTACTGAGAATGGCCTGGTTAACGCCTTTTGTCCTAGACTAATTATTAACAACATTTCCTTTCACTCTTGAAAAGTGTCCTCTTTGGACAATAAACTATATGATCACCTGACATGTGAAGAGTTTTCTAAAAAAGAAATTATTTAAGACTCATGCACTTTTCATTTCCTCTTTGCTTCTTGGTTACATTTGAAGAGGACCAGTCTTCATTTTCAAGCAATTTTTCCATCTCTTTTGAAAAATCATTGGTTTCCATTAATATTAAAGGAAGACATTCAGATTCCTTTCAAGCTTGAGTTTTAAACCTCAATAAGCAATTATCATTTTGAAAGTAAAAAAGAAAAAGAAAAACTGAGTTCTTTCTACGTTATCTAATGTTATCACAAAACAGAGTACATTGGCAAGTATTGAAATAATCTGGCTTTGAAAAATCCATGTACACTACTTTGGTTATTAACAGATTTGTTTATTTCAAGTGAGAGACGTTCAACAGGGAATGATGTACTGTTTTAGGTAAGCATAAGTATTATGAAGGAATGGCCACAATATTTAACACTCCACTTTGGAAGACTCTAGAAAGTTTTGAATAATATTTTAGATTAAGTGCTTTATCATTATCTCCCATTTAAAAAAAAAAGAAGAAAAGAAATTCCAAATGCTAAGAGTTTATAAGGTCATTGCTATGGTGCATATGCCTGGACCTTGATGGCCTTTCCATATTATTTCCTTTTAAGCATTTATGTTCTCCAGTGGAATCTTGCCCTGAAAGTTTCATCTAATAATTGCAGGAAAGTACAGTCAGGTAACTTCTTTGATTCCTCAATGAGATTGTTAGTCATTGCCTCAGCCATATTTATTTATACTGTTACTGTTTAACTTACTTCCAAACATGTTAGAAAGTATGTGGGTCACCCTTGTAAACTATCAGTTAGTTGCCTTGGAATGGAACATGAGAAGATGCTCTTTCTAATGTCACTATTCTTTTCACTTTTACTAGTGCTTTTATATTTACAGAAATGCTTAGCATATAGAAGGAAATGAAATAATCTCTTACCAGAAAACCTGTTGAGATGCAAATGTTTGCTATGAATGTGAAATTAGCCAATTTATTGAATATTAAATATTCCTTTACAAAATATGAATATTTATTGAATGTTAACTATTACATACATTGACTCATCAGAATAAAAAGCTTTGGACAGTCCGTTTATTTTGATTCCTCTATACTTCCTCTTGTTCCACAAAAGAGGGAGCTTATTAGAAATGTATACACTAATAATTCAAATAAAATAACAATAAAAGAATTCAAAGCAAAAAATAGAACTAGAAGAAACATTTTAAATTATTTTATTATAGGGAATACTTCATTTTTTGCAAAATATTTTGAATAATTTTAATTAAAAATGACAATCTTACAATGTAAAATAGAATTGAATTTCATAAACAAAAATATGTGTTCATGATTAGAAAAATTTACCTCTCTGGCCTTAGAGAACATTGCCCCAAATTAAGAGTCATTCTTAACTCAGAGACTGTCTGTATATCCTTAATGAATTGACCATTCTGATGAAGAAAGACATTTCAAAATAATTAACAAAATTGATTCTAAAAGAATTACTGGAGCAAAAGTTCGTTTTTGATCAAAGCATGATTACATAGAAAAGCCTCCAGCTGCTAGTATATCGTTCACAAAGTAATTTTAGATTACAATAGATTTTTTTCCAGTTCTGGAATGGATTTAACATTGGTGGTTTTATTCTATTTGAGAATAACCTCAGAGTCTCATGACATTTAATAATCTGTAATGTGCTGAGGCATAAATCTGAATTCTGTACAATGTAAGATTGGTCTGTAGGAACTAGTAACTTTGACAGTGAGTGAGCTTCGCTGGCCTCATCCAATTTGGCTTTTTTCTCCTTATTGACATATATACCCGCTTTCATTAAATGTTCCTGTATTTTATAGGGGAGATTATATGGTATGGTAGAAATTGGTGAAGCTCTCTCAGGATACATCCCTCATTAAAAATATCCTATCCAGATGTGCTAAGAGTGACAAGCCTTTTAAGGTAGCAGTCAGCCTGGAAGTATTCTTGCCGACCGGCAGCCTAGTGGTCATTGAAATCCTTCCTACCTCTGCAGTGGAACAGAGAAGGATAAAGCTGTCCCCAGGCCGTGGCAGCATGTGGACATCACAGGCAAACTGTACTTCCTGTGTTTCTCAGCAGCATTCAGCCCTTCAGCCGTCTTACTCTTTCCTCGCATCTCCTGAAATGCAAGTGGATGATGACTTTAGAGTTTCCAATCAGAACTTTGAAGGCCTGGAGGAGAAGGACACTTCTCTGTGATTGCTACCGTGTTTCCCTGAAAATAAGACCGGGTCGCATATTATTTTTTGCTCCAAAAGACGCATTAGAACTGATGGTCCGGCCAGGTCTTATTTTCGGGGAAACACGGTACCTATACTAGCTTTGTTCGTGTGTGTGTGTGTGTATGTGTGGGTGTGTTACCTCTTACTCATACACACTGCGCCTCTCCATTAGAGCATATTCTAACAACCCACCTGCACAAAACTGCAATGACCTTCAACCTATATTTGGTAATCTAGGCTACATGTAACCTTGTCATCCAAATACGACAGCGCGTTCAGAATATAAATTTTTGTGATAACCTGATCAGGCAGAAGTCCTGGGGACTGCTCATACGATCTAAGAAGAGCAGGAAAAAATATTTTTTTGAGTCTGCCAGGATTTTGTTTCGGGGGGACGCGCAAAGTCATGGCCAGCCTGGATTTCATGCTTTTACTTGTGTCGTGAGTCACTTCTGAGACAACCACCAGTGGTGAAAATACCACTTTAAATTTAAACAGCTTTCTGGCCCCCACCATAGCAGTACCAAGGACAGCCAAGGAATCCCGCCCAGCTCCGACTGGGGTTACTTGGTGGTGGTGCCCTTTGCTGAACAAACCTCAGGATACCTGCACATGAGTGAAAGAACTCCCACCTTCTAATCGCTGTTTTATCTCTAATTGATGTAAAACCTAGAGTGCGACTTTGGATAGTGGAGTGCAGTTGTTTTAATCTGGTGGCACCTAAATTAAATCCTCAACTAAATGTGTGCCTCAAATTAGATATAAAAAAAAAATCAAATTTTAGTTTAATTCTTAGAATCACCTCTGTCTTTGGCAATGCTTTGTATAGAGGTTATGTAACTCGTACATACACTGGTGTCCGAGCATATAGTTTCAACCAGAATTTCGTTGAATTGAAAAATAATTCAGTGCCACTAAGTATAATGTATAGCAACAGATTTGTGCTGTGATATATTAGAGATATTTCATTCATATAATGGTAATTTCCACTTTGGGAAACTAGCAAGAGGTCCTGTGTAATATCCTTAAGGTAACCAACCTGTTCCATTCTGGTGCAGTTTTTAGTTGAGAGGCAGAAAAACATTGGTAGGCAATCTTGTTTTTTAAAAGGTGATAATTTGTTATGCCACAGATGGAATGAACTACAAATGCAATGAAAGGAAATATGAAGTAGTAGGCTAGAATCTAGTATAACATGAATTTGCTATTACATACTTGCTATGTAAAAAAGCCAGCACATTTTATTATATTTCTTAAATGAGTTCTGCAGGTGTGAAAATTGTTGTATTATATAAGTAAAGTAACTGCATTATGAGTATATTAAAATTCAAAGCAGAAATCTGTTTGAGCACTGGTCTTAATTTTTCAAACTCTAGCTCAGGAGCCATTATAAATATTTTAAATTGCATGGGGTGTTTACAAAGTGCTAATCACACACACTTTTTTTTTTCCAAAGTGCTGCATATACATTATGCATGAGGTACCTGAAAGGGTAGCAGACTGTTTTGATAGGCATATTTGAACAATACATCAGGTACGGTTCTGCGCTTAAAGAAATATTACATTACAATTAAAAAAATTGTCTTGGGTCCTGCATTCACCTGTCTTTGTTGAATTTTCCGCATATACCATGACGTTGATGACTTTCTTCCCCGGCTGCACTTGGATGCATACGCCTAAAATTGAATCTGAAAACTAGATGACAGGTTTCTGCTGTTTACCAGACATTCTGTTCATTCTGTTCTGGCTGCGATGAGGTGGCCTCACCAGGTACTTTTAGTATCGAAATGGTTCTACAGGGCACCATTGGAGTACTGCTGGGTCCACAGACATCCTTCGACATAGGGAGATTTCGCTGAGGGCTCACACTGCATGTTCCTTTTGGGGCCTATTTCTGGTTTTAATGGCTACTGTTATTGCTTATTACTAAAAAAGTCTTCTGAAAGCTACACTGAGAGATCTGTGTGGGCAGAATTGTTCACTTCACTGTATATATAATAATAATGACAATTATATATATATGCACACACATACACACATAACGTGAAAGTTCTGCTTCTGGACTAAAAGGAGATCATTTATGGCTCTGTCCCAACACCTTTCTTTTTTCATTCAAAACATTAGAATAACTGATCCATAAGCCATAAATAGAATAAGAATGTTATGCATTCTGTTCCCCTGGAGGAGTACACAGGAGTTCTTGTTTGATTTGGATTCATTTTCACTTCACTATTTCCGTGACTTGGAAGGCAAACACTGTAATTCGGCTAGAGGAGGGAGTGTGGTTCTCAAGGAGTCCTCACCGGTAGGGCACCCAGGCAGACACCACCCCTGGGAAACTCATGGCTTTGACCTTTGGCTCTCCTGAGGGTTGCAGTTCCAGGGACAGAGGCTGGACCTCTGCCACCATCAGCTTCCCTCTCGATCCAAGGATGACTAAGGTCTCCTGACCCTCTTCATGCTTGCTTTAGGTGCCATGCCGTGCCATGCCAATGGTGACGGTCACGTGGGTGGCTGTGGAGGTAATGAGCTAGGGGCAGGACACACGGTGATCTCCTTCCTCCGTCCCATGCGTTTTCCATGGGAGCAATGCCCCTGCAAGGGGAGAAAACGGCCTCTTGTGGGGAGGGCCAAAAACAATCTTAGATGTTACAAGAGTTTGTAGCCCTCCAAATGCCGCCCTACCTGACAAAATCTTATTCCTTAGTATTTCTTTTCTCTCTTTAGGGAGAATTCAAATTTAATTTTTCTCCTTAGGGGGCTATTCATGAAAAAACGTTGAGAAAAAATTCTCCAATCAATCATTGTCCCTCTCATGAGGGAAGGAGGGGTCAGTGAGGGTGGGAGGAAAAGGGAGGAGGAGAGAATAGGGAAAAAACGGATGAGGATGAGAGAGGAGTCCTTGGGTAAATAAGTGTTAGCTATGGATAAGTAGTGAAATGGAGGAGAAGGAAGCAGATAATAAATAGTGCCCCCCACCGACCCTGGATCCTGCCCAACAGGGTTTCCAGGGATCTCACTGTATCGGTTCCTGTGAACAGAAATGTCTTCCTGCAGATTTGCCTCCCGCTGTGCTGATCCAATAAGGGCTGCTTCCACTCGAGATGAGCCTCTTGGCTGGCAATGTTCTTCACGCCACGTCCACTTATGTGCCAGGTTGAGGCTCGCCTCAGAAGGCTCAGCCGTTCCTCACTGGGTTTGCCTGAAGACTGGTTGACTTCCTTTGTCCTTGACCTTCTTCAGAGCTCCAGAATGAGAGCCGGACTGTACTGAGGAGTCCATCTAGTTCCTTTCGGCTCTCAGGCGGGCTTTGCCCTTCCTGGTCATTGTTTCCTTCCAAAGGCTCCTGATACCGCATGACATGGCACCCATTCCCTTAAATGCTTTCAAACACCTCTTAACGGAAGTCACTGTATGTAATTTTTAAAGAGGAATAGCTACTGCAGTTCCTCTGGGAAGAGGCCAAAGAAAAGAGAAAAAAATGTTTCCAATCCAAGGGCTGACTAAATTGCCCTGGGTTGGAAAAGGTACAAGATCAAGTCAGATTCCAATTCACTGCCCAGGAAACTGGCAGCCAGTTAAACCCATTGCCTCCCCAGCACGTTCTTAGGAAAGGCATACCAGAGCCAGCATGCCACGTCATGGTAACCCAGCGATTAGTGCCAGCCAGCCCTAGGACCCGTGGGGTGGGCCCCACATTCACAAGTAGCCTCATGTGTAAACTTTATACACTATCTCTACTAAGGGTATATATACAGTCACCAAGCTACACTGACGAGATTGAAAGAAGACTGTCTATCACACAGATATAAACTTGCGTTGCATTACCAGATCACACCATGCCACAGAATACTATGAAACAATCATTTCTATTAGCCCTGTCATTATTTTGTGAAAAATACAATTATATTTCATGGTATATAGTGTGTGTGTGTGTGTGTGTGTGTGTGTGTGTGTGTGTGTAAGAATGTTATTTTGTTAAATATAGACATTTCAAATATACCACACTTTTAAACTCCATTTTGGCATTGCTTTTCACTTACTCATAACAGAAAGTCACAGAAGTGACACCAAAAAGCATGCTCTGTAAGAGCAAAATTGTTATTGTCAAGATCACACCCAAGGACAAAGTGTGACAGGTCACTCGGCCTTGCAATAACTTTGTGTATCATCCTGAATGCACAAGCATAGGCTGAAGAATTATTACTTGATTGATTATTGAGTATTTATTCCATGTTAATAAATAGCTCTTTTCACTCACTGCGGAATATTTGATAGAAAAGGTCAAGTTTTTCCTTCTCTACTAGGGATTTGGCAAATAATCTCATAACTTTTATACTTTATTACAGAAATATTATAGATAAATTATAAAACGCAGAACCACCAAAATATTTTCAAGGATGTGAAATCCCTGTTTAAACTAAGAGAATATTTTTTAAAGTCTGGAGAGAAGGAAGTGTCTTTCTACATGATTACGTTAATGTGCGTAGTACACACAAACCATTGTATGTATGTTCAACTGAGTTCCGAAACTAAATAAGCAATAAATGGAAAAGGCAACATAAACAGATGTTATCCTCCAATGAGCTCTTACCTCCTAAGCAAGTTAGGAAAACCTGTAGATAACAAGCGTGGCTTCATAGCATAGTAGGACCGCGATGTGACCATACTATTAATAGTGAAGGTGGACAATCAGCCTATTGCAGCTTTAACAAAATTAAGTGTTCCTATGTTGTGAGAGTGCTATTCACACAAACCTAACACTTGCACTCCCCTCACCAAGAATTATTCCAGAGAAATAACAAGTTACAGGACTTGAGAAGAGTACAGGAAAAGGTAGTGGTTTACATAAGACATCATACAGAGCTGTTTTTAAAAGGTTCCAAACCCCAGACAAATGAACAATACTTTCACTAAACTACTATGTAATCAAATGTAAATGATTTCCATAATATTTCACCATTCAAACAGAGAGGAAAACGCAGACACTTAAATAAACAAACACAAATCCTTTATGAAAATTCAGTAAAGAACCTACTTAGTTTAGTCAAGTTTCGTTTAGCTTAATAGTTTGGAAAAAATTATTAATAACTACATAAAAATTTCCAAACCAATATCCTTAGCTGCTTGGTATAGTTTATAGGTAGATACCTTATTTGTGTATACATAAGTTGAAGGAAGTTTAAATAATCTGATGCATAGGGGTATATAATGGTATATTGTAATAAGCCATTGTCAATATTACCTTCTTAGACATCAAGAGATCACTGCTTCAGCATTATTCACAGTGGCCAAGACACGGAAACAACCCAAGTGTTCTTCAATAGATGATTGGATAAAGATGTGCTACATATATACAATGGAATATTACTCGGCCTTAAGAAAAGATGAAATACTGCCATTTGCAAGGATGAAATGGATTCATCCATACAACATGGATGACTCTTCAGATTATCATGCTAAGTGAAACAAGTCACACAGAAAAAGTTGAGAACATAAGACTTCACTCGTATGTAGGATATAAAACTGAAAGCAACAAACAACCAAAAAATCATAGATACAGACAACAGTTTAGTGGTTACCAGAGGGTAAGGGGGGTGGTAGAAGAGGGCAAAGGGGGTCAAAATATATGGTGATGGAAGGAGAACTGACTCTGGGTGGTGAACACACAGTATGATATATAAATGATGTACTATTGAATTTTACACTTGAATCCTATATAATTTTACTAACCAATGTCACTCCAATGAATTTAATAAAGAGAAAAAAGAGAGAGAAAAAAAGATAGAAAATACTAGGCTATTGTAGAAAATTCTAATTGTCTTCAGAAGTAGATTTTAAGCAACTACCAAGTAACACATAGTTCTTTGCAAATGAAATAAAAATAATTCGGAGAGAGGGAGGGAGGGAGAGAGGGAGGGAGAGAGGGAGAGAGGGAGAGAGAGAGAGAGAAAGAGAGAAAGAAAGAGAGAGAGAGAGAGAGAGAGAGAGAGAGCTGCTTCTTTTAAAATTTAGGGATTAAATAAACTCCCTCATCTAGGAAATCAAATTATTGGCCCTATTCCATCCTTACCAGAAATTCTTCAGAAAAATATGTTTATATGAATATGTTTTAAAATATTTCCTGTAACAGTTATTCATTTTAGATATGTGTTAATAATGTTGTTATAAGCAAATAAACCACATTAACCTTTCAAATTTTCTTCGATTTAGCTGCTTATTTTTATATACTATTTGGCGAACTCCTTCTGGAGCATGTGGTGGAGCAATGATTTATTCCTCCATTGCATAAAGGCTTGAAAGAGTTAATTTAACACCCAAACTACTCTCTTAAATCCAGAGTTTAAATCATTCGTCTTCAAAATTCACTCCAGATTTTTAGGAGTAACTCAAAAACATAACTAAACCCTTGACATTGGAAAAGAGCAGTTTGGTTTTCTCAAACCAAACCCCACAAATGTAGCAAACCCCACATCTATTTCTTTCTTAACAGGTAAAAACACAAGTAAACAAATTATTCGTAACCACAAAAAGGCCTAGTTGAAATTTTCTATTTGCAACAACATGTACATTTCCTCATTATGTACAACACAAATACCATTTATTTCATTTAGTTCCACGTCTTAGCCGGAAAGTAAAATGCCTTTAGAAGTAAACAAGGTGCCAAACCAGAATATCACGTAGCGTAAGAAGCAGCTTTACGAGCATCTACGTTTAGGTGATTATTTACATTATTTATTTGTCATAGATTATTATGCAGAATCTTAATTTTGAATAAAAAGGTCCATATGGTATTGTATTTCTGTAATCTTTACTGTTTAGAAGACAAGATAATAGAAAAAAACTGTAATTTAAAGAATTAATATGATGACACACTCTTTTCTCTATTTCATGTTCCATTTTCATCTAATATGCACAAAACATCAAAACTACGCTTCTGCAGCTAAAGATGACTTTTTTGATTTTTTACTTATAATATATACTGCAATATAGCTCTAAATATATGGGATAAAAATAGTTTAGAGCAAACCCTCAGAGCTCTAAATAAAATTAGATAAACAGAATCATGCAGTTGAATTAAATACTGAAATTACTGGCAAAAAAATCTACTCAGAGAGTTGGATATAGGCAGGCACAATGGAAACATATGAATTTATGTAGCTTCATTTTAAGCAAACACTTTATGAACTCGCACATACGGTGATACCTCAATTGTGGAAAACATTATACCCCAATAGTCAGACACATCGTTATCAGAGTACAGCTCACAAGGAGATGCATCTGGACACTGACCCATTCTTTACACAGCTTAATGGGATAGCCCCTTGCTCACATGTGGGGCCCCAGCCCTCTGAGCTACAAGGGGTCACACTCTAGTTCCTTTCCCTGCACCTTTAGAGAACCAGTCCAGGAGGCACCCCTTCCACTCTTGATGACAACACCTTGCTTTTACTCAGGATGGAGCCCAGGCCCCAGCCTTCTGCAAGACTCCAGTGCCTGATGGATCTGAGCGAGGGCTTTCTCCTCGGCCTCTAAGTTACCAACACCACACAGCAGGAGGAACCAGACCTCCTCCTTCCTCCCTGGTCCGGGCCTGTTCCTACACAACAGTCTCTATAAAAGAGTGATGCCATTTGATGCCATTACACAGGCAGAATAACTGTACGTAACTACATAAGACTTTTGGAAGGGACTTTTCACTGTCTCTGGAGCCACATTTTGTTCTGTCTTACCCAAACATCTCACACGAAGACAACTGCACTCCCTGGAATGCAGGCAACTCATTTTCAGACCGCGCAGAGCAAAGCAACGCCACGCTTTCCTTACCTTGGCCGCCACGGAGGAGTTGGGTTTCTCCAGCAAGTCCCACAGCTTCTTCCTTTTCTCAGGACAGCAGGTGTTATCGAACTCTTCTCCCTCCCGCTCCCGCATGGTCTCTGCCTCCCGCCTCAGTTCTTCGTTCATTTGCTCCTTCTTTTGATGATACCTGGCTTGGCAACAGGACTCTAGGTAGATTTCATCAATGCCCCAGTAATCCAGCTCTTGGCCGAAAGAGAGAGCACACATTTCTTCCATCATGTGGAGTTTTCCTGTCCGGTAGAAATTTAGGATGGACGTGAAGGCGCCTGGATGCCGATCAAAGAAATACTCGTTCTCGCTGAGGTTGTAGTCGTCGCACACCTCCAGCAGGCTCTCGTGGGTGTTGCAGTCACGGAGCTTCCCCAGACGTGTCCTGGGCAGCCGGTCCAGCGTTCTCCACAGGACCTCGTGGTTCAGGCCCCCCACGTTGATTTTCACTCTCCGTGAGCACGTTTTGCTCCGAATAATGTCCACAGGTTCCGGTGGAAGAGAAAGTGTGGATCTTGAAGTCTTTCGGTTTAAGCCAGGGGGAGCCTTTTCTGCCATTGTGAACGGGACACGGCTGCAGAGCCAGAGTCTTCAAAAGAAGGAGCCGTTGGAAGGTCAGCTACAGCGATGTCCCTCGGAGGCAGGCATTTCCACGGACACACTGGGGGCAGAAAAGCCACAACCATTTGGTTACTTGTGTTTTTCCTAAAGCATTTTCCGGTGCTACGGGGTCGCTCTGTTGTTCATGCAAAACCGGGAGGTACATGTTAATTACTGTGCATTTATGGAGATGTAAACGTTTGCCTTAGGATAGAAGAGAGGAGGAAAAGACAACACAGTGTACTACACAGAAGAGGCTGGGTATTCACTTTCATCCATCTATAGCTGACAACTCCCACGTTTGTCACCAGAGTCTTTCCCAAGCTCTAGACTCAAATATCCATGTGATGATCAACTCTTCCTAGATAAACCACAGACACCTTAAACTAAACTGAGCACACCTCCAACTTGTCCAACCAGTTCCTGTTCCTTCTCCACCTCAGATTTATGACCCCCCCACACATCCCCATGCCCAGCCCCCCAAGCTAAAACTCTTGAGAGATCCTGATCCATCCGTCCTCATCCAAATAAGCACCAATTCCACCTCTTAAACATATTTAAACTCTCCGCCAGCTTTCCCCAGGCCCTGTTACCCCTGAACCATGATGCTGGTTCAAACCCTCTGCATCTCTCGCCTGTATTTCCACGAAACCTCTTACACTGGATCCCAAATTCTGGTTTTGTCTACCTACAACCCATTTTCCACACAGCTACTAGAATGATCTCTGAAGATTCAAACTTGACCTCGCCATGCTTTTAAACCCTACAAAGGCTCATCTTACTGGCAGTATAAAGTCCAGTCAGCCCTACTTGAATTGGCCGACCTCTCCACCCTCACCTCTCCTCTCTCCCTCATCACTGTAATTCCAGCCACCCCAGACTACACGTATTATTCTGTCTCAAGCTTCTGGCCTTTCTTCATGCTGTGTCCTGGGAGGGCCTCCACCCTTCCCACTTTCTTTTGACTAACTGCTGCTTGTTCTTCAAGACTCAACTCAGACACCACCTCCTCCATAAAACCCTCTATGATGCCCCTCCCTTAGGAACATGAAACCCCCTGTGAATGTCTCTTCTATTTCAGCATAGCACAGCAATAACCCTTTTCCCACAGGATTCTAGGTACTCTTGGAGACAAAGATTATCTTCTCTGTTATTATATCCTCATCACTGAGCACAGCGCTTACATATCATGAGGGTTTAATAAATGTTAAATAATGAATCAATTCTTTGTTTTCCAGAAGAAAGCTAACAAAAGATCTAGTAGAGCTAATATTTATGGCCAGAAAAATGCATACCTGGGTTATTTGGATCACGATGTATCTATGTTTATGTTGTGTGTATATGTTTGTGTGGATATAGCATGTCAGAATGTGTGTGTGTGTGTGTGTGTGTGTATGTGTTTGCATTCTTTTGCTCCACAGCTACTTCTCCTATGTATTAATTCCTTAAAATATTACTGTTCTGGTACTCACACTTGTTGATCTAATATTCCTTATTCTTATCTGCAGCAGCAAGTATCTTCTTATGAGATCCTCCCCTATAATGTTTTCCCAGAAATTCACAGAGCTTCAAGCAATGCATCTAAAATACCACTTTTAATGCAAAACACCATTTTTTTCACAAGTCGATGGTTTATACCAAAGGGGAAAGCTTTTAGATTTAAGAAGTCCTTATAATTAGAACTCTCTTTTAAGATACACACCAATTTATGCATATCTCTGGTTTCTCCACTCCCGTAAGTTAAATTTATTTCTCCCTATGGAAGCCAAGTATCCTCTGAAATGAAAATAAGTCAAATTTATGAGAAAAATATAGATGGACTATGTAAGAACTATTTCAAATATAACCCTTAAATTGGGAGTTTTTTCAACGACATAGTCACAGAAATATTTTAAGCACATGCACACACACTCTTATTACAGACAAAAATGCTTATTTTCACAAAATAAAGAAGAGTTAAAATAATTGGGTAACTTAAGTTCTCTGATCCTCAATTTCTTAATCTGCAAAATGAGGGCAATTGTATCTACGTCACATGATGATTAAATGAGATAGTTTATGTGAAGTGCTCGCCACCGGGAGGTATAGCTGAATAGAGTCGGAAAATTCATATTTCTCCGTTAAGTGTGGTTTCCAATTACTGAAAGAAAACTAAGATTAAAAGCTATACTAGTGTCTACTAAATAAATGCTAGCATTAAATTTTTTCTTTATGCATACATTCTATCTTCTGAAGTGGATTATAAGCTTAGAAGGCCAAGAATTGTTGGTCCCAGCTTTTCTTTACTGAGCACTGTACGTACACACGACAGGTACCGCATAGCATGTATCTTTGACGCTGCTGATGACCATGTCCAACTTTTATATTCAGGTGACAATGGACTATATATATATATATATATATATATATATACATATATATATATATATATATATATAAGCAAAATTGAGCGTCAATATTAGGATCAGGCAAAACTGCTGAAAATATTAGCAATGTGGCAACTTTCCAGTAATGAATCTGACTGTCTCTTCTCCATGAAATAACTTTGTTGTAGGTGCAATAACATCTCGGCAATCTATACAGATTACGTGAACAGTCCACATGAAGAATAAGCAGGAAGGCTAATCCATTTTTAACTTGGCTACAAATAAACACAAAATGAATTTACTCTTTGGGGAATATCATATTTTCTACTAATGTGAAGAACAGAAACGGTTTTTGAACTGATTATAATATCAGATAAGAGGTTTTTCCAGAGAAAAAGCAAGAGCGAATTCCAATGTGACACCAACATCTCATGTTTGCAGTCAAGGGCTTCGAGTGACTTGCTTTCTTGTAAGAAGTTACTACTAAAAGCATAAATGCTATCTCACAGTCACCGGTAGGTCAACCTCTGTCTTAAAAAATCTCACACTCATGACTTAGAATTTTCTTTTTTGTAGAGTGTGTGTCTCAAGTGAAGAGAGGTCATAAGAGTTAAATTTCAAAATATCTTCTTTACTGATCAAGAACTTTCTATTATAAGAAGTCCAGTGTTGATTACAAATCCCACAATAAAAGACGGACGGAAATTCAATGCCCTTCCTTCAAAGCAAGGGTAGAGAAATTTAGGAGGAGAGAATGTGGTCTGTTCATCTGATTTGCGTAAGTCTTAAAGATGGTCTGTTCTGTTTATTGTTACTATGGCTAAAAGTGTTTTATTCTCCTTTGGCAGAATGTTCTGCTTGTTACCCGATGAGGAATGGAGGCTCAAAGACGTAAGTTCTTGAGCAGTTAAAGAGCTGTGAACAGTGTTCAGAGAGTTAATTGAGCTTTCGGGATAGTTGTGGAAAACAAGGGTCACATATGAAAGCCCATAATTCAAGTAACCCCTGATCAGCAGGATCTCTGAAACTCACTGGGCCTTTCTGTCAGCCTGCCTGCCTGTCATTCTCCCGTCTCTCTCTTCCTTTGTGGTTTCTCTCTCCCACTTTCCCCGTCTCTATTTCCCCTCACACTGCTTATCTTTCTTCCGTTCCTCTCCCTCTCTTTCCTAGCGTGCTCCCTAGATCTTCCTATCCTCACGGCCTCTTAACCAACCACAAAACCAAACTCTACATTTTCAAACTTGTACATACATCCTTATTGTGAAAACCTCTTGAGCTGAAAAGACCACGTCTCTCTCCAGAAGAGAAAATGCACTTAAACTGAGTTGTTTCTATAAAGAAACCTCATAAGAGAGGTTTTATGAGATTGCAAAATGGGGCTCTGCTCTGAGACTCAAGACCCCAGGTCCGGTTGGGCTGACCTTCTGTATCCATCACCTTTTTGATTGGACTTCAGTTCCTTCATCCATGAAACAATGGCATTTCCAAGCCTACAATTCTTTAATTTCCTAGAACAACTGCTGAATTTCTGCCTCCCTATGATTCTGCGGCCTTACCACCTTCCCCTCCAATCACAATCCTTGTTTAGAGAGAAATAAACATCATCAAACTACTTCAGAGTCCATGAAAACATTCTTTCATGTCTAGTTTCTCAAGAAAAGGTGTTCATATTTCATTTCAAGAGCCCTTTAATATTTACCAGAGCTTGAAACAGGTTACATTTAGAACCATCAAAGTTTCATTTCTTTTATTTAGTGTTTAGTTGCTTTTCTATATTTTAACTTTTCATTTGTAATCTATGTTCTTTTCTGGCATACTAATATCGTTTTTAACAATGAATCCGTTGGTTCCTGCTGCGTTAGGTTTGGTGTCTTGCCACTCTTGAGAGCTTGCAAAATTTATGTTTTTAATTTTAGTAATTAAACTGGATACAATGCTATGTTTTCTCACATATTGTTTTATAAGTGAAATTATATCTATCATAATAATTTTATCCCATAAGAATTAATCATGTAATTGAATTTAGTATATAAGTACAATATAAAATGTAATAATTCAATGCTTAAACTGTGTAGATGTTACGCAACTGTGTAGAATTTATATACATATAGTTATAAATGGAATGCACATTTTTATGCCAAGGGCAAAATCTCAGTGAATCTTTTGTCAGTTTGATTTACTTCACCTCCTCCGATCAATTAAAAGTCAAGCTTGCAACAGTCAGTAGACCAGTGCAAATGTACTTAAACATCCTTTCATTAGTGTGTTAGAGATAAAAGCGACTCCTTAAACAATAAACAACAACAAACATTCTCGTTTTGCACAGCTGCACCGTGCTCCTACCAGCAGCATGAAATTATGCTGCCACCCATTGAGGGCCAAACCTGACAAAACATAACTCTCTGATCCTGGCATCATAATTAAAGCTTGAGACTGCAGGTTTGAAAGGGGAGTGGGGCTTACTGTAGTCTCAAACCTACTACGACGATGTCACATACTTGACACTTCCTTAGTGTAGTAAGGCAGGATAAGTCCCATGTGTGATTCTGTGAAGATGAAAAGCAAATCTTTCTAAAGATCTAAGTGATGTTTAACATTTCATTTCTGTGTTGCTGGTACATGCTGAACAGGCATTTGCAAACAAGCAGCTCTGAGACCTTTAAGTCTTTAAGTTACTCTATGTATAGCTCTAAAGCATTTTCTTAAATTTTCATGGATAGTATTAGGTAGTAAACGCATCTTTTCTTATAACAGCTATTTCTGTTTCAGAGAGCCACATATCTATTTGCAGCAGATATGTGGAGAGAAAGGCATCATGACTGTTAGTTGAAAATATAATCATTTGTTTGTCGTGTTCTTTTGTTGTTTTCAGTTTTATATACCACATATCAGTGAAATCATATGGTTCTCTTTTCCTGTCTGACTTACTTCGTTTAGCATTATAATCTCAGAATCCATTCATGTTGTCACAAATGGTACTATTTCATCTTTTCTTATGACGGAATAGTATTCCACTGTGTATATATACCACGTCTTCTTTATCCAATCATCTATCGAAGGACACTTTGGTTGTTTCCATGTCTTGGCCACCGTAAATAAAGCTGCAATGAACACTGAAGCACATATGTCTTTATGGATAAATGTTTTCAGATTTTTTGGGTAGGTACCCAGGAGAGGGATCGCTGGGCCGTATGGTAATTCTATTCTTAATTTTTTATAAAACTGAAAACCACGAAAGAACAAGACAAACAAATGAAGAAGCAAAAACTCATAGACACAGACAATAGTTTAGTGGTTACTAGAGGGTAAAGGGGGAGGGGGGTGGGAGATGAGGGTAAAAGGGATCAAATATATGGTGATGGAAGGAGAACTGACTCTGGGTGGTGAACACACAGTGTGATATATAGATGATGTGTTACAGAATTGTACACCTGAAATCTATATAACTTTACTAACAATTGTCACTCCAATAAACTTTAATTTAAAAAAATTAAAAAAATATATATATATATATCATTCCTAAAATTTTTTTTAGTACTCACTGAACTTTTGAAAAGCACCTCCAGAATTTACTAACAAAAAACAACAAAAAAAAAAACTCAAACAAAAAACAAAAAACAATAAAATTACAGCAAGTTAAAAACAAAACAGATTTATTTGAGAAAGATAGATAGTATTCGAAAGTAAGGTTTTGGAAGCTTTCAGCTATCCTAAGATATTCAACCAACCTGCTCAATTACTTTAGAACCTGGCAGAAATGTTAATGAATTTCATACTATTGGGTTTTTTTTAATATGCTAAGTTCTAGTAATAACTGAGACACTGTCCTTGTTCTCAGAAAGGTGGAAGGCGGCATTTCTTTTCTGCAAAGGCTGCTAATATCAATATGTTCCTCGATTTTAGCACAACTGTTTACGCCTTAGTTTAAAAAAAAAAACACAGGACTTTATCCTTGATATAACCGATGCTTTTTTTAGATACACTCAAACAAAATCCTAAAAGCTTTGCTTTCAGTGGTCAAAGGAAGCACTGCGTTGCAGTAAGAAGGGGGAAAGACAAGTAGTAAGTAGAATATGTAATACGAGTATCTGTCAATATCATAGATGTCTCCGAATAACCAAGTTTATAAATAAACCATTGTATTTAGACACAGAATTTGATTTTTCTTCATCAGAATAGAGAACTATTTAAAGAATTAGATCATACATATAGTATACGTTTGCTATAATTAGAGAGTAAAACACTAGGTTTGCCTTTAGAAAAATGACCTTTTCTAAGACATAGCCAACAAATAAATCTCAACTCTGAAAAATATAATACTGGTGTTAGAATGCATCTTAGACCTTTTATAAACTACAAGGCATAGTCGTGACTGGACATTTTCAGTCTGTTTCAAAACACACACAAAAAGGCTCAAACTTTTATATGAGTATTCAGTCATTCAGCTGGTAGATTTTCTATTATGATGAGGTAAAAGTGCCCTTTATGTTAGAACCCAAGATGTATTTTTTAAAATGTCTCCTTTTACAAAAGTCTTCCCAGAGTCACACTGGAATGAAAGGGATAAATAAAGATGAAAAGTGATGAGAAAAATAAAAAAGGCAACCAACAGAGAAACTATTGGTGCCACTGAAAGGAAAAGGAAGTAAGTCTGGGCCACCCTGTAATGCCCTGATTAAAAAAAAAAAATCATAAACTTTAGTTGTTACTTGGTGTTCTATGTGGATAATAAATCTTCTATTTGCATAATTGATTTAAATTTCATATTCCTTTTGGGTGTCTGGCATAAGTAAGATTAGGTCTCTATGAAACCAAGCAGAAACTGTTCATGACGTTTGAATAGCATTTGGAGATTTTATTAGGTTTCTTCCAACAAAATTCGCTTTTAGATCATGTAATGATTGGTCTGGAATGTTCAGTGGTAAGATTCTTGACAAGGGATGTTTCCCTGTTGGGCTCCATTTTATAGTGAAAATACACTTTCCAATTACATTCTGGTCTCTTAATTCTCCATAATCAAACACATTACAGGCAATATGGCTTTTTAAAGGCTCGAATAATAAGTGTGATTTGAGATTAGTCTCTATGACTTAGACATTATACCATGCTTTGGTATAATGTTTACATACCCCCATGTTTGGAGATTAGAACCATAGAATGTAGCAGAAGGGAGCTTGGATATGATCTGGTCCAATTTCCTTATTTACAACTGTCAGAACTAAGCACCAGTGACGTCACGTGACCTGGCTGACCTCTGTATTTGCTGAACTTGGACTAGAACCTGTAGATACCTACAGAAGCCTCTTTCCATTACACCCCACCTCATCACTCTTTGCTTTTCACCTTCTAGTCGAAGTTTTAAAAGCTTTTATTACTTTGTCTACCCCCATGTGAAAATACTGAGTCAAACTACATACATTAAGTCGAGATGCATTATCTCCTATGCACTGTTCGTTTCTTCAAAGGGTAACGATTGCAGCCAGGCCACATGACTGGGTTCTTCTGAAGACAGGTGCACTTGACAGAATCCCTCTTTCATTTCCTCTGCCTCCCTCGTATGGGTTTTTATGGTGACCACTTCCTTCTGCTCCGGACCCCTCTGCCAGTTCCGCACACTGCAGCCCAAACACCAGATAGGGGCAATCTCTTGTCGAGGAGGCTTCCCTGCCCCCATTCTCAGGAGAAAGACACAGCACAAAGACTGCAAGGTCTGTCCTCCACTCTCTCTGCAGTTCTACCACGTACGCTGCTCTCACTCTTTCCGTTGCAGCTTTTTCTTTCTTTTCATGGCCCATTCTCCCCTGGCGTATCTTCTATTCTCTTCCCCGCCTCACCTTCTGATACCAACTCAACGATCACATCTTACATAGCTCCCCTGATTTCCTTGACAAGACAATAATCCTCCTGTTTTAAGAATTTCCATAGTATCAGGTGCTTTTTACCTGGAGCACCTGTCACAACAGCAGTTTTATACTTTTGGAGATGAGTATTTGGATTATGTGACAAATACCCAATCTCCCCGGGAAACCGTACGTTCCTTGAGGGCAGAAATCATGTCTGATGATCTGATTCATCATTGTATCTCAAGTGCCTAGCATGTAGTAGACACACAATAAGTAGTAGCTGAGTGAAAAAGTAAATGATCAGATTTATATTTTATGTAACATTTATTTAAAAATCATTTTCCTCTGATACCAGCTACTTCATACTACCTGCCATTCCCCACAGCCAATATGACTTTCATATTTGAAATGCTCTTTTCCACATTCTCCATCTGATAAACTCTTACTCGTTACTCGAGGCCAAGAACAAATGCCTTGTCTAGGCAGAATGAATCTCTTCTGCCAGAATGGGCGACACGTTTGTTCTATTTATTGTAACGCTTTTCTCATTGTATCATATTCACTTAGAATTCTTTCCTATTCATTCATTCCACAAATATTTATGAACCCTTTCCCTGCTGGAGGCACAGCCTCTGACGTCATGGAGCTTACGTTCTAGTGGAGGTAGGCAGACATTCGAAATACAAACATACAAGCAACTGAAGACAATTGTGACAAAAACTACAGTGGAAAAGAAGGTGAACTTTAACTGAAAACACCTTCTTGGCTGTGAGTGCTTAAAAGTGATGAACGTCTCTTATCCATATTTGCATCTTTGGTGCACAAGTACATAACCAATGTTTGTGGACTACCCGAAAGAAGGAATGAATGCTTGGATAATGAATTTCAGAGCACTATGATCCTCTTTTTCGGTCAAATGTTTTGGTTAACATCATCTAATATCAGTTTATTATGGTGACTTCCAATTCGCTTAGAAGTTCTACTGGCCTGTATTTGCCCATTTTAACAAGGAAGGCCTGGGTTCAAAATCAGAGCTAGATTTTTCTAAAACTATGTAGGGAACAAGTGATAAATAAATAAGACTCTCTGATAGT
Organism: Rhinolophus ferrumequinum; assembly: GCF_004115265.2. Classification (NCBI taxonomy): domain Eukaryota; kingdom Metazoa; phylum Chordata; class Mammalia; order Chiroptera; family Rhinolophidae; genus Rhinolophus; species Rhinolophus ferrumequinum. The sequence goes on from NC_046297.1 coordinate 9,758,725, forward strand.
TACTGCTGATCCAAAATGGACTATGCTGCGTCAAAACACTACTGGGCCTAGTAAGGTTCTAGTGGACCCCAGGTGACCACCTGTCAGGTAGGCACAGGAACCACTTCTTCCCTGTTGAGAGATTGACAAGACTGCCTCCAAAATGTGTTCTATCACATCTTATCGTTCTCCGCGATTTCTGTATGAATACTGCTCGTCTACCTATTCCACTGGTCAGAGATGAAGAACAGGAAAAAGTTCACTCTTGTCAATCTCTGCAATTTAAAATTTTGCAAAAGTGAATTTTCTACTTTTCAGCTTCCACTCACTCCTAGGAAAAACATTCAAACCAGCCAAGCCAACATAATACAATTTCCGCTAATAAAAGAATAAAGTAAGAGTATCAAAGTTAGTGAGTCCAAATATTTTTTTCAAAGAATGAACTTAGACCCTTCAACAATGATCTTTTCTCCTTCTCTGTGACATAAGTATTGCCACGTGAAGACCTTCAAAGGAGGGAAACCTTGAATCCAAGGAATGACCCTACAGTAATGGAAATACAAGCAGAACAGTATTGGGGTTGGGGAAATAACTTCAGGTGAAAGGCAAAAATTTTCCCATCATAATATATTCTAATCTTAATATATAGGCGGCCATATCTTCAGACTCAAAGCAGACTGCTGCCAAAATTCACCTCCGGATACTCAGTGCAGCCACTTCCCTAGGTATCTTTCGTGACTGCGCATATTCAAAATAAATGTGTTCTAAATTCTAGCATGAAAAAAAAAAGTGTCTAACGAATCAGTGGGAGCCTTTATTAACAGAACTAATTAAAAAAATCAGAATATATCACAAGCAATCATATGCTTGGTATTTTTTTTGGTGCATTCAGTAGAAAAGGGAAGAGGTTCACTAACTATAGCCATCCATCTCCACGTCCCTCATGAATAATGGTTTTCATCCACCCTGTCATCAGTGAGGATCATTAAACAACATTTATTAAGCATCCATCTGTGTGTGGCACTTTATAAGCGTTCCTCCCCCAGTCCCTACCCCCTTTCTCAATCTACCATGTGTCTCTGTTGTGTAAAATGCTAAGAAGCTGCAATGATAATAAATAAATAATGGTAAGAACGTAAGGCAGATGGATGAGATGACCTACTAGCATCCATGAATCTTAGAATGTTAAATTTACTGCTAATACACTTTAGCACAATTTGATAAGAAAACGCCAAAGCATTTGATGAGGAAAATTAGCTCATCATATTCCATCACCGTTTTCTAAAATAAAAATGTGAAAATTAGGGACCACAGATGGACTGACTGAAGCCCTGAGTTCATGTGACTTGTACCAGATGATACAGTCTTCAAATAAATAATTTGGAAAACAGTGTGGAAGAATCTAAAAATTACGGTTACAACAGTATAATAGAGAATGGTCCTTTGGATCAAGGGTGAAAATATTCAGGAATGAAGGAGAACTACTGTTATCATTGAAATAAATAGCTTGGTTAAGGATGGTGAAATTATGGACTTTTCCCTCTTTTACCCAGTTCTTGAATGTTGTTATGTTGTCTTTCCATATTTTGTCTTCAAGGAAAGAATCAATTCTTCTAGATTTAGATGGTGATATTTAAAGCACTCTTTTTCAACTTTGCAAGCCTTGTGTAGTCAGGATGATAATAAAAGAGCATGTCAGCGTAAAAGAAGCCATCGCTATGGGATTCAAATGTGCAATCTGGATTTTATTTCATCTGAAGATCAAAATGTCCATAAGTAGAAATTATATTTCCTAGAGGGTAAAGATATTCTTGGAGTAGTATCTGAGGGAGAGTCAAAGTTACGAGCTTGGTGAATTTTGTTACTAGTTTATCACTTTTATCATCTACCACATAATGAGTGATTAGTATATGCAGCCACTGGGCTTATCCCATTTAATTCTCATAATGAGAATTCTCATTAATTCTCAGCCACTTCGGGGTGGGTATTTTGTCTTTGATTTACAGATAAAGAAACTGAGGTTCAAAAAGGTGAGTTCTTTGCTCAAGATGACACAACTAGTAAGGTGTTGGTTCCAGGATTCCAATCTAGCATTATCTTAATTCAAAGCCCATGTTCTTAACCTCAGGATGTTCCTCGAGTGGCAAGATTCTAGATGCCTCAGGATGATGAATAAATGAAAACATGGGAACAATCTTCAGCAACCTTTTTATTATGATATAGAAGGAAAGATGGAACCTCAAATAATTCCTGTACCAGTATGTCTGTCCCTTGGCCTAAGTAGCATGCATAAAATATATTCAAGGTTACAATTTTTTTATGGGTAGAGATGATAGGATTGGCAACTGTTTGTGCTGTTCTACATTTTTTAAACTAAACATAAATTTTAGTATGCGACTTTCAAAAGTAATGGTATTAGTCTCGGTGCTAGAGATTTATAGTCAAGATAGATGCTTAAGTAATATTTTTTAAATGTTAAAAATATCAAATTCACAGCATTTGGGAGGGCACCACTGGTAGTTACATGATCTTCCCAGCATCCGTTCAATATCAGGCCTAGAAGCCAAGTCTCTTGTTCCTGAAACCATGTTCTTTGCACTGGACCTTGCTATCTCAAGGCACCAAAAATTAATATAAAATTAGAATGATGGAAGGGAAAAAACTGTAAAGCAAGAGCAATATAACTACAGGGATTCCCTGCTTTTTGAAAGTTTGTTTTATAAGCTGCCATAGCGCTGAACTGTATCTGAGAGAACCTGTGCTTCACCTCAATTTATTTTGAGCATCTCTTAGCAAGACGTGTCCTAAGGTGATTACTTCTTCACTTTACACCGTTTTGGCTTACAAAAGGTTTCATAGAAATGCTATAAAACTACTTTCGGATAGCGGGGGACACCTGTATCTCATACCCTGAGTTAAACCTACAAATACTGATGGGTTGAACCAAATTATTAATGATTCCTGACTGCAACATAAATCTGTAATTTCTACAATTCCCATAAGGGTCAGAACGGAGAATGATCGTAAACTATAATACTCATACTAATTTAGATCCATTATTCCGTTCTCATTGCCTCCCTTCCATCCAAAACAATGTGTTCCTTGGCTGTCATAGTACACTGAGGGCAGGGGACACAAAACGATAAAGTAACCCTTGCTCTCAAGGAAACCTTATAGGATGACTTCCAAGAATATTACAGGAATTTTTGGATTTGTGCTTTTAGCATGTGCTTTGTAGGCTCCAATTAATATTATGGACTTAAATATTTATTTAACTAGCGCTTAAATATTTATTTAATTAAAGCTTCTTACCTGATTTAAACATATTGATTGATGTAAAGGAAGAGAGAGGGATAAAATACCAGCAAACGACGCATATGTCATAGTTCAGGAGCTTTATAATGTTCATTTATGGGAGCTATAGCCTTAACCACCATTTGGAATTTTAAAAGCTTTCTGAGGTTTTAAATGAACGAATGAACTAATGAATTCAATGAATTAATGAATTAAAAGAATCATTTCATTAATTCATTCAACAAACATTTATTGAGCACCTACTACATATCAAATACTGTATTCCAAATGTTATAAAATGCCTGCCAAAAAAAATGGCTCTCTAGATTTTAAAAAAGTGACAGAAACTCTTACTACAATGCTCTACTTTAGCTGCGTATATTGATTACAAACTGTGTTTATTATGCTGGAAACCAAGTATTTTGCTGGGCCTGAATGAAACTAGAAGCCAAGTTTAAGAAGTAGCTTTTTAATAGCTTCTAAGCTTTCTATGTGCACTCTTTCTATAACGCCTAATGAGAATGCTCTCCTTAGATTTAGAAAAAACTAGGATTCCAAATTTAAAATGACATTTATCTCCAAAGTAAATTAAAATTTAATGATAGTCTGATTAATAATTGTGATTTTATGAACTGGAGACATTTAGCATGAAAGCCACAAGACACATTTGTTCTAAGCTATACAGACCAGGGGAAAAAGACTAAAGATGGACCATCTCTTTTCAAATGTTACTTTACTGGTATATTTCAGGATTTTGCCTTCTAAACACCACTTTCTCATTCTTCTATTAATTTCCTGGGAAGCTTTGCATTTGCAAAAAGCAGGACAAAGAATTCAAGAGATCCAGTCACATGTGAGCGTACACAGGCTTAACAGCAGCTATAACGTTATCTAGGTGACAACTATAAAAAATTCAGTACCATACTTCACCTTACATTCTTTACATAATTTACATAAATATTGAAGTTGTTATATCTGATAAATCTCCAAAAATGTATCAGTTGGCATGTCAAGAGCTAGCGTCATTTCAGAGATTTTTTTTTTTGGTTCACGATCTGAACTGATACAACCACTTTTGTAAATAAGCACAAAAGAAATCAATATGCAAAAAAAAAAAAAGGAACTTGTGAAAGGACAAAGTGTTGGGTTTCTGTCATTTCAGAGGTTAGAAAGGAAACAAGAATAGGGGAAGGAGGAGAGAGAGAGGAGGAGAGGGAACGACAAAAGAAAAACAATCCTGTTTGGGCAAAGTGAGCATGAAGAAGCTCTAAAGTTCACATCACACAGATAGTTACAAAGATAATATTTTACACTTTGTACAGTTCACATAAAGAAAGTAAAGCCTTTGATACAGAACAATGCCTACGGACAGAAACAACACACAGGGCATTCAGATCTTCGCTGGAATGGACTGGGGAGATAGTCTTCAGAGTCAAAATAGGCACTGAGCTCCAGAGATGGCTCACCTGTTTATGTATGGTTCACTGGAGGCCAGGTTGGAAATGGATATTTCTAGAATGTAGACCGCACTGCTTTTGGAACTTAGAGTTTCCTAAAGTAATTCACCTTCATAACAGTCCAGGCCTTCACTGTCTCACATTGCAGCCTCTAGCCACACATGACTAAATTTAAATCAAATTAAAAATAAGCAAACAAATACATGAATTCAAATCAAATTTAAAATTGAATTTCTAAGTCTCCCAAGTCCAACAGCTTCTGTGGCTAAGGGCTACTGTACTGGAGAGCACAGACTGGAAAATGTCCATCGTCACATCAAGTTCTATTGGAGCGCACTGGCCTAGACGACTTCCTGTCAAGTTACAAGACTGAGTTCTGTTCTGAAACAGGGACGAGAGAAAAATTCTGTTGGAAGTCCCACGTTCTGTCTTGGCTGTATCTCCCGCCAGCTGCCTCCATTCTGACCAGTGGGAGCCCCTGGACCTCCACTTACAAGCTCTGCTCCATCCCAGACTCTAGGACCATCCTGGCCCTTGTCAAGCGGAACATAAAGAGTACGTGAGCGTAAAAGCGTGCAGGGCCATGGCCTGGCACTTCACCACCGGGCACACTTACTCTGGTCTTAACTCTGCCCCATCCTGGGCAGCTGTTGTTGGGCACGGCATCCCTGGTGCTGCTTTGTGACCTAGAACCTGACTTAGGTCTCGGCCCCATCCGTTCCTTCACTCACTGATTTGAAAAATAAACAATGAGCATCAACTACGAGCATGGAGCTGTGGATAAAGAAGTGACTAAGGATGATCTCTGCCTTTATCAAGCTTTATCACGCAGGGAAATGACAGTAAATAGGTCATTACCCACAATGTAAAGTTAGAATAAGGTAAGTGCTGCAAAGGAGAACACAGGGTTCTTTCAAGTAGAACTTGAGGGGTTGATGGACATTTCCTAGTCTGTGCTCTCCAATACAGCAGCCACCAGCGACAGAAGCTATTGGACTTGGGAGGCTGAGAAATTAAAATTTAAATTTGATTTAAATTTAAATAGTCATGTGTGGCTACAATATGAGACAGTGCAGGCCTGGACTGTTATTAATATGAATTACTCTAGGAAACCCTAAGTTCCCAAACTAGTGCGGCTTAAATTCTAGAAATATCCATTTCTAGAAACATATATAACTATGTAAGCCATCTCTGGGGCCCATCTCTTTTCTCTCAACAAGAGAATAATGGAGAGACCTGCCCTATTCTAGGTGCCCAAGAAGACTTTTTTGAGCAAGTGGCTTTTGACTTGAGATCGGACACATGATTAAGAGTTAAATACGTGAAAGTGGGAAGAGACGATTTCCCAAACAGCTACGTGCCCTGGCCTTATGGCAAGTGAACCTTAGATAACTACTAGAAAGCCAGAGATTGTAGGAGAGAAAGCGAGGGACGAGTGTGCATAAGAGAAGGCTGGCAGGCAGAGCCAGGCTCACCAGAGTCTGTCACGAACAACGGCCTTACTCCAAACTAGTCCTTGTTTGCAAAATGAAGAAGGAATATGGTAACCCCCCAAGTAAAGACTGAAGCCTGTATCCTAAGAAAAGTGGGAAATTATTTCAGGGTAGATGAGTGACACTGATCAAATTTGGTTTTTTAAATCGTTATTATTATTATTTTTGTAAAACAAAAAAGCAAAGGGCAAACTAGATTGAGAGGACAACAAAAGAAGCTAAGCATCCAGTTAGTAAGCTTTCATGGAAGTCCAGAAAGAGGTGTTGGCAGTTTGAGAATAGGAAAAGGTCTTGTCTACCATGTCTGAATCCCTGCACTGATAACGTGACCGTCCATAGTTTTCCTGAAAACAGACACCTGTATTTCAATGGTTTTAGACCCCTGCTACCTGCTTAAGAAAGACCTCTTCCTAAACGCTAAGTGCCCACAAACCAGAACATTTGAGCCCACGGGACTGGGTCATCCCAATCCTACTGACCGCTGCCTGTCTAATCTCCAAATACTCCTGCTCCCAAACTCCCTTTCCCATATTTAGCCAGGACTTCCCCGATATTCCTCAAATCTATCTTCCTACCTACCTGGATTGCCATCTGCCCTCTGTCTCCATTCTCCCCGGATGCCACATTTGCACACCTGGCTGATCTCTATTACTGAGCACCCACTGTTAGAAAATAAAAGGAGAGAGTGAGCAAAGAACCAAATAGCTCAAGTCCTGGAGTCTGCAAAAAATGAACCGGGTGACCAGAAGCAGAGCCCAAAAGGATCTCTGGGTCATAATGGCAGCACGATGCTCCAGCTTCCCCAGTTCAGAACACCACAGCCCACACGCTGCTCTGCACTCCACAAGTGTCACCCTCACCACTTCTTTTCCAGTAGGCTTGCCCATCACCTTTCCTTTCCACAGAGTTCACAGAGAATCACCGATCATTTGGGCCTAAGACTGACTCACTGCACTTGGCCACTAAGACGGGTCTGGGGGTTCTAGGAGGGTCCAAACCAATTTTGTTTAACCTGGTGACTTAAAAGAGTGCTTTACATATGAACATGCTTAATGACTATCCACATGGCTTTTTAAAAAGCTGGCTACAATTTTGAGCCAGTTAGACTATGTATGAGAAAGCATCGGGTTCTCTTAGAGAAAGAATGGCTGCTTTGTTTTGGAAACAACCTTAATGGACTATTTTTTGACTATTATGGGCAAGTTCCCTTGTGGACTTGCGTGCCATCTCCACTGGAACCTTAAGAAAAGATACTGGGAAAACCTTTGATGAAGAGATGTAAAGAGCAAGGGAAACGTCTAGCATATGGCAGGTATTTGGGCCCCAGAGAGATCCAGACCAGTGAGCAAAGCCCTATGGTGAGAAATGGCAAATGCATTTCTAGGAGCAGGGACATCTAACATTCAATTAGAATTAGTTTCTTGTCTACGGTGTAATTATCATCCGTTATCCTAAAGCACTCAGCCAGAGTCCGTTACATAAAAGAGCTACTACTAGTGAGGCTTTAGAGAAGAAAGAGATATGAGTCCCAGAAATCTGGGTGGGGAGCCAAAGAAATGACAGGAGTGAGGTGGAGAGATGTCATCATAGCATGGATTAACTAGCGAGTGGATGTAATTCAAACCCCTTTCCCCCCACCCTAATTTATTCTGCAAGAAAATGAATACAGCAGGGACAGCTAATTGTCTATCGAAATTTATGCTTCACCTTTGTAAGAGAGAGTTGTCACTAAGAAGCTGTTGTTAAGCCAGGGATACCATTTCCCAGCCCTCCTGCATCTAGGTGGGCCATTTGACGAGTTTTCGTCAGTGGACTACCAGCAGAAGTGGTGTGGTCATCACTTCTGAGCCAAAATGTTGGAGAATTAGAAATGTTTTTCTGATTCTCCCTTTCTCCCCACTTAGACTTCTCTGTCTCTTTCTCATGCTCTCTCTCCAGCTGATTGTTATCTGGGTAAGAAATACACTTTTATTATGTCAAGGCACTAACAGTTCGGTTTATTACAGCAGCTGGCATCATCCTAACTTATTCTGAAACTGACACCTTGAAGAGGGTGCTTACTTTACAAAAATCTATATACGTGGCATTGGTCATTGGCCAGGAAACAGATGTAGAAGACTGGAGGCCTGAAACCCTATTATATTGCGGCAAAACTGCACTACCTTAGAGGGCAGATCTATATACAGCTCTAGAGGAAATGGCTGGGACGATCCAGAATGCTAGTGAGTGAGGAGAGAGTGCTCCTAACACCTGTGTCAAGGAATTACAAGATAATGGATGAGCTCAGGAAAGAGTTTGCTACTTTGAGAACAGAAATACGGGTGAATCGCCAAAGTCTAGAAATGTAAGACGCTAAAGCTATAACAGTTCACTGCTTCAGGGACTCAGGTGAGGAATAACACTGAAAAGGCTTTGACTAACAGATGTCCATCAAGACTTCCCAGCTGGAGGAAGTGACTCCGCCTGGCAGCAAAGGCCGGATGAGTGATGTGACTGCACTACCCGAGCCTATTGTTTCAGATGACAGCAAAAGAATCACCTGAGACACGGGTGGTTGAGACGTGCGCAAAGAAATGAAGCAAGTTCAAGAATCATGAATAGGAAAGAACTTCCACTGTAGGGAGTAGTGTAACTGACAGCGAATAGCTAAGAAACCTATGAAGATTTTGAGGGAATTGTATTGTCAAAGAAATGAGGAGACTGGCTTAAAAAAAAAGAAAAAGAAAAAGAACAGTGACTAGGCATCCAAACGTGGACCAGTAAGAAGCCAACTGAGAAAGTAATACAACTCCCAAAAAGGACGTACTTCCCAACACCCATTTTGGATGTGGCCATGGAGAGTAACGGACAGCTCCCAGAAGGTGGCCGGGGCTATGGAGAACAACGGACAAAGAAGTTCTTCCAAGTCAGCAATACCAGGTTCTAATGAGGATTTCCCCACTGCTAGGCAGGGGGTCTTTAGCAATGTCTAGTAGGATTTCTTCCACGTTACGGGCCAATGACTACTCTATGTCATCCATTCTTCCCTTTTCCAAAGGGAAATTCTGAAGGCAGTTATTCTATACCCAATCATCCTTGATGGTGGGAGGCTGATAAACCTGCCTTTTAGCATACACGCTTCTGGACAACAAGGGGCCATATCCACATTTAATGGGGGTTGAAGGGGAACTTAGTGTCACCCATCGAACCTGGACTTTGAGATGAATGCTGGCACCGAGGGGCTTCAGGTAGTCTCCCGGCACTGAGATTTTCCTACATGTCACCAGAGAGGGAGACTGTGATAGAAATCGCTGTTTCACAAAATTTGTGCTTCTCCTTCTATGATATAGAAATGTCACTGGGAGTGGCTGCCCAGCCAGGGGTTACAGATTCTCCTCTTTGTATACAGATGGAGCAATGCGATTACCTTGCCAACAAAGTGCGAATGGAAGCAAGGTGTCACCTCCTGGGTGTGCCTTTTCCATGTGTTTGGTTTCCCACAGCTGCCAGCCAGACACAGAGAACTCCACATCCTTCGTGTAGACAGAAAGAACCTGGGTCCCCAAATTACGGAACACACACATTGGACACTCCCATGAGCACAAAGTAAACTTCTACTCTATTAACCACTGAAATATGGAGAGGTGTTAAGGAGGCTCTAGTTACCTCAACTAATACAGTGACCTTTGAAGAAGAAAGAGGGAGGCTTAGAGCCCATGATTATGACTTGTGTTGGGGGCTGGAAGAGGTGGCGACACTTGGATTACAAGTATCTGTCACTGGGAATTCACACCCTCCTCCTGTGTCCACCACTCCCATTGAAGGTCACCTGTACCATCCCACCTGTATTCCTCACCAGTCGCCCAAGCATCAATTGCTTCTGCTCTTATAGTTCACCCTTCTCATGCTAGCACAAGACTGTCCCCCAATAAAAGTGAACCATATCCTTCGATATAAAATTGCAGTTGACCCCCATTGCCTGTCCTATGGGATAAAATCCAAATGACTCAACATGGCATACAACACCTTGCACATTTGATCCCCAACCTTCTTCTCTGGTCTCATCTCCCATCACTTGCCTACACTTGCCAATGTTGAGCCCCAGTTACGATCCAAGCCCTTTTTATGACCCTGCTTTGCAAATGTTGTTCCCTCTGCCTCAAATGTTATCCATCTGCTTCCTTTTTAGCCTGGAGAGTGTGTCCTCCTCTCTTAAAAATTAGCTTAGGTGTCACTTCGTCTGCCAAGTCTTGCCTGTCACGCCCACGTAGAAAATGAAACTCTGACAGTAACGATCAGATCAGCCAGCTTCACGTATTGTGCCTAATGTTAGGACAGGGCTAATGTTTAGTAATCAATGTGATTTAATTCTCTGGCTGTTTATTTTATTATTTAGTCAGCTTCCAAATTTATGTCCCTACCAAAAACTCAAGAGAGTTCTGCTTTTTCAAAATAGCCCAATTATGCATTAGAATTGGATTGGCCTCCTTCAATGGGAGGATATGGCCATAATCAGTGTTGCTGAACGGGATTACTGCAGTTCTTTTGAGTGAATTTTCTAAAATTGTTAAATATTTGGAAGGCAAGGCCCAGGAATGCAAGAAACCCTACAATGTGGGTGGAAAGTCTGTGTCCTCCATAATTTTTACGCTTCTTATCAGACACATATATGTAAGTGAGACACTTGCTTTTATTACTATCTGTGACTAGATCCCCACCCTGTTGTACACAAAATATTTTTACATAGGAATTTTCTAGGAATATAACTACCATATTCGGAACTTCTCCAAAATTGTCTCACCACGTTGGAAAGTCACGTCACCAACTACACGCTGCGCATAACTGATTCACTAACACAACACACCCACATCTGTTTTCAATTGTAGCTATCACACTCAATGAATATATATTTACTTTGTTCTTATAGCAAAATGTCAAAACTACAAAAGTGTCACCAGTATTCAGTTGAATATTTCCTCTTAAATCCAAAGTTACTCATTTTAAGTAGCAAGCATTGGACCACTTTCTTACATCTTTTTAGGGTAGTTATACCCAAATGTACACATATCAATATACCGTGTTTCCCCGAAAACAAGACCTAACCAGAAAATAAGCCCTAGCATGCTTTTTCAGGATGACATCCCCTGAACATAAGCCCTGCTGCGTCTTTTGGAGCAAAAATTAATATAAGACCCGGTCTTATTTTCAGGGAAACACGGTACCTACAATTTTCATAAGCTGCTTTCCTTTTATTTCTGTTTTCTATTACAGATAGAGAATTTATATTCATTTTTAAAACACTGCATGTGTAGACAGACTGTATTATCTATAAATATCCTTTCAGAAAAGTAACAGGGATATTACAAAATACTGCTTAAAATGGGGGTGGGTATAGGGTCTGACTGAGTAGAGAATCATGACTACATACATCTGGGAACTCAAAGAAACCCTATTTTTTTCTTCTCTTGGGTTGCTTCTCTTAGGCAACTAACTACTCCACTAAATTGCCTTCATGCTCCACTAGCACTCACGACATTTTGTTATGATTTATTTGTCTACACGTGCAGGCTGTAAGTGCATGATGTCTTATTTAAATTTATGTCCTCAACACCTAGTTTAGGGCTTGGCACAAAGAAGGAGCTCAGCAGATACGGTAAGGATGAAATAACTAATGAGAATCCTGAAGAGATATGCAGTCCCTGGCTTTCACAATAGAACGCTGAATCAATTATTCAACATTTTGCCTATACCAATATTATAAAGCTTTCTTCATTCTGCCTAATGTCAGTCAGCTACATCCAAACTCTCTCAATTCCCTCTCCTCCTTGTGGGCCCATGCAGTGCTGTGTTCACCTCCGTATCCCCAAAGGGCCCTGCAGAGAAGAAGCAGTTAATAAGTATTATTTAAATCAAATCATTCCCTGGGATATATTGCTAATCATGCTGGTTGTGTTTTTAGTACTAACATTTCTGTACTTCAGGTATATTATTGATGAAAAGGGCATTTGTAGATTGGTCTGGTGACCTACACAGCATTTAAAGTACAGCTTCTATAAATGTATTAGAAGTTCCAAAAAAACCCCACAAACTTTTAAAGTCAAATTTTAGGCTACACGCCAATTGCAGGCTAAGAGTTGTCTATACAGTGTGACTGAGCCTATGAGACCTGGTGTCTGTGAGAAAAATTAAAATGCCAACCTATTACAAGGATGTTTCTAAATATTTGACGGTATGGCATCCTGCGGGTAATATTTAGCCATTTTATCTTCCAAGTTTAATCCAGACGGTATTGTTCACCTAACTAGAAGCAGTGGCTATTGGAAAGAACTTTACTTCAAATATTATACAAACACTTCTTGATGAAAATGTCAATAATATATGATTTATGTTTATATGATTTCATTACAGTTATTTGTCACTTAATAAAATAAATGCACTCTAGACACTAGACAGTAAATTTGTTAAGTGGCTATATTTCAATTCCCATTAATACATTGGGGGTGTACTTTACAGGGGGGCAAATGGTGACAAGAGTAAATGAAAATTATATTGCAAAACTAATAAATATTTAAATGTAGGAACACATAATTCTAAAAATAATAAAATACTTATACTATATTAAAACTAAGCCACTCAATTTTTTAAAAATGAAAATAACCATTAGAAATTAACCAGTCAGCTCACCTGTCTCAGCCAGCCTTGTTCTCTGTCATCACTGTAAAGGCAGTATTTCCTAATGTTTTAGGATTCTGATAAAAGTCCACCCACCTTTTAAAAATCAGCCTCTAACTAAACTACCTTCTGACTTCCAATTCATGTTGAAAATGCTGGGGTTTTCTCCTATTTAAAACAAAGTTCATACTTTTGGCCTTTTCCAAGCATCCCCTGTAAGAATAACTATGGTATCCTTTAATGGGAAGCTATCAAATAAATCTAGGAGCTGTACACATCTTTTTTTATTCTGCCTGGCATCATGTTTCTTAATACTCCTTAATATAGTGGTTAAGTGGAGCCAGAATGCCCAAGTTCAAGTTTGACTATACCATTTACTTCCTATGTGACTTTCATCGAGAAAAGTCTCTGTAGATTAATTTTCATATGTATTTAGTAAAGAGTATTAGTGAGAGATGCCTCATAGAATGGTTCTGAGAAGTAAAATATTTAATATTTGTAAAACACTTAAAACATATCCTGGCTCAAGTGTTTGCTATAATAATTTGCTATAATAATAATAAACATCATCATCATCTTGTTTATGCAAATAAAATATTATTAAAATATAATATACATATTAATAATGTTTTAATTTAATTTCAATCTAAAAATTAATCATTTTCATAAAAGTTATTAATTATTATTGTTCTCTAATATTTCCCCAATGCATAGACTGTGACAAAATTTTATGATCTTCTTAATGAATTTGCCCTAATTAATTTATTAAGTAGGAGGCTGTAAATACATTGCTGCATGCAGGAGATCCCTGATTTTAAACTCTATACGTGATTCTTTAGTTATTCAAGTTTTACTCTCTAACTGGAAAAAATCCTTGAGGGGCAGGCACGACAGACGTCTTCTACCTGCTTTTCATTTGTTACAGTCTAATCAAGCACTCTTCTATTTATACATACTTAATGAGTAATAAATGAATTAATGAAAGAGTGGATACATGATATTAAATCAGACATGATAAAATACGTGTATAAATAGGTACAATTCAACCTAAAGGAACAGGCCCTTTCCCCTTAAAGATAAAGCAGTAGGGTTTGGTTTACACAGGCCAAGGAGCCCCTGGTCTCATACATTTGACCTTCTGCCTGACAACCTGGGCTTGCAGTAAAAAGTTGGTGGGGATATATATTTAAGAAACACAAGCAGGGAATGAGCTATGAACACGAATGGGCTTTCGATCTAGAGCACAAAGACAGTTGTTGCATATGACTGAAAAATGTAAGAGTCTGGGAGTCTATAAAGTTGATTTTATCATTTCAGGAGCGACAAGGCCATACACTCTTACCTTAAAAAATACTTGGAACTTACAAAAACATCACATATAAGGCATGTGAACTGTCTACTCTTTGGAAGCCCTTGTGAAAATAATAGGCGTCATGACTGTATGCAAAATCCACTTGACAAATATAAGCAAATCTCAAATAATGTTACATTCGTATATATGTCTTAACCTTATATATTTACCTTCAAATGTGCATGAAGAGATGTCCTCACAACTTTCACAATGTTCCTTAGGAATTAATCTCTAAAGGATAGCACATTTCAAGGAACTGAATAATTCCTTATAATTTCTTTAGGAAAAAAATGCATTAGATCAGCATAAGTATATCTTGCAGGTTTCCTGCATTTTACCAGTAATTTTGTCTACTTCCATAACCAGTCTTTCTAGAATACCAATTCAAAATGCTAGATACAAATTTAAGAGAAAAATATTTTTTCAATGTTTAATGAAGATTTTCCACAGACATGCAGGCAGGTAGACAAAAATCCTGGGCAGACGACATGCTTTTAAGTTGCCAGGAGATAGGACCGAAAGCATAACTTGTCATTTCATTTTTCTAGCAGGCTCACTCTTATTACCACACTGGAAATTAAAAGAGTAAGTTCATGCCCACAGTTGCTCCATGGTGTCAATAATGAAACTTTAAAAGCCATAGAGAAAGGACTGGGTGAGGTTAACAATTTTCACTAATCCCATCTGAATAGTCAGTAAACATATATGCTCGGAAAGGTGAGCTGTGGGATTTGGAGAAACATGAGATTCGAAATAGTTTCAAAAGGTGCCTGGATTGACTATCTAGAAAAAGAAGAGGTAAAGAAAAGAGATACTAGCATCCTCAAAGTGGCAGGCAATGGAGCTATTTTTTGGAGTCCGCGTGTTTGTGTATGAGGGAGATTTGGGAATACTAATATGGACAGGGGAAAGTGAAGGTGAAAAGGACGAAGAAGCAAAGACAACTGCCAAGTGATTCACTCATTTCTCCAGGAGTCTGAATAGAGCCAGGAAAGGAAAACAAGTACATTAGACAGAATTCTATTCCTGATAAACAACTGGTCTGAGCCTGACAGCAAGAGGGAGGGGATTATAGTGTTTACCTTGTGGAGGCACATTAAGTCTTTTAGGTGGAGAGAGTACTTTTTACTCAGTGGGGAAAAAAAAGTTATTCATATATGGGACCCTCAATATTCTCAGAAAGTCTAGGCAGCCACACAACTAAGCACCTTAGTTACGCCCTCTATTATAAAACACCAGCTCTAGCTGCAATTAAATGCGCATACATATGCATAATGTGCCAAATTACTGAACGGGTGAAGTTTTGGTTAATTTAAGAATCAAGAACTACCTAGTCTAGATGTCTACAGATCTTATTCAGTATTACAAGTAAGCTTCGGACAACTTTATATTTGTTGACACACACACACACAAACAGACACACACACACACACACACCTCTAAAGAGTGAAATGGATAAAGTAAAACTTTATTTTATACACATATAATTTTTTTTTAAATGTTACCCTGTTTTCCAAAATCTTTCCTCTAAGTTACTCAGTACTGACAAGTTGGACTTCAGATCTTTGACTGGAATATACCTTTCTCTTGTCCTATGAAATGCAAGGTCTCCATTGACGTGTATTGGTAAATAAACCAAAAGACCTCTGTCCTATACAATACACATTTAAAAACAATAACAAATTCTTATTTTTCCTTTGAGCTGAGCTTAAAAAAATCAACTTCCCAACAAAATCCCTAAACCAATCACTGCAAAAACACATGTGAAATGCTCTTTAAGATTTGCCATTATTGCATAACTTGATTAGAAGGAATGTTGAACCTGCATGAAATTAACCCTAGGTACATATGTGCTCCCTAAATTTTCCAGTACACTCTTGTATCTATTATTATAGCACTTGTGCAATCATAAAGGATGCATAAGTGGTATGTCTGTGCACATGGCACGCTGACAATTTTTATGAATGAATACACAAAAATGCTCATAATTCGAGAAAATGGATGGCAGTATGCTGTTTTGAAAACGGTTATTAAGCACTGGAAGGAAATGAGGAGGCAAATGGTTGGTGTCTTGTAGTGCCATTCAGGGCAACTGTATTCCCAAGTCCCCTAGCCTAGCCCAGTGTGTTGCAAACAGCCAAGTAGCTCTTTCCTTAGCGACTCCTTCTCCCTCCCAGGAACCGAGCTCCAGAACGGAGACGGTGCACCACGGCTCGAAGAATAAAATGCATGCACGTCTCTGTGTTCTGAGAGCTAGCTGTTCCTACATCACGGACATCACACTCCTCAGATCCGGTCCCACAAGTGTGTGCATGAAGGCAGCAGTGCGCATCTCCTAGAAATACATAACAGTTCCCATCCCTTCGCAGGCAGGTTGCTCGGAAGCTTCTCAGGGGCTAACACTTGAGCGCCTTCCTCTCGGGGATAGAGCCTTCCTTCCATTAATACCCTTCTCCGGGCTAAGTCAGCTTGGTAAGTCCACTCGGCGCCATATGGCAGTTTCCAATTCCTTTAGCAACTCAAGTCTGGCTAGGCTGCCCGCGATGATTCATTCTTAAAGGAAGACCCCTTCAGAGAGCAGCAATGGCCCCCCCTGCCACTTACCTAGCTCCCACAGACCCGCGGACGCCACCAGGGGCTGTGGGATTTCCCGCTCCCTCGGGGGCGCCTCTCCCTGCGACGATCCCTTTCTCCAATGATCTGTCGCTGGAAATCCCCCTCCCCTCCACCGAGAGGAGGGTCTCCCCGGCTGGCTGGAGCTCCCGGCGTCTTTCCCCCTCTCTTTACATCCCTGACTCTGGTTCACAGTCTGTAGTAGGAAGGCTCAAAGGAGAGGCGGCGGGAGGAAGCTAGGGCATCCTTAAAAAGAACAATAATCTTCATCGATCTTCACCCCTTTCCCCACGCGGGCCCCCATCCCCCTGCCGCCGCCGCCGCCCAGCAAGAGAGGGCTGGGATCGAACGGGAAAAATCGAGCGGGGCTGAGCTCGGCGCGCCAGCCGGGAGTTACGGCTCGCTCCGGCGACCCGCGGCGCGGCGGCCGGCCAGGGTGGCGGGTGCTGGGTGCTTGGTGGGTGTGTGTCTGTGGCGGAGCGGGGAAAGAGGCTGGGCACCGGAGGCGAGGCGGGACGCTCGGGGGCGCCGGCCCGGCGCGCACACCCGCCCGCGGCCACCCCTCCTCGCGCTCCGCCTCCTCCCGCGCTCCGCGCACCCGCGGGCTGGAGCGGCCACTGCCTCCTCCTCTTCCTCCTCCTCCAGGGCGCTCGCGGCTCCCGAGGTGGGCGGCGGGCCCGGGTGGCCGGGCTTTGCGGCCGGCCGGGCACCGCCGGGGACACCCGGGCTCGGCCTGATGGCGCTAGAGCTGTGCGCTCGACCGGGGACAGCGCCCCACAACCCGGGCGCGGCCCGGACGGGCGCCGCCCACACCTCGGCGGCGCCTCCCTCGCCTCCCGCGCGCCTGCCGCTCCCGGTAGCCCCGGCCGGGCTCCACACCCACCTGCTTCCCTCCTTGGCTCTCGCTGTGCGGAGCGGGAGGGTCCGCAGCCCTGGAGGCGCCGCGCACTCGGCAGCCGGGAACGCTCGGGGCGCCCCACCGGGACGCGCTCGGGAGGCTTCGTGGGATTCCCGGGGCCCTTCTGCTTCCAGCGGTGGGCTGTCCCGGCGCCCGCCCCGGCGCGACCCTCACTCGGGACCCGCTGCTGGACCGGGATCTGGGGCGAGGACAGATCGCTCCTGAGTGATGGAGCCCGGAGGATTTTCTCGGAGGAGGGGTGTAGGGGAAACCAGGAGCGCAGAGAGGACCTGACTTTCCTCCTAACACCTCCAGCTCAGCTCGGGGACGTCGCCAGCCCCAGTAACCCCGCTTTCCTGGGTCTATGGGAAAAGCCAGGTCGGGGGCAGCTGTAACTCTTGCTTCCCATGGGGGCGCTATTCACACTCTGGTTTTTCTTTTTTTCTTTTTTCTTTGCCTGCTTGCTCTCCCTGCCACCTGGAGAACTGTGCCAACTTCCTCCGTGGCAAGGCCGCCGGATGGACACTCACACCTTTCCCTTTCCATTGGGCGCGGTAAAGACAGAACGAACTTGAGTAATATCACCACTGAGCTCTCCAAGTTGCTGACACGCTCCTTAACAGGTACGAGGTAGAGACAGCTGGCCCAATTAGTTACTGGGGCTTTCAGGAAAACAAAGTAGCTTGAAAGAACGTAGGTCATGGCAGTATGTTTAAACCTGGGGCTCCCTACTGAGTTTCTTTAGGCCAAGAAAGATGGCCAGGAAAATCCAGATACACTCAGTTTTAAATATATCTCATTTAACCTTGCTTCTGTTTTAGCCTTGATGTGCACTGGAGCCCGCTAGCTAGGGTTCTCAACACCTTGGCTTCCTGCCTCCCCATTGGCCTTACCTTGGGCTGGGTGGTGTTTCGAAATGCCAGTGTCCGGTGGAATGTTTAGTATAGAAGTTGACCCTTCGGAGACCATCGCCCTCCACCCAGGACTTCTCCTGGTCCTCTGCTCTTCTTCGGGCTTCTCCAGTATAAACGCTAGGAAGAGGAAGAGGACTCGCAGATTCCTAGATGTTATTGCCAGCCCTGTTTCCGAGCTTCAGCTCCACATTTCCAGGGACCTGCAGGATGTCCCGCCTGCGCCTGCAGTCTTTCCACCCTCCCATACATTTCATATACTTTCTGCAGATTACGTTCCCCCAACTACAACCGTGACCATAGCATTTCCCTGTTCGCAAATGTTCCACCAGCTTCCCATACATACCCTACCAACAGTGCCTGCACCCTCCTGAGCCATTGCACGCCCACTGGAGTCTCTCCTTCTGGGAAGCCCCTTTCCAGGTCTCACCTGAAAATCATTCCATCATTTCCAGGCCCATTTCCAAACTCTGCCTCCTCCATGATCCCTCCCCTTTGACCTCCATAGCATCTCGTGGGAACTACCTTTTTAAAGACATATCACCTTCTGCTTCCTACAGAGTGTATGTTTCCTTTGTACCTGTCTTACCACTTTAAATCAATTCCCCCAAAGTAGATTCCGATTCACTTTGTTTGCATTCTTACATCTAACCCAAAGCCACAAGTGTAAGAGATACCTATCCACCCAACAAACTTTTCTCAGGCCCTCTATATTTGTTAAATGAAGGAGATTTAGTTTAAGTCTAGAAAGACTACTTAAGTTAATTTCAGATGTGCCTCAATTTAAGTAGCATGATCTTTCATAAACTTTAGGTGTGGTGAAAATCCCCTCACTTTACTAGTCCTACGTCAACATTACTGATCACCTCAGGGAGAATTTAATTCTTTGACAAGTACTTGTTAAAAAAAATTTTTTTTAACCTTAACTTTCCATTAGGGTTTGGAAATAGGAATCCATTTTCTGACTAAGTGGATGTTAGTCAAGACAGCCAATTATCTGTTGGGTAAAGACATTGCTGTTCTCTCAGGATTTGGGAGGTAAGGTGGTAGGAGTAGCTTATCCATAACACCTGAGTCGTGTCTGTAAGCATGCATGATACAGAAAAGCAGTCTTTGGAAATAAAATCTAATTCCGCTTACTAAATTACTCGTAGCCCAAATGGGTTATAGAGAATAACCTTTAGTGTACAAATTGTTTGGAATAGCTGAGTTCTCCATATGCACAGCTTGAATTCCGTGTGGCTGAAAAGACGCGTGTGTTGCTTATCAGCATGTGGTTCCACTGCCTTAGTATTTTTTTGTATTTTTTTGCACTTTTGTATTTTTTTCAGTTATTCTCCAAAGGAAAAATTAAAACTATCTAGCTGAAAAGACAGACATGTTTTTTCATTGTTCCTTAAGCCATCTTTTTTTAAGCTTTCTGGTATTTATGGAAATGTTCCTTTTGCTTGAATTTCAACGTCTGAGATTTGATGCAATTAAATAATAAAGGGAAGAAATGTCTGCTTATTATAGCGAAATGATTCCTTTATAATGCTTAGTAAAATAAATAACTTTAATATAAGGTTAACCTGAAATACTATTATGTGTATCAGTTGATACAATTTAGGTGAAGAATGTGTTTCTTCATACATCATAATGGTGGTGTATTAGAATACATATGTAGACACACACAATATCAAACATAATAGGTTTTTGGAATTTTTTGTTGAAGAAAGTATTTGAAAAATATTTAGTATAATCTGAATAACATCATTAATGACTATGCTTTAACTTATCAGGTTGGAATTTCCATTGGCAAATTGACTTGCAGAGAGAGCTTGTATAAATTAAAATAAGGTAGTAAAGTCAGGAGAGTGAACATATTTTAAATGTTGAAAGCATAAGGGTAAGAATTTACAAGTGTTTGGAGACAAACATATTAGAGTTGGATTTGAAAAATATTTTAAGTCAAATGGAAAGGGGGTAGGACATATTAAGTAAAGCCAAGGAAAAACAAAAGCTAGGTCTAAAAGGGTTATTTAAGAATGAGTCGAACCCCATTAAAGGCAAAAGTATGCAACACATGTAAATGTGGTGTATGTGTGTGTGTGTGTGTATTTGTGTTCTAGAATGATATACATTAACAAGCTAAAGGAGTTATATCAAGAGTTGGAAGTCAGGTTTTTTATTTCGTATAACCTGGTTATACTAAAAGATGGGTCAATATTTATTAATCTTTTTTCAACATCAGTACTATGATGATGCTATGTTTTTAATCATAAGCCAAATACAGACATAGATCAGGACTGTATTTTTTTTTTAATAGGGACAGATATTACTATGGTGCTTATTGTCATACAAGAAAGCAGCCACTGACAGGTAATTAGAATTTACCGTTCTTAGACCTAACGTGCCTTCTTTTGCCCTTCTAAATGAAAATGTAGGAAAGCTTGGGCAAGTTGGAGTAACTCATAAATTCTTAGCAGCCACTGAACTTCCACATTCACACACTGCAGTGAAGTCTTGAAAAAAAAAAATGAGCTGTGTGTTCTTCATTAAGGAGATAAGTACTATCTCATTGATTCTTTTGAATGCAGTGGAGACAGATTTGGCTGTCCTTTGAAGATTTAAAGTAAGAGATAAGCTCCAGATGGACTGTATTTTTTAACAGTGATTATACTGTGTATGAACTTTTTGAAAAATGCCAAATGCTTAAACACAAAAATTTTCTGCCACGTAGTAGCACGGATAGAAGTGCTGTGTTTGAACCCATCCTTAGAGCTACTTCCAGACACCATTTGTGTCTAAGCAAGTCTGTTTTTAGGATTCCCTGATGTTTAGGGTGAGGGTTTCTGAAATCTAGAAATTTCAAAAATATGCCACGTAAAAAATAGCGACGTTATTCTGGGACATGGTGGAACGAGGATTGGATTCCTAGTCAGATGCGAGTCCCATCTTTGTCACGTATTTGTGTTGTGTAATAACAAGTAAATGTTGCCAAGACGTTACTACATGTCAAGCACTAGGCTAATTTCTTGTCAGGTATTGGCTCATGTAATCCTTATAATAGTTCTTTGAGATAGGTACTATTGGTATTATTCCAGGAAATAAAGGAAGTAAGAGACCTAGAGGGAAGTTAAATTATGAATTATGAAATTTAAGTTTAAATTACTGCGAGAATTGGAATTGAACCTTAGGCAATGTGACCTTAAAATTTTAGGCTAGATTTCCCCAACCTCACCTCACACTGATATCTTTCTCCCTGCTTCACTAGGTTGTCTCAAGTTCATGTGGGGAAATAGTGTATACAATCTTATTTTTAATTTTTAGAATGGAAATCTGGTTAAGATAAACGTGGGATTTGCCAAACACAATGTGAAAAGGAGAAAAGAAAAAAGAATTTGTGCTGGTCCTAAAAGATGATGGAGGTAGGAGATGCCCTTCCCACCACCACCTTTTTTTTCCAACAGGTATATTGACACTGATTCACCCACATCACTCACTAATTTTCTACATGACATTTGATCTGAGATTTGACCTGACAAGGCCGGGCCCATTTGGGATGAGGCATGTGGCCAGGGACTAGAATGGAGGTTTTTTGGCTATACATGGAAGGGGCCTGGTCCACCCAGAAGGACTAAACAGCTCTGGATTGTGAACATATCACCGGCGTGGTGATCAGAAAGCTTCTGGGGTTCTTAGAATAAGCAAATACTGAGGCTTTTAGAATAATCTGGGCTTTGGATAAGTAGGAAATGGATGATCTCCAATAGTAGAGGAAGTGCAACCAGTCCCAAGTGAAAGAGCCCCCTTTGCAAATACAGGGCATTAATCTCAGCCCCAGATTTCACATCATTACAAGTAAAATGTGGATATAATGATGTGACATGTCCCTCCTGGCCAGGCAACAACCTTGCCTATCAGAAGCTAAGATCACAGTCTCGGGAAGCAAAATTAAAATAGCTCGCCACAGTCTTTTCTGAGAAATTTCTGAGGGGACCTAGGACGCCACAAAGCAATTGGGTTTAAATTGTGGTAGATACTCTAACGTGCCTTTGTTCTCTTCTGACTATGAACCCTGAGCTGACAGTACAGTCAACAGAGACATACTTCTAAAAGGGCCATTAATTCTCAAAATGATGGAAAAAGAATGCCTTATTTCTTGGTCTTCCTTACAGTTGGCACTCTTGCACCTTTAAAAACCTTCCTTGCAATATCAGGTAGAAATATTGACCATTACTGGATCCATAGCCTGATGATTATACTTTCTCACTGCTAAGTTGTGCTTTAATGTTTTGTTCTAAATAAAACATATTATGGCAATAAATATAAAATCAGAGCTTTTTAAAAGCACCCTAGCATTGTATAGTAACTAAATTTATATCAAGAACTTAACATACTAATCGTTGAAAAGCACTTAGTATTAAAGATGACTAAATTGAACTAGTCAAAACTGATAAACAGATGAGAAGGCATGCAAACTCAAAAATAAGCACGTTTTACCTAAAATGTACTACAGAAATGAAAGAATGCTTTTTTTGTTTTTTCCCCCAATAATGCCAACCTTCATGTTGCTCAATTACTACTAACAAATTTTCAGTTTTTGGAATTGAATATGTATGTTAATTATGACATGTATTCAATTTTTACTTCATATAATATATATTTTATTGTCATATATATATTGTGGGATGTAAAATATTGTCTGTGCATTTTAGGTGTTTGGTTCTGTTATTAATGTATTGCTTTTCAATACAAGAGACTAGTTTCAATAAAATAGGTATACGTTTTAGGACACAAGCGCAGGTGCTTTTGACTGGAAATTAAAATACAGAAATGAAAACTTTGAAATGACTGTTTCTTACCCTCCCCCGCCACCAGCACTTGTACCCTGTGCAATGCTAAACCCGACCCAGTCAGATTTTCGAATGTGCCATATTTCATATTTGATTTAGCTAATCACATGGCTTACCGAGATAACCAGATATGGAAAAGGAGAATCACACGTGGAAATTCTGCCTGTTAATCGAGTACCATTAGCCTGAAAGCCATCTACTTGGACTGCTATCAAAGAAGCCCCCAAACTGTCCCAGCAATCGATCCGGTCACATGGCACGGTGCTGACAGAGACATCAGTGTCACTAACGAAACAAATCTTCATGAGCTTTAAGTTAGCTGTGACTCATCCTGTCATATTCCTTGGCAGCACATAAGAAAATGAGTTCAACAGAAAACTGACTTCTTCTACGAACGGCAACCAAAATCAAAACCACATCCCTCCTGTGGTTAATGCAAATTGGAGTTGGGGCTTGAAATCTCACTTGCATTGGAAGATTTCTCTTGTTCCCTCTTTCACGACTTCTATTTACCTTCGAAACTAGCCCCTGAAATTAGGGGGATGTGCGTCACTGATGCCAGAAAGGGCAGCTAGTTATACTTCACACACAGAGTGTATATAGCATGCTCTTCTATGGTTTCAAAATTACCAAAAGCAATAGTCGAGATTATCAATTGCCTTTGATAATAATTGACACAAAAGAAAGCTAGAGTAAGCCTCATCATTATTTTCAAACATTTCTTCGACTCCTATGAGAACTCTTTAAAATTCAGCAGTTTGCACAGAGTTCATTTGAAAAAATTTGAAGGGCACCATCTACAATGATATCATGAAGTTATTGTTTGGAGAAGAATGTGTTTCTATAAGATACATAAAATGAAATTTACCTATGAAGAACTATAAGCTCAAGAGAGTTTCCAGGTACAAGACTTACAATCCAGTGCCAGGTTATTGACTTATATAATTTTCTATATTGCCTATGGCAATTACCAATAGTTGTAGAAATGAAAACTAATGCAAAAAAAAAAAAAAAAAAAAAAAAACACACACACACACAAAAACTTTACCAGAAAACAGAGTGGCTAAATTGAATTAGTTAAATAGCCAATGCAGAGGAAGGAGGAAACATTTTCCTGTCTCTTTACAAACTCTCCAGTTTATTCCCTGAAGCAGGAGATTTGAGTGCCCATAGACAATTTCATTGTGTGGCTTGCAGAGTTATAGAACACTCCTGGCATCTCCATTTGAAAAAGGTAGCTGTTGACATTTAAATGACTCTGTTAAGATTTGACCTGGAAAATTACAGTCAATTCTGTACATTTTATTACCCGAAGAATGTGGCCAGATTAAAGGGAATTTGGGAAAGAGTAACACAAATGAGTAAAGAGGAAGATAAGGGAGAGTGAGCAATGAGGAAAGAGTTGCTGAAATCTTGTGTCTAAAGAAGGGTGACAGCATAATAATTTCAAGATCCATCCATCGAGAACCATGTGATTTCACTGACATGTGGGATATAAAACTGAAACAACAAAGGAACAAGACAAACAAATGAAGAAACAAAACCTCATAGACACAGACAGTAGTTTAGTGGTTACCAGAGGGTAGGTGGGGAGGCGGGTGGTAGATGAGGGTAAGGGGATCAAATATATGGTGATGGATGGAGAACTGACTCTGGGTGGTGAACACACAACATGATCTGTAGGTGATGTAATACAGAACTGTACACCTGAAACCTATGTAATTTTACTAACAAGTGTCACCCCAATCAACTTGAATTAAAAAAAAAAAAAGAATGATGACGTAAGTATGAATGGAGGTGACATTCAGATTATATTCAGGGATTTAAATAAGAGTAAATACGATAAAAGAGTGAAATTAAAGGTAACCAAACCTTCTACTTTGAAAACATCCACTTTACAAGATCTGAAAAGTTCTTTTCAAAGTATCAAGTACAGTAAGTCCCTCTTTAAAACAAAACAAAGCAAAACAAAACAGAACAAAAAAAGAGACTTAAAGAATGTAACTTGCTCATGATAAAGAGCTACTTTTCTCGTACTCTCAAGGAAGAAAAATACATACGTTAGAACTTCTTCCCTGATAATACTTACCAATGTAATGAGCACCTAAGAAATGTGATAATTTCTTTGATCATTTTAATAAGGCTCATTATATATCTTGGGCCTTCATTTTATGTTGAAAATGTTCAAGGAAGAAACATTAATGCTATTAAATACTTGGACTGCCTATTGCAATCTCCTAAAGTTATTTATGATTTAGAGAATTAAAATTCTAAAAAGCCTTGTGTCTAAATGAAAACTTACTTGACTATCTCAGAGGAAATGGTTTCTGTACAAAGAATTTTTTTCCCTAAAGAAATTTACAGATTTAGCAACATGTCCAGTGTCCCTATTTGCTCTTCCTTTCCTATTTCCTTCACACGATCACACGTTATGAATAGTTTTATATCTATCACAGCTAGACTAGCAGTTTCAGTAGCTAAGTAAGAAATGTAATTATTTCCACCACCACCAGTTGGGCTCCCCCTTAGAAAGTTGCGTGGAAATGGTAACATTAGGAAAGCCAGAGTCAGGGCTGACCATATCTGCCTCCTGAGCTCTGGCCTTTTTCTCCCTTGGTGACTAGCACCACCCCTAGGATTTTCATCCAAATACACATGACTCCCAAAGCCTTATTTTCTAACCCTTGATCATTGCAATCAGTGTTACATTTGCAACTATCTGTTGGATGTCTCTACTTGGATATTCTGCCATCACCTCAAATTAATTCATCTTAAATAGTTCCTCCTTTTGATCACCTGGCCTGCTAAAGCTACCCCTGTTCTCTCCACTGTCTCGCATCAAAGCTTCAGTAGCCATCTTAACTCGTAGCTTGCTCCTTCCCACATTCAGTTACTTGCCAAGTCTTGCTGACTTTTCTTTCGTAATGACTCCTAGCCAAGTCTTGTGAGTACACGTACGTAGACACACACACACACACACAAACACAAACACTGCCTCACACTTTGCCTCATTCCCACAGTTCTCTCCAGCATGAATTTTCTCCCACCCAAGTTCACCTTTCCAAGACACTGTTATCATCCCATCATGCCTGGGTTTTAAAAATCACTGCTTTCTGACAATAGACGCCATCTCCAACCCCGAGGTTCAAACCTTTCCATGATTGGACTCTACCCATATTTCCACCTTCAGTCCTCACACAAATTCCTATAGTCACCATCCCTCAAAGAGACCTGGCCTTTCCCAGGTCCACACTTTGAACTGCATCATGTTCTTATCTTGAAATGTCATCTCCTTCCTACTCCATCCAGGAGAATTCTGAAATTGCCCACTTCAATTTCACTCATTCCCTGAAGCCTTCCTTGACTACTGTAGGCAGAGGGGTTTTGTTCTCTCCTAAATGATAACGCAGTATCTGCTACTCATTTATCTTAGAAAATGGTGGCATTTAAAATAGATATACTCTCATCTATCATATATTATATTGGATTTCTAATGTAATATATGTATTAAATGCTATTTCATAATTACTTTTCATAGAGAGTTTCAAGGTCTTCTGCTTCTCTAATTAGATGACCAGAACTTGAGAAATACCGTCAAGGAAAAATTAAAAAACCACTAGCTTTGAAATGACAATAGTCTACGAAGTTCAAAAGAAGCTTAAGACATTGCCCCGAGGAGAGTGGACAAGTTTCTTAGCTTCTCTGAGCCCCAGGTTCCTTGTTTGTAAAAAGGAAGAGAATATACCTGTTTTGAAAGATCATTTTAAAGGTTAATTAAAATAACCTGTAAAGACACCAACCACAGGAACCACTCAATAATGTGAGTTCTTTTTCTTTTGTGCCCTCTATGTAGCTAACTCACAGTGAGGACTTGGTCAAAATTAATCAATAACAACAATGTTTGTAAGAATTTAAACTTTTAACATTTCTTAGAAAAGAAGTTGCTCGGTCTTCCTAGAGCAACAGTGCATGCAAGAAATTAGAGAGGAATAGAGTTGACAATGGAGGTTGGTGCAAGACTGAAGAAAAACTTGATTGTCAAGCAATGGATTATTTTTCTCACTTCACCTGAAATAAGACATGCTGAAACATTTGACTTGAGAGTCATGCGACCTGTTACCTTCTGTTTAATTTGTCCCCATTGTAACATGTGGGAAATAACCAGAGCGGAAGGAGAGTAGGTGCTAGATATTTGCATAAGCATGGACTTGGTATCAGAAGGCGGGGCTAACTGTCCTGGCCTTGACAATGAATAGCTGAGCAATCCTTGGCAAATCCCTTTACCTCTTGGAGCCTCTGTTGTCTCACCTGTAAAATAGAACTAATCATTCCCTTCCCCTGGAATTTCTTTGAGGATTAAATGCGATTAAATATATAAAATTAATATATAAGCGGTGAAGTACCAAATGAATGTAAAAGATTAAAAATGACATGTGTGTTTTATTTCATAGGTTATAGTATTATTTGAGTTAGATTTGGTGAGATGTACCATATGGTTTGTATCTCTCCACATAAAAAAAGAAAAATGAAGATGCAGGTCTGTGTGTATGGAGGTATAGGAGTTTCTCAATAAAGTAATGGTAGAGCTGACTCCGCGCTGGAGGAGGGCTGCAGCTATAAACACAGAAACAAACGCAGTGATCCCTGTAAGATGGCCTCATTCAACCGTTATTTAGTTATTTGTCCTCTTCTTTTTCTGGTCTCAGGGCTGGCAGATTTCAAAAGCAGGCTGAAATTCCACAAAACAAAATAATGTAATTTGACTGTTTACTAAATATATAAGAAAACATTGACTACTGGAAAAAAAGTAATAGCATTACATCAAGTTA
The DNA here is from genome assembly GCF_004115265.2 of Rhinolophus ferrumequinum. Taxonomy (NCBI): domain Eukaryota; kingdom Metazoa; phylum Chordata; class Mammalia; order Chiroptera; family Rhinolophidae; genus Rhinolophus; species Rhinolophus ferrumequinum. The sequence goes on from NC_046297.1 coordinate 9,787,039, forward strand.
AACTAAATCCAGTAGGCAGAAAATTCAATAAAATGTTGCAAAACAAAAGCATGTATTTTGATTTGAGCCTAAGGACCGACAAGGGAATAGTAGCAAACAAGTCCCCATGTGAAAATGTTGTGTTTGTCTTGTGTTTCTATATTCAGGTATGGAAACAGTTGACAGAAGCACCCTCGCCGGCTGTGCTGCTGGGATGTTGGATGCACATTGGTAATTAGGCCCCAAATCTTGTATGGCTTTAAGGAGCAAAGCTAATTCAATTCACATTCAGAAATCAGCCATCTGAAATCATCCACAAATTGTAAATAGAATTAAGAAACATTTATTAGTAATATTGTTTATATTTCATCATTTAGGGGACATTCAGCATGGGCTTTCTGATTGCAAAAAAAGATCATGTTTCTTTGGTAACAATAAGTAAGATAAAAACAGTATTGTATAAAGAAATGAGCTTACAAATATCTCAGTTGTCAGGTCTGTTGTGTACACAGAATATTTAGAGGACAGCTCAGCTCAGCTAATATCACTACCCTTCTTTTTACTGAAAATGAACCTGGAGCATAAGGACAAAAAGTTTACTCAAAAGACTAGGTGTTATTGTATCTTTTAAGTATTTCTGGTTTGTATTTAAGCCTTCAGACTTGGCAGTCTCCCCATTTAAGGTTAAAAAGAAAGAAGAAGAAGAAAAAAAGAAAAACTGAACCATATATCACTTTTAACTAAAATTCTAGTATCAAAAGATATTGACCAGTCTCCCTTGATAAAATCAGGCCCAGTGGGGCATTTGTCTTTACAGTTAATGATTAGTTTCATGGTGTTTCATTCTATTTTTTTAATATTTGGATATGTGGTACTTGATTAGGTGGTATGACTTAATTATTTCTAAGTTATACCATAGCATAAAAATAAACAAGTACCCACATAAGAGGTTCAGCCTCCTTATTGGAATAGGTAAGGAAGATCCTGTCTTAATAATTTGATATGCCAGTTAGCTGAAGGACTCTTTTAACAGATCAGATGTATATAAGTTAAGTTTGAAGCTGTATTTGTGGTTGAAAATATAAGGGAAAAATCAACCTTGAACTTCTTAGGTCTTCAACAGGTATGTTTTATTCAATAGGTATGTCTTATTTTAAGAATACATGCTAACATCCTGAAAGCTTTAGACAGAAATGAAACAAAAATCAGGCTTTCATTGGACTTGTAGCTAGCAACATGTCTTTATATTTCTAAGTAAAAACTATTTTACACCTAGAATTCTATAGTTGGCTAAATTATCAGTAAAATCTGAGGGAAAATTAAAGTGATTTTTAAACTTACAAGAACTCAAAATATTTTCTTCTTATCCATTATTTTAAATATATTCTAAGTAGTTTATTTTTTTCCATATTATTGTAATTTTTATTGTAGTAAAATATACATAAAATAAATTTTACGATTTTAACCATTTCTAAGTGTACAGTTGAGTGGTACTATATACATACAATTATTGTACAGTCATCACTATTATCCATCTCCAGAAATTTTTCATCATCCCAAACTGAAATGCTGCACACATTAAACTCATGACTCCCTTCCTGGAGACCCTGATAACTATGCTACTTTCTGTCTCTGTGGATTTGACCATTCTAGGTACCTCATAGTAGTGAAATCATATAATATTTGGCCTATGTCAACATTATTTCACTTGTTTTCCATCCATGTTGTATCATGTACCAAAATTTCATTTCGTTTTATGGCTGAATACTATTCCATTGTATGTATAGACCACATTTTGTTTATCTATTCATCTGTCAATGGACACTTGGGTTGTTTTTACCTCTTGGCTATTGTGAATAATGCTGCTGTGAACATGGGTGTACAGATACCTGTTTGAGTCCTTGCTTTCAATGCTTTTTGGTACTACCCAGAAGTAGAATTTCTGGATCATACGGTAATTCTATATTTAATTTTTGGAGGAACTGCCTTACTGTTTTCAACAACAGCTACACCATTTTTCATTTACTCGTTACACCAGCAGCCACAAAGTTTCCAATTTCTCCGCATCCTTGCTAGCGTGTTATTTTCTGGTTAGTTTTTTATATTAGACATCCTAATGAGTGTGAAGTGGTATCACATTGTGGTTTTGATTTTCATTTCCCTAATGATTTGTGATGTTGAGCATTTTTTCATGTGCTTCTTGGCCAATTTTATATTTTCTTTGGAGAAATGTCTATTCAAGTCCTTTGCCCATTTTTTAATTTTTGGTGGTGGTGTTGAGTTGTAGGAGTTCTTTATATATTCTGGATATTAATACCTTATCAAATGATTTGTAAATATTTTATCCCTTTCTATGGGTTGCCTTTTCAATCTATGAATGGTGTCCTTTGTTGGTCTAAAGTCTTTGATTTTGATGAAGTCTAATTTATCTATTTTTCTTTTATTGCCCATGTTTTTGGTGTTTTACTCAAGAGTTCATTTCCAAGTCAAATGTGATAAAGTTTTCTGCATGTTGTCTTCTAATAATTTTGTAGTTTTAGCTCTGTGTTTAGGTCTTTGATCCATTTTGAATTTTTGCTTATGGTGTAAGGTCAGGGTCGAACTTCATTCTTTGGCATGTGGATATCCAATTTTCTTAGCACCTTTTTCCACTGAGTGATCTTGGCACCCTTGGATTTGTTAAAAATCATTTGACCATATATGTGAGGGTTTTTTTTTGGGGGGGGGGTGGCACTCTATTCTATTCCATTGGTCTTTATGTATGTTTGTATCGTGCTCATCAATTCTTAAATAGTTACCTAAAGAAGCGTTTCAACTAAACCTAGGAAAAAAAGACAAGATAGGCTTTAGGAGACAGAAATGCCAGACCAGAAGAACAGTGGTATACAATCCCCAAATGGGAGTTTTCCCGAGACCTAAAGAATAACCAGTTCAGATATGAGGAAAGGTCAGAGGTTTCCCAATGCAGACCTTAGGGCTCGAAGGAGATTTCGTTGATTAGATAGAACGAGAGTTTTGAGAAGCTTGAGAATATAGTAAAGTATGTGATAGAGCAGAAAAAGGACAATCTACTTGAACCTGACTGAAGGAATGTTTCCTTTGTCACAGCAGTCATGGCACTGGGTCTATAGAAGAAAACATGTAATCCAATCACGCAACTGGCTCATAATTTACATATTTATAACACTGTAAACTTCGAATTGTTCACTGAACTTCCAATTTTAAAAATTAACAAATTAGAGACTTAATTGTATTTCCAGAAAGAATGTAAAGGTTATCCACAGTGATAATATAAACTGTAAGAAATTAGGAGATGGGGTTGGAGTTCAAGAGATGGAGACAAATCTGGTGTCTCAATGTCTTGCTTTTTTTGAGTGGAGATCAAAATACTGGCTGTGGTTGTGGGCTAGGAAATAGAGGTTTAACAAGCTGTTTAAAACTGCAGATGTAGCCAATGGAAAAACGTGTGAATAGTGATAAAATAGGGGGCGGTGAGGAAAAGGGGAAAGTGAAATGGGGAGATACAGGTAAGGTAAACCCTCATCTATCAGCAGAAAGTCAGTCGACACTGTCCAAAAGAGCTGTAAAAACCACAAACACTCATGAGCCATGAGCACTCGTGAGCAAGTGAAGAGATTGATGAGATATCCAAAAGGAATGAGAAACAAACATTTTTAAAGGGTTTCCTCCACAGAGAAAACCAGTGGGTTGGAAAGATGGACCAGCAGGCTCTTCATTAGAAGCCCTTCTGTTTGATTTTCAACCACATGCATATCTTGTTTTGATGGTGTAAAATAAAATGTGAAATGCAATGCCAAGTAAAAAAAAAGAAAATATGAGATCAGATTAAAATTCATAAATCAGAATAATTTAGGGTACTGATTCGATTACAAAATCTTAATTTACTAAAGATTCAGTGATGGGCATCTTTAAATAGTGAGGGTGCCATCTGCACCCTAACTTGCCATTGTTAGTCCAAGATCATCAACTGCTTGATGAAGGAAGTCTTCAAGCTAAAATGATAGAAAGAAGGCAATTAAAGATTCATCTGAAAGGGTGTCTGAAATTAAAAGGTAGATTATTTGGTGAAATGATTTTCTTTAAAAATTCAATTCACAAATAGCTTATGTGTAAGGTGAAGGCAATTAAAAATGCTGAGATTATGTCTGAGTATACAAATAGCGAAGTTTCACTGATCCAGAACCTGAGTATCTGACCCCTAAACCTATCCTGGAAAACACATCAGAATCAGGACACAAACTACAAACTTCTTAAAAGACAAAACCTCCATGTCTCAGGATTTTACCAAGACAGTTTCCCAAACTCCTCCTGTTAGATATATTAAACGATATCAATATTTATACACACAATCCTAAATTGGGGGGTGGGAGGGCCTTAGCCAATCTATATGTACAGAACTTTTTAAAAAGTAGGCGGAAAAGGGAATGTAAGTAAGAGGAGATACTTGACAGAATCAAGAATGACTACTAAAAGCAAGGGAAGAGACATTACAAATACACCCAAAACAATAAAGCACGCACAGAGCTTTTTTAAAAAAATAGCAGCTGGAGGCCATTTTTTCACTGGCAAACCGCCCCCCACACCAAACCCCCCAGAGACATGATGCAGCTCCAGCGCTGCTGTAACTAATGACAAGTTGCCACCTATATGTTGATGACTCTCAAAGCTAGATTTCTAACTCAGACCATTCTTCTGTGCTCCAGACATATTTATTCAACTACCCACTGAATGTCTCCAGCTGGGTTTTCTGCAGACGCTTCAATTCCTCATCCTCACCCTCTTCCGGATTTCCAATCTCAGTGGCACAACTCCTGAGCACCAATCTGCACTGTTCACAACTGCATGGTTTTATACACTTCCCTCTGCATGCACTGCCTTGCTCGCACAGATCCCCCGCTGTGGCAAATGCCTGGCAAACAGCCACTCATTTGCTAGACCCAAGAGTGGAAGCATCACATGCTGGATAAAGATTTCCAGTGGTTCCTGAGTCTCCAAGCGTAGCCCTTTGCCCTCTATGAAGACAGACGTTTTTTGCAGTGCCTGCAACACTTTATTACCCAAATCCCTTTACTAGACTGTAAGCTCTTTTAAGGTACGATCTGTATCTTACTTGCACTTGTCATTTAATCCCAGGTCCTCACTATCTGCTCCATAATGTTTACTCAGCAAATGAATGAGTTACATAGATGATATTAAATTATTTTCATAAGAGCAAAAACTATTAACAAGCAATTCTCAGAAGAGAAAACACAAATGTCCAATAAACTTAGGAAAGATGCTCAAATTTATAATTTGTTAGGAAAATTAAAAAAAAACACAAAACAATAATTTAGAATGCCAAAGATGGAAAAGACTGATAATTTCCAGTGCTGGCCAGAACACATGGTACTGGCATTCTCTTACATAATTGGTGGAACTATAAAATATTACAACTGTTAGTGCAAGCAATTTGGTAATTGTTATTAAAATGTAAAATGTATTTATTCTTTGACCCAGAAAGCTCACTGCTGGGAAATTATCTGACAGAAATAAAAGTGCAGCAATTTATTACAGAATTGTTTTAGTAGTAATTTATCCTCAAACTAAACAAACAAAAACACTCCTGGAAATCTAATCAATATGGGAATCAGTGGATAAAATTATGATACACCCACATAGTGGAAAATACTAAGAACGAAGTAAATCTATGTGTGTTGACTTAGAAGAAATTGTCTACAATGAACTGAGTCAAAAAATAAGTTCCAGAATAATACTATAAAAAATGTAAAATATATATGTATATATTCTTACACAAGCAAAAGAAAAATAGGGAAAGATAAAATTTCCAGAGGAATGGGATAGCAGATGAATATTGCTTTATATACTTATAAATTACTTTAGTTTTTTAAAATGTTCTAAAATTAATAACTTTAATATATGCAAAAGTAGAGAAAATGTAACCAACACCTGTCTACCTATCACTTAGGTATATTAAAGGTCAAAATTTTGCCATTTGTTCTAGCTCTCTTTTTACAAAAGGAATAAAGAGTCATAGATAGAGCGAAAGCCGTTTCACCCACACCGCTGTTCCCATGCTTTCTTGCACTCTCCATTCCTTCCAGTACCTGATTTTATAATTTTCCTGCGCCTATATGCATTCATAAACCATTACTATCTCTTTTTCTGTGTTTAAGTTTACATACATGGCATCATTTTTGCCTACCATTCGGCTGCTTGTTTTGTATACCCAACCTTCCTTTCTAGCATTATCCACGTTGACGTAGTTCATTCATTTTACTTACCTGTAATGTTCTGTTGTATAAACTTACAGCAATTTATGTATTCTTCTATTGATGGAGATGACTGCATTGTATAAAAGGTATCACATTATTTTTTCATAAGAGCAAAAAATGTTAGCATTGTTGTTTGTACCTTTTTGTGTGCATGTGCCAGAGTCTCTCTAGGTTATGTAGCTAGAAGTAAGGTTGAAGGATCACATTTAGAATTGATTAGATCATGTTTTTTATTCCTCATTATTTTACTTCTCAACTGTTTTATTGTGACAGATTCTTGTCTTATTTCTTTAGTAATTATCCTTAAATTTTTAACATGCATGTTTGACTCTAAACAGCTAATAACAATCAAAAGATCTGACTTCTTCTTGAACAAGAAGATGCCTCTTAGAACACTTGGTCACCAATTACAGTTCTTCCCATCTTCTACATTATGGCTATTAAATATTTTAGTTTCATCTTCTTTTTAAATCCTCTCATTCCACATTAGTCTTTACTCTTGTCTTTTCACAGGTAATGTTTATCTAGATTTACCCAGGTGTTTTCTAATGCCTTGGTTTGTCCCTTGTTTGTACCTGCATGTTATATCCCTTTCTTTCCATGATCAATTTACTGATTTCTAAAATACATCCGTTAGTATTTTTAAAAATATTTACCTTAAAATGTATTTTTAATATAATTCTTAAATGATAGTTTAGATACTTTCAAAAATTCAAGGATGACAGCTATTTTCTCTCGGTAGTTTGAATATATCCCCTTCTTTTTATCCTCTATTGTTGTCATGAGAAGATCGCTATCAGCATAAATGAGTTTTGTTGAAAACCTGCCTTTCATCTATGAATGATTTTTTAACAACTTTATTGTTTTGTATGTTTCATACTTACACTATGATTTTTCCAGGTGAAAATTTATTTTTAATTCATCCTGACTAGACTAGGTATTTTTTCTTTAATTTGAGGGTTTCTGTCTTACATAAGTTCTGAAAATTTATCAGTCACCATCTTTCCTAATACTCCCATAATTATACACTCTCCTTGATTTTTTTCCTCCTTGTCTCTTAACAGCAGTTGCATATTTTCATCTATTTTGCTCACTGTGTTGCATTGTAATAAATTTCCTTACTGATATTCTAATTCACTAATTCTCTCTGCTGCCTCAACTACAGTCTAATTCATTCTCTAAGTTTCCACTATCAAATAATTGATTTTTTTCACAACTAGATATTCTTCGTTATTCAAGAAAATGTTTTATCTTCTTATCATGTCCTGATTTTGTTTTTCTATAACGTTTCCATTTTTTTAAAAAAAAAAAAATATCTAACATTCTAAATAAAACCACTTTTGTGACTTTATACATATGACTATTCTAAAACTAATCTGGCTCTTTCTACTTTCTGTCGACTCTTGCATAAGATGGATCATTTCCTTGTGCATCTCATAATTTTGGAAGGTAAGTGTATCATCAGTGGGGATCGCTTTTCTGGGAGAATCTTGTGTACTTTGGGCTGAAGCTTTCTGCAGAGTGGTTGTGCATTTGCTTCTGCCTGGTGCCACAGGTGTGTCCTCACATCTGTCAGAAATGTGTATCATTGCTTATCTACACTTATTATATCTATATACTGACATATACGGATATAAATATACCGTGTTTCCCCCAAAATAAGACTGGGTCTTATATTAATGTTTGCTCCAAAAGACGCATCTGGGCTTATGTTCAGGGGATGTCATCCTGAAAAATCATGCTAGGGCTTATTTTCCGGTGAGGTGTTATTTTCGGGGAAATACGGTACATGTTTATATGAGTATGGTCCCTGTGTGTGTTTGGGTAAGGAGCATCAATGTAAGGAAGGGCCAGTCATTCCCACACTCCTTTATCTAATACACATCAATCAAATTTCCACACACGCCTACATTCTGGTTGGGTTCCTTACATTGTGTACCTAGAGGCTTTTTAAAAACTTAACTAAAGTCCTTAATTCATTCAGAGTTCCTTAGTTTTTACCCAATGCCCCTTTTCTGTTCCAGGGTTCCATCCAGGATGCCACATTACTTTTATGCGTCATGTCCTCTTAGGCTCCTTTGACTGTGATGGTTTCTCAGATGTTACTTATTTTTGATGATCTTGAAAGATTTGAGAAGTACTGGTCAGGTATTTTGTAGAATGTACCTCTACTGGGATTTTTCTGGTGTTTATTTATTTATTTTTCATGATTAGACTGGGATTATGGGTTTTGGGGAAGAAGACCCAAAAAGAGATGAAAGAAGACCCACAGAGGCAAAGTGCCGTTGTCATCACATCATAATATCGACATGACTTATCACTGTTGATGTTGACCTTGGTCACCTAACTTGAGGGAGTGTTTGTCAAGTTTTTCCCACTGTAAAGCTACTCTTTCCCCTCCTTTCCATACTGTAATCTTCAGAAGAAAGTCACTATTTGCAGCCTACATTTAAGGAAGAAGGAACTCCACTCTACCCTCTTGAGGCTGGAATAGTTACATAAACTACTGGAATTCTTCTGCAGAGGACATTTGTCTCTTCTCCCTAGTTATTTAATCATTCATTCATTCATTCATGATTTATTTATACCAATATAGACTCAGATATTTATTTTATACTTTGGGTTATAATCAAATATTTTATTTCTCAAATTGTTGTAGCTTTGACATTGGGAGCTGTTTCAACTGACTCCCGTGCCCCTTTGATGTATCCCTGTGATTGCTGGTTTTTTTGTTTAGTGCTTTCTTACTTTCTGGCACTATAGGATGCTCCAGGCTCATCTTGTGTGTTTTCTGTTCCAGTTATATAATCAGCCATTTCTCCAAGGATCTGTGGTTCCTTTTATTGGAGGACGGTATTAGAAATCAAGATCTGGGTACCCGGTGTGCTTGTTGCTGCTAGGGTATTGTTACTTTTAGGACCTCTCAGTTGGCAGAGCAAGGAAATACATATGTGCATATGAGTATATACATATATACATATATACACATGCACACATATATATATACATACATGACATATACATGTATATATATATGGTCTGAATTAAGTTCGCGAACTTTTTTGCAACACTGTTGCTAACCTTTTTTGATATCAGAAGGATTATTCATTATGAATTTGTACCAACTGGACAAACAGTTAACCAAGTTTACTATTTGGAAGTGCTGAAAACGCTGTATGAAAAAGTTAGACGACTTGAACTTTTTGTCAACAATTCATGGCTCTTGTATCACGACAATGCACCAGCTCACACGGCACTGTCTGTGAGAGAGTTTTTAGCCAGTAAACAAAGAACGGTATTGGAACACCCTCCCTACTCACCTGATCTGGCCCCCAATGACTTCTGTCTTTACCTGAAGATAAAGGAAATATTGAAAGGAAGACATTTTGATGACATTCAGGACATCAAGGGTAATACGACGACAGCTCTGATGGCCATTCCAGAAAAAGAGTTCCAAAATTGCTTTGAAGGGTGGACTGGGCACTGGCATTGGTGTATAGCTTTCCAAGGGGAGTACTTCAAAGGTGACCATAGTGATATTCAGCAATGAGGTATGTAGCACTTTTTCTAGGATGAGTTCACGAACTTTTGTCTGACGTGTGTGTGTGTGTGTGTGTGTGTGTATACACATAGATATATTTATATATCTATATTTATATTAACCTAACATGAGTTTCATATAGCTGTCTCCAGTTCTAATCTATTATGTGAATCATTCCAGCCTTTTCCTCTTGCTTGTCGGTAACCTCTCACTCCTACAGTGAGAAACCTGGCTCCCAACTTCTGGCGTCCATTTACTTGATTGTCCAATTCCAGTATATGTGTATAGTGGTTTCAGTTTATAAGCTTTTACTAAAGAAAGTTGAAGCCAATTATTCATTCCTAAGTGCCATTGTGCACTGCCCGTAACAACAGCAATAAGTATTGATATGCTATTAATTAGTGCTATTTGGAGAGTCTTAAGACAATTAAAATCATCATCAAATATTTGTCTTATCTGTAAATGGATTCTATTTGATTCTACTCACATTTTCAAAGAGGCATCCATATTGACAGGTACTGATGACAGCAGGAGTAGAGTGAAGGCACCGGTCGGAAAAAAGAGCACATGGTATAGGCATTCACTGAGTGCTTACTGTGTGTCAAGCATTGTTCTGAGTATTGGGGAAATGGGAAACAAAGATGAGAAGGATCCGTTTTAAGAGTAGGCAGACAGGAAGGAGGCACAAAACTAGAGAGCGACACGCAGTCAGAGCCTGATAAGTATTAAAATACTCATATAAGCAAAGGGAAGGGAGAGTGTGCTTTGTCCTGGGGAAGAGAGAAAAGGCTTACAGAGCTGATGTTTGATCTGGGTCTTGAAAACAAGCCGGAATTCAACAGCAGCGAGAGAGGGTCGTGGCCAAGGGAACTGCACGCACAAAGGCACAGAGGCATGACAGTGCGTTCTGTTCTTAAAAAGTCCTCAGTAGCCACTCATCTTCTCCTGACAATATCCTGCTACCACTTAGTGCCATTATTTCCTGGTAAGCCATGGATGTAAATGATTCACAGAAGTTGATGCTTTGGAAACACAGTGACATTTATAACACCTGCACTATCTCCAGCGTGGGAAAAACAGTGCAGAAGTGAGTTACTAAGAACATCCTCAGAGAATCAGCTTCAAACAACAGACACAGAGATTATGTCTGAGGAAGCAATGGAATAATTAGGTTTTGTGATCTCTTGGGTCTAATGGAACAAATCCCTTCATTTTTCACTGGAGATTAGCCTGATAACTATATTTTTAAAATGTCATAATATTTATCACACCCTTTCTGAGTATATGACCCTCAGCACTACATAATTTCCTCTAAGCCTATATGAAAATAGAGAATTCTTTCCTTTTTAGGTGTTAAAATAGGAATGACCACATTTTTATTCATTTTTGTCTGTTTGGGTCTATTAACAAATTGGTTTGTCCTGTTTTTACAGAAGTAACCTTCATCCCTCTGTAGTGATATTATGCACCCTTGTTCCCTCTTTTCATGGGTACCATCACCTCAAATAGTTTCCTATTATATCCCCCAAGTACCCATCCATCAGCATTCTAAAACCAGAGCCATACATTGCAAATGCTTTGCAACATCAACCATGACCAAAAGTTATGTTGTTGAAAATACCATCAATCATTTCAACTTTACTCCAAAATATGAAGTTTAAACCTAGAAAATGCAATAGCATGGGAGCTAAAGGTTTTAAATAATAGTATTCTGGTACCAAATGTCATCTGTTAAATTAGAATAAAGAAAATGAACTCTAAGCATAAAGGGAATAAATTTAGAACACAGAACATTCCTTTATGAACAAGAAGTGAAAAAGGAAAAGTATAAGAAGTGGAGACCTTGACAAATGTTCCATGTATCTGCATACCTCCTGTACAAAAGTACTGAACTGGTTGGATAGTATTTTGGGGTTTAACACATATTTTGATTGGGATCAAGGACTGGATTTGGTTGGGGGATTTTCTGTGTTCTCTGACATGGCTGGGGCCTTGGGGCCCATCTACTGATGCCATCGGTAATTCCACGCGTGGGCCTGCTGTGACGGGCTGTGTTGATGCTCTGCTCATACCCCCCAGAGCCTGTGCAGCATCCTCCTACGTCAGTGTGCTTCACTCCTACTGGACCGCGTCTGCAACTCTCTTCAAAAACCGCCATTAGGCTACTCAAGCTGCTTCGCCTAGACAGCTGAGAGGTGGGAGTGCCCTGGAATTCACCCACTCCCGCCACCCGCAGCCTGGAGCAGCCCAATGACCCATACATAGATATAAAGGAGTATCTTCCTTCCTCAAAACGGAACAGACTTTGTACCGTTGTCTACACTCTAGACCTCCCTGCAGGACAAGGCTGGGCCTGGGATTCACTTGAAGTCACATCTTTGCTTGCCACTTGTGCCCTATGACATGGCAGATCATATCATATAGCAAGGATCTGTTGGAGGATAAAAATGCCACATGGGTTCTCTGGCAAGCCCCTGTAGGAGTGTCCCAGCACGGACCCCTGGGTTCCGGAGCAAGGTCCTGTCATCTGCAGCAGAAAACGATATAACATTTGAAAAATTGTGTTGATATTATTCTGGATCCTGGTAGAGATGGAGTATCTGAACTCTGGGACATCCTGTGACTGTGCAGCCCAGGATGGCCATAATGAGGTGGGCACTACCGGTGGCACTAAGGCTTAAGGTTGGAGGGGCTCAGTTGCAGTCTGTTGTATGAGAAAGGTGACACATCTGAGTTCAGGCCCAGGGCGTCCCCAGAACCATCATCTCTGCACCCTCAGCTCATGTCCATGGCTTCATGGGAGATTGCCTGTGATCAGTTGACGGAAGAAAAGAGAAACTGAGCTTGATTCATAGTACATTGGTGCAAACAGTCCCACTTAGGGTTGCTTCTGAAAGATAACGGTGAGTGGAAATCTTCCTAATTAATGCCCGTTGGGTCATCCACTTTGTGTTGAGATACAAGTGTCAGAGGTAAGGTGATGGTGGATGGCTTGGCTGGTTGGTTAGGAGGCCAGGGGAGTACGACTGGAAGACTGGGCACAGGAAGTGTGTGGAAGAGGCAGGTTGATAGACCAATGGGAGCAGGCACAACGTTTAAGGGTCTTGGTATCACCTGTTAACACCCACTGCAGAAGAGACACCAGCCCCCAGGTGGACTGAAGAATTGTCCAGTAAATGACATTCGGTCTGTCCTTGGCTACCCCAGTGCCATACAATCAGGTCATCCATGGAGGATGGGGGAGGAAGCAGGAGGGTACAGGGGTCCACCACCCTGGGTGCTCTCTCACTAAGGCCGATATATCTACTGCTGCCACCAAAGGTCCAACTCATAAGCCACCAAAAACTGACTTTAAGCCTCTGATATATTGCCATCGTTGAGGAAACTAACCAGCCACTTGGTGACAAGCTGATTGCTCTGAAAAAATCCCTTCTGTCCTTAAAAGGTCAGCAATTTGTCCTTATCTGAATTTAATTGTATTCCAGGTATGCATTTTCCTTTTCTCTATGCAATATCTCAGCCTGTAGCATCCTGGGACCTAGAGAGCATCTGATTTACTGATATAACACCTCCATATATCATAACCTCTAACTCTTACAGAAAATCAGGTATAGCTGTGGGCATATAATTATGGGATGCATGGTTCTTACCACCTACTACATCCAGAAGCTTCTGGCCTGACAGATATTTCCTTTAACAGTCTATTGTTTCAAAGTCATAAAGATATCTGGTTTTGAATGCCCTTAGCTCCCTGAGTTCCACCCACTTCAACCCAGTTATCCTACTTTAAGAGCTTTACCCTAAAGTAACAATATGAATTACAGACAAGATTTTATATACAAATATTTGTCAAACCATTACTGACAACAATGAAAAAACTGGAACATTATAAGGTCCCAAATCAGGAAAACGAACAGGTAAATTAGGGCATATACCTATGATGGAATATTATGCAATGTTGGTTAAAAACAATTTTTAGTGACATGGGAAAATGCTTATGTCATAATTTTAAAGGAAAAATGCTTAACATATTTAAGAAATTTTTAATGTAAAAGAAAACAGGAAAAATGGCCTAGCAGATATCACCATTAATTACAAAGCTGGAGTCATTAAAATTAGGCAGGATTTATGCAAAGATCTACAAGCACTTATGAAAACAATAACAGCTGAGAATGTTTAGCTCTTATTATGTGCCCTGTAACAGTACTAACTCACTGAATTCTCACAACAACAATATGAAGATGTACTAGAACTATTTGCATGGAGAGGTTAAGTGCCTTGCCTCTGTGCGACTGAATAAATAACTTAGAAACAGACCGAAGTATTTGTGCTCCTTTGGTGCGTGACAGAGGTGGCATTGTAAGTGAGTGGACAAAGACTGGACTAGTTAATAAATGGTCTGGACACATGGCTTTCCATATGGGAAAAACATGTAGTTCCTGACCTCAGATCCTATACATAAGCAAATTCTAAAGAAACACTGAAAATAATTAGAGTCATATATTTGAGAATATATTGTGACTATATTGGGGAGGATCCAGGTAGGAAACAACAGGCGGTCACTCACAAGTGGTCATTGAAGAGAGTTTAATGACTGCACTACTTATAAAGTTGTGGAGACAATGAAGGGAAACGAATATGGGATGATAAAGCCTTCTGGGGCTGGCAACAGCAACCAGCGGTAACTGGTCCAATCATTATGCTTGAAGGGTCACGGGAAGGCAATTGTTAGGGGAAACCCAGGGCTGCAGAAAAGAGCCACTGAAAGGGAGGACAGAGGAATGCAATCATTGCTAAATCTTCACACAGCAGGGGATACTGTATTTTGTCGTGTATAATGTGCACTCTTTTTTCCCAAATTTGTGAGGGGAAAAATAAAGATGCTCATTATACATGGGGAGTACTAATTCCGTAGCTATATAAATGTTTTTAATTCTTTTACTTGTGAGTATGACTTAAAAGTGTAACTCTAGAGACCAATAATGATATCCGTATGCAAAATAATGTCCTGGAATACGATCATCGGTTTTGTTGAACTTAGGACAGCAAACTTGCAACAACAAAGCGTCCTTGGCCTTCTATGATGCGTAAATATTGTAAATGTGTCACGATACATAAAATTTCTTGTATCTGTTCTTGTGTTTTGTAATTATTTGTTACATAGGATTTCTTGTACTATAATATGTTAAAAAAATGAATGCTAAAATTTCTTTATAATACAAAAATCAAGTACCTAAATGTCAACAAATAAAAATTTGAATTAAAAAATTAAAACGAAAGATCTTTTCCCTGAAAGTTTGGGCCAAAGACGTGGGTGCACATTATATAATACACAGGAACGCATTATACACGGCAAAATACAGTAAGTCAGGAATATAAATACCTCAGCTTTCCCCACTTCCTGCCTCTTCATCTCCTGCAGATGCCTCCGATTGGCCAAACCCAACCGGAAGCTAGAGAACAAGGGAGGCTGGTGGACCCTGTCTACAGAGGTCGGCTTTTCAGAGCAGGGTGGAGAAGAGTATAGGATGATCTGGAAGGGCAAATAGTGAATACCCAACACAATGACTGTCAAGAGAAGGCTTTTCTGGATAAGACGTAAGAGCACCACTCTTAGAGGAAAAGATTGATAAGTTTGACTGTAGTCAAAATGTCTGTGCTAAGCCAGTTTAAAAGGCAAATGTCAGATTGAAAGAATATGTTTGAAACATAAAGACATACAATTCATATCCATAATATACGTGTATGTGTGTACACACGCACTAAATGTTGGCTGGCATGGGAAGAAGAAAAGACCGCTCACATGCTGCTGGTGAATTGGTACACCCTTCATTACCGGGAGAGTAATTTGGCAATAGCAAGTGAAATTTAAACTGTGCATACCTTATAATCCAGAAATATTTCCTCTAAAAGTATTGTCCACAGAAATTCTTGCAAATGGGCTCCAGGAAGTCACATTTTTAAGAATATCCATTGTAGTGTTTTTAGACATAAGAGAAAAAAAATTGAAAAGAACTAAACGTTAAATGTTATTCAGAGGCAATAAATAGTGGTCCAGTTATGTAATAAATGTTATCTAGCAGTTAAAATTCACGAGCAACCCATTCACTTTTGACAATAAGGATAGATTGAAAAATAGGTTGCATGAAAAAAACTGAGTCAAAGAGAGATTTAGAACAGTATGGTAGCATTTATATAAAAATTTAGAAACAAACATAAATAATGAAATGTGTATATAACAAAAATCTAAAATATTGACTTGAAAGATGTGTGTCACATTTTTGAAAGTGGTTGGCTCTGCAGAGAAACACAGATCTGGAGAGGGAGAATTTAAAGTACTTCAATTTTGTTCACAACATTTTATTTATAGTGTGCAAAACCCCACAAAAATGAATTAGAGGTATACTAAAATGTTAATAATAGTCAGCGACTCTGCAGGGTGGCATATTTGGGCCATATTTTTCTACCTCTGTATTTTTCTAATTTTCCAAAAGGACTAAATATGACTTGTATATTCTCCCCCTACCCCATTATTTTTTTTAACTCATTCATGATAGAGGAACAATCTAGAAGATTTAGAAGAAAAACTGGGTAGCCATCAGTAGGGGATACGAGGAAAGCCTTGCCGTCTCTACCTGATGTCTTCTCTAGTCAGGTGAAAGCCACCACGGGCTGGAGGAGAGATGATAATTTAAGATGTTCTGACTTCAGCAATGCTGATGATTCTCCCCTTATTTTGTACTCAGCGCACTGAAAAAAGAGCATCTAGAAATTGTGGTTTTCATTAGAATTTTCCCAGGGTCACATCCAGGTTAATGAAATATATGGGTGAATCACCAGTGATCGTGTATATATTTAATGCATGAGGTCTGTTTTCAGGCATGTTCAAAAATAAAGCTTTTTGGTACTCTTCCTAAATTTATCATGCTCTCATTTGTTTTCTCTTCTCAAAATCTTCTCACTCTCCACAATTAGATCTCTTAAACCAATTTCTGTGTGTCATGCCTTCTTATTCATTCATCATTTTTAAACCAATCAAGCCAAAAAGCCGCCTGTCATGATGTGAGGAGCATGGAATTGGAAAATGAAAACCGTGGGTTTGAGTGCAGGCTCTGCTTCTAATAATTTGCGTGCCTTTTAGCAAATGATGCCTTTCCTGAGCCTCAGTTTAACTGTAAATTGGACCTTGTACCAGATGAATGCTCTCACCAGAATAACCAGATTGCAGGTGTCCATGGGATTTGTAAACTATAAAATGTCAAAGTCAGGGTTTACCAGCTTTCCTGGACCAAGTGGGCAGCTGCAGGATAACCGAGGTGTGAGCCGTATCCTTGCGAGACTTGTAGCTGGTGTCCCTGATTTGCAGCAAATTTCTAATGAAGCTGGGATCATGCACATAGGACGTGCTGCTCCTCCGATGATCTGTGACCACAGAAGGTAAGAAGAGAGCAGACCAATGGAGCGAATACTCATTTTTTTATAGCTTTACATTCTATTCGTGGATTTCTTAACCCAACCGTGCATTCCATTGCGAGGGCCTCACTCCATACCAAACGGAATAGGCAGTGTTAACAGGCATTCATTCATGCAATTTTAAAAAAAGCATTTTATTATGCTCCAGGCACTGTTAGAGGCCCAGCAGTGGGCACACATATGAAAATTCTTGTCTTTGAGGAAGGTCACAGGCCATCAGCAAACCAATCAGGAAATTATGTAGACCATTAGAAAGTGATACTGTGCTATGGAGAACAATAGCCAATGGCTAGGGAGGAAAAGGCTGGGCTATGCCTTTAAAAAGGGTGACGTGGAGACCTGGAGAAGGGGCCTTGCAGACCTCCAGCTACAGCGAGTGTGTCTTGGTTTGCCATTGCTGCTGCAACAAGTTATCCCAAACCTTGCAGCTCAAAACAGTGCAACTTTACTATTAATATCTCACGGTTTCTGTAGGTCAGAAACCTGGGTGGGCTTGGCTCTGCTCTGGATCTCACAGGACTGAAATCAAGACAAAGGCAGGCCTGGACTCTTGTCTGCAGGCTCTGGAGAATTCCATGCCCAGCTCACTCGGGTCTTTGGCAGAATCAGGTCCTTGCAGGTGTAGGCCTGAAGTCCTCATTTCCCTGCTGGCTGTCAGCTGGAGATTCCCTCAGCTCCAGAGGCCCCCTGCACCCCTGCCACAGCACAGCATGTCCTCCTCATGCTTTGCATTTCTCCGACTTACCCTTGTGTCGCACCTCTTCTGCCGTTAGCCAGAGAAAGTTTTCGGCTTTTAAGAATTAATGTGAATCCAGAATAATCACCTTGCTTCCAGGTCTCTAACCTGAATTATATGAGCAAAATCCCTGTTCTGCTATGCAATGTAAAATGTACAGTTTCAAGGATGAGGCTGTGGACATCTTTGGGGGGACATTCTGGCTTCCATACAGGTGAAGGGCTCCAGCTGCTACACCAAGGCAGGCCCAGTCCTGGGACACATGGAACTCCTTTGGCTTGAGGACTCACTGAGGGTTTGGGGGAACCTTCCGGCATGGCGGCCTAGGTTGCTTCCATCCAACCTTCCTTCCTTTCTCCCTTCACTAGAGTCGCTCTTGCATCATAGAAATTTCCCCTAATAAAATCCATGCACATTTCATCTCTTCTTGGTGTCCGCCTCTTGGGAAACCTGGACCACCATTGGTTCAAGGGAACAGGCAGGCAGTCAGATGGGCACTTGGGCCTGGCTCAGCCCCTGCCCAGGAACAGGTGGAGGGCGCTGTCTGTGCTGGTTGGTAGGTGGGACACAGATAGTCCCTGACACAAGGTAGCACTCCCACTGCTGAAGATTCCACCCGTGGCGACCTGGTGCCATGTCCTGGTGGAATAGGAAGGCTGTGGCAGGTGTGATAGGTAAGCTTTGGTAAATATTGGGGGAGCAGTGCCTATTGAGATATCAGAGCTGGTCAGTCATATTCACACCCTACCGAAGGATAATAACAAAATATGGCTGTCACCAGTGTGACAGTCTCAGGGCCTCTTTGGTAGCTTACAGAGGCTTTTATTTCCTATAGTGGCAGGGCTGACACAGGCTGAAGACCCCACTGTTAGAGTTGCCGGGATGTCTGAAAGCTCAACCAAGGCAAGTCTGGTACGCAGAGGTCAGGGGATGCTGAAATATGGAAGGGGGACATCTTTCTGGATGCCCCTGAGGACATTGGCCTTACCACCCCTCGTTCCCCAGAATCTGTGGGCTTGCAGGCGTAGCCCACTCTCTCCTAATAAAAATCGGCACCCCAGTCTTGCAGCAAGATGCTGCGAAGGCCTCTACCCCACAAGATAGCAGTCTCCGACACTTCCACCCAACTTCCTTCCCTCGGGGCGGACTTGCATCACCGTCTCATGATTCTCTCAGCCTTGCTCGGCTCACTGCCGAGTCTCCTTCACAGGTGTTTCCCCTAAAATCCTCGTACTCCCGCTCACTTCTTGGTGTCTGCTTCTTGGAGGACGCAGATGGACAGAAGTGGCCGAGGAAGCCCTAAGTGAGAAGGTGACATTCCAGCAAAGACACGCAGGAGGTGGGGAGAGTGGGAAGACCATTCCAGGTGAGGGAATAGCAGTAGCCAAAGCCTTAGGAGGAGCCGTGTGTAGGTAAGGGGGGCCTTTCACTCTGGGTGGGAAGGAAAGGACCTGTAGGGTTTTGAGCGAAGAAATAGCACGATCTAACTTAAGTTTTAAAATGATCTTTCCTGCAGTTACTTGAGACTTACATGGTGAGGGTGCAGGCGGGGGAAGCAAAGGTGGGAGCCCACGTATCAGGTCGGGGTGATGGAACTGGCCTCAGGTGGAAATGGTGGGAGTGCTCAGAGCCTGGATGCATTCCGAAGGAAGAGACAACTGAACTGCATGAAGGATTAGGTGTGAGATGTGAGAAGGAAAACAGTCACCGGAACGGAGGCGCTGCTAATGGAAATGGAGAGGGAGAGTTGCAGCAGGCGTGAGCAGGAGATCAGCAGCTTGGGACGTGTTAAGTTTGAGATGTTTATTCAACATGTATGTGGAGAGGTCAAGAGGCAGTGGATGTGTGTGTGAGTCTGGTGTCCAGGGCAGAAGTCTGGGCTGGAGACATGAATTTGGCAGTTGTCAGATGTAAGATGGCATTTAAAGGCTTGAAACTGGATGAGCTCACCCAGGAATGATCGTGGATAGCAAAAATGGGTACCTGATAAAATCACGTATAAGCAAGTGAATTCATGTCATGCCTGAATACTGATGTTTTAAAAAACTCCGGAACATCTGTGTGTTTTTCTCTGTATTTGAATTTCTGAGAGGCAAAGTCTAAACCTGGTCATGGTATATCTCTGCCTAAGAACCAGTAAAATAATCTTTTTCCTCCAGCTTTCCTGCTGGGTTAACAAAATTAAGAACCAAAGATGTTTGTGAATAAAAATGATTTTTGTTAACCTAATTATTCTACCTGCAGAATTGAAACCTAATGTTAAGGCTAGAGGCAGATTTGCTTATTAAATTAATTTCTGTATGTGCTTTATACTTGAATTACACTCATTGGTATTTTCCATTTTCTTCGATCTCTGTTGCATTAAGACTAAAATGAAATCTATTTCTTTATCCTATATATTTAAAAATTGTGTTAACTATTGTGAAACAAATAGTCTTTACTGAATTGTTGAGGGCAATTCCCCACATATATTTCACAGAACAAAGCAAAGGAAACTTTTTTATTTCCGTTATGGGAGGAAAGATTGACCCAGTGAGTATGCTCAACCCATAGATTGGGGGGCGGGGGGTGCTCGAAATAGCATGGCTAAGGGAGCACATCAGAATTCCATCTTGCTCAGCTTTCCTTAGTTCCTTTAAAACACAGCTGATAACAACTTGGTGCATAGCTTTATAGATCCATGAACGTTTTGGGCTAGAAGAAATCACTGTGACCAGTTACTACCCCTATTTTATAAATTATATCAGAGATCAAGCTATTTTCAAGTATTTGCAATTCTGGCTTGTTTGACTTCTTTCCCCCTGTACTAGGTTCCTAGGACTGCTGCAACAAATTTCCACAAGCTTGGTGGCTTAAAAGAGCAAAAATTAATTTTCTTCCAGTTCTGGAGGTTAGCAGTCTGAAATCAAGGTGCCCAAAGGGCCACGGCCTGTCCACAGGCTTTCGAGAAAAATCTTTCCTCGCCTCCTCCAGCTTTTGGTGACTCTCCAGGTGTTCCCTGGTTTGTGGCAGCATAACTTCAACCTCTTCTGCCTTCACGTAGCTGCTTCCCTCACCATCTTTGTGTCTCAAATCTTCCTCTCTTTCCTCTTATAAGGACACCAATCATGGGACTTAGGGTGGACCTAAACCACTCACACCAGTCTACTTCTTTTATCCTTTCATGCTTTGCATTAATTTCAGTCTGTCACTGGCTCTTCAAGGTGGTCATAATCCCTCTTAAAAACAAAAACAATGGCTTAGGACAGAAGGGTTCGTTGGAAAATCGATAGTCCCTACTTTTGCAGTTGCTCCAGAGAAGCCATAGTTATATTCCATTATCTGCCTTTTTCACCACCCGTTCTATAGATTCTTCATTTTTGACTCCATCAGCCACTCTAGTTGAGTTTGTGTGCCTGGTGGACGAACACAGACCTTTATCCCCGAGGACTCTGAGCCTTTGGTTATCTTGCCTTTATCAGCCATTGTTTGTGGCAATCGCCTGCCTGCTGTTATAACGCACACGGAAGCACCGCGAGATGATCTGGTGACTCTGTCATGTTTCAGGCATACTCCTGCTTGGCCTTGTTGTGTAGAATCAACCTTAACTCATCATGATTATAGGGCTGACTGCTTGGCCAGCGTAATTGCTTTCTGGTCGACCGGTATGAGGGTCTCAAAGTGAATGGCAGTAATCTAGCTTTAGGTTCAGTGAAACTGTCCCTTGTGTCCCCTGATGGAAGTGTCCCCCACCTCCCTTGGAACTATGGCCCCTGTGTCAGTTAGCTCTTGTTATAGAAGACACGTCAAAACTCAGTCGCCGCCAACCATAAACATTTATTATCATGTCCACAGATCTACTGGGAAAGCTCTGCTTTAAGCTGGGGGTCCGCTGGTTGGCTGCACTGGTTCTCCTCGGTGTGTCTCCTATTCTGGGACCAGCAGGCCAGCGGGGCATGTTCTTCTCATGGTGATGGCAGAAGCATAGGAGGGCAAGGCCAACTGCACTCGCACATATCAAGCCTTTGCTTGTGCCATTTCCATTACCGTACTGCTAGCTAAAGAAAGTCCGTGGAGCCCAAAGTCGAAGTGTGGGGAGATCGCTCTAAGAGGCCAAGCACATCACATTGCCAGGTCATCGTCAACAGAGCAGAGAGTATACCCTTCCATGGAGTATGTGTGGGTGGTTACGGGAGAGCAAGGAGTGAATATTTACCAAACAACACTCTAATTTGTATAACCTCCAATGGAAATGAGAAACACAGCTTTTGCTAATGGGACACTGGGAATGATGGTGAGATGCACGGATCCTAGCTCCACACCCTGTGTCATCCATTGCTTCAGTGTGCGTGCTGCATCCTGGGAAACCGCACAGAGCACCAGCCCTAAGTTGGTGCATTAGCTGAGCCTTTCACAGGCGCTGCCAATGCTCTGTCAGGCTGAGTGCTCCTAGGGCGATGGCATTTTGGGGCTGCTAGTTCTTCAAATACTTTTCTCTGCCCTCTACTTTCTTCCCTCCCTTTCTGTGACTCCAATTACATGATAATAGGCCACTTTAAGTTTCTGCACAGCTCAAAAATGCTCTGTTCATTTTTTTGAGGCTTTTAAAATTTTTTGATACGTTCTATTGCTATGTCTTTAAATTCACCAATCTTTTTTTCTGAAATGTCTAATTTTCTTATTATCCCATCTAATGTATTTTTTTAAACCTCCTACATGTATTGTTTAATCCCAGGGGGTTTAATTTGTATGTTATGTCTTGAGAAAAGAGGGCTTACTTTGTATAAAAGAAGAAACTATTCGGGGATCTTAAATTCACATATCCACATTTGCCACCTCATTTTTTTTCCCTTTCTGATGAGACTAACGTGTTAATTTCACAGGAAAAATTGTTTTCTCAACTTTCTTATCAAACAAATTTGGGCATCTAAATTTTGTAATTTTCAATAAATGGAAATGGAAAGTGTAATTTTCAATAAATGGAAAATGCAGAAATGGAAAATGACCCTATGTGTTTTGAAAAAATACTTTATAAATATAGAATAAAACATAAAATAACTTTCATTGTTCATTTACATGTTGAGTAATCCTTAATCAATCAGTTGATGATTATAATCTGATTTTAGTGATAAAGTAAATTAAGCTGAGAAACACAGAATGCTTTCACCTACGATACACTTATATCTTAGAAATATCATATAAAATACAATAACATGTCCTATCTTTCCTGTTTTTCCAGGCAAAACAGAAAGGAAACTACGTTGTTTTGTGCATAAGGTAGAAAATTACCAGTTGTAACACTTGTAATTATTTGTGTGCCTGTCTTATTTTCTACATTTTATAAAACTCAAGAATACTAATTGAAGTTACTATACACTTTGGGGAACTAAAAAAAAAAAAAAAAAGAGAGAGAGAGAGAGATCCTTCAATGTAAATATTTGAGCTAAAATAATGAGAACAACCTACAACAGTATAACACTTGAGTAAGCCTATATAATGAAGAAACTAAACTAGTGAGTCATGATTAGAGCATGATATTTAAATATATACAAAAATATGAGTAATAAATGTAAAACCATAAAATATTTAAATGTTTTTTAAAATAATTTTTAGTGATACCTGTATGATTTGTAATGTTCTTTTGGATTCAGACACAACCACTATTAATGCAGATGATGATATGTTTTAACAATCTCAAAATAGTTATCCTCAAACATCTACTTTCAATAAATATTCTCATCGCATGCATTTTTCATACTGTGTAGCACTAATATAGAGCAGTGACACTTACTATAATAAAAGAAGCATACCTCTATGTGTGTTAAAACATATATGCTTATTTTAAGTTCCCAGTACTATAGAGAGAAACATCTCTATGACAGGTAAATATTTATTCAAAAAATTATATTTGGGAGTTTTGAATTAGTCTAAGAACTTACCTAAATTTATCAAGATTATTACAGGCTGCATGGAAGATGATTATACTGCAGATAATTTGTACTATAAATATTTGCATTCAATCTACTAACAACTTTTCCAACCCTTGAAATAACTATAAAAGGATACTAGTCTATAATTGGGCATCATTACTTATACAGAGAAAATAGAGATAAAATTAGCACTTTGCACCGTGTATAGGATAACTCCAAAGTGCTTTTAGAAATTGAGATTTAAAATTCACTGTAATGAGAAATCAAGATAATTATAAAAAAATCAGCCTATAAAAAACTGTTTTTTGTTTTTTGAAAATTAATAAAATACAAACCTATGATGATATGGAGCAGTAAAGAAAGACAAATAACATTAGAAATGACAAAGCATACATAGCCATGGGTCTAGCAGAGGTAAAAAGCAATTAAATAATATTTTAAAACAATTTAATCCAAGAATTTTGCAAAGCTAATTGAAATTTATATATTTCTAGAAAACTGTTACTTACCAAAAAAATTGAAGAAGAAATAGAAAATCTGAAAATACACATAGGCATTAAAGAAATTGAATAGTTAAAATTCCCTTACAAAGAAAACACTAGGTTCAGATGCTTTTATGGATAAGCACCACCATATATTCAAGAGACCGATTATTTCAATTGTTTACAAGGTTGTCTAACACACACACACACACACACACACACACACACGGGAATACTCTCTTTTGGTGGAGTAGTGTAGTATTATTGTTCCTCATTTGTCCCTCTCTCCCTAGAATAAGATAATATATCCCCACTCTATTCATGTGGCTTTCCCATTGACTTTGAACTTGGCTGTGTGAAGATCATTCCCAGAGAGAAGCTGCTCTTCAGCCTGGATCGTAGCATGAGAAGATATGTGGAATCCACCCAGCTGAGCATAGTCTAGCCCAGCTTTGCTGAAGTTGATCTGTAGACCCATGAGCAAGAAGTAAATATTTGATAGTTAAGCCATTCCAATTTGGGGGCTATTTGTTACAAAGACATTAACTGACTAACATACTTTCCAACTTCTTCTATGGGCTAGTGTAATCTTGAAACACAATCATGGACAGCACAGAATAAAAAAAAATATAGTAAAATTTAATTCATGAATATAGATGCAAAAACCCTAAATAAAATAATAGCAAACATAGTGATGTTTAAAAAAGATTGTATGTCAGGACTAAGTTGGGTTTATCCCAGGAATTCAAGGATGGCTTAACATTAGAAAAATCTATAACTGTCATTCACTGTATTACCAGATTAAAGGAGAAAAGTCATAGGAAGTCTCACATATTCATTCATATAAAAAAGCAACTACTTAATAAAATAAGAACAGAATGGAAACATTGTTGTCCATGGTGCAGCATTAGAAGCATTCTCTTTAAGAATTATGAAACAGTTAACCACATTTAAATGTCTAACCACTATGCTGTACACCCGAAACTAATATAAAATGATATTGAATGTCAACTATAATTGAAAAAGAAAATTAAATTAAAAAATGCTCCTCAAAGTTAAAAAAAAATTATGAAAAGACAACCCTATTTAATATAAAGACAACCATATTTAATATCATAAAGACAACCGTATTTAATTTCTATTTAACAGTGTTCTTAAGGTCTTAGCCAGTACAACCATAAAAATAAAAGTTTGTGGAAGGAAAAAAAAACACTGTTCATATTAACAGACAATAGGGTTGCTTCCACAGGAAACTCAAATACAACCTATAAATAAATTAATATAATAGAACTAATAGTAATAAAAGACACCTGGACTTCCAGTTCCTAGTCCAGCATTTAAGGAACTTGGAAGTCATTATTCCATTCTAACAAGTAAAAAGCTGAACATAGTTTCTATTTAATAAGGGTTTTAATAAATGCTTCACATTATATATATTTCTTATTCATTCATTCATTTTAACAACTAGCTTCCAGATCCTGTGCTAGGCCTCATCCTTAATCAGGACACAATCCTCTAATTTGGTATTGTTATTTTAGCCTTATTTCATTTTGTTTTGTTTTGTTTTTGGTGGTGCAGATTACAATGCCTGGTACAGAGAACATAATTAATAAATGTAGCCGGTACCTCCCCCACATGTCCAACATAATTGGTAAATTGTGAATCCAAGGTTGGAATCAGGTCTGATTTCAAAGTCCAGGTCTTTTTCCAGTACATTTTCCTGTAGAAAGTCTTGAGTTCCAAGGGAGAAAGGTCCTCAGAGCATTCCTCATTACTTAAGTTGAACTTTTATATTCACGATCATGAAAGGTACTATTGTGTGAAGTGATAAGAAAAATGGCAGCATGATGGAACATATCAGAGTACACTATATGAGTATGTAATTAGGGTTGTTGCTATTTTATGGATTTTTTTTTGTTTCCAGCTTTGTGTACGTGTATATAACAATATAAAATATAATTCTTACTGTGGATTGCACCCAAAATTTTGAAAGCCTCTGAAATAAAGAAATTATGTTTTTTTTCTCTCTTATTTGGAATTTTAACAAGACTGAGAAAGGTGAAACTGACAAAAGGAAGATGGGTATCTATTCTGTCATCCTACCAATAATTCAAACTTTTTAAAGTCTCCCAAACTGATTTCATGAAGTCTTGTAATGTTCCCAGGCTTGTTGAATGGCACCACCAATCCACATATCCAGCTTGTATTCTATTTCCCCCCATTATCTTGTCTGTAACTATTTTTTAGGTCACCAGCATTATCTACAAGGATAGCCTGTCAGAATATGTCTCTCTGCCTCCTGCTTTTTATTTATTTTTTTAACCATTCAAAATTCTTCTACCTCTCCAGAAGCGTGAACTTTCAAAAGGGCACATTTGATGGTGCTGCTCCCCTGCGTACAACCTTTCGTGACTTTCCTTATGGTTAAATAGAGTTTAGACGCCTTTGTACAACGGGCAGAACCTTCCCTCTGAAGCCCCATCTCCACCCCTGTTGTCCCATCTCCTTCACTCCCTACCTAACAGCCGCCCACCACAACGGAACTGCTGGCAGTCTCCCTGTCACACCGGACGTGCTGTCACCTTGACGACCTGCCATCCGCTAGTCTCCTGTGGCAAACCAAACCTGGCTTAAGGTACTCAGCACGTCCCTCTTTCACACCACGTGACGGTGGTGAAGTGCATTTTCCTTTATTTATTTATCCCATCCCCAACTCTGGCCTGCAAGCCCTCAAGGTCACAGAGTCTTGTTCACGATGTCATCCCAACCCCTGGCCCTGTTCCTCAATGTATAGTTGTGTTCCTAGGCAAATCATTTCAAAATAAATGATAAAAAATTAATTCTGGAAGATTTGGGATGAGATCGTCTACAACTAGTTATTCAAAATGTATCTCTCACTAGGCAGCGTCTCTGAATAGGCACCCTTCAGGTAATAAGAGCAGTTCTAAAACCATTCTCAGAGGTATATAAATAAACAATGGAATTATGCAGTGGTGGCTTGTTTAATCTTTTCCAGAATCCTACCGATCACATCAGTGGATGGAGGACTTTCTCCATGGTAACTTTCCCTTGAATGCAAAAGCTCCAGGCACTCTGAAAACACTCGCTCAGGGATGCTATCCCTGCCAAATCCAAATCCTGATTAGCTGGAAACTTGGACCAAGAAGAGTGCCCATAGACCAGGTGATACCCTGTGTTCTGTTTGTTGAAAGGAATTTACAAGCTGTGACCTGTGGATCTCTGCATCATAATTATCGCCACAAAAGCCTGTTACACAATACCTTCTCTAAGTGAGAAGCTAAATATGAAAAATATGTTCTTTATTTTTGGATAACGAAACTATAGGGGAGCCAAACCCTACTCAAAGATGCAGTGCCTCCAACTTGCGGAAGAATTTACAATTTATAAGGGTAAATATTGGACAAGTCTCTAACACCCAGAATTACTAAGATATGCAAACACCGATGCGAGTACAGAGAAGCAGAAAGAGATGAAGTGTCTGTAGCAAGAAAGGAACATGATTTGAGGCAGAGCGGAGTTTAACCAGTAATGGAGGTAATTACACAGGCCAAGACACTGATCAACTTGAATATTTGACTTTAGACATATTCAATTTAGAGTCTCTGTTTTGGAGAAATTGGGAAGCAAATGTTGTTGTGAAATAATAAGTAGCAGGATTATTCTGTGTATAATTTCTAAAGTCTATAATAATATTCTGGAAATGGAAGGAATCATGATTTTGAAATTCTATGACATGTATTACTTCTTGGGGGTGGAAGTCATTTTGATGTTTAAGTTTATTTTTGTCACCTCAATAAACGCTGAAAATGAAATAAATTGAAGTAATTCATTCATTTCGCTAATATTTACTGAGCGCCTACTCTGTGTCAGGAATGTTTTAGACTCTGGAGATATGCAGTGATCAAAACAAAGTTCTCAACCCTTGTGAAGCTTGTATTCTGCAGTGAGGGTGGGTGGGAGGCAAGACACAGTAAACAGTAATCGTAAGAAACGAAAGTAAACAATACACGAAAAGATAGAAGGTGATACGTTGGCAAACACAAAAAAAGGAGAGCAGGACAATCCGCTGATTATTTTAAATAAACTGGTTCAGTAGGTGAGATAGAAAACAACAGTCAAGCAAAGAGTGGTTACAGATCACAGAGGACAGAGTTGGCTGCACAGATGTCTGGAAAGGGGCATTTTGGGCAGTGACCAGCCAGTGCAAACTTCTTTTGTTCAGGGAACAGGGAGGAGGCAGGAATGACCAGCATGGTAATTAGTTTATTGCTTAAGCTAATGCAATGAAATCTTAATGGTTTATCAGAATAGAAATTTATTTTTTCTTACATAAAGTCCAGTGGGAGCAGCAGTAACCTGCTTCGTTCAGAAGCCCCGGCTGATGGGGTCTCCGTCATCTTTAACACGTGGCTTTCAAGGTCACCCTGGACAGTGCTATCCGGCATGTGGTAGAAGAGAGTATGAAGAATCACATGAGGTTTTTATCGGCCAGGGTCAGGGTGACTGACTTCCCATTTGCCTGGGAATGATGTTTCCCAAATGTGGGACTTGCAGTGTAAAAACCAGGACAGTCCCGAGCAAACGAGGATGGTGAGTGACTGCCAGTCCACCCTAGAAGGGCACATGCCATGGCCAGAAGCCTCATGTAATGCCTCATGTAATGCCAAGGGGCTTGGAGGATGCAAGAACAGGGGACAGATCCCATGGGACAGACCAGGGGAAGGACTGAGTGTTGCTCTGAGTGAGATGAGAAGGATTAGAAGGTTTTAAGGAGAAGAGTAATATTTTACTTATTGCACATTTTAATTTAATAAAGCACCCATTTGTAAAATTCTAGGCCCTCTTGAAAGCATTTGCAAATATGTAAGTAATTTAATCCTCATTGCAACTTTACAAGACAAATACTCCAACTATTCCCATTTTACAGAAGAGGAAACTGAGGCACCAAGAGATTTGGTAACGTGTCCAAAATCATTGAGCTGGAAGTGATGGAGCTGGCATTTAAATCCAGACAGTCTCGCTAAAGCCGCCACGCTTTCAACCTCTCTAATATTCACCGCTGAGATAACCTCCAGGGGTTTGCAGAATGCTCAAGATAAAAGCAATAGATGTGGTTTGTCCGGTACTGGTCCTCGCATGTCCAGGGCAGCCGCTCCCCCTCCTGCAGGTATACATGTGGTCTCATCACTCTCACCTGGACCTGCCCTCCCCACAAATACCTCTCCTCCTGAAACATGATGGACAAAGGCGGTAACCACAGTGTGTGTCTCCGTGGTGGCTGGGAACAAAGTGATAAAAAGGGAAAGGGATATTTTAATAATAATCTCAAAAACCTCTGCCCTCCATTGACTCCCCAATATCGTCTGCCTTTTCCATCCCCTTATTTCATAATGTCTGATTAAATTGTCTTGCCTAACACTACGAAACATGGGCTCTAAATCAGTACAAACACTGCTTTATTATCACTGACTTAAATATAATTTCATAATTTAAATTCATGCTTTTGTGAATAATTTCAATAATGGGATCTAAATGTTGGAAAATCCCGCCATCTGCTACCATAGACTATTAGCTTGAAACAAAGTGAAGAAGGCCTCAATATGGTTTAGACCAAATTCCATAATAAATTGAGTAAACATTAATTATCTCTCATAATCAACAGGGGCTAAAGATATCAAAAAATAAATATGATATATTGCTCATTTCTTAAATATAATGTTTAAAAAATGAGATGCCATGGAAAAATCAAGCTGAAGCCAGTGCTAAATACCAGCAGATAGAAAAAAAAAAAAGGTTAAAACAAAGGCGACTAGGACAAAGCAGTCACAAATCCCAATATGAACAATAAAGAAAAAATGTATTAATTTTGAGATGAGGGACAGAGTAGGGAAACTGGTTATAAAACAATTAACAAGGTCAGATTATATTTCCCATCCACTCTCCATCAGGTAAGTTTACGTTTTAGGGTTTATCTCTACAATAAAGCTCAATTAGCAATTTCCATCACTGATAAAACAAGATATATTTATATAGAGTGAACAATTCATGTTCATTGCTCATGTTCATTTTTTCTTCATAAAAACATGGAAATTTACCTCTTATAAGCTTGACTATTAGTGACTATTTCTAGTATGTGCCTGAAATTGCCGAAACTTTCTTCTGAGACTTGAAACTGAGTGTTTAATTACTTGCATACATTGGCAGTATTGCAAGAATATAATTAGTGTGCTTTCATTTCATTCATACATTAAGAGGAGAATATCTATCCAAACCTGATTAATGGTTATGGCTTTGGTTTCAGGGTAGACAGTAAATCTAATGAATAGAAAAGTATACTTCTTTTTACCAGAATCTTCTTACCAGGGAATAAAGGAATTAGGATATAGGCATGAAGCTTATAACACTAATGAGCTTCATGAAAATGAAATTTATCGGTGGTCTTTAGTAACCAGGCACAAACAAATTTAAACAGGAGTTAAACAGTGCAACCTCAACTTCCTTACTTTAGACGAAGTATTTGCTGAGACCAGATTCCTCTGGACTCTCTGAGAATTGTCAGTCCGAAGGATAGGAAATGGGGCTCGGCCACTGTTCTGGTCCCTACTGGTTGAGGGTGGATTCCAGAGATGGGAGCGTCCTCCTACTTCTAGATGAGAATCATAAAAAAAAAAAAAGTATATATAAATATCAAAATCTATAGTCTCCACAGTGGGAGTATGTTGGATGATATATTGATGAAGGAGAAAATGATTAGAATTTATTTACTCAAACTTTGCTAATTTAATTTATTTTGTACTACTTATATATTAGTGGGACAGTACGTGTCTATAATTTATACCTAACAGACGTATATTTGGATTAACTTCTCTTTTTCTAATTGATAGGGTATATAATCTAAAAAAATCACTTTATATCACATGATACTTTCCTTATCCTTGGAGTATATCGGTCTCTTTAGCTACGCTGATGTGAGAATGAAACAAGTAAGCACCCTAAGAGGAGGAAGAGAGTAACAGCTGAAGTAGAATAACTGGCTCCATACAATGGCACACAGAGCACTTCTAGGGCAGCTGTAGCTATGGCCCTGCTGCCCCCAAGGCACCCTTTAGTCTCCCTCTGACTTCAGCTGCAGCTGGGGGTACAGTTCAGTGGGAGCGCAGAAGTACACTGAGCCTAGCCTCGGTATCTCTCGCTCTCTGCTTCCAGATCTTCCCTGAAGCCATCGGAGCCTTCTCATCCAGAAGTAGGAGGACGCTAATGTCTCTGGAAGCAGCCCTCAACGAGTGGGGACCGGAATAGCGGCTGAGCCCCACTTCCTATCTTTTGGATTGACAATTCTCGGAGGTTCCAGAGGAATCTGATCTCAGTAGATACCTCATCTTTTTCTTGGCTTTTCCTCCTTGCCCAGCTCTCTCTCTCTTCTTTCTCTCTCATTCTTGTTTCCTGGGATCACCCCCCAAGCCAACTGCATCTGAGTTCTTGTGTCAGGCTCCGTTCAGGGGAGAATCTGAAATAAGACATTGTTTTGACATAGTTCTTTCAGTCACAACTGAAATAGTTCAGTGGATTCAGAAGTTATCCTTAAAGGAGAACTTGCTCAGCTCTTCTAAGTTATGAAAGATCTAAATTAGAGAATAAGATGTATATTGAAGAAGTTAAGTGTTTTCATATAAGAGATCAAATTGAGGAGAAAAGATATAGACTCCCAAGAACAGATGGAAGATATCTTTCAGTTTCATCCCTTAAAAAAAAAAGTAACTGGAGTGATTGGGAGGCTTAAAACTATTCCTCAACAATAACTAGTATTAAATATTAGGAAAAAGCCTACTGTTTTCATAAGACAAACCTGGCAAGAATCTTCATCAGCCAGAATGAGACAGATGCAATCAAAGAATTGCTACTTTTCTATTACTTAAGTACATTTCTTTAAAGTTAAATCTGATGATGAATTAATAGTCGGGAGGACTCACTATACCGAATGACCAGCCATAGGCAGATTTATCACATTAACAGTGCAGAAATGTGGTTGATGAAGCAGAAATGTGATGCACCAATCCCACCTCACTTATTTTCGTCTTCGACCTACTAATTTAGTGTAAAAGCCTCACTACTTACCTGTTTTTACTTTTCATTAAAAAAAAAAAAAAAAACACTATGTGGGAACAATTAAGTGCAATGGTCTAAGCACATCTGTTTTTTTAGGGAATCGAAACTGGCCACTATTGGGTATTTCTGGTTTAACAACATGGAGTGAATGATGTATGGTTAAATATCAAAGCAAATATGAACTGTCGGCCCCAAATAGTGTTTATGGGAGCATGCAGAACTCCTTTGTAGGATTAAACAAATACTCCCTAACTCAACTTTTAGTGAAGAAACTAAACTTGGAGTGTTTGTAATTAAAAAGCAAGAGTAGCTGCGAATGAAAAACATGACCAATTTAAGACATGTAGGGAGGAAAAATAATTTCTCTTCTACCCTCCTAGGTTCGTGGCTGAGACTCCCTATAATAAAGATAGATTAACAGGAGAAAAACATACTCAATTTTGCACATATGAGAGTCCTGCGAAGATATGAGACCCAAAGGCAGCAAGGCTTCAAGAGGGGAAGCAATTCACAGGAAGGTGAGAAGAAGAAATGTTTGGTAAACAAATATTTGCCCTGCCATGCAGATAAGTGTCTCAGATGAAAAAGTTATTTATCTCTGGCAATAGCTCTCTTCCTGGTATAGGCCCCCTTTCTAAATTATTTTAGGCAGTTATGGGGGAGGTAAAAAGCTTTGCCTGAGTCTGCTGGGTCTTGACTGTTTTCAACTCAAAATAATCCACATGCCAGAGTGCTACATTTTGGGGGTGGCATATTCTGCTCTCCTTCAGATCACATCCACAGTGCACTCAGAATGAATGGTCCTTTCAGAAAATAATCCAACTGCAAAATCTGACTATCTGGGTGTGCATGTATACAGTAGGAATTTTGCACCACTGCCGAGCTTTGTATGGTAGCCAGACTAAACTTTAAGATGTGTTAATTTTAGTTTCTATAATCTTTAATAATCCAATAAGCTCCCTGAAAGTGACTTAATTGTATGGAAAAGGAACATCCATAGAAATGCATGTCATCTAACTGATGAAAACTAAAGAAAGGATGTGCATTTTGTATCCATTCTCAGCCGATTACAAGACCCTCACAGCAGTGGGCCCCTGACCACACTTTTAGAGTTGCTGACCTTCAGCGACTTCAGACATTGTAACATCCTGAGACTGTTGGCTATGGGGTCTTTATGGCTCCGCTTACAGGAGAGAGGGTGCTGTTGGCGGCTATCTTATCTGCTCTTGTTTTTCCATCTTCTGTGGGTCTATTTTAATCTTTCTCATATCTTTGGCTTTTTGCATTTGCACACTGCTGAGTGGGAGACAGCACCCTCTATTCTGGAAAAATAAGACTCCTTGTTGTTTTTTTCTTCATCTTTAGTAAGTTGTGCTGGGGCTGTCTTCATCGGCGCTGGGCTTAATTTCCAAGGGTCCCATTAACTCCTGTATTGTACTCAGTGAACTTCTGTTGAGTGATACTTTTTCAGTTTCTCATAAGCCTCAGGTCGTCTTGTCTTAGGGAGGGCCAGCCACCAAGGGCAGCCCAGAGGCAGAGTGATCACCTCACTGGTAGCATTATTTTTCTGTACCGTTGGCCATCCCTACCATTTTGGTCTCAAAGCCCATTTTCCATTTGTTCTGAATGAGGATCTCAGGTATTTTTATGTAGAAGAGAAAATTATATTTTTAGAATATAAATGTATAAGAATTCCATTTTCACAGTTTGGGTTCTTATTTTTAGTAATAACAGCTAGTATTTATTCCATACTTACAATTTACTAAAATCGGTAAATGTGTTGTCTTATTCAAATTCTCATAAGTGATCTCATGAGGTAGAAATGAATATTTCTTTTGCATTTTAAAAATACAGAGTTTAACTATTTGTTTAACGGTGCATAAGTTGAATGTGTCTGCAGTGTATTGGGGGCAGGTGAAAAGTCCAGTTTTTCATCAATCACACAGACTGCTACTTCAATTCTCTTCTATATTTTGATAATCTGAGCTATTCTCATTTTTCTCCATTTCAAAAAGCAACGTATATTGAGGTTGAACAAGTAAGCATATGAATTGTGGATGGTGGGAACTAGGTTTCCCCCCTCAAACAGAGAGATTATAGATAAGCAAGGGGGAAGAGCGCAGTGAATATTATAGGACTCTATTAGAATCGAAGTTATCAATAAAAAGTCCTGTTTATCTTTTTTTTTTAATTTATTGGGGTGACAATTGTTAGTAAAATTACATAGATTTCAGGTGTACAATTCTGTATTACATCATCTACAAATCCCATTGGGTGTTCACCACCCAGAGTCAGTTCTCCTTCCATCACCATATATTTGATCTGTTTATCTTAATAGCTATACAAATAGATATAGAAATCATTGTAAATAGGTGAGTATATGTGGATACACACAGGCGCACACGCACGCGTGCACATACACACACACACACACACACACACACACACACACATAAAGATCTGTCAGCTCAGAGGGCTTAGAAGCAGTGAACCCCAGAAGAAGTGAGCACACCCAATGCCCAGATCTTGGCTTCTAAATATCATTCTGCAATTAAAAAAAAACAAACAAAAAAACAGGCTTGTTGGAGAAATGACTGATTCTAGGACTGGGACAGGGAAAAACACAAGATGATCCTGGAGCATCTTGCAATGCCAGAAAGTAAGGAAGTGGTAAAAAAACAGGCAGATGGAACAGGTCAAAGGGACACAAGAGCCAACATGAAAGAGATCCCAATGGCTGAAGCTGAGGGGAAAAAAACACACAAAATATATATATATATATATATATATATATATATATATATATATATATACACACACACACACACAGACACACACACACACACACATATGTATGTTTATATATGTATAATCCAAAGGATAAAATAAATATGAGTCCATAATGATTTCTAAAAAATGACTGCCTAAATAAACATATAGTGAGAAAGGACAACTCTTCCTTAAGGAAGAATACCAAATAATACATGTAGATACTCCTTCCTCCTCTGGGAGGTGGGGCTTAATCCCGTCCCTCCTTGAGTGTGGGCTGGACTTCCTGACTCATTTCAAAAGAACAGCGTATGGAATGGGAGTAATAGTAATTCCACATTGTAGAAACCTGGTAAACACTATCTTACCCCAGCGATTAAAGTTAACATCTCCATGTTATACCCTGCTGCTATCAAACACCTCTGCAAATACCTTAAATACCTCCTGACAACATAGGATGAGAAGGGCACCTCACCTCTGTGATTTTCTTCCAAAAAACCCATAATCCCAGTCTAATCATAAGAAAATACGCCAAACCCAAATTGAGAGACATTCTACAAAATACCTAAGATGCTCCTCGAAAGTGTCAAAGTCATGAAAAATAAGGAGATTGAGACACTGTCACAGATCAGAAGAGACTAAGGAGATGTGAGAACTAAATGCAACATGCTACCTGGATTGGATTCTAGAACAGAAAAAAGACAGCAGTGGAAAAGCTAGTGGCGTCACAATTAAGTTTAGAGTTTTAAAAACAGGAGGTCTGACAATTAAGTTTGTGAACTTGTTTCAACGATGTTGTTACCCTTTTTTTTTTTTTTAATATCTGAGGGATTGTTCATTATGAATTTGTACCAAAAAGTTAACCAAGTTTACTATTTGGAAGTGCTGAAAAGGCTGCATGAAAAATTTAGACGACCTGAACTTTTCGCCAACAATTCATGGCTCTTGCATCACGACAATGCACCAGCTCACACGGCACTGTCTGTGAGGGAGTTTTTAGCCAGTAAACAAATAACTGTATTGGAACACCCTCCCTACTCACCTGATCTGGCCCCCAATGACCTCTTTCTTTACCCGAAGATAAAGGAAATATTGAAAGGAAGACATTTCGATGACATTCAGGGCACAAAGCGAAATACGATGACAGCTCTGATGGTTATTCCAGAAAAAGAGTTCCAAAATTGCTTTGAAGGGTGGACTAGGCGCTGGCATCAGTACATAGCTTCCCAAGGGGAGTGCTTCGAAGGTGACCATAGTGATATTCAGCAATGACATATGCAGCACTTTTTCTAGGATGAGTTCGTGAACTTAATTGTCTGACCTCATATGTATGAACATTAGTTTCTTAGTCCCTACAAACGTACCGTGGTAATGTAAAAAAACATCAGGGGAAACTGAGTGAGGGGTATAAGGAAAGTATCTCTATAATCTTTGCTAATTTTCTGTTAAAATATTCTCAAATAAGTATAGTTATAAAAAAGAAAAGTGGAAAATTGAGACAATCAGCTCTGCCCACTATCCACTGTCCCTTAGAAACAGTGAGAAGGTCTTCAGGTACCTCATACCTGGAAGTGGGTTGTACTCTAAGCAAGACGACAAAAGCGAGCCCATGTCAAATCAATGTTTTTAGAATACACACCACAATCAAGAAATGTTAGACCCTCTCCTTCCATTGTAATTCAGTTTTTGGTTTTGGTAGCTTTTGTTTTCGTTTTATTTTGTGTTTTGCTTTAACAAAAGCTTTTGAGCAGGGGGAGAAAGAGTTGTGGCTTCCCTCATTTTTACATTCTGATCGCTTAGTGATGGTACAGCCTGGTATTTAGTGGACATCAGTGAAGAGAAACATTTGCAAGCCTACCCTTCCTCATGAAGTTCCCAAAGGGTTATATTTACAGGAGTTATGCTAGCAAGTGGGAAGTGAAAGAATGTTGAGGGTCCCTTCCTTCCAGAAGGTTCCCGCTCATCACTGCAGTTTGAAGCTCTCTGAGAACCATGGCTAGAGCAGAAAGCTTCTCCCCCTTTTCAAGGCCAAGCTCAAATCTTATCCCAGGTGCCAGCAACTTAAGTAATGAGACCATTCAAGTGTGATATGCTATATTTACATTTGTGCTTAAAGTACCCTAAGGTCAACGAAGATATCAGGTCAAACACATCTCCCCTCCCTTCTGGCAGCAAGTGGGTGCCAGGCAAGATGTGGCAAGAGTTACCTGGCATTTTGCTTGTGCAGAACCCTTTGACCCAAGTCTTTCAGGGAAGGAAAGGCCCTGAGGGTCCTGGGAAAGTTGACTCTCCAACCACTTTAGGGCTAGTTAAAAGAAGAGATGTTGGAACCTGTAGAATTTTTTCATTTTTCCTATTCCAAATCTAAATGCTGTGTTTCTACCTAATTCCTCAACGTCAAGATATTGGCTCCTATGCTGACATACTGACATTTTCATGCTTTTATTAATTAGCAATTAATGTCAAAAGGAGCAGGACTTGCAAAGAGGCCAATTAAAGGCTACATGTTGTCAAAATGCCTAAATGTCAGAAATCCAGCAGGCAGGAGAGTCGTGGCAAGTAATGCCCCACTGAGTGACGGGTCGTGTTCAAATCCTCTGAGTATGAAAACTTGTCAAGCGGTTGAAAATTCTTGTTCCTGGGTTGACACTTGTGGCGTTAATACAATCTGCGTCAAGTCCTTGAGGAGAAGTTTTTTTTAAAGAGCAAAAGCATTTAACACATACATCTATATGTCAGTTTCAAACAATGCTGAGGATGTTTCTCTCCATAATAATAGTAAAAAACCTAATTAGACACGAGTATAATAGTCCAAGTAAATTAGATGCTTATAAATATTCTACATTCTACGATATAACCTATTTACAAAGAATGTCACGAGTGTGATGGAACATATTGCTATTTAATAGTTGTGGGACCTGGGTAACCACTTTGCATTTCAGTTTTCCTAATTATAAAATTGAGAGGATAACACATCTCATTGGATCGTTGTGCTGACCTGATAGTAGGCTGGCTATTTTGAGACGCTACCTTTTCCTCCTTGGGTGTGTCGTGACCTCTGCTTCCTCCACCCTCTGACCCATTCCTAAGGGACTTGGGTCCCTCGATCTCCAGGCAGGTGTGAGAGAAGGCGTGAAGGAGAAGTAGCTAGCAACTCTCTCTGGACTGATTTTTCCAAAAGCTCAAGCTCACAGGAGACCTTCAAAGTTTTACAGAGGAAGGAGATGGAAGAAAAGTGCCTGTGGAAAAGTAAAGGATCTGGAAAAACTCGCGGGAAGACGAGATACTCTCAGTTGACACAAATACCCTGTGACTGCTGGAGGGGCAGAGATTCTGAAAACAGGAGGCGTTCATACTCCTTTCTGGCAGCGTTCATGGAGGCAGCAAACCCACAGAGAGGAATGGCTACAAGGTGGGTGCAGGCTGACGAGACTCCAGGAAATCTCACAATGGTTCCTTGTGGTCCCAAAAGAGCCTGGAAGCAGCTGAGTGCTCCTAGAGCCGAGAAGGCTTGAGGTTAGGGAGGCTGCTCGATGTTTCAGTGGGAACCTCTGAAAATGTGATGGATGAGCAAGGGTCTCTGCACTCTGTTTCCTTGTATGATCTCAGAACAGTGTCCTGGGGTTGGTGGCGAGAAAGCCCGAGACTGGATAACATTAAATTTCCTGCCAGCCAGAGCATTGGGCATTAAAAAAATATATTAAAGTGGTTTATTTAAAATAAAGATATAAAATATTTCTTGCATACTTGAATACATGGAATGAGATTATATCCACCTCATATGCAAAAACATTCAGCGTTACCTCTGGTATGTGGAAGATGCTCAATTAATATTCGCTATCATGATTTTTCATCTGGCATTGACAACTATAAAAAGGAGAAGGTTAAAAAAAATGGAACTGGGTGGCGATATATTAAAAAGGAGACACGAATTTGAAATGGTTTGCATGACACGACTGAGTTTAATATCTTGAGAACACTAGAGATTTTCTTTTTAAAAAAGGGATTGACTGCACTTTGAGTTCCACCCATAGGGTTGAATTGAATGAGAAAAAAGAAAAACAGAAAAAAACAGGGACTAGCACTCACTCGTCCATAACAGTCCCTGTGTAGTTCTGGAGATGGAAGAATCTTCCCAAGGCACTTTATTTAGCTTAAGCCTTTTAATCCACTCCAACACATAAGTGAGCAAGACCCAGATCCAGTAAGGAATTCTATAAAGTTCATGGTCCTTGACTCTGGTTTATAGAGTTGGTTAAATACATTATGAAGGTGTCGACCAAGAATAACCTAAGCTTCTATCTGACCTTACTCTCAACTTTATATATATATATATATTTTACTATAGCCAACAGTCAAACTCCTGTCCTCTGAGATGAGTTTATTTTTGTTATACTGAAGAAGATTTAGGACATAAGAGGTTTAACATTCTAGTTCAGTTTTAATAAGCTTACAGGTAGCTTCTTTCAACTTTTATTTTGCATGTCACTTCATTAACTTGGCTATGGTATATAAGTGTGTGAGTGTGAGTGTGTGTATGTGTGTGTATGCGAAAAGAGAAATACCCACATGCCCTTATGGTAAAATAGTGCCTAGCATGTTATGAACATGTTGCCTCTTTTATTTGAACCATTTTCTCCTCCTCAATGGATGTGTCTGTTGATCTGACTTCATCTGTATAAATTGTGAAAAAGAAAGTATCAAGTGTGAGTTGCCTTACCCACCCTACTGCTGGTCTAAACCCAAGGGAAAGAAGAAAATCAAAAAAACCATCTTCAGCCGGCAGAGTCACATCCTGTCCACCCTTAGTTCCTCCACGTTGACTGAAAGCAGTACTTTAAGGGGAAGAGGCTCTGGGTCTTTTGTCGTTTGCTGTCTTACCTCCTTTTTCCTTTGCTTGTTCTTGGCAATTGATAGGCTTGATATACCCAGAGGAACTTTTGAGCACTGGGCACAGATTTTCACATCCAAAAATAAACAAAAAAGAGGTTCCAGCCAATTCCACTGAGTGGGGCGGCTCAGTACAGTCAAGTGGGATGTAGCCACACAACAAGCATGTGTTAAGTTGATAAATGTGGCCCTGCACTGATGCATTGGCTTCAGTGCTACATTTGGAACCAAAACAACCCTTCCCAACTTAGCAATTTCAGTGCCTTCCATTAAACTCTCCATGTTCATCTCTTTTGTTTCTCTGACCATCTGTGCTCAGAGTCTTCTA
Organism: Rhinolophus ferrumequinum; assembly: GCF_004115265.2. Lineage (NCBI taxonomy): Eukaryota > Metazoa > Chordata > Mammalia > Chiroptera > Rhinolophidae > Rhinolophus > Rhinolophus ferrumequinum. Next base: position 9,827,566 of record NC_046297.1, read on the forward strand.
CCATAAAATTCATAAATATCTTTGCTAAACTAAACAAATCAGTTTTTCCATACATCAAAGGTACCCTTTTGAAGTCCCCCAAATCCTGTAGAACAAGCACAGAGATCATAGTTTCTGTCTCCCTTTAACCTACACTGGCAGGTGAATTAAAGCCACACATTTTTAGAACTTTTTACAATGGTTTTCTTGCCAATTTGATAGTTCCTTTCTGAGGGCTTTAAAACATACTAAACAAATTATGGCTCATTGTGTTGCATAAAGGATTTGAGGCACATAATTGCATCAACTACGTAGCTACCAGTCTAAGTCCTTGATGCAAAACTTAGGACACACATTTTAGACACTCAAAAACAATTTGTTGACTATTCAATTAATTAATAAATGACCATTACATAATTCATTGTACTACACCTATTTTTTTTTTAAATGCTAACACCTAGCACATAGCAGGCATCCGGTGAATGCTAGGTAAAATTAACATGCATATTTGAACAACTGGATAGAATAGACATAAATCCATGACTTTATTTACAAATGTATTGATTCAACCATTATTTGTTGTGAATCTACACTTTTCCAAGGGCAGTACGAATATTAGGTGAAACAGATATAACCTGTGATCCTGCAGTAGATATTAGCTCAATATTTACACTTAGGTATGTGTGATGGGGAAAGTACTTTGAGAAAGACACCTTGTTGTATAAGAGTATGACGAAGACAAATTCTGTATACCAGAGGTAGAAAAAGGCTCAGAGAAGAATTTCTTGCAGAAACAATGTCTAATCTGAGACCTAATGGGAAAGCAGGAAAGAGAGCTGGGAATCAAATATCACTGATATACTGTTCTTGACAAAATGTTTAATCCAAATCTAATCTTTAAGAAGAAATCGATTAAATCTAGATTGTATGACGTTCTTCAAAGTAGAACGTCGGTGGGGAAAATGTGGGCCACTGACAGCCAAGACAAAATGGACTTCATGTTATAGCCAGTTGCGTTAGCTATCTATTTATTGCTGTGTAAAATATTACCCCAAAATCTAGCTGCTTAAAATAATAGTACACATTTATTATCTCAACCAGTTATGAGAGTCAAGAATTCAGGAGCAGCATGGGTGTGGGATTCTGGCTTGGGTCTCTCCCGACGTTGCAATCAAAATGTTGTCCAGAGCTGCAGTCTCTGAAGCAGGGTCAGTACATAGCAAATACGTTAGGCTTGGTGGGCTCCACCAGTCTCTGTCAATTATGATGATGAGGATGATGTTTATCCATATCCACACCCTTCTCCTTCTTCTTCACCTCCTTTTAAGACTGTCGTTGTAGACTTCAGTGCCTCCTCACAGGGATTTGGTCCATGCACTGCATTTTGCTAACTCCTGATCTATAAAGGCTGGATTAGGGTTGCAAGGCCCACTTCCAACAGTGGCTCCTTCACATGATTGTTGGGAGGAAGTCTCAGTTCCTCATCATGCAGACCTCTCCACATGGCTGATTGACTGTCCTCACAACAGGACCTCTGGCTGCCCCCAGAACAGGGATCCAAGAGCAAGAATTAAGAGGATGTCACAAATCCTCTTATGGCCTCGTCTTATATAGCGACAGAAAACTTTTCCCTTCTTCCCTGCTAGATTCTTTGGCTAGTCTAATAATTAAATTGACATGAGACAGATTAATAGGAGAAAAAGAAATCTCATATGTATGGGAGCTCCATAAAAATAGGACATTCCCCTGCAGTCAGGTAACTGAAGATTATATGCCATCCTGAGCTGAGGATAAGGATCTGTGTCTTCGAAGGGGGTGAAGGCAATTCACAGGAAGACAGGAGAACAAATGTTGGGTAAACAAATGTTTGCCATGCCATGAAGATAAGTGTCTGATATAAAAAGTTATCGCTGGTAATGGCTCTCTTCCTGGTACAGGCCGCCTATCGAAATTCTTTTAGGCAGTTCAGGGGGAGGCAATAAGCTCTTCCTGAGCCTCAACTGTCTTCAGCTGAAAATAATCTACATGTCAACGTGGCACACTCTGGGGTGGCATATTCTGCCCCCCCCACTTGGAATTCATACACGGTCACTTCTGCCGTATTAGAAGCAAGCCATTGTGTATATATACCACAGCTTCTTGACAACATGGATGGATCTTGGGATTATTATGCTAAGAGAAAAAAGACAGAAAAAGTCGAGAACCATAGGATTTCACTGATATGTGGGATATACAACTGAAAGCAACAAAGGAACAAGACAAAGAAATGAAGAAACAAAAACTCACAGACACAGACAATAGTTTAGTGGTTACCAGAGGGTAAGGGGGGAGGAGGGTGGTAGATGAGGGTAAAAGTGATCAGATATATGGTGATGGAAGGAGAACTGACTCTGGGTGGTGAACACACAATGTGATACATATAGATGATGTATTACAGAATTGTACACCTGAAACCTATGTAACTTTATTAACAATAAACTTTAATTAAAAAAGAAACAAAGAAGAAGAGGCAAGCCTTCAAGGACAGAGGGGCCCACCTTTCAAGGGAAGAATTTTCGAAATTTTGTGGATAAATTTTAAAACTATCACCATTCTTGTCCCCTATGACTCTCCACATACTCCTCATGGTGAGGAAAAAAAAAAAGTTAGAAAGCAGCACTAGATATTAAAAAAATTATCTTCTTTACTCCAGTTAGCTTTTATATTTACAAACTGAAGCAAGACACCAGTAAAGATCTCTTTTAAAATGTTTCTAATATTGACAAGTATCTTAAAACCAAATTGGAGTTGACCACAACGTGTGAACCAATGACAGCATAAAAACTGATAAGGGAAAAGAAAGGTGAGTTAAGATGCCCATTTGAAGGATTTTGTGCCTGTTAACACTATAATTAAAATCATACTATTGTTTTGCAGCACAGTTGTTACCACAGAGTGCACATAATAGGTAATAATCTGATATTTCAACAAAGAATGGTGGCCAATATTTGAACCTTTATGACTCTGGAATGACCACTGGAAACTAGCAGGGTAAAATGGTACACTCACATCCAAATTAAAAACAGAAATCACCACAACATAACCGATGAAGCAGCAATGTTCTTTTGTCTTTGTCTCCTTGGGCCTGTTGCATTGAAGTGTGCCTGCATTTACAAATGGACTAAGAGATGAGTATTCTGGCCCTCTGTCCAGAGCATGTGCTATTCCTATTTAAATATGAAGGGGCTTTGAGGACTCCAGAGCAAGTAAGTCAATATTAACGCTATAAAATGGGTTTTCCGCATCCATAGTAGAGGATGCACTTAAAATAAAACAGTTAGGATTCAATTACTTTTAAAGAGCACATATATAGTTTTTGTTAGCAATAGGCGTAAACAAAAATTATATTTGTTTTCTATGTCGGGGAATCTACCTCTAACATCGAGATAACAGTGGTATTAGGTTGGTGCAAAAGTAATTGTTGCGGTTTTTGCAATTATTTTTAACCTTTTAAACCACAATTACTTTCATAGCAACCTAATAAAATAAATCGCTGTGTCAAAAATACTTTTGAAATTGTCAATTTTCACGTAACTGAACCATCATCATAGAAAAGTCACCTTGATAGTAAGGTCTCTGCTGCTCATTTTCACCATGTTTAAAATGACCAGTTTCAAAGGGTCGTAAAGCCATTAATTTGTCACGTGCATATCAGATACATGAACAGTTCTGGGGGGAATAAAACCACATTAGAATTGGATGTTTAAGGTTTCTATGATTATCACAAGGGGAAACTTTTCTCCTTGAAGAAATCGGTGATTACTTTTTTAAATCTGTTTAAAAATAATCCAAAGAGTTCTTCTTTTAGCAGCCTCACATCGCTAGGGCAGTAGTTGCAACATTTGTCAGCTTTTTCTAAGGTCCTTTGGAGGACAGGAAGCAAGAAACCACCCCTTTGATATAAACCGTCACATTTTAATCGGTCACGATATGCTATTCTGACACTCAAAATTCAAAATATTTACCAAACACAAAGATCACTGGAGTGCCATGAGGTAACTCAGCCCAGTTAAAATACATACAGTAAATCAGAACCAAAGTGTATTTTCCTCCTGAACTCATGAGCAACGTTGCCCTTTTGGTAACTTTAGCTTCTTGGAAACCACTAATCAAAGCAGTCACGTTGCCCAATTCACCACTCAAACATGGTGGTGCTAGAAGAAAGAAATAACAAACCGAGTTCTTTTGGCATGGAAGAGCATTTCAAATAAAAGGATTGAAACATAAAAAAAAGATGTTTTTGACTCCAACCATTTCCCCTTCAACTTGATTTTTTCTCTACTCTCCCCAAGGCTGTTAAAATCACCAGGACCTAGTTTTCTAGATTTCAGGGGAATTTGTGCCTTTGTTGAGATGCCTGCTTTTGGGGATTTCTGCTGCAACCAGAAATCTGCGGGTGGCTGGTGGAAAGCCTGGGGGAGAATTCCTGCTTCTTTGATATTGCTAGCAGTGGAAGCATGGGTGATGTTAGTTTTTTTGTGAAATTCCTTTTCCTTTTGCAAAGCTTCTGTTGAACATCACATAGTTATGAATACAAACTCCCATTTCTAAGGATAGTTTCATCAAAGCTTTGATAAGGTGGTGGAAGGGGGAGGCCACTGGTGGGCTGTGTTAAGGCTAAAGCAGGACCAACTGCTCTAAACATTGCTCACGTCACCACGTTGCTTCCATGATGAATTGCCATGATGGCATACTCAATGGCCTGTGACAACTCTGCACAGGGGGCCAGGAGAGCGGTCAGACTAGAAAGGAGACAGTTTTGATTTATATAAAAACACTCTGGTGGTTATCACCAGTAATGGCAAATAAAATAGAGAAAAGGGGAAAAAGATGCGTGCGGTGTTTTAATGGGCTTTTGTAAAATATTTTTAAAAGCTCATCTGCATTTACATTACTGCTCCTTGAAAACTATAGGGAATTTGATAAATGAAGACCTTACTAAACTTAAACTGTAGCCAGTTTGAAATGACAATGCCATATATTGTATAAAATGATTGCCTGTCTCTTTTGTAGACAGCAGCTCTATACAGGGTCCAAGATTAAAGACAAAAAGGAGAGGAAAATGTGAAAATGTACCTCACAGAGAACTGGAGCACTGTAAATCATTTAGTTCTGAATTCTTAAAATTGTAAGTTAGAAGCTTATGAAGGATTTACAGCTGTGCTTGGGAAAATAGTGTGTGTGTGTGTGTGTGTGTGTGTGTGTGTGTGTGTGTGTATGTGTGTTCATTGAATTCCCCGTGAAAGATGTGTAAAGGGAACAACCTGATACCACTCCAGCTCTGTCATTTCAGAATTATAATAAAAGAAATTTCAGGCTCAATCAAAACAATGAGTAATACAATGATTTTTTTTTTAAACAGCCATGCCACATTTCAATGAGTATATTTTAAATACCACAAGTAATACCCTGTTTTCAATGTCATTGTTTCATTAACTTATTTATTCATAGAATCAGTCAGCATGGGTTATTTTGCGCCTCGATGCTGGTTGCAGATAATAGACTAGTGTCAAGTTGGACATGGTTCCTGTCTGCATGAAGTTTATATTCTGGTGAGCAAACAACCAGCCTACCATTAAAAAAAAAAAAAAAAGCAACAAAACAAAAAAACAACAAAAAAAAACAAACAACAACAAAAAAACATGCTAAAAAAATGTGCAGTAGTAAGTGGTGTGAAGGAGTTAAGCAATGGTTTGAAAAAGAGACGAAGAGAGGGAGACCTATTTTTTGGCAGGGTGATCAGGGATGGTCTCTCTGAGAGCTATAAGGCACACTTGGGGAAGTTCAGTGGGGAATCGTTCCAGAGAGAAGAAATATGGGGATCAGGAGAGACCAGGTGGGCCAGCTCTTCCAACACACTTAGTTGTGAAAAAGAACGGTGAATGTGATGGTTGCTAGAAGGGGATATGGAATCAATACAGATTTGTTTGCTTTTAGAAGAGCATACTAGAGCATATAAGAATGCTCCTTTGGGAAGACATTGATTGATGATGCAAGAAAGTGAGGATTTAACTGAGGGGGCAGAGTTCTTCAAATGCTGTGGACAGATGGGATCTGAGTGGTCGTGAAAGGACAGGATTTGATGGAGAAGGAACATCCACTAGGAAGGATACAGTAGGAAGGATGCAGATGTGATTGTTTGGCTCTGGTGAAAGGAAGCAGAGGGGCTTTGTGTCTGGCGGTTTCTCTTTGCTCTGTGAAGTATGAGTGGAGGTCATCAGCTGGGAGAGAGGGTTGTGGGATTTTGTGAAAGGAAAAGAGAAATATGACATCACAGGGAGCCTACCTGACAACAAATGACATTGTTGATTTGATAATTCTTTGTTGTGGGGGTTGCCCTGTGGGTGGAAAGGTGTTTTAGTAGAATTCTCGGCCTCTACCAACTGGATGCCAGCAGCACCTCCATCAAGTCATGAAAATAAAAAATGTCTCCAGACATTGACATATATCCCCTGAGGGAAAAACTTCCTCCTGCACTTAAGAACCACTGCCCTCAAGTAACCATCAGAAACAGAAAGTATAATTATTAAACCATGGTGAAGTGGAAAGGGAATAAGAAATACTCAATTCATTCAAAAGAAGGCAGGAAGCAAGGGAAAATAAGGAACAAAGAATAGATAAGACACACAGGAAACAACTGGAAAGAAGACAGATTTAAGTCTAATCAGGTTAAGCATCACACTAAATTTAGATGGCTTACACATCCTGATTAAAAGGCAAAGATTCTCTAAGTGAATCAAAATGCAAGGCTCAATGACATGTTACCTACAGGGAAACGCAATTTAAACATATAGATATAGACGTTAGATGAGAAAAGATGGAAAATATAAATAGCATAGAAAACGTAATAAAGAGAAAGCTACAGTAAACATATTAATATGAGACAAATTAGACTTCAGAACATGGGGTGGAGCCAGGGAGAAGACATAACAATTTTAATGTATTTGTACTTAGTAAAAGAGCTTCAAAATACATAAAGCAAAAACTTACAGACGGTGAAAAGAGAAATAACAAATCAACAACTAGCGTGGTGACTTCACAACTAATCTTTCAGGAAATAATAGAAAAAGAAGTTAAAAAAGCAACAACAGTAAATATATGAAAAATCTGAATGTCACGCTCAATCAACTATACCTAATTTTCATTAATAGACTATTTTAATCCTCAACAGAAGACATAGTCTTTAAAATTCACCAAATTTGTGGACCATGAAGCAAATTTCAGCAGGTGAAAATGATTAAAATCATAAAAGAAAAAAAGTGTTTTCTGAAGTTAAATTAGAACAAAAAGATACCTGGAAAAATCCCAAATATTTGAAATTAAACAAACATCTAATAACCTATGGATCAAAGGAGAAACCCAGAGATAACTACAAATTAGTTTGAAGTGAATGAAAATGAAGCAGATCATAGCAAAATTTGTCAGATGTCACTAAAGCAGTGCTTACATGGAAATTTGTGCCATCACATGTTCATGTTAGAATGTAAGAAATGTCTTAAAATGATGACTCATTCATCCTGAAAACAAGAAAAAGAAAATGAAATTAAACACAAAGCAAGAAGGAAGAAAACAACAATGTCAGAGCAAAAAATCAATGAAATAAATTGTAAAACAATCAAGAAAAAGCAATGAAATCAAATGCTGGTGATTTTTAAAAGAGCAACTAATTCAATAAAAGTCTAGTCAGACTGATTAAGATGGAGAAGGAGAAGAACAAATTACTAGCATTAGGAATGCAAGAGGTACCACCACTACAAATTCTACATATATTAAAGAATCGCAAGTAAATATGAACAACTTTAAGCCGATACATGTGACGACTTCCGTGAAATGGGCAAATTACTAGACAGACACAGAACGGGAACAGAATTTGCCACCCCAAAATATGCCTCTTTGGGATATTGATTATTTTAAGTTGGTTATTTGTAAGAAACAAAAGACAGGAGAAACCTTTGACCTTCCCCCAACTGCCTAAAAGAATTTAGACAGAGGACCTGACAGGAAGGGAACTGTCACCATAAGTAACTATAGTTTACTATGAACTAAGTGACATATGGAGTTGTCTAGCAAGGCCCATTTGAGCCAAGTCCTCTCTGCTTCCAGAGAACATTGATTTACCAAACATTTGCTTTTCCATCTCCATGTGAATTCCCTCCCTGCCTTTTGAAGTCCCAAAGCACTACCTCCCTATCTCCTTAGCTCAAGCTAGCATAAGAGCTTCAACTGCTCGTTTGTCCTCGAGCTTCATATTCTTATGGAACCCCGAATGGACATACACAAAAAGTTTTAGTTATCTTCTCCTGTCGCTCTGTCTTATGTAATTTTAATCATTTGAGCAACCAGGAGAACTAAAAAGGGAAAGGGGGAAAGTTTCCCCTCTCCTACAACACGAACTACCAAAGCTCACCCAAGAAGCAACAGATAACCTTAATAGCAGTATGTCTACTAAAATAATTGAATTTGTAGTTAAAAAATCTTCCCATAAAGAAAACTGCAGGCACAGATGGCTTCACCGGGGAATTCTACCAAATGCTTAAGGAAGAAATAATACATATTCTACACAAATGCTTCCAGAAAATAGAACACAGATGAAAAAAAGCCTTCACAAAATGCTAGCAGACAGAATCCTGCTATATATAAAAAGGACAGTGCCTGGTGAACAACTGGGGCTTACGTAAGGAATGTGAAGTTGTTTCAACATCCCAAAAATCAATGATGGGATTCACTGTTTTAATAGACTATAAAAGCAAAACCATGCCCTCAGCTCAATAGATACAGAAAAATAATTTGACGAGATTTAACACCCATTCATCATAAAAATTCTCACTAAACCAGAAAGAGGAGGAAACTTCTAGAGTTTAATAAAGATCATCCATGAAAACTGACAGTGAACTTGATGGTAGTCAGACTTAATGGTAGAAGTCTGACTGCTTTTCCTCTAAGACAAGGAACAAAGCATGGGTATCCACTCTCACCACTTCTGTTCACATTACTTTGGAGGTACTGGTCAGTAAAGCAAGAAAAAAATAAATGAAAGCAATACTGACTGGAAATAAAAGAAATGTGTGTTTTTATTTGCACATGATATTATCTATATAAATAATCCAAAACATCTACAAAAGTGCCTGCAGAATAAACAAGTGAGTTTGGCATATTCACAGGATACAAGATCAATATAAAAATAATTGTTCTTCTATAGTAGCAAAAAAAAATGGAAATTAAAATTGAAAATTTATACCATTTATAATAACATCAAATGAGGAAATATTGAAAGACATCTAACAAAATGTGTATATGACATAAAATATTAATAATACAAATACTACTGAAATTAAAGAAGTTCTAAAGAATTGGAGAAATAAGTTAGTTCCCACATCATAACACTTAAAATTGTTAACATGTGAATTCTCCCCTGATTGATCCTGAGATTTATATGTGTCATCACAATCTCAGTCAAAATTCCAGCGGAATTCTAGATATCTTTTTCTAGAAATTGACAAGATCTTCTTAAGATTTACATAGAAAATCAAAAGACCTAAAGTAGCCTAAATTTTTTTAGAAAGATCAATTAGGGACCCTCCCTCCACCTGGTTTTAAAACTTACTATAAAGCTGTAGTAATTCAGACAGAATGGAAAAAAAAACGTATAGATCCATGAAACTGAATGAAGTTCTGAGATAAACTTACACACATACAGATAACTGACTTTCAACCAAAGTACAACCAAGGAACAGTAAGGTTGACACATAACATTTCAGTCAACAATGGACTGTACATACAACGGTAGTGGTCCCATAAGATTATGATGGGGCTGAAAATTTCCTATTGCCTAGTAATGTCATAACTGTCACAATGTTTCAGCACAACGCATTACTCACGTGTTTGTGATGTTGGTGTAAACAAACCTACTGCACTGCCAGCCTTATAAAAGTATAGCACATACAATTACTGTATACCATTGAGATTTTAGTAAGTGAGCTCAATGATGTTCGCACAGTGATGAAATCACCCAATGACACGTTTCTCAGAATGTATCCCCGTGTTATGCAGTGTATGACTATAATTCGATAGGAGAAGGATAGTCTTACTTAACAAATGACGTCTAAATAACTTGACATCCATCCACAGGCAAAACAACGAATTTTAACCCATGCCTCATACCATGTACAAAATATCAGTCAAAATTGATCGCAATCCTGGATGTAAGTCATAAAGCCATAAAACTTCTGGAAGGAAACGTAGAAGAAAAATCTTTGTGACCTAGAGTTACAAAGACTTTAAGATACAAACAGGAAAAACTATCAATATTAAAATGCTCTTTGAAAGACAGTCTGACGAGTATAAAACAAGCCACAGAGTGGGAGAAAACAATTGAAAATGATTTATTTGATAAAGGACTTGTACATTTATACATTAAAATAGTGCTCGGGCATAAAAAAGGATGAACTATAGGTATGTGCAACAACATGGATGAATCTCAGAAGCATTGTGCCAGGTGAAAAAAGTCAGAAAAAATAACTTCCCGTATGATCCTGTTTATATAACTTTTTGGAAAAGACAAAACTATAAAAGGAAAATAAACCATATCAGTGGTTGCTAGCAGCTGGGATGGGGGAGAGGCTCGGTATGCAAAAGAGCAAAAGGGAACTTTTGGGGATGACAGAAATGAGTGACAAAAGTGCTCCAAATTGGTGGTGGAGACATGACTATACACATTTGTCATTTAAAGGGTGAAATTCATGGTACATAATTTACATTGCAGTAAACCTGCCCGTCCCTTCTGAGGGAGAGAGAGGAAATAGAAGAAAGGAGATGTTTTTGTAGCACCACTTACAGAATAGTAGTGTACAAAATGCATACTATGTACAAAGCAAAGGGTAAGAAATTTTTGAAAGAACACATTTCATTGTAACACTTTCAATAGAGAAAAAGAGGCAGCTAGCATCAGCTAGTATTCATTGAGGGCTTTCAATGTGTCAGACATTGTATCGAATGTTTTACCGCAATTGTTTTCAATTCGTTTCCACAGTAGAACAAACGGGGCAATACCATAAAATGGGGATAGTAACAGTACTCGCAGAAGGGTTTGTATGAGGATTAAATTCAGCGATATTAGTAAAGCATTTAGAAACTTCCTGACATATAGTAAGTGGTATATATGAGTATGTGTCTGTTAAATAAATCAAAATAATTGTATCATCGAGCACACTTTATAAGGGTTCAGAGGCCACCTTCACTTTCCAACTCCCTCCATACAGTTCCGGCTACTGAACAACTGCTACAATAAGGAAGCCTGCTGGTGCCAGAGAAATGATCCCCAGAAAGGCCTCTTGTGGCTGACCTTCCTTCGTCACCCCATATTACTATGTTGGTTCATCCTCTTTTCTTAACCTACCACAACCATCTTTTCACTGGTTTCCAGTCTGTTGTATACAACGGACTGTGTTCTTCTCCTAAATAAGCAATATTGGTCATATCACTTACTACCTAAATTCTCAGGTGGCTTGTAAGTACCAATAAGATACACATCCATCAACGCTGTAGTATTTGGGGGCCGACGTCTGGCCTCATTTCCTGCTCTGCCCCACATCTCTTCTCTCTTCCCTTGAATATCTGCACTCCCTCCTGCTGCACCAAGCTCCGACCTATCTGTAGGCAGACCCTTTGTACAGAATTGCTGTTTGAAATCATCCCCACTTTTGCCTCTTTGTGTCAGGAAGAAATGCTTTCAGCTGTTAAGTAACAGAAACCCTGACCGCAGTGGTTTGAGCAAAGTGGAGTGTAGTTTTCTCACTTAACAAGACTGAAGGTGGGAGGACTCCGCAACACTCTCAGGGACATGGGCTCTCTCTCCCTGCCCTCTTCTCTGAGGCCCATTGGCTTCCACCTTCTCTGTACCCCCTTTCAAGCATCACATTGGTGTACCAGGCAGATGGAGGAGGAAAAAGCCAACAGCGACCTTCGGATCCTAAGGCTTGGTCTGCTTAGTTCAGGAAGGGCGGCCTTTTCCACCGGGCCTTTCCTTACACCGATTTGACAGATTGAACCAAATCATGGCTAAGAGGACAGATACAACCAGGATGGGTTTAAATCAATCCTGATATATCCCCTGGGACTAGGATAGAGGCCAACTTGCCTTACATTCAGGGGAATCTCTATGGGGTTCTTGAAAAAAACAAGATTCTGTTTTCGGAGAAAGGGAGTGGCATGGAGGTGGGTCTGCCATTTTTAACCAACTCCTACTCATGCTTCACAGCCCCAAAGCAACTTCTCTAGGAGACGCTCCTCATCTTCCCTCAAGTAGGATGGTTATTCTGCCATATATACTCCAAGAGCTTTCAACTTGGAGTTTTAATTCAGCAGTATCACTTGCCATAATTCCCCTGGGACAGCTATCCCCTCCTGGACTACAGCTCTGTCCAGATTATTTTTGCATCCTCAAGGCCGAGACTCATGCTTAGCACAGAAAGTGTCCAGTAAATGTGTCGACTAGAAAATTGGACTCGTGATCCTTAGAATTAGAAATTCTAGATTATTTTCAGTTATGTAATGATGATACTCACATTTATATAGCACTTTCCATGGGCCAGACACTCCTACGGACGCTAAATCCTGATATGCCCCGGTCAAGTAGGTGCTTTTGTTATCCCAGATTTACAAATGAGAACCTGGGCACTGAGAAGTTAGGGGATTTGTCCATGGTTACACATCTAACAAGCAGCGGAGCTTGTTCGGCTCTTCATCACTGTGGTGTGATCTGCAGAAAACTCTGAGATTTAACTTTGTTCACAGTATATTTCTCGCTTGGGGAGGCAGGATGAAATCCATCAGGACCATCTAACTGCATAGAAATTCTTATTTGCAGAAATATGGGATGTCATAAAACCACAGACTTTTATAGTCTTGTAATCTACCTTTCTAACCCATGCAATCAATCACCCAACCAACTAAGCAACAAATATTTATTGAGTGCTTACCGGATCCTAGACACTGAGAATACGGTGGTGAACAAAGTCCAGTGGAATAAATGAATATTAAACCATTTTACAGATGTGTAACTGAAAATGATAACAATAGCTGGAACGGAATATTCATAACGCATTGAGAGTGTAATGGGAGTCACTAATTTAGATGGATTTATATTAGGAGCCACCAGGCCACAGGAAGTATGTGTAACAGCATGACTGAAAGCAGGTCTTGGACAATTAATTAATGGTTATCTCAAACGACATTGCTACTTGCAAAATCAAAAACGTTCAATTTCACTGGGACATGATAAATTTGACTTATGATGCTGTTTTCACTGAGGCTTTGGGAGCATAAATCTTCCCTTTTAAGACAGCTCCTGCCACCTGCGTTTGTGATCCTTCCCACTCTCTAGACACAGCTTGGGGTTGACAGTTCTCTGCCCTCCGTCGTCATGACATTTTTGGGACCATGATTGGAATTGCGAAAGATTTGGTGGGGAGGGGACTCCAAGTCAACTTTGGTCTACTCTAATCAAGGTTTTCTTTACATTGAGCTACTATATCTCCTCGTGCTACCCTTCTCTCTGAACGTCATGGAATTAGCACTAATTAATGGTCAAAGCCTCGTGAGACTGACTGAAGTTCAAAGGTGATACCTAGTGACGTAATTGGGGGTGGCAGATTCACAGGATGGAATCCATTATCTGAGGAATAGCCTTGGTCCTGCAGACCCAGATAATCTTGTTGGAGTCCTAGAGTTTATCAGACTTGGGTATCTTGATTTAATTTACTAAATTAAGCACTCAGGAGTCTGAAGTGTCTACCTAGAAATGTAACTAATTAACGATCGAAGAGCAATTTAATTGTCTAAATATAGCAGTCAGCTGGACTGGGGTATTTTTCCCTCCGGACGAAAAATATCTAGGAAGTCAAATTTCAGTATGGTAACAGGGCATGTGATGACAAAGCCAGAGGAGTGAGCTGGATGATTGATTATAAGAATTCCAATGGATTCCACCCCCTCAATATGTTTGAACCATCTACTCTTCATCTTCCCTGCCCTCGCTGTACTTCCGGATACATCATGTCTTTTCTGGACTCTTTTATTGCAAAGGCGCGTTCACTGCCCTGAGGCACAAATCTGGTCACGTGACACCGGTGCCTGACATTCTGTTACTGGAGTCCCACCCTGACCACAATGCCCCTCACATGACCTGTAAGTCCCTTAAGTGATGCAGACCCTGTCAATCATCTAGCCTCCTCTCTTGATCATCCCTTCCTTCCCACTGAACCGATCTCATTTTCTCTAGCAGTCTGTCACACTTTCCAACATGCTGTTCTTTATTCCTGGACCAGTCTATGTAGGGCACGGGGGTCTTCACGCCCCTGTCAACCTGGATAATTCCTATGGATCCTTTGAAAATGAGCTCAGTCCTACTTCCTGTAAGAAGCCTTTCTTCTTGACTCCCTCTTAGTTTAAAGTTGCTCTTGTGTGTTCTTCCATAGCAACCTTTATATTTTTCTCGTTAATTAAATGTCTTTTTCCCTGGACTGTACGGTTGTGCAAGGCTAGGGTCGCATTGTTCTCTGAAGGGTCTGGAAGGGCAGAAGCTGCTTCTATCCCAGACACCACTGTCCCCCTGGCACCCAGCAGAATCCATGAGATTCAGCAGATGTTAAATAACATTTTGTTGAATAAATGCATATATCCCAATATTCATTAGTATCAACTTCTGATAAAATAATTAAACATTTTTATGCTTGCCAAGGAACTTAGTGGTCCACTTCTCACTGTCTTTCCCTCATCCAATGCCAAAGTACAAGTCTCAGGTTGTCCTTCACTAAAGGAAGTCTCCATATTTCCCTTCAGATAAACTCTCCTATTTCTCGTTCCAAAAACTATTGTCTCCGATGAAAATTTTGAGTATGACCTGCTGCCATTTATTAAGGGCTCATTCTGTACTTTAAATATGAGAGGTCCTTTGGTGTCACCCCTGCCGACAGGTAAAGCCACTGCAGTGACGACCAGCATAATGGTGGCAAAGCTGGTGCCTATTACACTGAGGTAATGAAGAGAAAGTTAATTGGAAAAAATGAGAATGAGCTACAAAGAGAAAGAACGCACTTTAGAAGGAGATAAATTGTTTCTGAATCTGAATCTTCATTAGTTTTCCTGATTCTCAGTCCAAAAATGGCTTTCCCCTTTGTTTTCAGTAAGAAAAATTAAAAAGTACACTAGGTTTAAGAGTGAAAAAACATTATTTAATTTAACTGAGGTTTGTTTTGTTTTTTTTTCCTTTTATCCCCGGGACAAGTCATAATAATTTCCCATGATACCCAGACAGGAGCCTCCATCTTGTTTAAAAATAACTATTTTCATTTCCCTCTAGGGCCATTCTTAGGTTTTGGGCAGAGGTACTTGTTTATATTGAAAACTTTGAAAATCATTACATGCTTACTAACAAATTTCTGAAAATGCAATATTCTAAAAAACAAACACAAAATTTCTGTATGAATTAGCCTTTGCTGAAGAAACAAACGATTCTAAAGCTCTAGGTCCTGATAATAACATTTATTTCCATGTCATTTTACAGGGGGTCTGCAGTGTGACCTGTGTCTTCTCATTCCAAGATCCAGGACGAAGGAGCTGTCCCTATTTAGGACATGCTGTTCTCTTGGCAGAGGACAGAATGGCAAGAGGCTGAGTCCAATCATGCAATTGCATTTAAAGCTTTTTCCAAGACAGAACACATGTATGTCTAGTCACACTCCACGGGCCAAATCAAGTCATGTGGTTAAGCCCAGAGCCAATGGGACAGGAAGCTATATAACCTCCTTACAGTTATGAAAAAAGGAAATTATTAAGAACAGTAATTACCACAACTGCTATATCCAAACACCACTTCTGCTAAAATTTTCATTCAGGAATATTTTTAGGTACAGTTAATTTATTACATAAATTTTATATGGTTATATACACACTTTTAGATTTCAAATATTTGCTCTATATCATACTGGTCATGAAAATTATCTTTAATGGCTATATAATATTTCATTAATTGAGGAACCATAATTACTCTATAATTTGGCCATTTATGCTTCTCCCAATCTTTGGCTCTTAAACAATAATCACTAATGGTTATGAAAATCTTTGTTAATTTTTTTCTGGACATAAAATCCTTTCTTTTGATTACATGCCCAGAAAAATAATCACTGGATCAAAGAATATAATTTAGAGGTTCTTTAAACAATTTGATAAAAAAATTCTGTCCAAAAGAGGTTGTAACCATCCTGATACTCCAAGGGGAAAATCTGCTCAGTCAGACTAATATCTAGACCTCTTGACATCAAGGTAAATTAAGAAATTAACATTCTGGTTTTAAAAAAATATGTCATAATTTCTACTCCTCCTTACAGAATATAAAGAAGGCCTGTTTGTAGCAAATTCTAAGCAGCTCTATTATAAATGATATACACTATTTCTGAAACTATTTCCTACCCCAAGTGTATTTTACCAGTCCTTTCATTTCTTGTACCTCTTGTCTCTCTTTGGGTCAGAAACGTCACTGAGGGCAGAACTCCAGGTGTCTAATCACTAAATTCCCATCACCTTGCCTGTTCCTGTCTAATAAAGGCTGGCTGAGTGAGTCATCTTACCATCTATATAAGCACATCACTAAAAGAGTTAAAATGGTCTCTCGGTTTTTTTAAATGTTCATAGATGACTACAAGATACAACATTTTTCTATAATTTGCCAACTAGTTGTGTTTTTTCTTTTGTTACTTAAGAGTAGTCAAGTCCTTCACCCACTTTCTTATCAGCTCTTACTGCTTTTCTTATCCAAATATGTTCACTCTTTATATAAAAAAGCTAATAGCCCTTTGTGGCATCACAAATAATTTTCTCCCATGTGCTCTTTGACTTTTAATTTTTATTATATTTTTTTTTTACTTAGAGGTAGTGATTTTTTTTAATGTAGATGTAAGTCTTTCATTCTTTTCTTCTGTAATTTCTCCAGTTGTTTTCACATTTAGATATTTCTTTTCCTAAAGGTTTTTCTTAATATTTGCTTCTATATTTCTATATTCTTTAATTTTATGTGTAGCTCTTCAATTTATTCGAACTTGCTCTGTTGTAGAGCGTGAGATGAGATTTTAAACTGACTGCTTCTCCTAAATGGTTGGTGCATTTATTCCTTTTAGGACTCACAGACTCTCTTGTTACAGCATTCTGAATGGAGTTACATTCTAATCAGCAAAATTAAATGACCATTGTGCGTTTCATATTTTAAACTACTGAAATTCTTACAATTTCTTATGTGAGGAAGGGTTAAATCACCAAAGATTGATTGACCTTTCTTATTTTGGATCATGGCCGACTACTCCTGACCCACGTCCAGGTCTAACTTGTCCTGATAAACACAAACAGAACTGAGAAGATCAGCACAAGTCTATTATTCCAAACAGAGAAACAGCCCTTAGAAAGCTCCCTGATCTCAATGACTAGGAGAGCCAACTGCATGTCTGACGGAAATATCTGGCTCAGAATTACATAATCCAACTGCACTGTCGTTTGAACGGCCAGTGGGGGTCATGGCCAGATTGCACATAGTATTACGACTGGAATTTAACATGACGTAACGGCTGCTGTTGATTAAACATTGCTCCCCAGAGCCTCTCCAGAGTTAGGGCGACCTCTACCCTTTGAGGGTGATTTCACCCAGAGAGGAAAGATAGGAGGGCCTGGGGACAACTGGCTGCCCCAGAAACACTGCCATGGGCATTGCACGGTTAATAGGTCACTTGACGGATTCTGGAAGCAGGCAGGCATTACTCTTTGAGAAGCCTCGACAAAATCTGCTGTACGCCACGATGCTTATAGCTAATGCTACTGTATATTGTGCATTTAAAACCGTGTTCAGTGGCTAGAGCTCATGTGAAGTGTTCTTACCACAATAACAATACGCAAAAAAAAAAAAAAAAAAGAAAAGAAAAGAAAACCCGAGCAACACTAAAGGAGCAGGAGGAAACTTTGGGAGGTGATGGATATGTTTCTTTTCCCAATCAGGGTCGTGTATACATACATCAAACTCATCACATTGTGTACCTTAGATTAAAAACCTGATATACAGTTCTGTTTGTGTGTGTATATCAATTATACCTCAAAAAAAAAAAAAAACTGCTCCAAAAGTTTGTCTGGGGAATAAGCTGGTGGCAAAGTCGTCACTACATCCCACTGGCTCAGATGGAGACACGTGGTCATTGCATGATAGTGCAAGAATTGCCCTTGGCTGCACTCAGCTCTAAGGATGCTGATTAATGAATGAAGTTAATCTTGGAGGGAGAGCTCTTGCTGTGACAGACGGGTGCAGAAGCTCCCACCCCCACACCACTTCCTCATCAGGTCAGTTTTATGATGAGAAGCTTCCCTGGGATGAGCTGCACAGTTTGGAATGGAATAACTGCCGAGCGGGGCGGGGCACTGAACCCAAAGCAACCAGACAGTCTGGGTGATGGTGTTTTGTGCTCTCACCACAGCCCTCCTTACTCTACAGCAGTTCAACTCCAGGCTCCATGCAGGAGCAGAGAGTTGTCAGGACACCAGAAAAGTCTCGTCGCTGGGCCGTCACCTCCAAAAAGGCCCCACACTCTGGATTTGGGAACAGCATTGATGGAAGCTAGTAAGAATTTTATTTCTTTTCACCATCTGTGGATTATACGTAGTTTAACCCATAAGTGTTTTGGTCCTTTCCTTTAGAAATTATAATCCCTCCACAGGACCAAACACTCTTTTTTTCCCTATCAAAAGTCACTTTACATTTTCCTTTGCTCCCATAAATAGTCTTTTGTATTTTAACACAGTCTGAAACTAATGAAGATTCATTCCCCAAAGCAATCTGTGCCCATCCCATTTCTTTTTCCACATGCCCTTCGGTCTTCTTCCAAATAGTATTATTGTTAAGCTGGTAGGTAGCTCTTATCAGGTTCTAGCAGGGGTTGACAGCCACAGTGCCAGACACACAGCTTGCCCCTAACTATTATGCTACGCCCCCTCCTAGGCGCGTATGAAAAGTAAATGAGAAAATGCACATAAAGCACTTTCTCTGGCACACGGTAAGGGCTCAATAAACATTTGCCATTCCTGTGATTTATGGCACCTCACTGAGTAACACACTCCTGGAGAATTCTTCTAATTATGACCGGGTGTGATCATCTGAGAGGTCAGAGACTCAGGCCCTAATGGTGGAGGTTGGTAATGGAATCCTTTATGAATTAAAAAGGACTCTCACTTCAGGGCTTTTCTTAGAATTCATCCAGGCATCGAATCCTGGACCATGTACGTCCTGCCACGTGTATCGCACATCTGATTCGGCATGTAGACGAAACTCTGTCCCCTAGTACCCCAACCCACACAGTGTGAAACATGGCAAGAGGCAAGCAGTAGCTCCCACACCAAGAGCTGGTTTGTGCATCTCTAATTGTGGGTCTGTTTGAAAAGCCTGTATGTTGACGGCTCGGCTAAACCACTGCCATCAAAGAGGGGCAGGAAGGTGGTGGCTTGAGATGTGTGTGCATATCATGAGAAAGGGCACCAATGTAGGTTCGTCTTCCAGGGGAGTCCCTCCTCTCTCACCAGGGACAAACGGCAGTACCTCCTGAGCTGACCAGAGCTCCAGGCAGACAGCGAGGGCTCACTGGTGTTGATGACATGGGAGGCGAGGCCAGGAGGGCTTCGCTCCCCTGTATGTAGGGAACTGATCCAGCATGAAAGATCCTTGGAAGGCTCTGATGCCAAAGGCTTCCTGGGGAACACAGGGACGCAAGATGATAAATGATAGATGGGGTAGCTGGTGTTTTGCTAAGGAAAGAAAGCCAGTCAAAACAGCACGTCCACCGATTTCCAAAACAAAGTCCGTTTCCCTTCCTCAACGCCATCTCTTGTTTTTGTAATCAGATTTATGATGATCCCAGGGACTTGGCTGACAGCAAAGGAAAAAGGAAATCACATCTAAAGGGCAACGTTGACTAGGCTGTCGTTCTATTTTTAGACCCGAACATCACAAATTGATGTCTTATCTGGAACTCTCCTACATTATAAAATAGGCACCAAATCCAGGGGGGTGAGTGGTAGTCAGTGAAATCAAGTACCTGAGCACGTGACTGCAGATGCTCGTTCATTGACAGAGAACGTGCTCTTTGCACAGGAATGTGACAATGCTCACCGTTTAGAGGCGCAATGGTGCCACAGCTGAGGTCAGGTCGCCTCCTCTGTTATGAAATGGAGTTTCTCCATTCATTCCCTTGTCCTTTCTAGGGGTCTTGCTACGTAGGGACAAGAGCCTTTCCCATTTGGAACTTCCAGCCAGCTTCGTATTTGCCTGACTGTCAACTGTCCCTGCTTGAAACTTTCAAATGTTTCCAGCCATACTGTTTGTGATTATGAAAACATCTACACTTCAGCTTTCTTATTACTCTAGGTCAGAGTTCACAAACTTGTGTCCATATATAGACCATACATATATATGCTTGTCCAACATAAGAGGTTAGACAATTAAGTTTGCAAACTCATCCTAGAAAAAGTTCTACCTACCTCATTGCTGAATATCAACACGGTCACCTGTGAAGTACTCCCCTTGGGAAGCTATGCACTGACACCAGTGCCTAGTTCACCCTTCAAAGGAATTTTGGAACTCTTTTTCTGGAATGGCCATCAGAGCTGTCGTCGTATTACCCTGGATGTCCTGAATGTCATCAAAATGTCTTCCTTTCAATATTTCCTTCATCTTTGGGTAAAGAAAGAAGTCATTGGGGGCCAGATCAGGTGAGTAGGGAGGGTGTTCCAATACAGTTATTTGTTTACTGGTTAAAAACTCCCTCACAAACAGTGCCGTGTGAGCTGGTGCATTGTCGTGATGCAAGAGCCATGAATTGTTGGCGAAAAGTTCAGATCATCTAAATTTTTCACTCAGCCTTTTCAGCATTGCCAAATAGTAAACTTGGTTAACTGTCCAGTTGGTACAAATTCATAATGAATAATCCCTCTGATATCAAAAAAGGTTACCAACAGCATTGCAACAAGTTCATGAACTTCATTGTCAGACCTCGTACAGTATTTTTTTTTAATTGAGACAATATTTAAAAATTAGGAGTTCAATAAAAATCCACATTTCTGGATTCTTCCAAAAAATTTTTGAAGCCCAGAGGTCTGAGCTATCATCATGGGTGTAGCTGAGGAGTCGATGACTTTAGATAAGAGGCAGGCTTTCCAGACAGCATCAGCCCACACCCCAACTTCCTCCACCCCTGTAGCTCCCTGGTCACTTCAGGCATTGAGACTTTTGACTCCAAGCTCCTCCTCCTTTTCGCTTCAACCTTAACTTCCTCTTAATTGATAGTTGGTTTGGGAGAGTTGACTCTCAATATGACCTGACATTCAGCAAGGACTCAATTCCTGGCCCTCACTCCCCAGGTACACATGTTAAACCAGAAGAGACTTTTTCTCACTCACACCCTCTTCTAAGGCTGGAAGGAGGACACCCAACCTGTCCCCAACGCCCGGTGGCCTCATGCGTTAAGGAGAGAGAGTGGGACACAAAATTCCTAATTGCCGGGCAGGATGTAGGGAGCAGGCAATGTTTGGGAGATCTACTGTAATAGCAGAATAAATTTTAACACCTGTGAAATTGTTGTAATATGATCACATAATTCGTTGAAGGAAATAGCTCCAGATAATTAGATATCCGATTATCAAAGATATACTCTACAAAATGAGAACTTCCAGACATTGAGGCAAGAAATGTAATTGAGTACAACTTCTCTGGAAACAATTTGGCAATGTGCATCACGTCTTAACAAGTTGTGTGCCTCCAGTATTTGCATTATTCAGACTCCAATCTATGGGAGTCATCCAATATGAAGGCAAAAATCACTTTACAAAAATGTCTACTCAAGCACTATTTATAATAACAAGAAACTGGGACAGATTTAAACATTCGTTCTCCAACTGAGTTATGGTACAGCTAAGTTGTGGTACGTCCATGAGAAGGGATATTAAACAGCCACCGAAGCCGGCGTTTTGGAAGCAATTATCATATAGAAGAGATGTGCATGCAAGAATGCTTGGGAGTTTTGCTTTTTGCTTTTTCTTAAGGCAGGTTATACACCTACGTGTGCAGGATGATCGTAATGACATTTATGGTTTTGTAGGTATGTTTTGCATCTCCGTAGGAGCAGTAGAAGTAGTGCAGCAGTGCATTCAGGGGACAATGGTTCTCTTTCTCTGACAAATGACACAGTACCCACACACATGGGCCCTCAGCAGCCATGTTATTCTACGTATCTGCTCTCTCGCCAGTTGACTGGACCAGCGTGAACTCTTGGCACAAGCCAAGGAAAACTGACTCACTCCCCCAGGAACCAGTGCAGAGTTGGGACATAGGGGTGACCATGTTCGACTAGCTGCACGCCAAAGCAAAGAAAGCCAGGCTACAGAAAGAGAGAAGGACGAAACCTCTACTCCCTGAGTTCCCACTTGCTTCCCAATCAGCCGAGTTAACCCCATATATGGCTCGGCTGCCTCGGTGGTTCCCTGAACTATCCCCAACGTACTTTACAGAAATTCACATTTCTGTTTAAATCAGTTTGAAATGGGTTTCTGTCATTAAAAATCAATAGAATATGGAATAGATACATATGCATAGAAAACAGAGTAGCAAGAGCTTCTCAGAATGTTAATAGCGGTGAGAAATTGCATATAACATTTATTTTCTTCTTGATACTTTCCTGAATTAACATTTTTCTAAAGGGAGTCATATCATTTCCATAATAAAAAAAAACACCACAATAAAGTTCATTATAAGAGAAGGAAGTATTTATTTCTGCATAAATCCTTGCAATAGAAACAGCTTCATTACAAAGTATGCTACTCAAATATTCTCAGATAGAACTCTATTTCCAGCAGTGGAACAACAGCCCAGTGATGGCTGGCAGAGTTCTCGTACAGGTCCAATAAGACCTTCAGCTAACCACACCCCAGGTTTAGAGATGGCCTATTGGTCTAAAAAGAGGGAATAGCATCTCTTGTGCCAATGATTGGTTCGTGAGTGGGCGTGTAAACCAATATGGGCCAATCAGATTAAAGAAGAGGCTTTAAAGAATGTCCTATGCCAGAGTAGTTGCTGCCATCTTAGTCCCAGCTCAAGAATGAACCCGACACCTAAGAGAAGAAAACCAGGAGAATTGCAGCCAAGTAAAGCTGAATGAAGTTGCTTTGCTACGTCATCCTTAAGCCCAGTTTACCTTTGGACTTCCAGTTAAATAACCCAATATAACCTCCATCGTGGTTTAGCCAGTTTCAAATGAGTCTCCTGTCTTCCAGAGCCAAAGCTTCCTCACTGACATACCTATGAATTTAGAGATGTTATCATATAATCCCACTCAGTAACTAAGATCGAATCTAGCATTTTTGTGCTTCTCTATTTATCTTTACTTAGCCTTTCTCTGACTCAGTTTCCCTTATATTCAGCATATTTTAATGTGGTTCAGCTTGTAAATAGCGCACGTGTAGAACCTACTCAAAATATTTGTAAAGTCCAAATCTGCTATTTCTTCTAGTTCTCTTTGACCACACAGCTATATTCTGCTCACCCTTCACTGCTTCTCCCTCCCACCCACCTTCCCCACCCCCACTCACTGCCATCAAGAAGCAGTTATGCTTCTTCCTTTGTAGACACTGTCATTCCACCCAGAAATCACCTCACCTACCCTATATCTAGTGTCCCCCAGCTTGTCTCTTGGGGGCCCAAGCCTTGGGATGTGTCCCTGGCTACCTGGAGTCAACCTTTGGAAGTCAATCAGAAAGAAAAGGGAATACATTCTACAGTTATTTATTCTGTTTTGGTCTGTGTTGGTTTGTTCCACATAGCTTATAGACGGGTAGAATTCAAATAAAATTAAACCAACATTCTCATGTGCTATAGATTCCAGACTGAAGTGGTATAATCAACAGCACTGATGAGGCTTGTGAAGAAATTCTAGCTGTGAGAGTCCTTAGATTTGATTTTTACTAAGTCCTCGTAAATCAGTCCCAGTTTCAGAAGAAATATTTATTGATGGGCTTTCTATCAGTTTCGCCTGCTCATCGGTTGAAGGGAGAAATGTAAATGGCAGAGCATCATTTAAGTGCAGAGGCCACGGGAACACACCACAGTATATCTTCCCAGCAGCAAATGAGGGAAAACTGCATCTCAGACGTCACCTCTCCTCCTACCCCCCAGGACCATACCAAGAAGAGAATTTTGCACAATAGCAATTCATGCGTTTTTTAGATTTCCAATAACCTTAATATATGACATAAGTTTGTTTAGATAAACACTTTTTTTCCCAGCGTATTAATGACACATTTAAATACTCTGAGTTCTTTATAATAAGATGCTACCATATCTGCCCCAATATTTCGGGCTTTTACATCCTGGAGGTACATGTGTCTAGTACAGTACCTGCTATATCATAGGCATTGATGGGAAACGAGTCCATAGGTGTCAGGTGGGTTGGGGTAATCACTGGATCAAAGCAGCACATGAAAGCAAGTTTCTACCACTTGAGAAATGCTAGAAAAATAAAGCTAGTTTTTCAGAGCTGATTCGTCAGGACTTAGACAGTAAACAGATTAAGTGACACAGGACAGAACAATGGAATTGACGAAGGGATACCAAAAACAGAACCTGGTACCCGACTGGTACAGAGGAAGCTCAGTGTTCACTGGCGCCTACTGAGCGAGCACAGGAATCAGTGTTCTGAGTGGGGCCACAGCAAAGCCGCTGCCGTCCACACTCTGATTCGAAAAGGATCCCCCAGAAGGTAGACAACGTCATTTTCTATTGCTTTGCAGATGTGCCTTGAAAAGTGGGACGGAGCTATTAATCAGCATCATTAGAATTTATGAGGAAATGCAATATTTGGCCTCTCTCTTAGGGAGGGAAGCTTTTAGAATTTAGCCTCCAAACACTACCATGTATAGTCAAAGGTTTAGATACGTAAGCCCACAATGTATGGAAAATTTATCTCCCCTTCCCCACGCTTCTTTGTATTTGCCACTAACCAGGGACTTTGACTAAACTTTTGTTTCATTAAGTTAAAGAGAATAGATATTTTTGCTGTGAAATACTTATTGAGAGTTTCTTACATGCCAAGCAAACCCTATGTAAACTATCTTGAGGGATTATAATACAAAAACGTTAGTGTTGGAGGATATGGATAATATGCATAACGGCCAGCATGTGGAATGTATCCATGGAATATAATCCTTGCCAATCCCACATAAGTGTAAGCAAACAAAAATTAATTCTATCTAAAGATTGTAGACAAAGGAATAATTAGTTAGGGCTGACTTCCTGGTATGCAAACCATGCAGTTGCAGAGAACCCTGCACCCAGAAGGACCCTGAGTTGGTTTAATGCTTTATTGTTGTCTTGAAATTCTTAATGTCTGAACATAGTGCTCTGCATTTCCATTTTGCGCTGAACTCCCACAAATTATACAGCCTGTCCTGTTCTCAGATCTAATTTGATATATAGATCCCAAATGGAGGTGCTTCTTTCACCCCAAAAGTGACAAGGTTGGTCCTAAGACGTTGCTTTTGAGTTTTTATCTCAGTTCACACATATTTTCTTCTCCACCAGTGACTTTTTTAAAAAAGAGCAAACAACAACAAAACCTCTTGCAACTTCTGGGAAGATAGTGCAGGTATCAAAGGCAAGAAATGTATCTATCCTTGTATTCAACCATCCATTCACCTACCTATGTATTAATTTGTTCACATAACACACACTGATTAATAAGCACCTATTACAGAAGAACCTTGGATTGAAGGATAAGATGAGAAGATGGGCCCCTGATCTGGAACGACTCACAGTATACTCCAGGGAGCCTGACGACCAGCAAGACGATGATGCAAGGAAGTGTTACCGAATGTTAATTAATTGACTGTCAGAGGCATCGTTCTTCCTAAGAGTCCTTAATAATTACTCCAGCAATGTTTATTTGCTGTGGCTGACCTTCTCCCCAGGGAGAAAGTCACAGGAGCTGTGAGTGAATAAGTCCAAACAATAGGATATCGAGAGAGTGAGGGAGAGAGCATTCCTTCCGGATTGGGGAGCATATAAAAATAATGGAGAGGTAACCCTTTTCGGAGCCTTACAAGGTGAGTGCATGGGTCTGGGATGGGAAGGCAGAGATTTCCTTAAGGCAGAAGGAGCAGCATTTGCACAGGCCTGGAAAAGGATAGGCTTTTGCATTGCCTTGTATCAACCGCCCTGGAGGGACCCGACCTTGCACAGAATTGTCCTCTGCACCAGGGGAGACGCCTAGGAATGTAAATTCACCAGCTTGCTTCACTAGTAAAGACTCAAGCCATGGGAGCTATCCTAATTTGTCAAACAAGCACACAAGGCCTCTCTTTATATACAAATGTGGTTTGTACCTGGAGCCACGATTTGACTGACACATATTCATTGTGTAATCCAAGTACTATTTGCCTCGGAATCTCTAGATCCTTTAGAATTATGGGTTAACTTAATTTTGCAGTTTTTAAGTTACGATGTTTGAAGTTCTATGCCACATATAGTGAGACATCCAACATCTTCTACTACCTTCTAAAGCACACCTAAACACACACACACAGATACACAGAGGTACGAACTCCAGGAAATCTCAGGTGCCTTTCTCCCATCAGTTCTTGCTTTAAATTTCTTTCTCCGTTGAAGTCTGAGCCTCTCCCGTGTTTCCATTCCTCTGGCTCTTCTCTTTTCTGCCCGAAGACGACCTTCATGTGCATTAAAGATCCTTTTACTTTTGTGTTTCCTAAACCTCAAATACAAGGCTGCTTTATGCAGCAGAGATTTATTGAAGGCTTGTGGGTATCCGAGGCAGTTATACTACTGTTTGGCCCCAGACTACAAAGTGGGTTTAATGGTATCTCTATTCTTTAAAATCCTTTATGGAACCCAGCATTGCTTATCATTTCCCCTGCCTGTCTTCCTCTCCAGGCCCTCTGCCGACCACGAGTTTGTTTTTTTCTCCACCCTCCTTTTACTTGGGTCTCACCTCTTCTCCTCCTCCAGGCAGCTTTGGACATTTCAAGCCCCTACTTGATTAAGCAAAGGAAAGCAGATCTGTGTACTGACTATGTATACCTCAAGAAGATACAAGTAAGTCAAGAACGTTCCCCAAACAAATCTATGTAGGGTCCTATCCTGGCCAAGAACTTGCCAAGATCTGAAATTTCATTATTTCCTTTCCACTTCATCCACTAGTCTCCATAAGTAAAATGGAGAAGTACAGGAATTTATGTTCCCTGTGATATAACTCATATACCCCCTAATGGAGAGCAGAAGGAATGTTAGTCAGTCTTTAAGAAGCGCCATCAGAAAAAAAAAAAAGAAGAAGAAGAAGCGCCCTGCCCCCCACCCCGCGCCTGCTAGATAATACAACCGGCTGTTGCTAAGGAGAATAGAACGGGGCTAGCCTGTTACTCCGCAGTATTAGGATTCAACTTGTTTGCCACTCAGTGACAGCGAAAGACATTCATGAAAATATTTGAGCACCAAAAAACCTGGCAGACAGAAACAAACCTACATTCTGAATAAATAAGTACAAATACAAAATTTAAAATACATAGCCAGTCAGGAAGAGGAAGACAGAAAAATCAAGTGTGACTCAGAAGAACTAGAGATGCAAAATCGATTAGAACTTCGCCTTTCAGAATTAAAAAACAACAAAGCACATTATGTAGGAAGCTATTTTTTCAAGTATGGCTAAGATAAGGAAGTCCCATACCCTGTATGTAATGATTTTGATGACTTTTTAGAGTTGTAATATTAGCTTGTTTTCCCTTCCTGTTGTTGAGATTGATATGTATACATTGTATGCTTTGGTATATACTTGTGTACATTCTATACTTTGTATACTCTAGTCAACAGTTGTATACACTGTATTCTTTATATACTCTGGTAAACAACTGTATACATTGTATACCTGGTAAACAGTTGTATTCATTGTATACTTTATATGCATTGTGTATTTTGGTAAAGTTTGGCACACAGAACCTAGCATGACCATTTCTATTTCTGACTTGCTTACATATGCAGAAGAAATCAGGTGGTTTAACACAATCCTACAAGGCACAGGTCTTGTATAACTATCTATCACTCTGGTTATCCCATTATAATATAATTACCTGTTCAGGTAATTCAGTGAATAAATGTCCAGCGTCTAAAAGAAATGAAGATTAGTCTAATAGAAATTTAGAGGAGTAGCCCAATAAAAATCAGACAGCATTCAGAAAGAAACTATTCTGGTCATCACTTCAGAGAACGGGTTTGTATTAGTTTTAGACTAATTGTTCGGTTAGTCTTCTTTCATCTGCTTACCATTTCATTACTTTAAATGAAAGAAACTTCTCTGGCTCCTTATTATGGATAAATCTAGATAAATACAGAATGCCTATATCATGAATTGATGAAAAAGACCCAGAAATGTGTACCATTTTGATCTCTTAAAAATACAAGTACTGTTTTCCTTTGTGTCCTATTTTTTCTAGTGGTAATAAAAGGCCAGCAAAAAGAAGCCATGAAAAGTATTGCGTGGCTCTTCTAGGACCAAAGCTTTGCTGTTGTTGTTTTGTTGTTGTTGTTTGTTTGTTTTCAAGATTTTTATTAAAATATAGGTAACATACAATCTTATATTAGTTTCAGATATACACCATAGATATTCAAGCGTAGATTTTGAATGATGAAGTTCTGGTCAGGTTCAGAGCATGAGAAAATTTCTGGAATGTAGTTAAAAGTGAGTTTCTGAACATGTGGATTGCTTTCCTGGATTTCCATCTCTTCACACATACGTATCTGCAAACTGAACTAAACATTTTCGCTTGGTCTCTTCATTGGCCTCCCATGAAAACATCAATAGGTATGAGGATGGCAAAGAGCAGTAGATGTTTTAACCAATGAAGAAATTTTAACTGTATTTTAAAATAAAATCACTTCTAGGAAAACATCTACCGTTTAACATATAACGTTGGTATGCTGAGGACAGCCTCCTTGCGTTGACAATGGCCAATCTGGAGAGCCACTGAGGCATGTTATATGTTTGAAGACTGAACATTTTTGTTAGCTAACGTGGTGCACCGTCCGGGTGGCGTCACCCATCTCACTGCAGTAGAAATTCCACATCAACACCACCAAGGACATCAGGTCTGGTCAACGACCAGGCTCAGAGCCGAACACCAAAGGCTTTTTAATAAACAGGCATCCTTTTTCAGGGATGAAGCAATATCGTTCGGAAATTATTTTCCCCTCAATATCATCTCATTAGAATCATCAAACCTGCTAGGAACAGAGGAGGAGAAACGTCAGCCTCTCCCGGTTCACACTGTGGCTCATCCTGCTGTCGACCTGGGACAAGTGATTTCACCTCTCTGTGCTCAGTTTTGCCATCTGTAATCCCCACTCGATGGCAGTGTTTGGGATAGGATGAAAAAGAGAAAATATTCGCATGCACTTAGCATCCTGCCTGGCACAAAGTACCCAGTAAATGTGTATATGAATGTATGGAGAGATGGAAAGATAGATGGATCTATAGATAGTTAGTTAAAATTTGATATAAGCCCCTCACACTGCTGGTATGAAAATTTAATATTCTTTCATATTTAATTACAATAGTTGGCGCTCCATGTGATATTTCTGCGTGTATGCTAGGTAAGCTAAGACATATCTTCAATGCTATGTAAAGAAAGTCTGTACTTAAGACCTGGCTCCCCCCTTTACTAATTCTGTGAGAATTTAAGCAAGCCACTTCAGTCTTCTGAGTTTCCTTTTCTTTACCAATTAAATGAGGAGGAGGATGCCCATGGAAGTTGCTGACGAGTTTTAACTGAATGAAACTGTGTATCGATAAGTGCTAAGCACATGTGAAGGTGATTATAGATATTTATTTGATGAATGTGCTTTACATGAATGCAAAAGTTAGATAAAAAAAATATTATGCATTTCCTTTAGCTTTCAATTTGTTGCAGCTTAGCAGACACACCCCTGAGGAGATTTACAGGGAGTAATATATTTACCCAGCACAAAAGAGGGAGTCTCTGACGTCAGCCATAAATCTTCAGCGTTCACTAGGGTTTTTCTCATGGTGAAATGTATTAATTCAGCGTATAAAGATCCCCTGACTGCCTACCAAGTGCCAGGAAAGGTACTCAGGAGCTTGAGATACACCGATGAATGCGACATTCGTGGAGCTGACATTTTAACTGCAACACACGACATACCTGATAGTCAATTACACCACCTTTAGAAAGAAGTAAATATTTGGGGGGGGGGGAGTAGAGCACGATGAAGAGGTTAGGAAGGTGGGACTAAGGTTGCAACTTTAAGGAAGTGGTCAGGGTGGGCCTCCTTGGGAAGGTGAGATAGGAACAAAAACGTAAAGGAAAAAAGGGAGGCGAATAAGAGGGAATCTGGGACAGGAGTGTCCCAGGCAGAGGCAGAAGCTCGAGCAAAGACCCTGGGGTAGGCGGGTCCTGGGAGTTCCAAGAAAAGTGAGGAGGTTTGGAGAGGAGTAGGAGGGCGGGGTGAGAGAGAAAGAGAGAGAGAGAGAGAGAGAGAGAGAGAGAGAGGTATTGCTCTCAGATGTGGTGATAGATCAATGCACTGGCTTTTCCTCTCCCTTATGCTGCATCGGCTTGTCTTCTAATACAGGGGTTGGCTGTGAGCTCTACTGGGGTAGTGGGGTGACGACACAGGCTTGATAGCTTCTCATAAACCTCTCCAGAAGCTCTTCATTCTTGTTGTCGTGCTGACTGCCAGGCAAAACGAAGTTCACGGTCATGAGTTAAAGGGAGAATGTGTCTCCCTAACAACATGACTGAATTGTAAACAACATCTTTCACTAAATGCCCGTCCACCATCCACTTTTCGCTGAGATACTAGGAAATAGTGAGGTGCAGCTGAACCCATGGGAAAGCTTTGTACTGATTCTTACGATGATCTACTTCAGGAAATGCAACCGGTGTCCCAGTCTCAGATTTTTAAATGTTTGAGCTTTTCCAGCACTTGTGACCACTCAAGTGCTGGACTGAGTTGGAGGGATCTTTGGGGGTCGGGAGATCACAGAAATAATGGTTCCTATCCTGCATTAGCTCCCAGACTGGCAGATTCTCACGTGTGGCTGGGGTGGGGGGGCTCTGGCCCCCACCTCCCTCTGGGGGCACAAGCTGCTCTGGGTGGAATCACTGGATCTTTTTGTCTTCTGACCAATGAATTCTAAGAACCTCCTTCAGACCTTAGGGCTGGTTTGGGTGAGGAGTTTGTCAGCCCTGGAGAGGGCCTCTCAGGGTGGGTACACCGGCAGCAAATGCTGCTAACAGCCCCTGAGTCACGGCCGGTGCTCCCAAAATTTTCTAACCACCAGAAACCAGAGTGGGAAATTTGGCTTCTGGCCCCGACTCTCTCCCGAAACACCACACTTGCTTCCTGTCTTCCCCAATTTAAAGTAATGAGTTGTCCAGAAAAGCACTTTGGAAGTATCCAAAGAGAACAGTGCCTCATCCATAAATCGAGGGAGCATGAAAACGAAAGGTTTAAAGCTCCATTAAGAATCCCCTGAGTCACCCGTCTTCCTCCCTTCTTTTTAGTCTGCACCGTGCAACTTTAGCTCAGTGGGTTTTCTAAATTGTTCAGTTAATTTTAGCTGTTTCTAGATAGATGGTCATATTCTAGGTGAATCATCAGGAAAATTAAGGATAAGAGCAAATAGCACACTGCTGTATTGTGAATCACTTAATCAGCTCTTTAAAGTAAAGATGGGCAGGGTGCCTCTTCATTACAGGGGTGTTTCTGGATCATGCAGAAAAATACAGATGCACACATGTTGTACACACACGTGTGTAGTGGATGTGCAGTAATGATTGATGGTGGCAAACACTCTTTTTGTTCATATGTAGCTTTTCTGTGTCTCTATATTTTCTCAAAGAACCTATATGTCTGACTCTTGAGATGGGGATTTATTACACAATTCTGATGTTATTTTCTCTTCCTGAAGTGACTCATGGACATTTTTGGTGCAAATGAGGAGAACCTGTGTGTTGTCAAAGTGTAAATGTGACTAATGGCAGACAGAAAAGGTTGCTTCTTTTATCTATCCCAGCGTATGTACAACGTGAAAAAATATTGCCTTCTTTGTTCGTGATCTGCAGTATCAGCTTTCCCCTATTCAGGAGATTTTATCATTTTAGATTAAGAAATCTGTTTTGTAACCTGTTATGATGCCAAACGTTTCCCCCACATTCTGATTACAAAGGGTTGTATTTTCCTGTCCTGCTCACCCCCACGCAGTTCTGCCTTTGATGCGATTGGAACAAGAGAACTGTATTTTTATCTTCCAAAGAATTCAGAACCAGACCTCCACCATGGAAAATGGTATTCTGCTCGACCACAGAGAGAACTGGAATGCTGAGGATACTGCACAAAAGATGTCCCAGTGTCATCCCCCAAAGAAATGTTTTAATTGGTCACGCTTTCAGAAGGCCAAAGAACTACAGTTAGATGTAAGGTCCTTTCTTGAATCAGATGCAAATGAGAGACCAGATACCCTATCTTATGTATCTTGGTCTCCCCCGTGATATTTTAACAATGGTGTTTGGAGGAATGGAAATAAACGAATGATTGGATACACCAGTGAAGCTGAACTTTTAAAAGTGAGGCGTGGAGACAAGAAAAGGTAAGATGTGAAGAGAAGAATCTCTTTTACCAGTGAGAGTAGGGTTTTTCAACCTTAGTTCTGTTAACAGTTTGGGCAGGAAAGTTTTTTGGTTCTTTTTTGAGGGGAGGGGTTGTTGGACTGTGCATTGTAGGATGTGTGGTTCCATGTTGGGCCTCTGTCCACCAGATGCCAGCTGTGACAACCAAATGTGTCTCTCCAGACATTGCCAAATGTCCCTGGGTGGTGAGGGGTGGGGAGCAGGGAGGAGGATCACATCACGGCTGGTTGAGAACCACTGAGCCAGAGAATCAATTTCATTTTATCCATAGGAACGGGGGTAATCAGACTTCTTTTAATATACGTGGCACAGGATATAATATACCTGTAGAGTCATGTTGCAAACAGTAACATTATTATAAAGAAAATTTACTTCCTGAAATTAATTTAACGTATGTCAAGTTACTGCATCCAGATTGCACTGAAGTGTATTACTATCAAGTTCAATATGTTTCTTATAACTATTCTAATTAAAATCAGGTGTGTAAGCTGCACTATAGCAATTTGGGATGCATTGCCAATAGGTCGTTATTCAGGCATTTGTATGAGTAGTTCGACCATTCCCACTGTCCCCAATGGCAATATGGTTGGAATAGAATGGAATTCAGTGAGAGAAAGGAACAGCCCTGACTTTTACACAAGTGTAAACCTAGTTGATAGAATGGAGCCAGACGTAGGGTAGGCACTCAACAGATGAATGAATGAATGAATGAATGAATGAATGAATATGACTTCTCTTTCCCAAATTTGCTGCCAAGGATTCTCTTGTGTGTTGACTGAGCCCAGATTATTAAGATTGAATCTGATCTGTATTTTTGAAGATCGTTGTAAGGTACAATAGAAAGTTTTTGTAGGATTTTAGTTTTCCATCTATGTTTCAAGTTCCTTCTGCAGTTGACTGTTTATTCAATAATTACTTTAAGGAATCTTTTTATAATTGAGAACACAAAAGCACTTGGATAAACCCTGCCTTCTCCTAGTGGTATTCTAATTCTGCCTGATCAGTTACCTGGATGCTAAAAAACACAAATACATGTGTTTATTTACCAAAAAAAAAAAAAAAAATCGAATGCAATTTACAAATGACTCTCCTGCAAGAACGTAAATCCAAAAACAAATGAAATTAGTTCAGAAATATACATACTATAATAGGCAACACTTCCTGATAAATTACTAGGTCGTGATATATGACATGGTTTTTGTAGGTCAAACATTGGAGAAAGAGGAATTTGCCAATAATACAATTACATAAATTAGCAAATAAAAAGTGATCCCGGAGTTTAAAGGCACGAACGCAGTACTGTTCAACCAGGGCACGGAATGAAGTAGCAGTGAACAAATTACAGGTATAATGAAATAAATTGGCTGGTATCTTCCATTACCTAGGCAGGACCTCCGCGACCCAATCTGTACACTCCTGAAGGTAAATAATCTTAAGCCGTGTGAATTAGGATGTGAAACGAATTATAATAAGCTCCTCTCCTCCCCAAATTGTATAATAGCTACAGAATTCAAGCAAAGGAGATATCTTAGGTACTCTAAACACATAGTCTGTCTATGGCTTTAGGAGTTATAGTGCATCATGACTTAGGACTAGGATATATTATGGCAGATCTTCCTCTAAGAAACACTGCCCAAAAAAGTAACACACTGCATAGACGCAGAAACATAGTTTTATCCTGCTTTTACCATTTATATAGTGACTGAAATATAAACGATTTGAAGTCAGCAAAAGATCTATCAGTCCTATCTTCAGATGACTCTCTATGGCTCCAAATTTAATGAACAGTCTGTTTTGTACAAGAAGAATCCTTGAGAGTGGTATGTGGCTGGAAAGTAAGGTGAATTAATCAGGACCTGAACGTCCATCTCTGGTCAAGAAGGGTCATTCTTTTTTAACCTTTATATTTATCCTTATAGTTCTCAAGTGTTTTGTTTCAATTCAACCTTGTTTAATCTTCAGGACATCTCTGTAAGGTAAGTCAATGTTATTAAACTGAGGGACAGAAAGATGAAATGATTTGTCCCAAGTTCCAGAGAAAACCAATGCTAAAGGCCAGGTTTAATATATAAAAGGTAAATCTAATGAACCATTTTTCTCTCTGGACACAGGTGACTTGTTTTTTGTTGTTGTTATTGTTGTTTCATAATGGACTCATCAAGAATTTTGGAAGCTGATAATCACGTTTTGAAGGTATCCTTGCCTTCTAAAAGAATAAAATCATGAAAGATTGGTAGAAGGCTTTGTGGGGAAGCCGTTGTTCCCTCCAAGAAGGTAAATGACAGAAAGTGTCACGTTATGGCCTAGAATCCGTGTGATGCTGTCAGAAAGAAGGAGGCATGATGGTGACCCCTCTAGTGATGACCTAAGTTAGCCAGGGAAGAATACACAGCCAGGGGACCAACTGCGGCATAGTCAGAAAGGTGTGCTGCCGTCATCTGAGCCCCTGGGATTTGAAGATGAGGGGAAAGCAGCGTGATCGGCAATGTGGTTTCTAAGCTAGTAATGAGATTTGTGTAATAAATAATTTTAATTCAGCATCATTTGTTTAAAGACAATGCTTCTTCACAAATTGGGGTTTCAATCTCTTTGGAAACAAGTAGCTTTCGTGATAGTTTGCTCATTTGAATGTTAATGATTTCTCTGTGACAATATCTTCCCCAACGGAATAGCATTTTGAACTGTGTGTACACCTGTTGGGGTGGGGGCTGAGGGATTAATTGGTGTGTGAGGGGATTGACAGGCAAGAATGACCCTTCATCACAAGAAAGGGAAGTTCAGACGAATGAAGCAATACTTCACAGCTTCCACACAGGCAGAAGAGTCGTTTTCTGGAAGAAGCTACCGTGTTCCCCCAAAAATAAGATGTAGCCGGACAATCAGCTCTAATGCGTCTCTTGGATCAAAAATTAATGTAAGACCCGGTTTTATTTTACTATAATATAAGACTGGGTATTATATAGTAATATAATATAATATAATATAATATAATATAATATAATATAATATAATATAATATAATATAATATAATATAATACAATATAATATAATACAATACAATATAATATAACATAATATAATACCGGGTATAATATAATATAATACCGGGTCTTGTATTAATTTTTGCTCCAAAAGATGCATTAGAGCTGATTGTCTGACTACGTCTTATTTTCGGGGGAACACGGTAGTACCTATTGCATAAATGGCCCAGGAATGGACATAGGGTGGTGCCTCCTGGAGGCAGAAACACCCATTTCAAAGCACCTGGGACTTGCAGTGATCACCGTTAGTCCCTCAGCAGGAAGGTGGACCATGTGCTCAGCTGGTAGCTTAGTAACTAACCTACAGCCCATCGTTTTTTATCTTGCCACATCTACAATCGACAGTTAGGATGAGGCCAATTTAAATTGCAGGGCATGGATACTGAATGGAAAATTGTATTTGTGATCATAGATTTTCTAGAGTTTTTGGCTTTTCAAGAGGAGGGGATCACTGATTTTACATGTTTATTTTTTAAAAATAAAGAAACACTGACTCTTTCTTTGTTTGATCCACTGTAAAAATTCTGTGTCTTTTCCAGGCAACTGCATGCTTCTGACTATTGATGGAAGAAGTAACTTTTAAGGAAATGCACAAAAGGAGACCAAAAAAATAATATTTCAAGATATTATCTTGCAATACTGAGAAACAAATGGGAGTACCCTGGGATGTATTTTAAAGGTCGTATTTTAAGAAGGACAGTACTTACATTTCACATCTTTTCTTTTGCATTAGCTATGCAATATTTGCCAGATTCACATATATTGCACTAAAATCATGCCGGCTGTGGCCTGTCCTGCTGATTTTTTTCTCATGTACTCATTACCTTAAGATACTCAGACATACGAAAGCTAATGGAAAACAAAAGCCTTGTATGTGGTTCCTCAATGTCTATCCAATGGTTTCAAACAATAAATGTGATGTGTTTCATGATGTGTTTGTGTTTTTGTCATTATCCAGAAGGATTACACCAAAACTTTAGTTCTAAAAAATATCAATATAGGTCAGCAAATAGTTAATTTAACTCTAGGAAGTTTACTTTTTAAAGTGAATGTGAATTTTTTAAGTGTTATGAAATGGAATTTTTAGTGGGAAAAATCTTTCTCACTGGGTCTATTCCGGGTACAAATAAAGGGATGAAAGATTAGAGTTATTGGATGTAGAAAGGATTTAGGAAGAAGAATAGGTTTGCAATGTTTCTTTTTTATATTGGTGAATAAGGCTACTTCCAATAGAAGTGAAAATTATATTATTTTTGAATAAGAGGATTGCTGTATACCTGAAGTTTCAAGGTTATATTGAAAAGGACTCACACCACTAAAAGCCTTTTGGGGCTGGGGGTAGGAGTGAGAGTAGGAACAGGACTGGCTCCCCAGAGGAAGAAATAATAATGCTAAGGTCATGGAAAATCATTGCTTGGAACTTTCTTGGCTGGTCTCTTGCTGGGAATTTTGACTGATTGCTGAAAAGAGATTAGACATGTCCAATTTGCTTTAGGTCACAGTCTTCATTAAAATGAGAATTCATTGTTTACTTTTCCTTGAGAATTAGGAAATTGCCTATTCCCTAAGAAACAGTGATCATTTAAAATATACTCTGATCCATCCAAATAGTATAAATGGTATTTTTTTTTAAAGAGTAAACAAGCAATTTGGGAAAGAACAAAATGTAACAGAACCAGGAACAGTATTCACGGTGCTATTCTTAACATTTTTACACAATCTTTCATGGAAGCATGTAACAAATTAGATATGAGGCAACTTTGTCTGGGGAATCAGGATGATGTTGTGGAAATGTCACAAAGTTGGGTTTAGCGCCCAGCAACTTTCTACTTAACCTTAAGCCACCTCTGTTGTCACCGCCTTCCTCAGCATTGCCATCACGTTATTACAATCTCTGTCATCACCGTCATCGTCACATCGAATGTCACTTCTTTGCAGAGGTCTTCCATAAACTAACTCTCTTTGTCACTACGGTTTATCCTCCCATAATTTGTAACCCCTTATCTTGCCTTAAGTTTCTTCATGATGTGTTTAAACATCAAAAGATGTATTTTCTGTTTCGTTGTTCACTATACCTACGCCAGGATGCGGACTTCTGTCTAGGGGTCCCTGAGTACTGAGTGTCTAGAAAGTTCCTGACACGTTGTTAATACTCAGTATATACTAGTTGAATGAAGTATCGTGTATCAAACACTCATAAAGCCATACTTATTCTTTCACACATGTACCACACATTTTTGGAATGTTGACTATGTGTGAAGTACTTTTCTATGAACGGGAGATAAGCAGGAACAAAACGGGCAAACACTGCCCACCAAGAATTCGCATTCTAGTGAAGGAGAACGATAATAATGAGAAAATAAAGTAAAACAGTAAATTATGTAGTACATCAGATAGTGATGAATGCATTGGGAAAAAAAGTAGGGAGATAAGGAAAATTGTGGATAGAGTGACGTTTGAATCAATATTGCAGGTAAGTGAGAGAAAGAATCACGTGAGTTTGGTGGGAAGAACACTGCAGGCAGACAAAAATCTAACATGAAAATGAGCAAAGCAAGAGAATTTCAGAAGGAGGCCAGTGTGGCAGAAACAGACCAAGGTGGGAAGGAAGTAGTAGGAGATAAGGCAGAGAAACAGTGGGAGACTTTCATTCTGAGTGTGATGGGAAGCCACTGAAGGACTTGAAGAAGCAGTGTGACATATGTCACCATATTTGTACATGTACATATTTGTACATATTTACATATGTACATATGTACATATTTGTACATATGTCACCATAGTTGTAAAAGGTGCTGTACTGCAAATATGTAATGGGGCAAAGGCCACAGAAAGGAAATCAGTTATCTTGTTAACAATCCCACTCAGGCCCTGTGGCTCTGCTTGCCACCACCAGCCACACCACAGTTTTGCTGACCTTTTACTCAGTGCATACAACTCATTTATTCACATATATTATGGAGCTCCTGCTTGTTCCTCAACACTGTGCGATAGCTAAGAACACAACAATAAGTGAGAGGATATTTGAAATTTATAAATGGGATTAGTAATGGGTTCACTATTTGAATTACTTGATAAACTATTTATAGGATTTAAAATTAAGATAGCTAGGGGAGGAATTAGTATCTAGCCTTGCTACCATAGATTATCTAAAATGAGCATTTTTCAATAAAACATTGCAAGAGATTCAAAGAAGCAGGAAAGTGTGACCCATACTCAAGAAAAAAGCAGGCAATAAAAACTGCTTTTGGAAGAATCCAAATGACAGACTTAACAAAGACTTCAAAGCGGCCATTATAAATATGTTCAAAGAACTAAAGGAAAGCATGTCTAAAAATGGAAAGAAACAGATGAAGACAACATCTCATCAAATAGAGAATATCAGTAAAATGATATAAGTTATTTAAAAGGACCAAATGGAAATCC
Organism: Rhinolophus ferrumequinum; assembly: GCF_004115265.2. NCBI lineage: Eukaryota > Metazoa > Chordata > Mammalia > Chiroptera > Rhinolophidae > Rhinolophus > Rhinolophus ferrumequinum. The sequence continues at coordinate 9,866,833 of NC_046297.1, forward strand.
TGGAGTTGAAAAGTAGAATATTCAAAATGTAGGATTCACTAGAGGGGCTCAACAGATTTGAGCTGGGAGAAGAATCAGTGAACTCAAAGACATATTAATAAAGAGTATGTAATCTAAAGAGACAAAAAAATGAATGAAGAAAAATGAGCAGAACCTCAGAGAAATGCAAGGCACTTTAAAGCACATCAATATATACATAATTAGAGTTCCAGAAGGAGAGGAGAGAAAAGAGAAATAAAAATATTCGAAGAAACAATGGCTGAAAATTCTTCAGATTTGTTGAAAATCATTTTCTACACATCCAAGGAAGTCCAAGTAGATTCAATGCAGAGAACCACAGCCATATGCAATGGAGTGAAAATGTTGAAAACCCAAAATAACAAGAAAATCTTGAAGCGGTAAGTGGAAAACTCATTACACAAAAGGAAACTCTAGTAAGATCAACAGCTGACTTCTTATCAGAAGTAATGGAGACCAGAAGGCAGTGGGATGATATATTCAAAGAGTTCAAGGCAAGAAACAGTCAACCAAGAATCTTATAGCCAGCAAAACTACCTTTCAAAAATGAAGGCAAAATGAAGACATTCCCAGAAAAACAAAAACTGAGAAAATTTGTTGCTAGCAGACCTGCCTTACAAGGTTCTCTTGAAGTTCTTATTGAAGTTCTCTTGGCTGAAAGTAAGTGATATGACAATAATTCAAATCCACAAGAGAAAAAAAAAAAAACAAAGAGTACACTAGTAAATGTAATTAAGCAGTAAATGTAAATGTACATGTCATTTAGTATATGTAAATAACAGACAGCATAGTTGCATATTTTTCTCATTTCTTCTCTTAATCAATTTTAACAGCAAATGCTATAATGCTATCATGTTTCTCAAAAAATAAGACCAGGTCTTACATTAATTTTTGCTCCAAAAGATGCACTAGGGCTTACGTTCAGGGGATGTCATCCTGAAAAATCATGCTAGGGCTTATTTTCCGGCTAGGTCGTATTTTTGGGGAAACACGGTATATATATATATATAGTCATAAATATAAAATTTTATAAATGTATTTATTTAATTTGAATATTTTAATATATATTTCTATATTTCACAATAACAGCATAAAGGAGGCAGGTGAGAACAGATATGTTTTGGAGTGAAAAAATGACATCAAATGGTAACTCAATTTCACAGGAAGAAATGAAGAGAAACAGAAATGGTAAATAAAAAGTTTACTATAATGGACTATAAAAATACATACCTTTCCTACTCTTAGCTTTTTAAAAATTCAAACAATGGATTGTTTGCTTTTTAACATAGATAGACATAGTACATACAACAATAATAGCATAAATAAAGGGGAAGGTAAGGAGCTATATAAAAGTAAAGTTTCTGTTTAATTTTATTAAATGTATTGGGGTGACATCAATTAATAAAATTATATAGATTTCAAGTGTGCAATTCTATAATATATCATCTGTGTATTGCATTGTGTGTTCACTACCTAAAGTCAAATCTGCTTCCATCACCATATATTTGACCCCCTTTGCCCTTTTCTATCTTTGCCCCAAACCCTTTTCCTTCTGGTAACCACTATACTGTTGCCTGTGTCTATGAGTTTTTGTTTGCTTGTCTTGTTCATTTGTTGCTTTCAGTTTTATACCCCACACACGAGAGAAATCATATTGGCTCTTGACTTTTTCTGACTTATTTTGCTTAGCATGATATTCTCAAGATCCATCCGTGCTGTTGCAAATGGCAGTATTTCATCTTTTCTTATGGCTGACTATAAAGTTTCTATATTTCACTGATATTTAGTTAGTATAAATCTGAAGTTGAATATAATAAGATACATGTTGTGAGCCCTAAAGACACCACTAAGAAAATGTTTCCAAAACGTCATTAAATATTATTAAAGGAATTAAAATGTTACACTAGAAAATATCTGCTTAATATAAAAGAAGGCAGTAAAGGAGGAACAAAGGAATAAAAAAGAGATGAGACATACAGAATACAAAAAGAAAAAAAATGGCAGATATAAATCCAAACATAGCAATAATAACATTAGTAGTGAATGGATTACACAAGCCAGTCAAAAAATAAATTGTTAGATTGGATGTTTAGAAAATATGACCTGACTATATGGTGTCTGCAGGAGGCAGAGTTTAGCTTCAAAGATACATATAGAGTTAAAGTAAAAGCATGGAAAAAGAAATACTATTAAAACAAACGGCAACCATAAGAGAGCTGGAATGGTTATTTAACATGAAACAAAGTAGACTTTAAACCAAAAAGTGGGAATGTGTGCTAGGTAAGCACACATATTTTCACTATGTCCAAAAACCACCAAATCAGAAAAGGAGCCAAGAAAGCAAACAGGAAGTGGCAGGAGAGGTGAAAATAAAATGATACAGTGTGGTGGTTCAAAGGAAGAGAGAGGAAGAGAAAGCCTGCGAAGTGTTCATTTGATTTCACCTCAAAAATAAAAGAGGTGAAATATTCTTTTGGTTTTGTTCTCACCATAGGGTGAGGGAAACCAGGAAGGGAAAACAGAGTTCACTGGTTTGTGGAAGAAATGGGGTGAAGAACTGAAAGGGGTAATAGAATATTTTTAAAACACACTGGGCTGTGAAACAAAAGAGAAAGAGGGTATAGCTAGAAAAGTTCTTGTGGTCTTCAGGAAAACAATGACTATATTTATCCGTATTGTTTTCTAGTCATGGAAGTAATACATGTATATTTAAAAATTCAAAAATACAGGAATATAGAATGAACAAGGTGATATTCCTCCAACTCTCAACACAAAGAAAGCAATTAAGAGTTCATATAAATTTTTCCAGTTGTGTTTTACGGATAGAATTATTCATGTAAGTACAGCCATGACGCTCCTTGGAAAAAATCAAAGTGGTAGGAAGTGGGCGAAATGTTCCGACAGCCAACTAGTTATCTGAAAAGATGTGTTGTAATTCAAATCTAGTGATGACTCGCAGCCCAAAATCAGCAGGTCTCCTGGATTAACTAGATTTTGCTGTGGGCACCTGAGCCTATGTACGAAGTCATCCATGTTTTTTGTCTCCACCCAGCCAATGGTACCTACCTGAAAATGGTCTTCCTGTCCGAAGCCATGATACCATTTACTGTGTGGAACGCTTATGACAGAATATTATTATTGCCTGTTTTATTTTCTGACTGACCTGTGAACTTTTTGTCAGGGAAGTGACTATATATATCTTGCTTAATACTGTATCTTCAGAACATAGACCAATGCCTGTCAATTATGTTTGCTCATTGAATTAATGAATGGGTAATACATAGGAACTAAACATGTATGTACCATAGCACAGGTGCATGTGTGTGTGTGTGTGTGTGTGTGATTTTGTGTATGAACTTGGCCTTGATAGTTCCATGTTTTACGTAATAGTTCTAACTCATCCAAATCAATTATGCTGTGAGAATTGAATGTTGGAAGTAAATGTTGTTTTCTAAACAAGTAGGGTAAAGCTACCAAAGGTGATTAGAAATTTTAAACGTTCCCTCCAGCCTTTCATTTTTGTATATGTACTATAAAGGAGTTTGAATGAGGTAGTAAATATGGCTTGTGATATAAGAATGGCACTCGTATCCACAAGCCTATATTCCTCGATTATTAGTGATGGATTAAATTTTAAAAACAGCAGATATTAAATTGAAATACACTTCACCCCTTTTCAAATTCCAGTTCAATTGAATTACAAATTGAAGTTTTTATGTGAACCAAAATGTCACTGGAAAGGCCAATATAATTAAAATTCAATTAATATCTTACATTTTTTTTGAGTCATAACAAACCATCCATTAGATTTTGGCAATGAGTAAATTCCCATTTGCCATTAAATTAGCCATTTACTTTCTTTGTTCTCCAATTTCAAAATCGAGTAGCAAGCAGTCTGATTATTCATTTCTTTGTTGAGTTCATATGTATATTTTTCATTCATAGTCTGTGTGAGATTATTTATTTACTAAGGCTTTCGAAGTATGAACATTTATAGGCCAATTCCATTAGAGGAATAATTGCATTCTTTGCCAGCATCTGAACACAATAAGTGATTGTAAATCAGCCTTTTGAACAAGTAGAAAATTAAGATAAGGTTTCTATAATCAAAAAGGGGGTTGCATTTGTTTTTAGACTCCCCTCCCAACAAGAAAACAAAAACCAAAGACTGTTTTTCAATTCCTTTAGGGTCTCGGAATAGACCTTGTGCACTGATTTGCTTTTGCAATGATTTAGAGGGTAGAATGACATTTGGATGAATAATTCTTTTTAGAATAAATTGAGCAATAAAAATGCATTTATAATAAATAAACATATATTGCTTACTCTGCATTAATTATATATGTTGCCTCATTTAATAGTGTACTTATAATTAATCTGTGAGACATATATTGTCATTCCAATTTTTCAGATAAAGAAACTAGGGCTCAGGAAGATTAAGTAACTTCTCTTAGGTCAGAAAGCTTTCCTGCTGCCCAGCAATGTACGTACATAAGAGTTATAAAATCACATGCTGTTCATCTGCTTACGGAGTTTTATTTTTTTTTCAATAGCTTTGTTCTATGCACAGTTGTTCAGATTGTGCAAGGCTGGAGAATCCTAATGAACACTTGGAAATCAGATTTCTGCAGTTGCCAACTCAGTGTGAGCTCAATTGTTTCAACACAAAACATTTATCCAATTATGCTTTGCATTTTTCAGTAGTAATTTCACATTTTGATTACACTATAATATTAACTAACTTTTTGGTTATTTTCCCCTAAAATATGTATGTGAGTGTGAATCTGTGGACTTTGGGTAGAAAATCCCTTTGGATGACCTCCCCATGCTGGCAAAATCAGCATCTTACTCTCTTAGCAAGTTCTGCAGAGCCAGACTGACCCCTAAATTCTTTTTTCAGCCCCTGGGGCCTCTGCTAAAATTAGGCAGCAGTTAAAAACATCACTTATCCTTCATTTTTTAAGGGTGCATTCTTTTTTTTTTTGTCCTCTAAGGATGAAGTATATAACACAATTAATTCAGATTTTAGCTTTGTATGCATTTCTTGGTATTATATCAGAAAGCTCTAGCACGTGGAAGGCCTGTAAAGATAAAAGGAAGGAACATTGCACTAAATGTATTTTATAGTCCTGAACCAATAGTAATATTATACTAAATAGAATATTTCTTTGTTCTCAACATACTGTAATGTCAAGGCACTATGCACACAACCAAAGAGTACCCTAGCGTCATCATTCTCTAGAACATGTTTGGAAGAAATCCACCACATGTGAATATAGGGGTTGATTCCCTAACATTCACTCCACCTGGTGACTGACCTAAGCCAAAGATGGCAGTTCCATTCCTCTTGCCAGCAGCGGCTCAAGAATGGACATATGACCAATAAGGCATGAGGGGACATCTGCAGGACTTCCGGAAACATTTTCCTGGCTCCAAAGAGAGATGTCAAGGGAAGGATGGTTGCTTCTCGATACTGTGTCAGAATGAGGAAAGTAGAATTGCTGCAGCTCTATTGCTACCAGCCGAAAGATGGACCCAAACCTGAGAAGGGCTGAGAGGAGATGCGAGAGAACTTGGGTCCTCGATGACAGCACTCCTGGAATCCACACTTTTATTACTATTCTATTCATAACACATTTGAGCACCAATGACACACTGAAGTCCAAAAGGATTGTGTATAGTTAATTTATGCAGGCCTACCTGGGAAGAAAATCAGAAAATTTAAGAGCAAACTTAGAAAGGAGAACAGGGTCTACTTTTAGATTAGGTTTTATGAAAGGACTAATGTGGTCCCAAAATCAAGCTACCAGATGAGCGGGGACAGAAACAAAGAGTCAAGAAATACAAATGGAGTCAGAACTTGGAGGTGGGGGTTACTTTCCTGGGCTTGGAAGGGTGACCTCAAGCCAAAGCACAGTCCTCAGTAAGTGATGTCAAAGCCTCAATGTCAACAGAGAAGGCGTTGAACCAGGGAAGGCCTGGGATGTTCTGACCTGTTATATGGAAAATGGAAAACAAAGGCCACTGCCTCTCTTTTCGATTGGCAGATAACTTAAAAGATAAGAGAAGGTCATAATCAACATCTGCCCGCAGGGTCTTGGGGTGGGCGGGGCTTTGGTCGTCTGGTTTAGAACAAAGTTAGGACACCAGGAAGACCCAAAGACACACTGAGAACGATAGAACACTCCATTAGTTCATCAGCAAGCCGCGTTACATGAAAGTGGTTTTATTTCAGTGACAATAAAGAAGACAGGGTGCACAAGCCAGAATTCATAATCTAAATACTGACTCGTTCTCACTGTGGCTGTTGAATGTCTCAGCTGCACCAAAACACACTATACATACAATTAAATCATATTTAATTATTGATGTGATGTTGGGCAAACGTGGTCTTGTACACTGAAGAAAAGTACCTCTTTACTCCATTCCTCTCCTTCAAAACCAGGGCTAAAGGAAGAGAGTCTACTATTCCATACACGTGTCAATAATAGATTTTACAAATCTGGAAGGTGAGTTTTAAAATCAGATCAACCAGGGCTTAAATCCTAGCCATGACACTTTTCCAGCTATGGGATCTTTGAAATGTTTTTTAATCCCCCAAGTCTGTTTTCTCCCCAGGGAAATGGAGATAATAATGTCTCCTGAAAAGGTTGGTTATAAGGCCTGAAGGAGGACATGTATGGCAATTGCTTGTCAGACAGCCATAGCATAACAGAGACCAACAATGTCAGTTCTCTTCTCACTTTCCCTAATAAGGACTCGGAGAAGGGTAAGAGAATTGTATTGGCCAATAAAAATATGTCGTTCATTAGGAGAATTCACACTGAAACTGAAGTACTGATATATATCTATGGATCGATCTCCCTAAGGGACGTTTATCACAGTAGGGCCACCAGAAGTCAGGACATTTTTGTTTGCCTGAGAAGTCTAAGCTACAGATATGAAAACATCACACTATTTTTAGCTGGAGCATACTTAACTATGTGTAAGCTAATTGCCTGAACCTTAGTTTTGAATTTTGAGAATAAAGGATGAGAGATTCTGCTTAAAATGTACTTGTTGAAATGCCCGTGAGTCCGTCTTATTTTTAGTTCCTAGTAGCTATCAGTTCCAGCTCTGGGGGATGATTAGGAGAGTGTGCTCCAGTATTTCTCAATAAATAAAACATATGACAGACAACTCTTCACGGAAGTCAAGCCACTGAAATCCGGTGAGTGAGAGAGAGAGAACTGAACTCTTCTCGGGCTCAGAGAAGAGGTGGAGTCCATCCCTAACTCTCCCTTCCATTCAATGCTACGTAAACACTGCCAACTGGAGTTTACAGGCTCTGTGTCTCCTGGATACACAAGTGATGACAGGATGCTGATCACCTGTGAGAGCTCTTCAGCAGAAGCCTGGATGCCGGAGGGGAGTGGAGGCGGGATTAGAAGCAGAGGGACCCCCGGGGGAGGAGCTGCTGCCACAAGGGCTCTGGGGGGGCTCTTCTTAGGTGACCCCTGTGGGTTGAGGGGCTCCCTACTCATGCAGCTCTTGACCAAGATTTAGAGGGCTGTGGGGGCCAGAAACGAACCTGAGGGCTGTGAGGGCACCTGGCCCAAACCTGTTCCACTTCGCAGTCCAGTGAATAGATAATGCCTTCCATACGCTTAGACTCTCTTCTTTGAATCTCACTTTTATTAGCCTGAATTTAAACAGGAGCTAGATGACTTCTAACTTAACATTCCCTTGGGTGAGTGCCCTGGTTCTGATGTTTTGTGCTGCTGAGAGATTCAAGTGTTTTGACGGTTCGGGGAACAGGTTGCAAAAACAGCTCAATGGTACTTCTTTCTGAAGACTTTGAAAACCTTGTTAGAATGAATTGCCCCTTTTCTTCTTCTCACCCAGCGGTTTGTAGAGGTGTTTATCTATAAACATTTCCTGAGCCTTCTAAAATTATTTGTTTACTAATCTCTACTCCATTCAAGTGTTAATCCCTGAAGGCAGGAGCCGGGTGTTACTCCTATTTAAACTCTCAGTGCCTAACAAGTGACTGGCACACGTTAAGGCTTCAGTAAGCTTGTTGAGTGAATAAATAAATGCTAACATTCTTTTACAACAATTGCAAAGATGGAAAGCTAGGGATCATTGGAACTGTACATAATTTGCGTATCCATTTAAAACTGAATATATCTTCAGTTTGTTTCTGTTGAATAAATATTTATTGACTATTTACATGTACCAGCCAAAGTTTAGGGTATAGGGGATACTAAGATAATTATGACAGTATTCATACTTTAAAGGAGTTCAAACCAAATTGCTAATTTAAAAATTTGTTCCAGAAACGACTTGACATCTTTCGGTTCTTTTTTTTGTATGTCTGATAGCAGTCAATCCATCGGTGAGCATGATACCATTTTACATGGTTTTTCTTATTCTAACTTAAGAAACCGTCATCAGTATTGCCAATAAAACATAAGACAAAAAACAAACACGTTTTTTTACTTGCTTATTTCTGCATAGTATATAGTTTCATGAAATCACACATTTGGTGTCATGGGATTACATAACTAGATTACTGTGGGTTAGTAGTCATCTGTTCATATGTTGGCTTTGCAGTTGTCCTTCGATTCAGCGAGACTTTCAACATTGTAAGGCACGCCTCTCAAAACCCTGTAGCATTTTGAACCACTGTTGCCATCTAGTGGGAAAGTTTGGTATTTCACTAAATGGAAGGAGGACAACTCCGAAATAACTAAGAGTACAACCATAATCAAATTTTGATAATCACCAACCACCCATAATTAAATCCTTTATAATACTGAATTACAAGAAAAACGAATGCCTTTAAAACATTAACTATGCTAACGCGTCTTGATCAATATGTTACAGATATTCCCGGTGGGGTTGACCTGTTTCGTTCTTACATTGCAGTGCTCACGGCTGTGGCATACATTTCTTTTATATTCTTCCATATTTACTTCCGTTAGACGATGATTCTTATCCGGTAGTAACATGTGATGCGTTTTGCTCTTCCTGCTTCCCAGTTTTCTTCTGGGCTTCCGCGTTCTGTGTGGAGGACCCCGCGAAGTTCACGAAGGGTCTTTCGGTTCCCGCTGCTCTCTGGCTGTCTCTGATGCTTCCTTAGTCTTCCCTCTGTGTGTCCTCAGAATTGTAACCCAAGCTTCCCCCATTTTAATAGTTCTCAAAACTCTGTTTAGATGAATAAACACTTGGGTGCATGAGCAATTCTTATAAACCTTTTTTTGGTACCGCGTAAGTTGGAGCCAGCTAATGTGCTATAGAAATTTGAACTTGATTTCTGAACGATTAAGACAAAGAAATGCGCATAAACGCATATGATTCCTATGCATTTTTTAGGGAGACAAGAACCTGAAATTTAAAATGCTGTAGTGAATACTATACCTAGAGTATTTAACACCTGACTCACCTAAATTACCCAGGTAATTTTTTACATATTCTGGTATTGTTCCCAGCAGGATTCACTACAAAGGGTAATAATTGTGTTAGTAACTTATCTTCTTTATACTGACTCTCTCTTTATGTGATATATTTTTTCTGTGATTCTTCTATCTTTCTTAAATCAGCAGGTTCCTGCTCTCAAATGTCTCTGCTCCTTGCTCTCTTTAATGTGTTACAGTACCTAGTCCAAGGCTGTTTTGATGTTAATCAGAAACTTCACGATGATCAAAGTTATCTCTCACATATAGTTTGTCAATCTGTTAGGTGGGTGCAAAAGTAATCACGGTTTAAAAGGTTAGACAACTGCAAAAAACGCAACTACTTTTGCACCAACCTAATAGTACCTTTCAAATTCCTTTATACTGTGTTTTCTCTCTAAACTGTAAAAGCAGAAAACACCCACTTGCTCAAGCTGATGGTTCCCGTGAGTCAGTACCGGGGAGAAGCACCACTGGTCCCCACACTCGCATAAAGAAGCTTCGATGGAGGCCGTGACATGTAACAGGGCCTTTGGGATCTTGGGAACGGTATCTTAGATAGAATGCTAGCTCAAGATTCAAGGAAGTAGTCGAGAAATTGCAAAAGAGAAGAGAAAGGGATGCTCCTTTTTCTCAAACACTGTTAACAAACAGAACAATCTGCTTTATGTTTTTCTGCAGGGGAGTCATGTGGACCAGCCCACACACTGGCAAGTCAACTCAATCCGTCCAAATGACGTGAGAACACTGGTGTGAAAATACACCTCTCTAGGTAGCGGGGGCAAGCTGGGGGGGGCGGGAAGGGGGCACTGTGCCTGCTCAGCAAATGCACTAAGAAAACCCACCTGAACCTACAGGAACGGAATAAGGAGGGCTGTTCAAAATAGTATAATTCTTGGCAGGCCAGTCAAATCCTCACCCGTGTTGGATTGTTTACCTTTTTACAAGGCATTGACCAGTGTAATTCTTATTATTACTTAAAATAAAAAAAGTAATTACAGCTGACGCTTAAACAATGCAGGTTTGCACCACACGGCTTCACTAAGACACAGATCTTTTTTCCAATAAACACTCTAAATATATTTTGTCTTCCTCACGTTTTCTTAACAGGTTCCTTTCTCTAGCGTACTGGATTGTAAGAACACAGTATATAATGCTTACAAGCAGACAATATGTTAATTGCGTGTTATTAGTATGGCTTCCCATTAAGGGAAGCTAGTAGTAGTTATGCTTTTGGGGAGTCAAAAGCTATACTTGGATTTTTGACTATGTGGGGAGTTGGCACCCCTAACCCGGCGTTGTTCAAGAATCAAGCGCACTACAATCAACAATCCTCACTGCATACTCACTACAAAGCCAGCAGACACGGAAGATGTAAGTAAAGAGGGTGGAGATTAGTCTGTTACCTCAAGCAAATAGGAAGTGGAGCCAAGGAGAGTAGCAGAGGCGGGACAAAAACGACTTTTAATTAACATATAACTTTGTTGGGCTTCTCTCTCCTTCTTTTAAATTCTGACTTACAAGCCACAAAATTAAACTAATAAAATACAAAGCAATTGGAAGATCCTTTATTCTCTTATATTCCAATAAACATCTAACTAACATAGAGAGGAGAATATATATTTTAGACTCCTCTTTGTTATAGGAAAACCTAAAATTTATTCTTGTTTTCCACATGACAATTTTTCAGCATTCTACACTGGAAGTCCTCTAAAGTAAATACCTTCAAAAATGTTTTGGAGTTTAAAACGTGCATGGTGTCTGGAAATCTCTGAGTGCTAACTGCCATGGTGGGTGGATGGCACATAGGTTTGAAGAAGAACTTGAGACAGATGAATTGCTTTGAATTGTGACTGCCTGAAAATCGGGACGAGGAAAACAAGGAATTCAAGGTAGGCTGGCACCCAGCCAATGGGAGTTGGGCTGAGATGGAAACTGCATTCATTAGTACAAGAAGTGGGGGCATTGGGGAAGAGAGAGGTCTAAGGAATTTTAGGGCAACAAGCTCTGCTGTCTGACTTACCAATCTCATAAAATGCTTAGTGTGCTTGGGGTTGTAGTAGAAACTGAAAAAGAGGTGGAGTTTGTGTTGATTGACATGGGCTGAAATTGTCAGCCCTTGTGGATGAGGGCACCACATCCAACTGAGTCACCTAAGCCAACTTGGGGACCTGGTACCATAGAAAGGGACCCACGTGGGAACAGGTTCCTTTGTGGACCTTAGTTTGGTGGGCGCATGTTTCTCTCTACTATAAAGACTGGTCAACCGTGATTTCCTGCACTTTTTTGTAGTAAGCCATTTTGCAATGGGGCGATTTAATAAATTTGGTAAATTTCTTAGGCTAGTTCGCAGACAAATAAACTCCTAAGAGGATGGATAACAGTCTGTTCACTGGTTTTCTCTAAATAGATACAGTGAGTCAGCCCTTCCCCTTAGTTTACCATCTGCTATGATTTAGAAATCAGCCCTAATTTAAACAAGAATTTACATTATTGCTGTTTTTTCCTTCCTTTGGTATTCTTGCATGTGAGAAGGATTAGCCTAAGACTCACATTTATTTCTTGTTGTGCATGATAAACCATATTTTCTGAAAGCCTCATTCTCTTGTTGTATACCAGGTAACCTAAGGAGCTGTATAATCTCTTTCAGATTGAAAGGGTAAAGCCCAGAAGGCTAAATTTTTCTGTAAGACTAAAGATTTTGTTTGGGTCAGGCAAAATGCATTCAAAAGCTTTAGATTATTAACAGTCGTGGTATAGCATATGTAGGGTATCTGGTCAAAATAGGCAGCAAGTATAGTCAGGCCAAAAAACCTATAGGTGTTTCCCACACCAAAACCTACGTGGGTTCATAGCTCAGCTTACAGGTAGCGCTAAGCATCAGAGACATCTCCCTAGCATCCTTCACTACTTTTTGGAAATATGTTTCTATGACTTACGCGGGCAGGCGATTTCTGTCAGGTGTGGAGGACCGGAGTATGCAAGCTATCTGAGATCTCTTGAAATATGCTTTAAAGTTGCATTCAGAATTTCAAGGCCAACCACTTTAAAAGCTACAAACTTTTTGAGTCAAAATTTGTATCACAGGTTGGTTTATAAAACTGCACAGAAACCTGCAGAGTAAAAAAAAAGTTTTCCAAAGGGGTCCAATTTTAATGAGTAGGAGAAGTGGATCAAGTGAGAGAATTTCTATTTCCCTAATTAGAAAAGAATCGACCATTAAGGGATTGATTCTGCTTTGTGTCTCTCTCTGTTTCATAGCAGTATTTTACAGGCAGGGCAAAGGTGCACGGAGCCTGAGCTAGTTTTCTCTTGAAAAAGAGCAACTTCGCTGTGTACTTAGGCTAAGTAACTTCTCGTTCTTGGTTATCAAACTGTAAAATGAGAGTTTCATATTGCAAATTCACCAATGGTAACCAATCTTCCTTAAATATATAGGACATTTGAAAGGAATGATTCCATGAGAATTGAGCTTTATGGCATTCTAAGTCTGTATAACTATGATAAAAACTTCTTAGTGTGAGTAATAAGAAAACCAACAGGTTTCAAAATGCAATTTTTAAGCAGTTTACTTTTTTATAATAAATGAAAGAGAATACTTTGGAAATTGATTGGAGTTTGAGCTTGTTTGACAAGCTTGTTGATTCAAAACAACCTATAACTATTTGTTGTATACATGCACGTGTTCCTCACTCTGGGATGACTTTTTAAAATGTCAGTGGTTCCCCCCAAATTTTCCCCAAGGTCATGGGTGTAAAGAAAGCCACCCAGGGCCATCATTAAGCAAAACACTAGCTCACACCTGTAGGGTGATTCTAAAATCTGAACGTTTTCGATTTATTTTAAAGGAATGGACTTCAGCGTTTGAAATCCAAATACGCTTAAGAGTTTGTAAATTTGAAAGCCCCATGCCTGAAAGAAAACTGTGTTCAATGAAATCAATGGAAAAATTATGTCCCTTTTCTGATCAGTTTCTCTCCGTGAGGAAAGAAGTGATCGTCCAAATGTAACACCTCACGTTTAGCAAAGTTGTAGCTATTTTGAGTCCTGATCTAGAAGGGAATTCGTGTCCTTGGCGGTAGTGCTGATTTGTAAATTGTGAAGGCAGTCCATGGCCATGGGGACCTGCTCACTGAGTGTGGGTTTGGGGCTCAAAAGGGACTTACAGCGTCAAGAGCAGAGCGAGCACAGTGCAAGCAGGACAGGAAGCTCGCAGATTCTGAGCTAGCACGGTGACCCAGGCACTAGGTTCCGTGCTGAGTGAGGACTCCATGTACTAGGAAATGCCAAAGCTGACAAGGTGCAGGGGAGGCCAAGGTTAAGTAAGACCTCACGATCAGGCTTTGAACAGCATGCATAAAGGCAAACCTTGCAAATTTATCTCCTGCAGCGAGTTTTTGATGCTCCTTCTCCCGCACTGTTTGGTAGAATTGACTTTGAGTGTTCATTTTCATAGAAGGCATCTGAGGGAAGCTGCCGGTTACTTGGGGTGATTTTGTAAAGAGAGCTCTCACGGCTGGGGAGCTAGTGGAGAGAGGTGGGGACAACCGGGATACAGGAAAGTCCTATCCAGAGCTGCTGCATAATTTTCTGCCCCTAAACTCACCCTACACACCTACTACAAGGGGAGATTATAATTTAATCATAAGTTTCATTCAAAAGTTCGATACGATTTTTGAGCATCTACTGGATGCAATCATCGAATGAGATAAAACGCTTGCATTCCAGAAGCTGAGTGGGAAAAACAACAATTATAACTGCAATCAAAAAGATATGCAAAGAGACCGAGCAGGTGATTTGGTCTAGCCTGGGAGCTGAACCAAGACTGTCCATTTTGACTCCTGGACAAAATGCTGCTTGAGTTGTACCAAAATAAGGAGAAATTAGCCAGAAAACAGGGTTTGGGGTTTGTGGGCAGACAGTGTTTGCAGTGGAGGCAGCAGAACGAATAAAGCCTGGGCGGTATTTGAAAGAGAAGTGGGACATGAAGGGTGCATTCAGGGAGTGACCAGCAGTGGAAAGCACTAGGACAAAGCCTGAGACCAGATGGGTGGGAGTCAGGCGGGAGGGCCAGCTTCGTGCAGCAGGTTGTGGAGAACACTGCAAGCCATCTGAAAAGGTGTGCACTGGATCCTTAGGCACCATGGGAGCCCTCAGAGGATGCTACGCGGAGAACAGGTCTTTAGAAAGACCTGGCTGTGTGGAGGAAGGATTTGAGGCTGACAAAACCCAATAAGGACACCACGGGGAAGGCTCTGGTGGAGGAGAGAGGACAAGAGATTGAGCAAGACGGTAAGCACAAGGCTGGAGAGAAGAGACAAAGATTTGCAAACGATCAGAAGCTAATAAAAGTAGTAGAATGTGGTGACAGGGGGAGAGAAGGAGAAAAAGTTGAGACGGTGGAGCTCAGTATCTGGCATGGCGACTGACTGACTGGCTGTAATGGAAATACAGTCTATATGAGGAGTGGACAAAGAGAAACTGAAGTGTAGTTTTGGACGTTTTACATTGGCTCCATTGGAGGAGACTTCCACCCGGCAGCCAGACATGTGCTGAGGGGTGCAGCCAAGGTCAGGGCTGTGGAAATCAGCCACAGAGAGACCGGGATTAAAACCATGAAGAGATGGGAGAGCTCCGGAAGAATGTATAGAGTACAAAGGTCAATGGCTGGAAGCAGCAAATGAATGAGAGGCCCATAAAGAACAAAAAGAGAATCATCAGTAGAAAGGAGGAGCAGGAAGGCAAAGGTTGGGGGGGTGGAGGACGGCAGGGGGCAGGGGAAGCTTTAGAAAGAACCAGAAGGATGAGAGAGGGTCTGATAAAGAGTTCGATCAGGATGGAGAGTGTAAACCCCTGTGAAAAGTTTAATCCTGAGACAGCCTTCTCTGAGCGAGGTTTAATGCCACAGTGACATCCGTCATTCTGACATAAGGAGAGATATTCTCATCTGTTGGCCAAGTCAGCTGAACCATGTAGAACTGTATTCTCCAGTCTGGTAACCCCCACCACACATGACTATATCCATTTAAAGTGATTCCAAGGGAACAGTGCTAAGGACTTAGTTCCTCACTAGCATAGTACTTTTCTAGGAGTACTACAGCAGCACTACTAGTCGCACCCGCACACTGCAAACTCTCAGTAACCACATGTGACTAACGGCTACTGTGTTAGGAGCACAGATGTCGTAGGATTGCCATGGCAGCAAGTGCTATTGAACAGTACTGACCTGGAAAAGAACTGATTGGTCTGTTAGCGCCCAAGAAAGTGGCCATGTGCCAATCAACATGCAGTTCGCCAGTAGGACAATTAGAGATGTGGTCACTGTAATTATGCAGACCTATGTTCAAGGTATAAAACATTACAGTATTAGGAGGAGAAACCTTTGGAGATTGAAATTACATGGAGCTAATTACAGGAAAGAAGTCTTCAGCAGTACTGAATAAGTTGAGGTGAATTTTTTCCCCTTGTATGTTTAGATGCAATAAAATGTGGATATGCTGCCATCATCTGGAGGATCAAGAAACTTGAACTTCAAGTTTGAAGTTCACATTTACTTTCCCCAAATATACCACAGGACATAAAACAGCAGCTGCCTTTTGTGTATCCAGGAATAATTGGCTTTTAGAAAAAAAAAAATATCTACAGTATCTCTAATCCAAACCAATGATCTAAACTGTTTAAAATATTCAATGTCATAAAGTGAGAGGTCAGAGGGCCTTAAGATATTGCTTCACTGGGGGAAAAGTAGGTTTAAAAAGTTAACATAGCTCCTTAAATGTGTGTTTCCTTATAAAGTATCCTTCACATTGGAGAGTAGTAATGCTAGCCTCTGCTGATAAGCAATCGTCGGTAATAATAAAACATTAAAATGAAATTAATATCTATTATGGAAACAACTTAAAGGATGAAGGCAGGAATTCACTAACTAGCTCATTTACTGTGGTATTGATTCTGCTTTTAATAATCAAACATGGTTGCCCAGGAGACACTGGCCAAGTGGAGGGTGAGGGCCAGTCTAGCCGACCCAAGTAAAGTGAGACCGTGCCCATATCGTGTTTCCCCGAAAATAAGACCTAACCGGAAAATAAGCCCTCGCATGATTTTTCAGGACGACATGCCCTGAACATAAGCCCTAATGCGTCTTTTGAAGCAAAAATTAATGTAAGACCTGGTCTTATTTCCGGGGAAACACGGTAGATGCTGACGGTCTGCTTAACAGACAGAAAAGTACAAATGGCTAACTGGCTCTTTGAGAGTGTGTGTGTGAGACACCAAATAACTGGTCCTGGCGCTCAAGAAATTCGGAAGGAAAAGAAGAGGCCGAGTGCAGAAAAGCTGTTATCCTAAAGATGACCAGCAGGGGGCAGCAGTTCTGCAGCTAAACAGAGCAGGATCTCTATCAGAAACCCAGCTCAAACAGAGTAATTTGTGGTCCTGGTCCACCTGAACGAACCATTTCTCTTCATGACACCAAACCAGAAGCACAATCTAAATACCTATCTCTTCAGAAGAAATCTGCTTTCATCCTGGGGATGACTGATTTTAAACATCATTCACAGAAAGCCTCCATAGGGCAGCGGCTTCAAAGACGTTGAAGCCGGTGTGGGGCGGGCATAGGATGAGAACAGTCTAAACATGAGATAAGTGGATGGACGACTTTCCACTCTAGCACAGGTCGTCTGGGAAGAACAACCCCCTGTTTCCTGTGACTTCCTGAAAGGCTGTACGCAGCAATTTGGAAGCGCCGTCTCAGCCAATGGGAACGGACCGAGTGAGCCCTGGCTGCTGGTGGTTGTCACTGCCACTCACCCAGGCAGCGTGCCTCAGGCCTGCTTCTGGGCCAGAGGACAAGTGCTCAAGGACTAGAGAGATGAACAGCTAGAGGACTACAGGGATGCAGGTGTTGAGACAGACAGGCTTATCAGGCCTGACATTGCTCTGTCAATGCCAGGAAAGCATTAATTCTCAACTCTGGCTGCACCATAGGACCCCCTGGGCTGTTTTAAAATCCCAGGCCAATCAATGCCAAATCTCGAGAAGTAGGACCAACGCATCGTGTTTTTTAAATCACCATGTGATGCCAAAGTATACACAAGAACCAGTGGGGTTGAAATCTGAGAAACGGTAAGGAGAGCGGTCTGGGGCCAGACAGAAAGAGGCAGGAAACAGGTAAGAACATTCCAGCTCGTTGAGTGGTATTTGGGGAAGGTACGATTTTAAAAAATCAATTTGACTATTCATTTATTTAGTCACTGATTGACTCAATTACCAGCATTGAGTATATACACTAAGAGCTGGGCCGAACCCTCACGGGGTACACAATCCCGGCTGTGTCCATTTGCGAGGACCATGCTGCTGAATCGGGAAACCGTTCTGCACGCTGAGGAGGTTGAATGACCATCAAGGGACGTTCTCAACATTGTAGAAATGCTAAGAACATTGACTTTATCTTGGAGTTTAATTGATATAAAAGTCATTCAAGTGGGGTGGGGTTGGGTAGGATTTCAGGGGCAGCCCCGGCCCAGAGCATTCTCAGGAGTGATGGGGCACCCAAGGCCGCAATCTGGAGAAGGACTGACCCTTAAAAACCGGAGTGGTAGGTGGCAGTGAACGTGTAGCAGGTTGGTCATTATGGAGTCCCCGGGGAGAGTAAGTTTATGGCACTTTCGTTGAAGAAATGAGGGATGCACAAAATTAATGTCTACAGATACCCATGGATGCCATGACCCACACACGTCATTAAGAAAATTTAGGCTCTTGGAGTGATCACTGTCAATTTTCATTTACTCCAACCTGCAACATCACCTTCACCCCACTCTTTTATTGATTCATTCGTCAACAAGAAATGTAGTGTTAGCATCTGCTAAGATTCAGTGTCTCTGCCCTCAGAGAGCTGACAATTTATCAGGGGAGACTCTGGCACTTCCCCGGCTCCACGCTCAGCAAAGGAGGGGCTTCTCCTGCTGTCCAAGACCAACCCTTCCACTCGTGCCCTTGACTCCAACCATGACCTTGACTCTAAATATTTGGCCTTTTCCAGGAATTTTTGCAAACTCATCCGTTCTCTTCCCTTTCTCTTTAAGCTCTCTTTTCTATCCGTTCCTTCTCCTCGGCAGGAGAAGAGAGAAATTTTGTGTTTCCATCCGAAAACACAAAAGCCTCCATCCTTCTCTCAACCTTTGTTCCCAACGGCCACCATCTAATTTTACTCCTCCTCTTCTACTCCAAACTTCTTGAAATCACTATCAGTACTTTCTTATTTCTACTTTATTGTCTCTCACCCACTCTTCAATCCAGCCTAATCTGGTCCCCATGTCTCTCAAATATATCCTCCATACAGCCAAACGGGAAATTTACACAACCTCAAATCTGACCGTCTTGTGTACAGTTAAACCTCTGTCACTTAGGACAGAGTTCACTTCCTCAGCAGCAGCACGTGGGAGGTTCGCCTCCCTCCCTGGCCTTGTCTTTCACTGGCAGATGCCTCAGACTTGACACTCCAGCAATGCTGAACCCCGGTGGTTCCCAGCACACGTGACACCTTTTCTCATTTTGAAGCTTTTGTCCCTCTTCTCTCCTCTCCCTGGGTCATAGTACCCAAACACTAATGCTCATGAATGTTTCCCACGTGGGGCCTAACCCAAACACATTTCTGCTTACCTTGCCTAGAAAGCTAATGAATTTGAGCACCTGGTTCCCACAGTAAATTAGAAGCATGTAAGTGGGTATGAAACAAGACGGTTAACAGAGCGACAGACAAAGACCTAACATCTACTGAAAGGGCAGAAAAAAAAAAATCAGAAGCCAATGTAAGATTTCAAAAGCGCAATTTGGGGTGATTTACTGTAGAAACAAAGAGTTATCTACCTTTGTCTATTTTTCTATTGAGTCTGGGGTAAATACAATTCAGAACAATAATTTATTTTCATACTAAGGAACATATTTTCAACAGAACTTAAAGGTAAATAGATTTGAAGGTAAGTAGCAAAACATAGATTTTTAGTGAGGAAAAATCCTATCCTCAGATTATTCATTTACTGATTTATTTAAGTTTTACGGCTGACGGCGACAATGTTTAGCCATCCAGTGATTCAGCTTTTAAGATTGATTTTCCCCCCAAGGATTCTAGATAACTGAAATGCTGCTGTTTAATTATTAGCTTCCTCAGTGTGAATTTAATAAATGCTACTGTTTATTATCTACATGACTAATGCAAAATAAACTGCCATTATCTCCAGCTAGTCTAATCTTTGGCAAAGAATGTGAAATAGGAGAAATTTTACTTGTAATTGTAGCAGAGACGTAAGTTGCATAGGTAAAGGGAAACCCAGTGACATAAGTTAACCTTGTTTTATAAAGTTCCCCAGTTTCTCTTTCTAGTTATATTCATAATGACAAGCTGGCAAGTATGGCACCTCTGTGGAGTGAATGAGAAACTTACTTTTGCATATCGAAACCAAAGGGTAGTGATCATTCTGGAGGTTTTACGGAATACCATCCACGAAGACCATGTGGTTGTGGGTGTGGAGTTAAGTGATGCATTCCACGGGGGCAGATCGATGATTGTAGACAGGACACCAGTCAATCGTGTGTCTGGGCCCTGAAAGAGCGCTCCCTGCTCCACCAGACACCTGCCCTCCTGGCAGGGCCGCTACCCAGGAGAACATGCGGCAGAGGAATGGAGGCAGACGGCGAGTACGCAGGGCTCTAACAGCACAACCTCCCAGCGGAGCCAGTCCCACCTCGCACACAATGGGTGGTGCGCCCCAGACATCGTGGCAGTCGCCCCACCCAGAGCTGGTGAGGACTGCTCTTAACACCTGGCTAAGAACGTCCATTTGCCATAAAGTCTCTGACACGAAGCGGCAATGTCCCAGGGCACTCCTACGTGAGACAAGCAGGGCAGACAGAGAGGGGTGGATGGGATCTGGGAAGCACAGGAGAGGAAAATGCAGGCACTTTCCTCCAGCATCCCTAGCGTTATGGGCTGAATTGTGTCCCTCCCTCACAAAAAATACAAACACACAAAACTTATGTGTTGAAGTCCTGACCTCCAGCCCTCAAAATGTGGCTTATCTGGAAATTGGGTCACTGCAAATGTCATTACTTAAGATGCAGTTATACTGTAGCTGGGCGGGCCCCTAATTCAATGACTGGTGTCTTTATAAAGAGGGGAAATTTGGACCCAGAGACAGATGCACACAGGGAGAACCCCCTGTGCCAACGAAGGCGGAGATCGGGTGAGGTATCTGCAAGCCAAGGAATGTCAAATATTTGGCCGCAGGCCACCAGAACCCAGGGGACAGACATGGAGCAGATTCTCCCTCACAACCTTCAGAGGGAACGAACCCTGCCGACACCCTGACCTTGGACTTCCAGCCTCCAGAACTGTGAGGCATAAATTTCTGTTCTTAAAGCTACTCAGTTTGTGGTACTTTGTTATGGTGGCCCTAGCAAACTAACACATCTGTTCAATTCGTTCCTTACGAAGAATCAAAACCTACCAGATCACTGTACACACAGCATTTGTAATTATTGTATTCACGTAACAGGTGGATAGACAGAGAGAAAGAAAACAGGATAGATTTTAATTCATTCTAGTTGTTTTGTTTCTACATATACGTATGTGTCTAACTACCTGGTCTCCCTCCATAGTTCAGTTAGCCGCATAGAAAAGTGTCTGTCAATCTTACTCCACGCAGTGGGGTCAGTCATTCTCAGCTTCTTCTCGCTGTCACTGTGCTATTAGCTGAGCAGGGGGCCAGACCAATTAAATGGTGCCTCTCGCAGTGAGGCTGCAGCCACACTCCTGCTGGGCGGGTGGGGGCAGGGTGCCAGTCAGATCCAGGAAATTAAACAACTATCTCGTGAGCAGCTACTCTGGACAGGGTTCAGTGTGGGGTATTTGGGGAGAACTCATACATTAATAATTAACTAAAAAGCTGGTTATTAACAGGAATACATATATGATGTTTGCAGCTTTTCCTTACTAATACCCCGGACAGGAAAAGGACCCTGGATTGTAGAGCCAAATCACAGGACTCCCCTGAATTGATGGTAGGTTTTATGTCCCCCAGGTCTGGCAAGGCCTAATGACAGCTTTTCTCCTTCTCAGAAAGGGGTCCATTCTCTAGGGGCCTCCACTTCTGGACATTCACAGAGTGCAGCTCTATAATTAATATAAGGCCTGGTCTTATTTTACTGTAATATAAGACCAGGTCTTATATAATATAACATAATATAATATAATATAATACTGGGTCTTATATTAATTTTTGCTCCAAAAGACGCATTAGAGCTGATTGTCTGGCTAGGTCTTATTTTCGAGGAAACACAGTAGAAACATAATGGTCCATAAAGTCAAGGATAATTTATTATTGTCTGATTATAATAAATCATTTACATATACCTCTTCCACGTACAAAGGGTGACTTTCTCATAATCTCTAAAATGGATGCAGTAGTCTTCCCTTATCCATAGTTTCACTTTCCATGATTTCTATACTAAATAGAACATTCCAGAAATAAACAATTGATAAGTTTCAATTGCGTGCTGTTCTGAGGAGCGTGATGAAATCTCGAGCTGTCCCTTTGTCTAGTGTCCCCTTGTTGTGCCCTCCCATTAGTCACTTAGTAGCCGTCTGGGCTATCATGTCACCTGGTATCACAGCGTTGTGTCCAAGTCACCCTTATTTTACTCCACAGAGGCCCTAAGGCGCAAGAGTCGTCACATTGGCTATTCAGTGATGTCGAAAGTGTATGTATGTACATTAAAAAAAACAAAAACAAAAACACCATAATATACTCAGGGTTCAGGACCATTCTCAGTTTCAAGCATCCCCTGAGGGGTCTTGGGACATCAGCCCCATATGTTTTGTGGAAAAGTATTTATTTATGTATTTAGGGATAATTTTCTTTTGAAATAGTCCATTTGGTTTCCTAGTTACCTGCTTCTATTATTTCAGTGACTTTCTGGGAGATGTGCTAAGAAACACTGAATGCCATACCCACAATCCTGTGTTCAAATAAAATCTTCCCACATGTGCTGCTGGGACCTGACCGGGTTAAAGGGATTTACGCCCTCGGAAGATGGTGGGTGGCTCTTTAAACAGCGACATTTCACTACAGTTAGAAGTGGCTTCCTGACTTATATGCTAATGAAACTACTTCGGGAAATATTGCTTTATGGATGGGACGGGAAGAGATGCCAAATAGCAACCATAGAGTCGGTGAGCTAATATTATTAAGATTCTGATGAAAAGATTAATATTACATCTGAATTCTTACATGAGAATACAGGATTTTGCTGGAAACGGGTTACCATAGAATGTTTTAAAATTAATGAGAGCCCCATATTTCAATGTATCTGGAATTAGCTTTGTACAAACTGAAAACATAACCTGTGGCACCTGTAAGTTACAGTTCTGTATTTCTTCAAGTGGATTGATCTAGTTACTATACATTCATAGAACACATTTGAGATGGACACGAGTGGCTCACCATGACTCTTCGGGCCTTGGAAAACCATTTAAAATCATGAAAATGATTGACTTGGGCTTGGGATATAATAACTAGAATTTTGAAAATTCACCTTAACTCACCCTCTTCCTATAAAAGGCACATATCCTCTCCTTTTTTGAAAAGCCTTCTCTTGTAGTCATTTATTCTAACCTATAAGTGTCTTCCTGTATTCTAAAAACAATTTTTTGCTCAATTATCATGGATTCAAGGTCAAATGCCCACAGGAGCCAGGAAATCTTACACCCAGAAAAGACGATGGACAAGTCAAAGAAACATGGCAACCGACAGTAAGTGTTGGCGGCAGCACAGGTGAGGTCTGCCGTGAGCTGGACTCCCCGAAGCTACCTGTGGCGCTGGGTTGTTACCACGCAGGGCACTGGCCCAGGTGGGTGTCCTGATTTTAATGTCAAATGGTAAACCTGTGCAGGTTCAACAGACTATGGCTCACATTAAGGCCTGACACTCATTCTGCATCGTGTTGAAAGATTATTTCTTGCCCTCAAGGAGGATACAAACCCTGAATAAACTGTGCTGACAGATGTAGACGGGATTCTCAGGAAACAGACAGAAAAGGAATCTTTACCACTCAGTGAACTTGGATGGGTAGATGAGGTTGGGAAAGGAGTGCTTCTGGAGGATAATCAACCTTATCTGGAATGATGATTGAGGATGGCCAGGCATGGAAGGGAACACAGGGGTACCCCTAGGAAAAGAGCAGAACAGCAGCCATGGGATGTGGGTGTATGAAGAAGAGCATGGAAGCACTGATTGGTTCTCTGTGCCTGGGGTACAGCTGAGTTGGTAAGAGGTGGACGCTGTGGCTGGAGAGAAGGGTTAGGGTTAGGGTTGGAGAGAAGGGTTAGGTTTAAAAGACAGGTGCATCCACAAAGTAAACATCTCATCTGAAAGAAGGACAGAAACAGGTGTTGTGGAGCTGTATGCTAGGTGTCTGTGATGAATCTTAAAACTGGTAGGAAACATGGAGGCTGTACCATCATTTGGCGTTGAATCTGTGTTTCATACTTCTGGCATATGCAAATGCCTTTACGTAAAGAACACACCAACTGATCAAGCGGAAACGGCAAATAATCTGGAATCAGAAAGTGGGGATTTGAATCCTGACTTGACTGTACAGCAGCTCTCTGGTTTTAGGCAATTGCTGAGAGTGGAGTGTCTGGGACATAACCATTTGAGGACATGTGCCCTTCCAAGCCAAACTCACTTTGTAAGAAAACATTCTTTGGGCACCAGACTGACTCTGAGACTTTAAGTTGGAGACACAATGTTAACAGATGGAACTTCACAATAGAGCATTATGAATTTTTAGCTCTGATGTATATTGAAAACCTAAGTGTTGTGGTTGATTTTACATATGTTGTTTTTAAAGAATGTTCCAGACTTTATATGTCTGGCCTCCCTTTACATTGTGGGGTAGCCCTCCCCTAAAGCCTGGTCTTGGTCTTGGTGGCCTGGCACCGCAGGTAGGAGGTAGGACGATGGCCTGTAAGAAGGGCCCAGGAGCCAGCTCACTGGGATGGCAGACGTTCATCATGCCCCGGCCACACCCCTCCAGGAAACTTCTGTCCTTCTCTTGGCCAGATGAAAATAACCAAATGCTTTGAGAGCTTGTAGCTGTTGGGAAATTCTGCTTCCCTCTATCTACCACCATCCCTTTCTCCCGTATTGGGCTGCGCTGAGACTGGCCAGGGATCCATTCCTCTACCCCTTTATCTAGAAATTCTGCCTCTTCTTGTAATTGGGTCCTAAGAGGTTAGAGCCAGAGTGAAAGCTTGCTTGCGGTTTCATACATACTCTAAATTGTGTCTCTGTAGAAATGACTCACTATTTAGAGATAAGTGTGGTTTATTTTAGAATTCATTTTTTATCAAATCAATAAAGGTCAGTGAATAATTACTATGGGTTTTAGAATTCTTCTTCCTTGAGGGCTTTAGAGTAGGTATTCTCTCAGGTTCGTTCGTGCTCTAAACCCTCCACATTTGTAGGTATCAATTTATGGAGGCAAAAAACTTATCACCGTTCATAGCCCAAGGCTTAGCTGTTACTTCTCACTCCCTGCTCCCTTCCTAGGAAAGGCTTGTCATGGACATTTAACAATATTAGGAGTGTTGATTGAAGTTTCTTAATTAGTCAGGACAGGATCTGTGATGTATTATATGTTCTTGGGTGTTTAAATTTCTCAGGATATTTCAGTTGGCACTGTATTCTTAACCATGGTTACATACAGGTTATTATATTACTTCTACTTCAAATTACCCATGTTTACTATTTCCTGTCTTCGTATATAAAGAAAATTTGCTATGAGGAGAAACAGAGGATTTAGAAGTCAAGTGGGTGGTAACCATCCACTGGCTCCAGAAATTGATGGAGACATTTGTTTCCCACAGTGGAAAGTAAGAATCATTTTAATGAGTAAGAGAGCTATCATTTTGGCAGAGTCTAATAGTGCTATAAATATTCTCCTATTTAAAAAAATTATATTGTAATTTCCATCAAAGTTGTACACATTTTAAACAATCAAATAGTTTCACAAGCTTTAAAAAATAATCTCTTACATGTATCACCACCATTTTCTGCCCCACTAAAGCAACAACTTTCAATTTTTTAATCTAATTATTTTGATATTTATCTCCACATCTCAAAATAGTATCCTTCTTTATTCTATTTCTTGATTTTTCAACTTTCGTCCTCCATTGATTATTGAAAATAGATAAGGCATAATCTTTCTCCTTTTCCCACTATCACACAAACGTACTTCCTAAAACTTTAGTTCATCATAATTTTACATTAGTATGAGGATATAAGTGCTCTTGAAAGCTAAACTTTTTAACATAGAGTGCTCATTTTCCTGTTGTATATGCTTTCTTTTCACTGGAATTAACAATTGTCTTATTTTATTTGCTAACTTTTCTATGTCTTTATTACTTATTTACCCCAAACAAACCTTTAGTTATATAAATCTTCTCTCAGTATGTTCATGCACTTTAGATAGTCTATCAATTTTATCTTCCTGAGTAAGGCTCCTTCAGAGCTTTCTAACCTGCTTCAGTCTGGATGGGTTTTTCTTAGTCCTACCACACAGTGTTATGTTGAGATCTCCTTGCACTGGCACCCTGGTGGTTACTTTAACATCTCCTCCTGTCAAGAATCTCTCACTTCTTGGATTCCGTGTTTTGTTTTGTTTTGTTTTCTCTCTACTTCCTTGATAAGATGTGACACATCCTCCTTTAGCTTCTTTGAATAGAAAACATAGAAGGTAACCTTTAGAGAGCTTGCTATTTGTTCCATCTGAACACTTCATTAGTTGTTCTAGGTATAAAATTTTAGTTTGGAGATAAACTTCTTTCAGAATTTTGAAGATATTAATCCATTATCTTCTATCTTTCAGTGTTTCTGTTGAGAAATCTCTTCTAATTTTTAAAAATCATTTTTCTTCTTTTTCATAAAAACTGTTTTTTCCTCTTTGGAAGCTGTTTTTCTGCAGTTTTGCTCCAATTTTCTATACTGTGCTAGGCACTTGATGGGTCCTTCTTTCAGCAAGCTCGTATCTCTGTTCTTAGAAATGTTCTTTAATTATTTATTTCCTCCTTTCCATTTTCTCTTCTCCCTTTTTCTAAAAGCCTAACTATATGGATGTCCTCTAGTTATCTTATTTTCTTGCTATTTTTCATCCATTTCTCTGCCTGCCCTACTTTCTACAAGATTTTCTCTATCTTATTTTTTATTGAATTTTTTTAAATTTCTGAAATGATCTTTTATATATTACTCTAAGAATTTTTTCTCTAAACATTTATGTTTCATGGATATATCTTTCCTTCTCTCTTTATATTGCTAATCTTCTTCTAAAAAATCTTCTCTTCCTTCTGTCTTATACCATGTTTCTCCAAAAATAAGACCTAGCCAGTCAATCAGCTCTAATGTGTCTTTTGGAGCAAAAATTAATATAAGACCCACTATTATATTATATTGTATTATATTATATTATATATTATATATTATATTATATTATATTATATTATATTATATTATATTATATTATATTATATTATATTATTAGAACCAGTCTTACAGAAAATTAGACCAGGTCTTATATTAATTTTTGCTCCAAAAGATGCTTTAGAGCTGATTGTCCGGCTAGGTCTTATTTTCGGGGAAACACGGTATCTACACTTACTTTTTTCTACTTGTTCATTTTAGTTCCATCTTTCAATTTAGAGTATTTCCTTAAATGCTTGATAGCTCTTGGCTGTCCACTCATATTGAAAAGTAGAACACGAAACAGCTGATTGAAGCTGAGTGCCTCCTGGAGGGCTTGTTGAGTTAGTTACACAATTACCCACTAGAGAGCCTTAAAGAGTAAACCCCATGCCCTAGCCAAGGAAACATTTCGTAATTCCCAGGGACCTCAAAGGGTGCTGACAACCAAAATAAATGCCCTTTTTATATAATCCCCCTGGACACTTCTGAGCAGAAATGTCTTTCCTTGCTACGTGGTATTACATATATCTCTAACACTCTAGAAGAGCGCATAGTAAACAAACACACAAAAATCATGCCCACACGTAAGGTTTCCTTAATATTTATTAATATAGTTCATTTCTTTCACTTCTAAAAAATTGTGGGGGTGGCCAGTTATCTCAGTTGGTTAGAGCATGGTGTTCTTAACAACAAGGTTTCTGGTTTGATCCCACATGGGCCACTGTGAGCTGCATCCTCCACAACTAGATTGAAACAATTACTTGAGTTGGAGCTGATGGGTCCTGGAAAAACATTTAAAAATATATATATAATAAAAACTATAAATAAATAAATAAATAAACAACTCATTAAAAAATTGTGGTAAAATACAGATAACCTAAAATTTACCATCTTAACCATTTTTAAGTTTACAGTTCAATGGTAAGTACACTCACATTGTTGTGCAACCGATCTGCTGAACTCTTTTCATCTTGCAAAACTGAAACTCTATGCCCATAAACAACAACTTTCCAACCCCTCTTCCCTCAGCCCACCATTCTACTTTCTGTCTCTATGAATTTGACTACTCTAGGTACCTCATGTAAGTGGAATTATACAATATTCGTTTTCTTGTGACTGGTTTATTTCACTTAATAGTATATCTGCAGGATTCATCCATATTATAGCATGTGTCAGAATTTCCTTGCTTTCGAAGGTTTAATAATATTCTATTGTATGTGTAGACCACATTCTGTTTATCCATTCATCCGTCAGTGGATACCTGGATTGCTTCCACCTTTTGGCTATTGCGAGTAATGCTATGAATATGAACATGGGTGTGCAATATAATCCTTTTCAATTTACGCTGCTTTTGCTCAGACTATTCTCCAGAAGTCTCCAAATTTCTTCCTATTGGTGTTTTGTTGAAAATTTCTCTTTCTCTTCCATTCTCTTCTCCCAATTTCTCTGTAGCTTCTACAGCCCTCGGCCTCACAAAGGGGAGTAATGTTCTTAAAGGCTCAGGAGTCATCAGGTTTAACTCAGCCTCCCAGGGACTCATGCTCAGAATAAGCTGTGGCTCTCAAGATTAAGGGATTTGCTCCGTGTCAATAAATTAATATGATTTCAGCTCTTTTCTAGATATAGTTTTACACAGCCTAGCCTAGAAACGTAACCACAATCTGTGTTACATTTTCTGTGGGAATGTACTGAATAAACTTTTCGTATGGCATTTGTGTTGATCTATGTGTTAGACATGCAACCTGCAAGTCATCTGTAAATTAGTGATACTTGTAGAAATAAAATATTAGAAGTAATTTTAGCTATACAGTAACAGAATTATATGGGTATAGAATTGACTGCTTCCTTACCGGTCTACAATTCAAATCCATGAATATTTTTAAACAAATTTAATATTTTAGTCACTGAATATAATAAGTGAATATAATAGGTGCTTAAATGAATATAATTAATGACCTATTAATACATGCTTTAACTATTCTGTCATGTTATACTGAAACTATGAGGAGAGTGTCATCACCCCAAATCCCCTGGTGGGGAGATCTAGACTTAGAAAGGTTACATAACTTACCAAAATCACATAGATAATCTGTTGAGAAACAAAACTGTCTGATTCTCACCTTGGTTCTCTTACTACTATGTTACACAAGCAGAATGCACACCCCCTGCCCCCAACACACACACACACAAAAGCAAGAAAACCTTAGGCGAAAAAAGAAGAGAAGAAAGTCTTGGCTTTATAGCATGGCGAGGGAAGCCCCTTCATAAAGTGTTTCATCTTAACTTTTGATTCCATAGATTAATAGTTTTAAAATATGTCTTTCAAACACAACCTTAGAATTATCTGCATATGATAGTCACCATAACATAAGTTAGGTATAGTTCATTTTCCAAGGGCAATAGAACACCTTCCTGATCTGTTTAATAGATATCATCCCTCAATTATTTCACATGACCTCTCTACACAAGTAGTCGCATAATATATGAACACGAAAGACATTTGGAAGTCACAACGAAATATTTAATTCAGATTTTATAAATATTTTCAGTTTACCCTTAAAAAAAACCCCTCTTTCCTCCATTATATTCCTAAACTCTATATCCTAAGAACATACCTTTAACTTCTATAGAAAAGGAAAAAGCCCTTCTATTCTCAGTGCTTTCTAACATAACCTAATTTATGTGACTGGATGCCCAGATGAGGTGTCTTTCTAGCTGAAATTTGATAGCAATTGTGTTTGATAAAAGCTTAAATTGAGATTTCTGTAAAGAGTTGGACCCGAGACCAAGATGGCCTTGGAAAAGAATCTTTCTAATGGGCCTAATTGTTACTGGTGCCACTCCCGGAAGAAAACAGTGTGCAATGGTCAGAATCCAAGGACGAAAGGCGAATGCTCTTACAAAGCTAATGGGTTTTAAAAGCCTCCTCATCGTCATTTACTGAGTACCCTGCTGGGCACCATTAAGCAACTGGAAGACACAAAGTGCTCTCGGAGAGTACAGTTTTAACATTATTAAGCTCCTCCCAGTGAACTGAGGTTTCCTGTTCAGAAAAGTTCTCCAGAAACCTTCGCCCTGTTGAGTCCTAATAATGTCCAAACCTGGGTGGGGGCGTGGGAGGGTAGGCAGCGACAGGACTTGGAAGCTGATGTATCAGAGATGTAGAAAAGCGTTCACCTTACGGAGTTCAACAGCAATGACCTAAGAAGGAGAAGAGATTTCTCACAGTTGGCTGAGACATGATCAGGATCCTCCAAAGTTGTTTGACGAGTCCCAACCACCAGCAGTAATTATGCCGTTGCGAGCTGCTGTTGGAGCATTTGTCAGTTGCTGAAGCAAATCGGGACTTCTAAGACGCGACAGAGGACAAGTCCTTTTCTGATATATTAAATTATATTCCAGTGCATTAGAAGAAAGGATATTTACTGTTCTGTAAAAGCACTGCTAGTAGGTATTTGTGAATGAGGTAAGATAAGAACATTCCTTATCCAGGTGAAGTGCAATGACTTGTAGTTTGAAGAGGTCGAAGCACAGGAAAGAGTCTGCAGATGGATGTGGCAGTCACCGCTGCAGACCTGCCTCCCTTCTGGGGTCTTTCTATACCCATCCCATAAGATGGTCCCATGACTCCCAGGCTCCCCCAAACCCCTTGTCCCTCCTTTAAACTACTAGTCCCAGAAGACCAAATACTCTCTATTTCCCTAAAGCCCATTAAAGGAGTGTAACATTTTTTTTAAAACAAAGAGTTATACTTAAAAGAGGAAAGAAAAAGGCACATTTGAGAATACATATCTTTATGTGAGGTATTTCTATTCAAGTCCAAGGCAGGCATAAGGCACAGAATCTTCACTTGGATTCCTGACTTCCAGACTAGCTGTTATGTATGTGTCATTATTTTTGCCACTTCATGAGGTTTTGTATTTCTTGCCATCTTGTCCTTTTCTAGAGAAAATGCTAAAAATATCCATTTGGAATTTAAATCCAGTAAAACAAAACAAAAAGAAACCAAACCTAGTTCAAACCTGTAACATCCCCTCAGATCCTTGCCATTCTGGTCCAGATTCCAACTCAGTCGCAGGAGGTTAAGGTTGACATTCTCAGGTCTCGGAATGACCCAGCCCATCACCAACTCAATGCCCTTCCTGGGAACCCTGACAGGTCGCCCAGGTTAATTCTCTCTCCCCACACAACGGTAACCTCAAAGTGCAAGAGCGATGTGATACTTGTATATTATAATGTTATACATTTTTATTCCTTACGTGCACTAGCACCTGATTTATGATGTGTACCCAGGGAAGGCACTCAAATGGCTGCGGCCAAAATGAATGGGGATTTTTAGCAGAACGCTGCAGCCTGCTGTCCTTGGAACTTGGATCTGGAAGTGTTCTCAGTTGCTGGCAGCAGAATTCATTCAACTCAATGTAAGCAGAAAGGGATGTGCTAAAGGCCATTAGGTTGCTTATGTTACTTCTCAAAGTGTCAGAAGTCCATGCTTGGGTGCTACACAGGCTCAGTGGAAGGAAGTGCAGGGGAATCCCTGGTTCACGAAGTTTTAACTTCAGTTTTGTTCAGTCATTACCTTTACCATGTATGTTCGTTGAATATCAATGCATAAAGACATATTTACTACACTAGAAGTACTACAGGTCATTTTCCTTGTTTTCAGAACAAGGGAGAGAACGGCATCACTTTTCTCTGCACTGACGAGACATCTTATCAACCTCAACCTCGGTTACAACGAAAAGGCCATACTTCACAAGTGGCTCCTGTTAAAACTTCTATTGCCGTCTCTTGAGTAACATCTGAGGTTCTATTAGTTTAGGGAAGGCCAGAAATAGGTTTTAAGTGATGGAATTTGTGGCTTGTATAGTACAAATGACATCGCATTGTTGAAAAGTAGTCAAAGTATGTGGACGGGCTAAAATGTTTGAGAAATATTTCCTACCCTTCCATGAAGAGGAGATAAGAAGCCAGTAAGGTCCGTACCCTGTACTCTCAGGAATAACTCTCAAGGATTGATCCTTAAACGGTCCTGGGGCCAACCATTCATGAGGAGGATATCCGTTTTCCTAATGTTGACTGAATCTTGCCTCTGGAATGTTCTCCCATCTGCCTCCAGGATACTAATATTGGGATGGTGGACAGAGCTGGATTTTATAGAGCTTGAAGAATGTGTTAATGAAGGTCTGTAGGCAGAATTTGGTCTGAGACTTGCTTGCATTATAACCTGGTAAAAACATTGTGGAGGAGTGGCTAAACCTTGGCAGTATTTTTAATGTCTACTGTTATCCGCAAGAAGGACCTATGATTTTTGCAGTACCAAACCGGCTTCAATCTGTTTACAATATCATTTTGTTCTTCCTCTTCATTTGAAGCCCTAAGGAAGGACTAGCTCAAGACAACTAGAAACCTTCATTTTAGCTGCCGTGTTTCCTTGAAAATAAGATCTCGCCGGATTATCAGGTCTAATGCGCTTTTGGAGCAAAAATTAATGTAAGACCTGGTCTTATATATTATATTATATTATATTATATTATATTATATTATATTATATTATATTATATTATTATATAAGACTCGGTATTATATTATTTATATTATATTATATTATATATAAGACTCGGTCTTATTTTACTATAATTTTTGCTCCAAAAGACGCATTAGAGCTGGATGTCTGGCTAGGTCTTGTTTTCAGGGAAACACGGTATATTGTTCTGTCAATCTTCTAGCACTGCCTCAGTGAAACATAAGAGCCCCATTTGAAAAGTTAAAAAAAAAACCCATCCCCGTTGCTACCTTTAAAAATCTGGTTTGCATAATTCATCTGATTTTTTTTTCTGGTTGTTTCAGAAATCAGTCTGCTGTTACCAGATAATAACCACATACCTACTCCATCTACTTTTGGGTGTGTACAATTTACCATACTAAACTATAAAAAGAAAAAAAAAGTGTCTATAGAAGAGTTGGGCTGAGTCCATCTAGGTTTGGAGTATTTTCATTTAGAAGGTTTAAATAATGTGGTTAAGAGGTAATTAATATCCAGTGCTTCATTCATATAATTATCAGGAATGGCCTTCTCTCTCTCTCCCAAGAAGCATCAGTGAAGAACCACTCAGCTTCATATGGGATATAAATGTCTAACCACTATGCTGTACACCTGAAACTAATATAATATTACATGTCAATTGTAATTGAAAAAAAAAACACCAGTTTATAGGATAGAAGTTGAATGTTGGAATCCTTGTTTATGAATCATAGGGCAAGAAGCCAAAAATAAATAAATAAATAAAAGTGACGGTATCTAAAAGCATGCACTACAAAAGAAAGGCAAAAAGTGACCTCTCTCACTCTCCAGGAAAGAGTAAAGTTAGGTTTGTAATGACAAGTAAACGAGCACATCCACTGAGGATAGGAGGTAACAGCAGGAAAGGTGATGGTTATCATGGTCGCAAAAGCAGACAAAATGCTGATGATAACACAACAGATCGATGAAGACTTAAAACTAGCACAAGATTGGTATTTCCTCACAGACAGTCTGTTCCAGCAAATGAAAGACAGAGCAACATCTATTGGTCAGGCTTAGGTTTTGTCTGCAGCCAACATTTGGTCTTGTCTGCAAAAGTAAAGCCTGCAAAAACGTAATTGAGGACAATAAAAGTGGGGTTGATAAAGTGAGTCATTGGAGAGTTTTGGTTGCAAGTTACAGAAATGCCAACCTAAATTCTCTTCAGCAAAAAGGCATTATAGTGGCTCTAACCAAAGGTGAAAACTCGTTTCAGGTATGGACCAAGAATAGTAGAAAATCGATCCCCAAATAAAAATTGTGGCTATTCCTGAAAAAAAGGGAGGATGGACGATTGGAAAGCCAAGTACAATTGTCCACCTCATAATATATCAAAGAAACTTAACTGGATAATGGCTACAGTGCTTATTGTGAATTTCACTTGAGTCATGTATGCGCCTGAGAATCTGATGAAAACTATACACTATTTCTCTAGGAGAAAAAATACATACATGTATGAATAAAATCATGCAATTTTGATGACTCTCAGACTCCCTGAAATCCATGTTGGCCCCAGGAATCCATGGAGCAATAACTCCTCAAATTGTATAATCACAGAAGCCACAAGGATGAATTGAAGTTAGAGAGAGATGAGACCCTTCCAAAGTAAACTGACGACAGATGTTTTTCCACTGGCAGTTTTGAAAATTCTGATACGGACCAAAGATAGACTTTAAAATGCAGAGAGGAATTTTACATGAGAAAGGAGAGACCAGAAAAGCTTTTAGTGGTTATATGGAGCTGGAATAATAAATTGGAGACTTAAGGGGTCCTATTGCATGGTAAATTTCCCCATGGGCCATTTTCTGAGTTCTAGGTCTGTAAAGGAGGCTGAGAAAGAAAGTAAAACACTTCTACAAGGCAGAAGGGACCCTGGGTAGTTTTATTACCTAAAAACATAGCCAGTATTCCTCTAATCCTTGACAGAATGTAATGCTATGTTTGTGGGGTGAGGATATAAAAAGATCACCTGAGAACCTTCTAAGGCAAAAACGTCTCCTGCAATGATTCAAAACTAAGGAGGCAAGCACCAAAAACATCTAAATTATTATCCCCCAAAGGATAGGCCTTTAAAATACATCTGAATCAGACTTAGAATGAGTCTTAGTAAAACTGCCACCCAGCCCTGCCTCAGCACAATCCTTGGCTGAATCAACGTGTTCCTTCTTTCTCCATCTCTTCCCAATATGAACACTTCTCTGGTGGAAAATTACATCAACTACAGCCTTTATGGTTCTTTTAAACTAAAGCCCATATGGTTCTTCGTGGTAGTTTTGTCTCACATACAATCAATAATTACTAGACAGATAACTGGCCCATGAACGATATTGGGGTTAACAGACAAAACATTAAAATGCCATTAAAAGCATTAAGAGTGTGTTTCACCAATGCGAAAATAGGCACTGAACAGAAGGACTAAACAGCTCCTCCAGAAATAGACCTACAGATAGTCAGACACCTGCTTTATGACAAAGCTGACCTAGAAGTGCATGAGACAAAAACGGCATTTTAAAAACGGTGCTGTGTTAATTAGATGTTGACATGAGGGGCAAGTGTGTACTTTGATTCCCCACTTCCCACCATATATGAAAACCAATTCCATACCGACTGTAGATCTATATGTGACAGATAAAATACCAAAGCTTTTAGAAAGAAATATAAGAAGTCATCTTCGTGACTTGGAGTAGGCACAGATTGTTTAAAATACTACAGCATTAAAGAAAAAGGAAAAGGTTGACAAAGCAGACTGTTAAAATTAAGAATGTCTGTATATCAAGACACCACTAAGAGAGAAAAAAACGCAACTCAGAGTGACAGAAGATATTCTCTTACACATACCGAAAAAAGACTCTTACCTAGGAAATATAAAGAACTCTTACCAATCAATCAGAAAACATAGACATCCCCAAAATATTGAGGAAATATTTTAACATGTACATCACCAAAGAGGACTTCCCAATAGCCAGTAAACCTATAATGAGATGCTCAACTTCATTGCTATCAGGGAATTGTACATTTAAACCATAACGTGATGGATACCACACTACTCCTGCCAGAAGTTAAAAAAGAAAAAGATAGAAAATACCAAGTTTAACAAAGATATGGATAAACAGGAACATTATATAATGCAAGTGTGAACATCAATTGGTATAACACCTTCGGAAAAGAGTTTAGTGGTATCTACTGTAAGTGAACATACACATACCCTGTGACCCAATAATTCTACGTATGTACTCAACAGCAACAACAACAATTAGAAAAAGCAACACATAAATATATGTTCGCCAAAGGACATGAAATAAAAATTTCACAGTGGCACTATCTGCAAAGCAAAAAACCTGAGAATTCCAAATGTCAATCAATAGTAGAATGGACAGGTAAATGGGGGTGGGTCACACACCAGAGTATGTGCATCAGTGAGAATGAGTGATTTACAATCACATAAAACAATCCCCAAATAGCTCATCCCAATATTGAACATAAAACCAGGCTACAAAGGAGTATTCACTTATATAAAACACATACATAGGCAAAGATACGAGGTGAGAAGCCAGGTTGGTGTTTGCCCTTGGGAAAGTGGGGGTATTACCAAAAGACGCACAAGTGGGGTCTTCTGAGGTCCTGGTAATATAATATTTTGGTTTTTCACCTGGGTGCCATTTACACAGGTCTGTTCAATTTGTGAAAATTAGTCAATATATACCTTACAAAGTCATTTAAAACATAGGCAAAATAGTACGATCGTATCCATGAAACCATACTCAGCCACAATGATTAGTTTATGATTAGTCGTTTCAAATACACTCCCACTTCCCATATTGTTTTGAGCAAATTCCAGACATCGTACTAATCCTGTTATCTGTAAATATTTTAGTCAGTATCTCTAAATCATAAGGACTCTCTTAAAAATGTAGCCACGATAACATTATACTAAAATATTGGTAATGATCCCTTGATATTATACAAAATGCAGTCAGCATTCAAGTTTCCAAACAGAGCAGATACACAGTTTTTTAATGCCAGACAAGGTCACTGTATTTGAAGTTAACTCTTCTTGAAGTTCATTCAATATAGGATCTAGTTCCCATATTTGTTTCCCTGACTTACGTTTTTCATCAGTTTAACCTTATGAGCATCTTTATACCATGCAAGCAAGCTTAGTTAGTCACTAATGGTTTGATTAACGAATAAATGACAATATTCCCTGAGTGTTTCTCTCTCACGCTCTTTCTCTCTCTCTCAAACTTTATGTTTAAAACACCCCCCTTTCCTAGGGCTCTCTCTGATAAAGCTTCCTTGTTTGTTAAATGTGTTTTACTATATTTTCTTTTCAGAATGATATGAACAATACATTTGATGAAATCGCTTTTTAAAACATCGATTATTTGAATTTACAATTATAAGGATAAGGTCATTCAAGCGGCAGAAATAGGAAATTTAGCTTTCTGCACAAATTATAGCTTTGTAGATTCAAGTGACATATAATAATACACTGGCGTGTTTATCGCTGTGGTTTGGATATTTATATAAAGGAATTATGGCGCTGCTTGAGCACAGGATGTTTAAAGCTATGATATGCTCTTTTATGATGGCAAAAGGAATTTATATTACCATGACCTATGTTTACACAACATGTCTTGATGTGAGGAGCCTTGAGTCATCCCTTGAGGAAGCTGGTCTAAACCCTTGAAATACGACGGTGTTTTTCTGGGTCATTTTTCAATGAGTAAATGTTTATGGTGACAAAAGCAGAGGCGTACATTGGCAAAACTATCAAGACTGATTCTTCCTGCGTTGTTCTTGGCTTCGGCAACAGAGAAGCAGGACATGGAGGAAACTCCTGCTAGTTGATTTTATTCTTGAAAGTATGAGTAATGACTCCTCCTGTCCCCAATTTAAAAAAAAAAAAAAAGCCAAAATTCTGGGGTGAATCTTTACTTGATTTTGATTGATTTCCTCTTCTTCCAGCACCCGAGAGACATCTTCCAAATTTGTGCCATTTTTTAATAAAGGAATAAGATAGCGAAAAAGGGCTTTTTGCTGTTATTTATTTGTTTTTAGAATGAAGTACTAGTACTTTCTCTGTGTCATCATTGGCATTTCAATGAGGAATTGGGAGAGGCTTTGCATTAGAAGGTGAGATATTTTGATTTATAAGAAATACAAATTTGGTTTTCTATCCCCTTTCTGGCACAGAGCTCCTAAAACCATTGAAGTTTCTTAAGTGGAGAAAGTTGTAAAGGTATCTTTTGTTATGCAAATTGTTTTAACATGATGTTAATGTTATATCGTTACCATGATAATAATGGTGTTATATGAACATAATGTCAGTGTTAGGTTATTGTTATGTTAACCTAAAGATGGGGGCTTGTTTGCCAGTGGAGCTAACCATGTGATTAGCGATTTGTAACTTTCAGGCGGGCAGAGAGGCTGGAGATTGACTGTTGGCGTTCAGTCACCAATGGCCAATCGTTTACTCAATCATGTCCATGCAATGAAGCTTCCATAGAAACTCAAAAGAACTGGCTATGGTGTTCTGGGTTGGTGAACACCGTGGAGATCGGGAGAACGATGTCTCCATGCATGGAAGCCCTGCGCCCTTTCTCCATACCTTGCCCGCTGCATCTCTTTCAATCCGAATGTCCCTGAGTTACATCCTTTTAGAACGAACCATTAATCTAGTATGGAGAATGTTTCCCTGAGTTCTCTGAGCCACTCCAGCCAATTCATCGAACCCAAGAACGAGGTGGTGGTATTAAGTCTTCACCTGACAATGTGCAGAGATGAAAAAAGGAGGGAAGTAGGAAGCAAAGGGCCGATAACCACATGGTTCTCTCCTTCAATCACAGAGTAACATTATTCTCAGAAACACACTGCTCCCCAGCCAAACTCTCCATGGCTCACGTTCTAGGTGTTCACACCCAAACCAATCACTGGAAAAGTGGAATGGGATGACCACAATTAGTTTAGACCTGTTATGCCTTAGTTTCTAGGGCTCATCAAACAAAACTCAGTTGTTATCAAAGAAAAAGATGGAATGGAAGTCTGGCTGACAAGGAACAAAATGTGACCTGGCTGCACTGCGGTTGTCTGCCATGTGCCGTTTTGAACAAAAGTCCTCACGTGACTTTTCCAACATTGCATTCTCTAGCGTGTGTTATATGGAAGCTGGCCACATGTAGGGCAACAGATATCAACACGAAAAGCATGAAAAACAACTTATTTGGTAATACTTCTGGTGCACAAATAGTGTAATACACACACACACACACACACACACACACACTTTTTAACGAAAGCCCCATAAGTCAGGTCACTTTAGTACACTTGCTCTAACTACATGAGTAATTTGAAAGGAGGATAATATTTGAGCAGATAGCTTCAGTCCTAATACTAACACTACAAGAAATCAGTAGAAAGGAGTGTGAATAGATGAATGTAAGTTCATTACCACCACACAAAAATAACTAAAAGCATATGTACTTCCGATGATAGTTCATCTTTATACACCAGATCACCAAGTCATTTTCCTGAAATCAAAATAACACTGTGAAAATGCATCGAAGAATCCCAAAACGTACCACCGAAAGAACAAAAAAATCAACAAATGAAGATGGAGATTATATGGTGGTTATGATTCCGGAACAAACACATCCAAGTTTGTCTTCTCCCCAAATATTTATTTCATTTGCTAAGATAGTTTTCCTGGTGTTTTACCTTTTTCAGACGACTAAACACCCTCGTGACTAGGAAACAACACTAAAATAGTGATGAGGCAACTTTGCAGAAAATCGTACATTGGGCAATATAAACATCTGATCTGTTGATCATAATGGAAGATTCCTAAAATTGGGGAATTGCCTCTTGAAAAATTAGAAGACTTAGCAATACCAGGCCCAGATTCCCACATCAAAACAATTAGCTAGAGAGAACAACAATTGTACCTTTTAGACTAGTGCTTCCCAGACTTCAGTGTCCTGGAGTATAATTTGGAATCTTGTTAAAATGATTATTTGGCTATAGTAGCTCTGGGGCTGGACGTGAGATTCTTCATGTCTCACAAGCTTTAAGGTAATGTCAATGTTGGTGGTTCATAGACCACACTCTGAGTAGCAGGGCTTTATAAAGGGCAGTTGTACCCAGGTTTGCCACTTTCATTTGTGTCAGTCACTTGCACTGTATTTTTTCTTTCTCCACCAATCCCTAGTCATTTATGATACTACTCTGCCTTGCAATCGCTACTTCCTCATTTCAGTTGGTTTCATTTCCTCCAATGGTCTTAGCTGTAGTTCAAGTTCAGACCTCTCTCTTGAACCTCAGATGAATGGTACCACCCATCACGCAGACACAGTAATCTCAGAAAGAATCCCCTTTCACACACCCACATGGAATTGCTTACACTTCTGCTGTTCCTGCCTCCTTTCAATCTTTTCCACTCACCAGGCCTTGCCATTTGCATCTGTACCGGCCCAACTCAGACCCTTATCATGACCTGCCTATTAGTGAGACAGGTCACTTAGTATGTTGCTAGGTAGACAGGGGGGTCCCTGGTGGAATAAACAAAAAAGCAGCCATATCCTGAAACTCCAGGTCCTGGAATGTCTCCTTCACTCCAGGACAGAGACATGAGAACACGACTTAAAGTTAATAAATAATCTCAAATCCCTTTTGGCCAGAGGAAGGAGCAGATCTGATAGATAGGAATGGGTTCTTTCGTTAATCCCTTCAGGACGGGCAAACAGGACAAACCTGATGGATGAATTCCATTAGAAGGCTCCAGCCCCCTGCCCCAAGCAGACAAGGGAAGGTATAAAAGTAAGAACTTTTGCCTCAGTCATGGGGCACCCCCATTCGGGACCCCCTCCCCTTTGGGAACTCTGACCCTTTGATTTCAATAAACTCTCCTCTTTTTAAAACTCGTTGCCTCTCCTGGGCCCGTGTTTCCATTCTGTGGTCTCACGAGACACGATCCCAGCACTCACTCAAAAGTCCCCTACATCATTTGGGGACTCACAGAGACATATTCCTCCATCAGTAGGACCTCCGAACCTGCTCTCCCTCTTTTTAGGTTTTGTGCCTTCAAGCCATTATTCACACCAGCACCAGACTGATTCTTCTAAGCAGCAAACTGGATGCGGTTCCACCTTTCTGCTGTCTCACACAACCTACAGGATAAGAAATAACTCCCTTAACCATCTCACTTCTACCCACCTACCTAGGCAGCCACTCCCCTATCAGTTTTATGCTCCAAGAGCATTGAAAATGTATCAGACTTTCAGGCCGTCAACGCTTCATCTACACTGTTTCTTCTTCATATCTCCAGCACCTAGCCTGCAGGGGCTTCGGCAAATGGTAACTGAACGAATGTACCATTTAAAACAGGAGATTCATATTTGGTCATGTATTCATTGCAACATTTTATTTCAACGCGTACACTGAGATTTATTTTAACTGTTGCTAGATCGAAAGGAAACCTGGTATTTTTCTTGATATTTTCAATTGTAATAAAGCAAATGTTAAGGAAAGAGGGCGATTGTGTTCCCCTTGCTCGCAGTTTGGCCTTTACTAGAGATTAACTGGTTATCTTTCTTGGGTGTGTGCGTGGACTCTCCCAATGGGGGGATAAATGATGTGTCCAATAGTAACCCCAATTTGGATTAATTTTGTACCTTACTGAGCAAGAGAGTAATTGTAATTTGTTTTTGTTTTCTTTAACCACGACACAGGAAATTTATATCTGGAAGGGTTTCCTCTTGGGTAGGCAATTTGTATGGAAGTATTTATTTGAGTACAGTCAGGATGAATCAGACTATCAAGGCACAATGTTTACAGATGAAAATAATAATTACATGAGTAGAGCAATGAAGGGAATAGGTGAGACAACTGGTATATTCATGGAGATTAAATGTTAGAACTGACAACCAAAGATGTTATGGAATCTCTGTCCCAAAAAGTCCTTAAAAGCCACATACAGTAATCCTCCATCCTCGGGCGATACTTCCAAGACGTCCAGTGGATGCCTAAAACCACAAATAGTACCGAACCCTATACAATCTGTGTATTTCTCATACACACATACTGTAATGCAGGGTCTCTGGTCCCACTCTCAGTGGGTGGACACATTCTGTGTCCAAAAAGGAACAACAATGGAGCCATAGATAGGGGAGTCATACCACTATATTCTCGCTGGCGGCTGGTCGAGACACAAAAGCAAACATCCGCCAGTACCCCAACCAGGGGTCTTCCTGTACCCCAGCCTCACTGGCGGCTGGGCGAGACACAGGAAGTAGGATCAACACGATCTGCAATCCACAATCCGCTTGCTAACCGCACTTGCTAGCTGCAATCCACGCTTGCTAGCGTAGCCCCGGCAATTATATTAGTGGCCAACGGCCAACTGGTTACAGCTGATGGCCAACTAGTTACAGCCGAAGGGCGTCCACCACCCAAGCCATCACCCCTCCATGTGAGGTCGAGAGCCTAGAAACTGCTCTCTGGGACTCCGTCCCTACACACACCTATGATAAAGTTTAATTTATAAATCAGACACAACAAAAGATTAACAATAACTAATTATAACAACATACACTAATAAAAATTATGTGAATGTGGTCTCTATTTCTCAAAATATTTTACTGTACTGTACTCACCATTCTGGTGACAATGTGAGATGACAATGCCGACGGACGTGATGAGCTGAAGGATGCGGGCACTGCGAGATGGCGTCAGGGTTACTGTAAGGATGGCTTGAACACCAGCCCTGCATTAGCGAACAGTCGTGAAGATGCTGGATACAGGGATGAGTCACGCCCGGGGCGGGACGTAGCAAGACAACGCGAGATTTCATCACGTTACTCAGAAGGGCATGGAATTAAAAAATTGTGAACTATTTATTGCTGGAATTTTCCGTTTATTATTTTTGGACCTCAGTTGACTGCGAGTAACTGAAACCACAGAAGGCAAAACCGTGAATAAGGTGGGACTAGTCTACACGGGCTTTGGGGGAGTCACTCTACCACCATATGCCTTCACTTCCTCAGTTTACAGATGAGGAAAATAAAGGACCTACTTCATAAGTTGTTATGAAAATTCAATGAGACAATAAATGTAAAGCACTTAAATGAGGTAGGAAACCTGTCTCCTTGCGATTACTAATAAATGTTAGCCACCAATATAGTGAATAGTGTCCAGTAATTACTGATAAGTATCTTGGAGACTCTGGAAAAAGAGGGAAGCTGTCACGAGCACCTGGAAGGGCAGTCGCTAACATTTCAGTCTCTTCCTGAAAGTCAAGGGGCCATTAACCCCTCAGCAGGGCCCTACGTCCATGTGTGGTACTCGAGACGCGAGTGGGGAACAAAGTCCCAGCACACAAGTTCAGATAGAGCGAGTAACACAGCTTTATTTGGGAGCCAGTGTCCCTCCAGAGACCAATGCTCTGGTCAGCACAGAAGGTTATACAGAATAGAATAGAATTTAATAACGAACCAAGTCCCAGAGTCAAATGAGGTGGAGAAGGCCCCTGCTCCGGGAGAGGTGACTGGGCCCAAGACGGGTCACCTCTGGACCAGGAGAGCTGGTCTTGCAGGGAAGAACTTCGTAGAGTCCCGGAGGATCGTGGCTTGTCCCTCGCAGAGGGCTCTGTCAGATAGTGTCTCGCTCAGGGCCTCGCAGAGGGTCTTAGCCAGAGCAGCCAGTCAGACTGCTCACGGCATTGCTCTGGAGTTCTGCTTTTACCCTCTTTTCCTTGGACTTGTTTACTTCTTAGGTGATAACCAGATGTTGTTTGCCAGAAGTTTTTTACCACTTAGGTGATAACCAGAAGTTGCTTGGTAAAGGTGCTTATTACTCAATTTTGTTATGCTCAGTTTCACATGAAAACATGTTTTTTACTTCACTCTTATCAGTCTTACACATGTGTGGCCATAGTCTTGTCCCTACCAGTAAACAACTTGTTTTGCAAACCTCAATCCAACATATATATTTTATATGCTCTATACAGAAGCATAAAGCATTATTTTCCTTTTACTACAGTGACTCAGTTGAAAAATTACTCCACAGTCATTTCCCCAAAGGTTTATCTTCTTCCCAAGAACCACAATAAAGCCCAAGATTTAAAGTTTCTCCACCTGAGAGGTCCATAAATGTGCTCCGAATGCTTTCTCATATTGCTGAAATGGTCATTAGCATAATAAATAAGCATTTGGTAATGCTGCTTGCAAAACCCAGATGATTACACTATCAAGCACTGTATAGTCTAATACCATTTTCTCTTACATTGTCGAATTTATTTCTCCTATAACCCTAGTGACGCTGGTTTTGTTATTTCTATTTGGTGCACAAGAGAGAAGAAATGTGGAGAAATTAAAGGACCAGCTTATGGTTACAAACTTGCCAGATGGCAGGCTGGGACTCAAACCTTTGTCCTCTTACTGCAAATTCCATGTCATTGAAGGACCAATTGGTCTCTTGGCCTGGACAAGTGTGGTTCACCACAGGATTTGTGAAATCTGTGCATACATTGTAATTTGGAAGTGGGTTTGCTGATTTTCTACTGGGGTAGTAGACGAGCTTTTGGAGTATTCTCTATATTGGTCCATAGTTTTACTTTGCAATATGAGACTATTGTATTTACTTCATCCCGGGTGAGTCCACAGAAAAACAATGCCCAAACCAACCAAACATAAAAGACAGGTTACTTCTTTTTCCTTTCTTTCTTAATTCACCATATTACGAATTTAAAATAAATGCAAGTCATTCTCCACTTAAGCTTTTGAGTTTTTCATAGAATATTTAGTGAAAAAAGAATACCATTTCAGTTTTTAAGCGTATCAATAAATGTATAACCAAACATATTCAATAACTGAATTTCTGCATCACTTTTAGTTCTTTGAGATTTTGTTATTGCAGATAATGTAGTATTTCATTTTAATTTTTAAGAGGTTATTTTCTTAGTAAAACCACAATTTTCTATTCTACCAGTTCCAGTTTCGATAATTTTCTT
Source organism: Rhinolophus ferrumequinum (assembly GCF_004115265.2). NCBI lineage: Eukaryota > Metazoa > Chordata > Mammalia > Chiroptera > Rhinolophidae > Rhinolophus > Rhinolophus ferrumequinum. Next base: position 9,911,371 of record NC_046297.1, read on the forward strand.
TAAGCTGTTTTTTGGAGATTTTGTACTGCATGTGAAATGTCTGTCATTAAAATGTTTATTTTTGACAACTAAATAAAAATATTTATTTTTGACAACTAAATAATAACATACTGAATATTACTGTTCAATATGAGGGTTTGAAAAAACCCTTTCTGATTCGGAATACCTTGAAATTTTGTTGTTACAAATTCCACAAGTCATCACTTTTGATTATAGCATCATTTTCTATCATTTTGATGTTGCGTTATTGACAACATGGAAAATTATAACACTCAGCATGATGTTTTAGTAATAATAATCACGTGCATTATCACCAAGTTTCTGAACAAATTTAGGCAGAGAAGAAAGTCTTTACATGGAGAAATATCAGGGTTGGAGTTTCAGTAGTTCTGTACTAGAGATAATTTTTTTTAATATTCAGAATGTAATCACTTTGTGAGGGGAGTAAATGTCTACGTATTCCATTGTTTTGTACATGTGAAATTAACGAAAAAATATTTTTTTAAATCAGATTCATTTTAAACTTTGCCCAGTATCACTGTGATTAACCATCAAAGCCCCTTCAATCTCCAACTGAATTACTTAAACACCAAGGTAAGATGTTCTGTTATTTGTCATAACAAATGTGTTGTTGTATCATTTCCAATGCAATTGAAATGCTTATTATTAATCAAGAGTATATTTAAATTCTCCTATTGCTCTCAGCAAGGTCACCAGTGAGATTCTAGTTTCCATATTGAAAAGATATTTTTTGGTCCTTATTTTCTTCACCATTTTGCAGATTTGGCCAAGTTAAATTTTTCTGCTATTTTCAAACTCTCCTTTCATGGCTTTCCGGGTGATGGACTATTTTCTTCCTCCTTCCTCTCTGAACACACTCCATTTTTTCCTTCCTCTGCTTTTCTCTTCAGGAAATCAGAAACCTGGAAGTAATTCTAGACTCTGTTTTCACTGATCTCACCCTAAAATTGTCCTCCATCTTCTGTAATGTCTGTGTCCTGGAGGTCCAGGAATATCCTTCCTCCCTCTTTATTTTCACTGACACAGTTCAGGACTTCATCCTTTCTGACCTTATGATCACTATGCCATCCTTATTGATTTTTTGTTTTTATGGTTTAGGTACATTTTATTGGTTTCCTTTCAGCATCCTTATTGATTTTACTGACCCCACTCTTGGCCTGCTTGCCTCATCCCCTACAATGCTGTTAGAGGGATCTCAAAAAAACAAAACAAACGTTTTCAACCCTATAATATGGACCAACTACGAAAGCATCCAGTCTTTTCCTTCTGCTCCCACAGAACCCATGTTGTTGCATTTCCTGAATTTCACAATCCTCGCTCACTTTCATGATGTGCACATGCCCTCATGCTCTTCCTTCTGTCTAGAATTATCTTCTTGCTCACATGCCTCTTCCTTCGCCATCCCAATTTTCTCCCGGTGAGCTGCTCCTCATCAAATAAAACGGGCTTTGCTTCCTTCAGAGAGCCTTCCCTGACCAACCTCCCACCCACAGCTGTGGTCCCACAGCACCTGCGGGGCAGGGAGCGGGGGACTATCAACAGACACACGTCCTCTTCCTCTGAGACCCTCCATTTCCCAGCCTCCCTTGCTGACCCAAATCAACGCCCCTAGAGCTGCTCCAGGCTTTTTGCTCTTCCATGCTTGATACAAATGAAGATGGCAACATGGGAAGCTGTGAGATGAAGAAGACAGAGTCACTATATGGTAGGGTCCATGGTCTCTGAGCCGCACTGGAAGAAAAGTTTCTGGATAATTAAGAAGACCTGTTTTGTGCTTCACATGATTGAGGTACCAACTCTTATTACAGCAGTTAGGCTACCTAGTATGTAGTTACTGCTCAGTAAATGTTTCTGAATAATTGAATGAGTGAATAAAAATGCCTTCTGGACAGAGAACAGAGAACTCATCAGATGGAGCATCTTCAAATTGTCATATCTGACGTCCAAAGTTAATTTTAAAAACATTACAGCTTTCACGAAGTAATCTGTTAATTACTCTCTTTAGAAACTTTTTTTCTTCAAATTGTGTCTGTGGAAGACACAGGTATGTCCTTATCGTATGAGGCATTCGTCATATTTTATTCGTCTGTTGGATAACTCAAGACTGTCCCCAGTTTACTGGTATATAACAGATTTTAACAAGTAAATGACAATGCTGCAATCCTTCATTTACTTTTCTTGGTAATCTGTCTTTTATTCAGTAGGAAGGTGGTAGACAGTTTTCTACAAAAGCTAGATAACTCTCATAAGGCTACCTATTAACTACTTTGATTTGTGGTACTGCATTATAAAGGGGCCATGTAGGTGAGATAAACTTATAAGCGATAATTAAATTAGGTGATTCCTTTTCAGTAGCCAGTAATCAAATGTTAAAGCTCAAGTTATGAAAACGTAATGTTTGCCTATCATTTATATTAGGTAGTCTAATTAAAAAAGCATAATATTGACTGAGAATGAATCACCCCTTGTATAATTATGTGGGACTAAAAAGTGAGTGTAACCTATTGATTGTGTGAGAAAAGGTGCGGTTCTCTACTTGGATAGTTTTGCCGGCCTAACATCAGAAACAGGATGTCCATAAATAAAGGTAAGCGTCATTGTTATTCAGTCTCTTATAACTTTCATTTTTAAGGGATGATTACATATATTTCAGATGTTAGATAAGTCAAAGTTTCTGATGTAAGAAATTAGTTTAATTGTAATACTGATGATATATCTGAAATGATATTTTGAGTTTCAATTGTAAGGAAGGTAGATTCTCATTTTATATTTGATGCTACTTACTTTCAGTCTGACCTAGTTCCCATCATGAATCGGAAGAAATGAAACTTTATTTTACACCTAATTCCATTGAATTATTTGAGCTATGGTTGTCCAGAATTCACTGAATGGCTTGGCACATAGCATGGAAACATATTTTAAATTTTGGCTATTGCTTCTTGTTAAATAGTTAGAAATAAAAATTCACAATGTAAAGATTAGTTCCATCATAAAATGTTGGCTGTTGGTTCTGGTTAAGTAGTTAGAAACAGAAATTCACAATGCAAAAATTACTGCCACCATCTGATTAAGGAACAAACGATGTGCAAGTTTACCAGAATTTAATACAAATACATTTATATATCTTACCTTATTTTAAAATTTGAAATACTACGTATTTGCCATGAGACAATTGATTCTCAGCAAGGTTTTCCTTATCTTGGGGGCCTACTTAACTAGCTTTTTTATATCTAACATTTTAAATAATATCAGATTTGCATTTTTATTACTTGTTCTAATAATCTCTCTATACCATGGTTGCCAAGGACCCTGGGAATGGCGCTGGGCTGGAGAGTCTTTGTTTATCAGATGGCCTTGGGGGAAGGCAACCTGGCAGGATGTGTTCTGGGTTTCTCGGTAGCAAAGTGCACCGAGCTTCTCTGATTCCCTGGTAGAAAGACAGCATTTCATCGGTGTCCACAGTAGTGTGTGTGTGTGTGTGTGTGTGTGTGTGTGTGTGTAATTTATGTCACTATTAAGTAGAATTTTCCACCTGGGACTCAGTTTTCACCAAACTAACAATGCAGCCGAGTAGTAGAATTTCACGAACCCAATCTTTTTCTAATGTAACTTAAATATTTCAAGACATATTTATGTAAAACATTTCTCCCTTCCATACAATTGGGCAGAACTTAAATTACATAGAAAATAAGAGAAAGCGATTGGATTAAGATAGTTGTCTGAGTACACACATCGACCTTCCTTCCCATCTGAAATCCCATGAAATGCGGGAAAAAAAAAAAAAGGTTTTGTAATAAAGAGTAAATGCAAACCAATGTGGGAAATCAGGAAGAAAAAAAAAAAAACCAATGCCACCAACAGTCTAGAAATGTTAAAGAACTCTGGAAAGATGGAAGGCAGATGGGACCAGATCTACAGAGATATAAAAATAAAGGAAAATTCAAGTTAAACCTAGGAGGTTAACAGGAATACTGTGATGGGAAGAATGATGGAGGAGCCAGTGATCACAGAAATACAGAGGCGGTCGGCAAGCTTTCCTCACAGTGTTATTGACTGGGGAGCAATATCAGAGCGAGGCTAGTCGTTCCCCCAGCCCCCAAGTGCCACTAAGCAGCAGACAACAATGGTGTTTGCCCATTGGCTAAAAGGCAGTGTGGAAAACGGATCCTTGTGGCAGAGTAATGTTCCAGGAAGGGGAGGAGCTGCTGTGCCCAGAAGGGAAGCTGAGGCACACTGCACAGCTGTCCCAGCCTTCCTTCTCCCACACAATCGCCAGACTGACTTTGGGGAATAGAAGAAGCAAGTGAGTCCGATACACCAAACACAAAAATGAGCAGACAGGGATTAGTGAACATTATAAGGAGAAAAGGTGGTTCACAGGATAAGGAGATCAGGACTTTAGAATACAAGAAAAAAATGTGAGAATATACATTACGTTTACAGAGACTTAACCAGAGATTTTGAAACAAAAATTCCATCATGAAATTAAAAAAGCGAAAAACTGGATAGATGCACAGAAGTGAAGAACCAAATAGTGGCATGGAAGATTAAGTCAAATAATTTTCCCTTAATACTGTATAAAAGGACAAAGAAGTAAAAAAAAAAAAAAAAAAAAAAAAAAAAAAAAAAAAAAAAAAAAAACAACAAACAACAAAACAAAACAAAACAAAAAACCCCAAAATGATAGTAAGCTTAAGATGCAAGGAAAATGGATTAGGAAATTTTAATATGTACCCAGAAAAGCAAACAGAAAGAAAATATATCAACATGTGTGCTTCCAGCTGGAAATAGCATGCATTCCTTCTTCTTTAGCCAGTGGTACTCCAATTTTTGTCAGGGGGATGGAAACCATCCTTCCCCCATTCTTAGTCTATGCAATTTGGGCAAAGTTACCTCCAAGTCTGACTTCCCCAGAGGGCATGGAATTCAGATCTGGATAATCTGATCACTGTTTTTCTGGCTATGGAGACCAGCTAAGACAGTGAATTCACAATCAGAGCCAATGAGACATCATGAAATTTTGTAGAGCTGGTAGAAAATTCTGTGATCATGCCGATGGTTATAAACTTGGAAGATTTTTGCCAGGTAATACTGCAGAGAAGCCTTTAAAAAGCAGAGGAATTTTTCTCTCTGGGTGAAAAGAAGAGATAGAAGGAAATAGAGACATGCCTTTGATGACCCTGAGTCCCAGGTTGATCTGTGACTTAAGCTAAATCCTACCACAGGCCTTTTTAGTTCTGTGAGCTGATCAATTCCACTTTTGGTTAAGCCAGTTTAAGGTGTGTTTTTCTATAGCTCGCCATGGAAAAAATGCCCAAACTATGTGCAAATAAATGATGATGCTAAAATAAAATGGGAGAAAACTTCCCAGAGCCCAAGAAAGGGACTAGATGAGAAGTGACCAGAGAGTAAAGAACAAGGTGAACAATAAAAATTCCCCATTGAGCTGGTAGAGATAGTCGTAAAATTGTATAAATGTACTAAAAATCATCACACTGTGCACTTACCATGGGTGAATTTTGTGATATATTTTTTAAAAACGTGCTACAAATTTTCTGTTCTTTAGTGGGTTTATTGGACCCTTTCATTATGTTATCGAGGCAAGGTACCTTAAGGCAAGGTAACCAAACAGTTTTACCTCCAGTTATATTACAAATAATATATTTGGATTAATGATATTTTTTAAAAATAACATTTTTTTGTATTGAATTTGTGAACAAACAAACATGATTTTTAAATATAAGGAACAAAATAACTAAAGATAAGTTTTATAATTTAGATTTTTTGTAAGAAGTTACTGAGGTGATATATATATAAAATTTCCCTGAAAACTTAAATAAAATCCTCTTTATTATTATTTTTCATTTTCTTAAACTTCTGTGTAATATCAAAAAGTATGATAATAAAATTACCTTCTGAAAATTTCTAAAGAAGTTTATTTTCTCTAATGTTACCCCTATTTTGAAATTAAAATTGGTGTAAAAATATTGCATTTCATGACTATACACCCATAATTAAACTTCAAAGGGAATAAGATCTTGATTGTAAAAGGCTAGATACCATCTTGTTCCTGTCTACATCGTTCATTTTAAAACCAGGACTTGCAGTAACTTTAAAAAGGAAGCCCTGGCTGTGAAAGGATGTTTTTGATCGGTAGGAAAGAATTTAACTCTTAAAAAGAAACACTGACGGGAATTCTTGAGAGGTCCGAGGAGGACACTGCCTAAAAAGTGCTTGAAATGGACAAGTCCAGAGAAAGATAAGAAGGAAAATTAAATAATATTTCAATCTCTTTGTTTTCATAAGTCGAAAGCCGGGGTAGGGTGGGGGAAGGAGTCAGATCTATAATACCAGCCATCTGTAATTTTCAGTGTTAAAACAAGAGAGGACAAATTAAAACAAAACACATATGATCTAGGGGATGACGATGGGCTGCAGAAGCAAGCATGCAGAAGCTATCCTTCTGTAGAGATTTTGTACTGCCAGCCGCAGCCCGCGATTGGTACAAAGGAGGTGTGTTGGCCTCCTCCCAGTCTCCTGCCAGCACCCGCTAACGCTGGGGTTCCCTGACTCCCACATTCCTCTCTCAAAACCAGCACAGCTAACTAACTGATGCTGCCACCACGACATGCCCTCTATCGGGCTTCCAGAATGGCCCCTTTCAGACTCTTCTTTATTCTTGTTTTGCCTTAGTGACTCTTCTCAGCTAAGTGTTAGAAGGAAAGCAAATGGATCGAAGTCAACTGACAATAACAAATAGAATGTCTTAAGATTCCTGAGGCATGCCCTTTTTAAAATGAAGACCTAACAGATGTAAAATGCTGGCAGATCCGAGTGACTCAAAGTTATTCTCTTTCCCCATGCTTCTGATTCTTTTCCTCGTTGGTTTTTCCAAATACATTAGCCACTTCAGCTAAAGAATAGCAAGGTATGCAGCTGCCCCTGGTCTGTACTCCCTGAATACAGATACTGATGGAAAACCGTGCTGGTGGTAAAGTTGAACACTGTATCCTTCACCAGCCTTTCAGCAGGCCACATCGGTTGAGGACTGGTGATAACGTCAATATAACCTTCTAAGGAAACCCAGCCTAGAGGTGGAGTTGATGGCAACCTGCCATATCTATTGGGAGACTTTGGGGGACCTTCCCAGAGTTCCTTGCTATCATTATGACCACTCTACCCACCCCTGAGTTCAGCCCAGGGTAGCCCCTAGGCCAGGCAGTCCACATACCTTTATTTAGTGTGGGCTCTATACCAGATCCTGGATCCATGCCCTCTTGTGTCAGGTGCTGGAAATCACCAGGTGAAGGTGACAATCCAGGGCCTTAAAGGAGCAGACAGATGGTCCAAATAAAAGACTGGCAGAACTGAGTTTTCTCCCGTGAGAAGTGTAATCAGCTTTGGAAGGAAGTTTGTTGCTTTCTAACCTTGTGGCTAAACATAGCGGCAACAGTTGCAGAGGTCCCACTGTTTGTACCTAAGTGAGAACTGGCGTCTCCAACTGAGAGGACACACCTTCCGCTCCACAATTGACACCTGTGCTGTTGGTTAATAAAGGCAGTGCAGGCCCATGGAGATAAGCCTTTTAAATAAAGCGGACAGTAGACAACAGTCAACAGGACTTATGTTTAACCTAATGGTCATTTTATGAGCCCTTCTGAAACAGCAAACACTGAGGGGATTGTTATCCACAGGAAATGGAAATGGGACCTATTATCCAGAAGAAAGGAGACCTTCTATTAGAAAACAAAAGTTTTTCTAAATACCTTATTTTCAAGTCAAAGAGGCTTCTAAAAATGAAATGGACATAGGAAACCCGGGCCCAGCGGTTTTAGAAAAAAAAATTCTAAAAAATAAAAATCTTTCCTACGTACCCAGTTATTTTCTCTCACTCCATGGTGTGGGGCAGGGCAGGGAGGGGTGTGGGGGCTCTTAGTGTGTTTCTTAGCTGGATCCACGCTGACCTGACACCTTGACTGGGCGATGGGTGGCGGAAGGGGGGCAACCCGCGCTTTCCGCCTATTGCGGCGAGTCCGGGGGCGCAGTCGGCGCGGGCATCCCGTCCGCGCGTGGGGACACGAGGTCCTCTCCCCTGCCTCCTCCCCGCGCCCCTCCTTCTTCCTGCGCTACAAGTAGCCGAGGCCCCAGAACTCCTTGCAGAAGTTCTCCCGGCCTCACAAAGAGCAGGCTTTTCGCAGCCCCGGAACTGCCGGGTGCCGAAGAGCTCGGGGCCCGGGCGCCGCCCGCCGCCTGCGCCCCGCTCCCGCCCGCCCGGCGCCCGCTCACGGTTCTGTCGCCCCAGGTGCCCGCGCGGAGCAGCGGCAGCAGATGGCGTCCGGAGTGGGCTCAATGAAGCGCAGCCTGAGAAGGATGCTGCGCCCTGGGGAGAGGCAGGAACCCCAGGGCGTGCTCTACCAGGGCGTGGGGGATGCCATGGACGCCTCCAAGGACTCCTTTAAGGTACCTGGGCGGGCGGCGGGCGGAACGGCGAGGTCCGGGCGGGGGTCGGCTCTTCGCTGTGCCCTCCTGGGTTCGAGGTTTAGTTGCGCGCAGCCCCGGGATGGGAAGCGCGGCGGGGTGAGGGCTGCTGGCTTGCGGGGGTCGGGGGCGGGCGGTGCGGTGCACGCGGGGAACTTCTCCGAATGTGGGGGGCCCGAGGGTCGCGTTGGTCAGGCGCCCAGGTCGTGCCTGCTCTGTCCTGCTTGCTTGTTTGTTCAACCTCTTCTTGCTCGTCGATGGCCAGCGGCAGTCTGGGGAGACTGACCCACCAAGGACTCGTGGCATGGGGCAGCATCAGGCAACTGCCTAAAACCAGGCCAGTTCTGGAGCGCGCGCGTGCTGTTCTACTAGACCTTTCTGTTTATTTTTATTTCGAACCAAACAGCTAAATGGCTGTATCAGGTAGTCGGATTTCCAGAGGTGCATTGGCGGTGAAAAGCGTTCTTGTCCTGTGGAATGAAATGGCAGGACTGGAGAAATCTCCAGGGGGTGGGGGCGTCGGGAGACACTCTGTGGAGAGGAAGACGCTTTGAAAATGGGGAGATGGTCTCGGGGCTTCTATTCCTTATGCAGTTCCCTGGCCATTGGACCCAGAGGCAGCATTAGCTACCTCCACCCTCTGATGGCACAGTCTGGGGGCAGAGGCTCAGAAAACCCTCCCCTGGGTTTCCTCAGATTGTCAGCAGGAGGAAGGGTCTCTTGTTAAACGTTAATATATCATTACAAGGGTCCCTCCAAACCCCGGCCACGAATCCCTATCAACAGTGGAACTGTATTATCAGTTCCTTACGTATTTTCGGGTCAGGAGGGTGCTTATACAAAGGCCAAGGTTCAGAGCATATAGCTTTGTCATTTACAGAAGTGGGAAGTCACAGAGGTTTGCAGTTTGATTAACTCACGAAATAGATTTCGGAATACTTTTCAAATCAGCACCTGGAGCTAAACCTCACTCCTTTTAGCAGCTTTATAGTATTCCCTTATATGAATGTATCATGATTTATTTAACCAGTTCTGCAACCATGGACACATCCATGGACACAAAAACCATGTCTGGTTTTTTGTTTTATTACACGTGATTGTGTCTGTGAGGGGAGATGTGGCTTCATCTGTCCGTCCACTGGTAGGCACCTAAGTGGGTATGTTTGTATGTTAAAGTACTAGCAGGATCAAGAGGTATATATAACTTTCATTTTGGTAGAAGGTGCCAAATTGCCCTCTAAACAGGTTGCATGAATTGACACTTGCCAATCATGTGTGTGCATCAGGCATGTATTGTATATCACACAAACCCATAAACCAGGCCTTCTAAGGTGAGTCTCTTTGAACACTCAGATGGCACACTGACTTTTTCCCTCCTCCTTAATATTAGCTTAATATTAATACTAGCTTACTCCAAAGAACTGAGGCCATGAGTGGATTTCAAGGACTAAGATATTGTCTCTGGAATTGATACGTATTATGGGACAGGAAGAAACTTTAAAATTTTGAGAATCACACACAGACTTTGCCTACCTAAGTCAAGTAGAGCTATGTATGTTGTTTAAGGCTTTTAGAAGCCACATTAGAGTTTACAGATTGAAGGATGCATATTTTATTACTTTCAGTAATTCCAGATCATTCTGTTGAACTCTCAATGGGGAGATGAATTAGAAATCAATACCTGTTAACACTGTCAGTACTTCTGAACTCTAAGGATTTCCCGATTAAAAAAATACTGTGTATACTATTTTTTCCAGTACACACACAATCTCAGGAATACTAACAAATTTACAGGGTGGCAGAAACCTTATGAGATGAGAAATGTGGCAAAAGGACCACCTAACTTTTTTCCTTTTCCAATGACTTTCTTTCAAGAGTTAATACTTTAGCATTTGACCTTTCATTTGTTATAATCTGCACTTTAGCTGACTTCCTTTTTGTCTAGTTACCTTTACCTGCAGTTCATTAACGCAACTGGAAACAGATGAATTTGATATCTCTGTTTCAAAGAACTCGCTTCTTTAAAGGTGATCCAGTCTATTATGTTCTGCATTTCGTCATATAGTTCAGAATCCAAAAGACTGTGAAGCGACCTGTGACAGTACAAAAAACTACCTTGAATGAATACATAACAATTTGTCTGAACGACATTTTTGGCTCACTCTCTCAACTTTCATTAAGAAGGTTCCTCAAAGCCTGACTTAGCACGTCATGTACTGAATTCACACTGTTTAGCACATCTGATGAGTTGGTAGAAAGTATTTCGCTCACTGTGAATTCAGCATCTTGCGAGCATCTGGACCTGGTGGGCTCTCAAGAGTGTGTAATTGGGTTTATGTTGACAGTGCGTTGCCGAACAGACCTGTGCATCGCCCTTTCTAGCACTGGGGTGAGCAATATAGTCTCTTTGTTACCACTGGAAAAACATATCAAATTCAAGCACTAACACACTTTCAAATGGATTTAGGTAAACAGTTCTTTGATAGGGTAAGAGACTGAGAAAGCGCCTGTTTATGTAAGAAGCTCATTTTAAATTTCTTATTGAATATGTGTAAATTTGGAAAATCTGGCCCATTTTCATCTCCTGCATTTACGAAAGCTATATGTAGCTTACATAGAATTTTGTTGTTGAAAAGTAACACATTTTCAATTTAACACATTTTCAATTTCAACACATTCTCTATTTAAGGGACTACCATGGAAGAGTGATTTCTTAGGTACTATTCTGTGACAACAGAGTGAAAATCAAAGATCAAAATTTTAAATGTGTTTTAGTTATTTCAACCTGACATTCATTTTATGAATTGTAAATGCTCAATTCTTTATTAACTATATCAAAATATATTAAGTACTTTAAGACTTCATTTTATTTCATGACAGCTTTTAATTTTAATACCGTGTTTCCCTGAAAATAACACCTAGCTGGACCATCAGCTCTAATGCATCTTTTGGAACAAAAATTAATATAAGACCCGGTCTTATGTATAAATAAATGCATCTTTATTTATACTAAAATAAGACCGGGTCTTACATTAATTTTTGCTCCAAAAGGCTCATTAGAGCTGATGGTCCGACTAGGACTTATTTTGGGGGAAACATCGTAGTGAGAAATGTTCTGGTTATCTTCAAGATAACAAATCAGGGATTTTGACACACATACTGCTGTGTGTCAAATGTGACTGGTCATAGTGAAAAGTAGAATTAAAGCCAGTGCCTAGGTCATTTTTTTGGGGAGGTTTCTGCATTTTTAGGAAATAGTCATTTTCCTGTGGATTCCATGAAAAGCTACTGTCTTATAGAACATGTTGGTTTTGGTCCATGCGAAATGAGGTATTTGCTAGGAAACAGTTCTGGAAAAATTTCAGACAAATGTCTTGTTTGGTGATGTATTTGCAAAGCTGAAAGGAACATTGAGAAGTCATTTTAGTCTCTGTCTTACCACAGGACTAGAGTGAGGTTCCATTAATTTTTCCCATTGATTTTTAAGTCTTTAGGGAAATAAAGTCATCAAGTAGTTCAGGGAAGTTTTAGTGTGTTTGATGGTCCATGTGGTCTCGCCTGCTGTTCTGTAAGACCTCTGGGTTTTCCTTCCTTCCTTCCTTCCTTCCTTCCTTCCTTCCTTCCTTCCTTCCTTCCTTCCTTCCTTCCTTCTTCCCTCCCTTCCTCCCTTCCCTCCTTCTTCTTCCACCCTCCCTTCCATCCTTCCCTTTTCTGAAAAAAATTATTTACACATGAAAGAATCATGGAAAATAAGTATCCAAATGTGTAGTGCACACTTAGCATAGACAGTGTTAGGAAATAATTACAGTCTTTCTCAAACTTTGTGTGTGTGTGTGTGTCTCAGAGCCCTTTTAAACTGAAACAATAGGAGGATTCCAAAGAATGGTTGTTTATGGAGTTATAGCTACCAATACTTACCTTATTAGAAGTTAAAGTGGGGAGACATTTAAAAATATGAGAATACACTGCACGCGTTCCAGTAACTGTCAGCTCTGTGATGTCAGCACACATCTGTGGCTTCTGGAAAACTCCACCGTGCACGTGTGAGAGACAGAGAGAGTCTGGACTGAAGGATGGCATCCATGAAGGCCTGGAGGGGCAGGGGAGGTTTAGGAGGGCTATGGGAAGATGGGAAACAAAGATTGGAAACAAGGAAGGCGAGATGGGTGCATTCGTCCAAGTGGAAAACCTGGTGAAGGTCAAGTACAAATGCACACAGCAACACAGCATGATGTGGGGAGAAGAGCCTGCTCCCGAGGGACGACTGTGTGCCAGGCAGGGACACGTCCCAGGGTGGTTTCAGCCTTAGTTTGCGGTCAAAATCTGCTATCCAATTTTGGCTTTGGCATTGCCTTCGGCACCAAATATCAGAATACCTAATTCAATGCAATTTCTGGAGCCTACAAACTGGTGTGTGATCCATGATACCTTCATATCTAAACCATGGAAAAATGTTACCAACAGAATAAGATATGTCATTCATAGGTATGGATAATATCTAAATGTTCACTTTCAAATGTAGGCAGGAATTCTAGGAACAACTTCGAATAAAAATCTTGTCAGCCAGTTGAAGTATTAAATATGATTTCTTTTTTTTTTAATTAAAGTTTATTGTGGTGACAATTGTTAGTAAAGTTACACAGATTTCAGGTGTATAATTCTGTAATACATCATCTATAAATCCCATTGTGTGTTCACCACCCAGAGTCAGTTCTCCTTCCATCACCACATATTTGATCCCCCTTACCCTCATCTCCCAACCCCCACCCCCCTTACCCTCTGGTAACCACTAAACTATAGTCTGTGTCTATGAGTTTTTGTTTCTCATTTGTTTGTCTTGTTCTTTTGTTGTTTTTGGTTTATATACCACATATCAGTGAAATCATATGGTTCTCTGCTTTTTCTGTCTGACTTATTTCGCTTAGCATTATAATCTCAAGATCCATCCATGTTGTCACAAATGGTCCTATATCACCTTTTCTTACTACCGAATAGTATTCCATTGTGTATATATATCACAACTTCTTTATCCATTCATCCATCGAAGGACATTTTGGTTGTTTCCATGTCTTGGCCACCGTAAATAAAGCTGCAATGAACATTGGAGCACATGTGTCTTTATGGATAAATGTTTTCAGATTTTGGGGGTAGATGCCCAGGGATTGCTGGGTCATATGGTAATTCTATTTTTAATTTTTTGAGGACCCTCCACACTGCCTTCCATAGCAGCTGCACCAGTCTGCATTCCCACCAACAGTGTATGAGGGTTCCTTTTTCTCCACATCCTCTCCAACACTTGTTACTATTTGTCTTGTTGATGATAGCCATTCTAACTGGGGTGAGGTGATATCTCATTGTGGTTTTTATTTGCATTTCTCTGATGATTAGTGATGTTGAGCATTTTTTCATATGTCTATTTGCCATTTGTATGTCCTCTTTGGAGAAATGTCTCTTCAGGTCGTCTGCCCATTTTTCAATTGGGTTTTTTTGTTGTTGTTGAGTTTCATGAGTTCCTTGTATATTTTGGATATTAGCCCTTTATCGGAGGCACTGTTTGCAAAAATCTCCCATTCAGTTGGTTGCCTCTTTATTTTGTCGATGGTTTCTTTTGCTGTGCAGAAGCTTTTAAGTTTCATATAGTCCCATTCATTTATTTTAGCTTTTACTTCCCTTGCCTTTGGAGTCAAATTCATAAAATGCTCTTTGACCTCAAGATCCATAAATTAAGTACCTATGTTTTCTTCTATGCAGTTTATTGTTTCAGGTCTTATGCTTAAGTGTTTGATCCATTTTGAATTAATTTTGGTACATGGTGACAGATAGCAGTCCAGTTTCATTCTTTTGCACGTGGCTTTCCAATTCTCACAGAACCATTTATTGAAGAGGCTGTTATTTTCTCCATTGTATGTTTTTTGCTTCTTTGTCAAAAATTATCTGTCCATATTAAATATGATTTCTAATGAATGATTTTGAAAACTCTTAATTTTCTCTGTAAAACCGATCTTAAGAATTTTCCAAGTAGTTGAATAGGGAAATAGAACATTGGTTAATACAGCTATTAAGAAAGGATGCACTAGTTAATTTTAGAAAGAACATAATATACTTTTTGACCCAAAATATTTATAAAAAATTAAGTCATAACGCAAGGCAGGGTCATAGAGGCAAGTGTGACACGAAGGCTTTTGTAAAATCGTTTGCTCTAGTAACATCCATAACATAAAATAAGATGATTCTTAAAGATTTATTTAATTTTTCAGTTAAGTTAATTCTCTTTTAGTCATGATATTTTCAAGAAAAAGACCTATCTGGGAATTTCTATTCCTATCTTGTGAGACTGAATCAAAAGCAGAATACCGACACCGACACTTTAAAATTTCCCAGGGAGGAAACATAATGTCATTTGTGATAAATCATCTTCGGTCCAGTCATAACAAAGAATAGAAAGAGCATGAAGAAGAAAAGAAAGTGTTTGAGAAAAATGAGGTATTGAAAAGGTTCTCGCTCATCCCCTGACATCCATGGACACGAGCATGTGTTTGGAATTACACGTTTACAGGCCGGTGATGGCAGCCATTCTACAGAGTCCATCTTAAACTTTACGTTACTCTGTTGCACCATCCATTGTATGAGGGTGGTTCCAGCTTCAGCTTCTAGTGTGTGTTGATTTTTAGCATTCATCACTCCTCCAAAATATATATTCCACGTACCTCCTGTTCAAATTCGGACTTCGCCACTGACCGTATGCCTTTGGGCAAATGATGAAACATCTCGCTGTTCTGACATCTGGCCCTAAGTAAGTGCGCGATCACGCTAGCCCTTCCATGCAGGGAACAATGAAGAGGTGAACCTGACCTCACTTGGCCTGCTGCAGGCAGGACCCCGGTAAGAGGACTACTCATTCCCAGGGGTGAGTGGGAGGCCATTCTAGATACTGACCAAGTGAGTGACACGGCAGTGCTTCATGTGATTCTGGCTCTGGTATATACGGAAGGGACACTGGATGGGAACTGACTGTGGGCAGGAAGGCCAAAGAGAGGAAAACAGTTTAGATTCCTGGACTTAATCCTTGTATTCATGAAAATCTTTTTACATAACTACATACCTCAGGCTGTCGTTTAAGTACATTTTCACCTGGCCAAGAGACTTCACTATACCTATTTGTTCACTATACTTATTTTCACTATACTTATTGTTTCTCAGATCGTATCCCTCACATTTACTTCAAAACTTCTCTCTAGGCCTCTGTTTCTATAGAATATACACGTTTATAATGGGAAAATCAAATCATTTATTTAACGTAGTTATCAATGTTACCTATCGTAAGCATGACAGTTTTGGGTCATAGTAACTTTTAACGACTAACTGACATTAATAAGTTTTGCATAGGCTTGTTTGAGGTAGCATGTTTGATATACTTCTAGGTGGTGTTTGAAGGAAGCGCAAGTGAATTAAAAAGCTGTATGAAGAAGCCAAAGAAATTACACAAATACGATGATGTGAACGCCTCCCCCTTGCATCACGCTGCAGAAGAAGGTCAAGTGGAGCTGATGGACATGATTATCCATGACTCCTCTTGTGAAGGTAACAAAATGTCAGTCTCAGGGATTGCTACTTGTCCGTCCATCATCCCGTTGGACTCATTGGGAAGAGCGGTACGAAGTTATTCTGAAGGTCAATTATTCTAGAGTATAAAGCACCTGACTATCCCTACAGGCCGTTGTTGCTCAAGTTTTTCCACTGAAATACTGCCGAGGCCAGGGCAGAGACCCGGGACACTGCACAGCAAGCACAGATTTTCTTCGAATGTTTCCGATAGGTTATAAAAATTCATACACGTTTTATGTATCCTTCTATACTATTTCCATTGAGGACATTCTCCATTGCAATTGCTTATCACTGAACAAAACTGACACTCTACGCAGATGTGGCATCCCCCGGCACCCCACCCCTCGCCGCCCCATACACTGAGCCTCATTTGAGAAACCCAACGATAGTCAAATAAGGAAGGTGGATGCCCTAGAGATGTAAGCAGTGGGGATAATTTAAGGTGATGTTGTCAATATTATGGAAATGCATTGGAAGTGGAAGCCCAATTAGGAAGCTATTTCAGTGTAAAGAGACGATGAGCAACCACCAGGGTTCTGAGATTGGAGTAAGGAGAAAGGGAGAGATTCAAAAACTATTTTGCACGTAGAGTCCACAGTGTTTGGTAAAAGATTGAATGTAAGGAGTAAGTGGCAAGGAGTTGAGCTGACATGGAGACTCCCAATTTAAGAGATTAGGCGAGTAGTACAACCATCCAGAAAAGCAGGCATAGAAGAAAACCGAAGAAACGTGAGTGTGGTATGGGAGGGGATAATGAACTGGGTTTTGGTTGTACTGAGTTTGAAATGCCCAGGGGACAGCCACGTGGAAATATCCAGTAGACAACTCGAAATATAGAAGGAAAGGAGCCAGTCCTACAGGGACACCTGCATAGGAAGTAGCTAAGACTGTGGACATGCATGGAAATCCTCTAGGAGACCATAAAATTGCCATCAAAGGTAGCTAAGGGGAGAGTACCAACATTAAGGGTCAGGAGGCAGAGGAAAAGCCAGCAGTGATGGGTGAGAGGGGATACACACAACAGGGGAGGAGTTATTGGGATAGATGAGTTAGAAGATCAACTGCCACAAAGAGATCCAGTCGGAACGAGATCACAACACACCCTTACGGTAGAAAGCCTCAAGGACCTCTGTAAAAATGATTTCTGAAAAGTGGTGGAGATAAAAGCCAAATTCAAGTTATCCCGTTAGTGAATGGGAGTCTGTAAGTGTAAGCCCCTGTTTCATTAAGTTTGGTGCTGCCTGAAATACCAAATAAAGTGCTTTGTCTTGATCAGACAGAATGGTCAAGAGGTGTGTGTATGTGTGTGTGTGTGTGTTATGGAGAATGAGGCACTTGTCATGAATGAAAGGATACAGTGCAGAGATACATTTTCAAAAGGACAGACATGACAGCATGGTTCCAGGGACTGCAGGTGGTCCCCAAGTCATTTGTATAAGTGGCTACTTTTCCTCCTCTTCAGACGTGAAAATGTACTGCCACTAATGAAAATGGTTGATAAAGCAGTCAGTTAACATCTATTTTAGAGTCGCTGAAAGATGCTGCAGTAGGAAAGGGCATACTGTTATGCTGAGCTCAAAGGGGAGACAGTACAATATGTCGTATTGTAGAAATACGGGGAAGTCGTGCGATGTCAGCGGCTCAAGCTCAGTCTTGGGGTTTATTAGTGGTGGGTGTGTCTTTTTTCTCATTAACATTTTTGGAAGCATTGATACGGGCCAAGCACTCTGCTAAGGTCTTTGAAGACATGATTTGATATTCTCCTCCCAACATAGCAAGTATATATATTTTTTTTCTTTCCCGCCCTCTTTTTTTTTTTTTTTTTTTTTTTTACCAAATTTGAATATGAGAAAACCAAAGTTCAAAGAATTAAGGCACTTTACCGAACTCCTTACTAGCTGTGTCATGTTGGTGAAATGGGAACCGCTCTAGGTTCCCAATCTGGCGTCTTCATCTTTCTGAAAATGGTCCTGGTTCCTTGAGGGCTGTTGGAGGGTGAATGAAATAATGCTTAGATGGATCCTCGTAGAGTGCCTGGCATATAATTATTGCTTTTATTAAGCTCAATATGTTACAACAATCCCCAAATTTGTATCATACATTAAAACATGTAGCGATAGATCTATTTCTTATCGATGCTATAGATAGATGGCTGTTTCCTCATTTGACAAAGTCAGTGTCATAATTCTGTGCATTCCCTGCAGGTGTCTGTTGGCTGTTTCTTCAGAACTGAAGCTGTACTTTTATTTTTCAGAAGGAAGGTCATGAAGCCTGTCACAGGAGCACTTGGCACAGAGCAGCTAACTGAATAGGGAGGCAGTGGGTGTTCAATGCAGTCCAAGCAAAACCTGACCCCTATTTTGCTCTCTTTCTCTAGTGCTGAATGTGATGGATAATTATGGAAATACCCCTCTGCACAGGGCTGCAGAGAAAAACCAGGTTGAAAGTGTTAAGTTTCTTCTTAGCGAAGGAGCCAACCCAAACCTCCGGAACAGGAACATGATGGCACCCCTCCATCTCGCTGTGCAAGGCTTGCACAACCAGGTGGTGAAGGTAAGCGTGGCCTGGGACCCATGGCCGCCGTCTCCGCTGGGGCCGGAAAGGCCCAGCTAAGCTGCCAGGGCAAATAAAATGTAATGATTACACCGTTAGCTTGACTTCTGACCAACTGCCGATGATGATGATACAGTCTTATCTTTATCAAATAGTTCTTATTTCCCAAGCATTCTTCTAAGGGCTTTGTATGTTTTAGTTGTTTTCAAATCCTCATTTAAACAAACCATAAAGTAGCACGGTTATTAGTCCCATTGGAGAGCTGAGAAAACTAAGGCACAGAGAATTAAATCATTTGCCTCATGTTTGTATAATTGGTAAAAGTAAGAATTAGTACTTTTGTTCTTATCTTTATGTTAGCAAGTGAACGCTTCATGGCTTTTTCTTGACTGGCTTAATGATTAAAAGGAGGAAGGTGATGAGAGCCTCAGGGAAGACAGAACATGTAATTATGATTTACTCTTTTGGTTTGAGTGGATGGCATGTGATAGTCTTAGCAGAAAACATTGTGATCCTGTTGAAAAATATCTTACTGTTTTTCAAGGCTTTTTTTTTTAATAGTAAGTTTGATCAAGTGGATGAAACCATGGTAAATGCCTAAAGGGTAAAGTTTTTAAGCCATGGCTTTTACACTATATCTCAGAGTCTCATAGACATGCTAGAAAACACACCTGCTTACTTAAAGAGGAATGCAGTTTACAAATGGATCATATGCCAGAACTATATAGGCTCTCTCTGTCCTATTACAATTCTAATTCATAGCACAGGATATTGTAATCACGTGTTCATGGGTTTCTCTCCCCCTCTGGCTGGTTATCCTTGAAGTAGGGACTGTGTGTAACTCATCTCTGTAGCTCCAGTCTGCAGCACTGCTGATAAATGATGGCTAGTGAATGAATGAATGGATAAATGAACAAATGAGTAAATCTGCGTTCTGGCTGAAGGAGAGGGGAGAGTTTAGGTATCAGAACCTAAGAAGAGGAGTTAGGATGACCCCTTGAGGAGGTTATTGCAAAGGCCTCTGCCAGTGGCCTGTTTTTTAAATTCCTGAATTATTCATGAGCCAGAAACTGCTTCTGCATCATCTAGGTTGGGCCACTAGTGACTGCAAGGACCCCACCCCCAACCCCGGGAATCGAAAGGCAGGTAGCAGTTGAAAGGCTATTGTTCATTAGAAATCACAATTCTTTAGGCCAACAAATACAGAAAGGTAAGTGTCACATAGAAGAAGAAAAGAAAGCTCAGAGATAGGCCCATAACTGATTTATAAATTCGATTGGCGGATATAACAAAGATTGTCCTGGTGACACCAGAACAAGAAGAAAAATAGGTTCTAAGACAACTGACGTCATCTCTCCTTGGTCTTACCAGCCATAACTGCATCTAAAAATACTTTCAAATCCCTCTGCTCCACCTGAGATGAACAGCAGAAGGCGAGGAGTTCTGGAGTGTCCCTCTGTGTGCTTGCAAACAGCTTTCCTCCAGACCTGCCTCTCCCAGCGATGCCCGTGGGTCAGACCTTTACCGCACCAGTTCTGGCTAATTTAGAATGCTTTTCCATGGTCTGGTCTGCCAGCCTTTCTCCACATCTTCCACCGCTGCAAATATAGTTGTAAATAAGAAGTTGTTACCCGTGGGTCACCTCCAGTTCCTGTGGTATGTGCAGCGTTCCCTGGGGCACACTGGCTTGGTCCTTAGGAGGTGGCCTTGTTCCTCAGTGGCCCGCAGGCCTTAGTCCTTGGGGCTTAACCCCAAAGTATCCAGTGGCTTGACCCTCCCATGAGGCTTCTGGGATTCTCACCAAAGGGACCTCTGGAGGCCTCACCTGAGAACCTCCAGACTTGCCTGGTTATGGCTGAATTTGAAGCGGGTTCACAGGTTAGTTGTTCTCCCCGGGACCCCTGCCACATGCAATTTGACGCAGCATTTGGAAAGACTGTGCTTATGGGAATATAGCAATGACTAAGCTAATATATGCTACACATCTATGATCTATGGTTCTAAGAGTGCAAAGATAAAAATCTCTGCTTCCAGACTTGAGTGGGTTCCTTTACATGTGAATGCAGAGTTTCAGAACAGAATGTGAAGTCACTCATGTCCATCAAATGACCCCGGGGTTCTCATTTCCCTTCGTCCATCAATAATTCCCCTATCTGTCTTATACACTAAAATCTCACTTTAGTTTTCTTTCATGAGCAGAGCCAATTAGTAAGCTTAGTTCATTTGCTGACACATTAGCACACATTCCATTAACAGGAGGCTCTGGTAGGAGGTTTATGCCTTTTTTTTTTTTTTTAAGGCAAGATGTTTAGGAAATAGCTTGTGTTAATAAATTCTTTTTTAAACAATTTAATTATAAGCACATAGAGTTTTATCATAGACGCAGCAAGAGACAAGGCTGCAGTAGGCCAAGTCAAAGATTTCTCTCGTGATTTCTCACTTATGTGAGATAATTATTAGATTTACTATAAAATAAAGACGGGTTAAAGATCTGTAGGTTCTTGGACAATAATCAGCTGGAACTCAACCAGGTTGAGGGGGTTCAATTCCCTCAGAAAAATTGCCTAACCATTTTATCAGGAATGCTAACTTCTTACATCACAGAAAAAGTTTCTGTTCCGGACTAAGTCTGAATTAATTGAGTTAAACTATACCAGTATTACCTGAAACTCTGTTTTCCCCATTGAAGAAAACGGACTTTTAATTGACATTTCCCTAAATACTTGTTATCTAGGTGGGAAAAAAAATGACTAGAGGGAGAAAAAAAAAATTTCTTCCTCCTTCCCTCTGTCCTCTCTTCATCCTCTCCCCCTTCCTACCTCCCTTCCTTTCTCCCTCTCTCCCTTCTTTCCCTCCCTTCTACCTCCCAAACCCACACATTCCAGATGCTCCACAGATTTTTTCTTGAAGATACTAGTTAACATAGCTCACTTAATACACGTGAGAAATATCAAGCGAGCTCCGTTAACTAGTATCTGCAATTCTTATTCTATGTCCAGTTCCACAACTCCACATCGCCCTAACTGATGGGATACAGACATCACCATTATTCCATGTATTTGAGAAATGTATGTAGTACCCGCTGTGAGCAAGGTTTTGTGCCAGATTGTGTGGGAGAGGGGTGAAAAAAGATAAATAAGGTTTTGGTCCCTGACATTGGAGAGTTTATAATCGAGTGGAAACCTGCAGGTTAACCTTTGACAGTTGTTCCCCTCTTTTGTATAGGTCTTGATTGAGCACAGCAGTACGAATATTAATTTGGAAGGAGAAAATGGAAATACAGCTGTGATAATCGCGTGCTCCAAAGATAATAGTGAGGCACTGCAGATGTTGGTTTGTATTTTAATCATATTTTTTTCTGTCTTCTTTCCCTTTTCATTGTGAAAGGGAATTCGTTGTGACAATATGAATCATCATTATTTACAGCTCTTAGTTTCTCTTCTTCGGCAAATATGAAATGTAGAGAATATGTCATAAAAAAGTTCTACGTTTTTGTGTATGAACACAGCCCTTAGATCTGAAATGGATCTGAGATCGCTTACAGAACCCTAACAGGGAAGCATTAAAGAAAATGTGAGAAGGTCAAAGTGAACAGAAGATATCGACAGGAAAAATTAAGGTGAAGATGGTGGTCGGGCAAGAATAAAAACTACAGTATAATAGCCTGTATGTGAATAAACACGGATCACACATTTGACTCTGAGCTTCTGGATAAGTCAAAGGAAAGCTCAATACAGTCAATTGCAGACTTATTGTTGGGCCCGTGAAATAAAAGCCAAGAGAAACATAGCTGTTCATGGCGCCAAGATGAGAAGAAATGATTGCCATGGGTTCTCACCAAGGGAGCCCTGTGTGACAATAATGGGTAAGGCCTTAACCACAGTCCTAAAAGCAGGCCAGCCTTCTTTCTGTGGTGACACTTCCTGGGGTAGAGCTCTGGGCACACCTATCTACATGCCTGACTCCTGTTCCACGCAACGCCCCTTCTGCATGTGATGCTAGAATTCCAGTCAATAGCATTCTCTCAAATATTACTTAATCGCTTGTATGTTATTCAAGCCACGTTCTATGCTTTTACCACTTGTTTTTCCCTCCCCACCTTCCCAGACAATATGAAAATGAAATAAAAGAATTTTAAAATCTCTCACTATTTTACATTTACAAATATGTTCTAACATATTTACCAGATGTCTTAGAGAAAAATGGATGTTCTTATAAGTTGTCATGATTGGATCACAAAGAGAATAAGAATAAATTAACTAACATTCAAACCAAGAATTTAGAAAAGAGCCTCAAATAAACCAAAAGAAAATTGGAATAAATAAATAATAAAGTTGAAAAAAAATTTTTGGAATTATTTGATAAACTAAGAGTTATTTCTTTGAAAAAGATAATGAAATAGACAAAAAACAATGGCAAGTCAAACTAAATCAGAAGAAGATAAAGCACACATAACTAAACACAATTAGAAATAACAAAGGGATTTACCTGGAAATGATGGTAATTTTTAAATGACAAAACATCAGTATGCACAATTATATCTTAAAAAATTTGAAAATCCTTTTTTAAGGGATTAATAGCCGAAAGTAATTAAAATTTTAAAATTAACTAAAAAAAGGAAAGACCTATAGGAAACCATAAAATGTTAATACTAGCTGGCTCTAGGTAATGGAGTCAGCTAATATTACATGCTCTTATAGATTGTACAAGTTCTTTCAAACTTTTAAGAAAAATATTTCCATTTTAGGTCCCCTTCTCATAGCACAAGAAAAACAGTGAAAACATCCAGATTAATTTTATGAAGCAAATGTAATAATAATTTCAAAACATGAGAGCTCCCCCCAAAAGAAACATGTAGATGAATTTCACCATATAAATAAATACAGATGCAAAATCTTAAAAATATTAGCAATTAATTCATCAAAATAATTAGAAGAATAATGCAAAATACGTGTTGGCTTTATGCAGAGAATATACAGATAGTTCAATGTTGGATTATAACCCATCAATTAGCCTGAGCAGGCAAAGCATATGATTACGTCTATATATTTATTAACTTTAAATGGACACAAGTTTATCTATAAAGTATTCTTACAAATCTGTAAGATGACACTCCATAGAAGATTGGTGAGGGGCACTTAAAGTTTAACTAATTTCTTTAATCAAAGAGAAACCTGTTAAAACAATGAGATACTGTTTTCACGTCTTATATCGGAAGGATAAAAAAACCTTGTTGCTCTGCAGTGTTAGACAAATTTTGATGAGTTGGGGAATTTCATTCACTGTGGATGTGAATACTTTTTACTCACTGATTCCAATTCTTGGACTACATCCCCAGGAGATAATGAAAGTGAGCATTGACTTCACATCAGTGGTATTATATATATATATATATATATATATATATATATCACAGGGAGGAAACTGAAAATAAAACAAAAAACTGAAGTTCAATTAATAAGATTCATTGCATAAAGTTTTGTATACCCCAAAATGGATTATGTACTTGATAAAATCAGATTTTTAAAGAATATTGTTAAGGAAAAACTTTTTTGAACAGTATGGTCACACAGTATACACATACCAATTACCTTTGCAAAGAAAGAACACAAAAAATACATTATTGTCTTCTGAAACGTAAAGCAGTGCTATCCCTAGGAGGTGACATTACAGGTAATATTTGCTTCTTCACACTTTTCTGCTGCTTCATAATCTTTTCTTTAGTGACAATAAAAGGTACCTAAAACAAAACTGAAGTCCAATGCTCTACAGAAAACGATAGTTGAAAATGAGTCACTCAGTGATCAAGGTAATATATGACTCAGTTCTTCTAACATCTTTGAGTAGAGAACATGCATTCACGAAAATACCTGATTTTCATAGTTAACCACAGGACTGGCCTCATTCTTTCTTAATTGTACATAAATAAAAGGAGAAGAATCTGGGACATAGTGTTACTTTATTTGTACAAGGAATTGAAAATGGGTGTAGGAGGAGTCATGTTAATGTTTATAAAATATCTCATTAATCCCATTGAAAAATGGGTTTAGTTTATTGGGTTTCTGGGGTGTCAAGATTGATGTTTTTCTGTCTACATTGTTGGAAAAAATAAAAGGTCTCTAGTTCAAGAACCTTAGCCTAGTTCCAAAATTACCGTCTTACCTAGATTTCACATCATTTGAAGCTCTTCTCTAGTTTTACATAGGCACAGAATAGTGACGTGATCTGGGAGACGTATATAAATTTTTGTCCATCCTTGCGATGTGGGGCTAAACTTGTGTCAGTTGACATTTTTGTTGTTGTTCTTTCTTTCCTTCCAGTTAAATAAGGGAGCTAAGCCGTGTAAATCAAACAAATGGGGATGTTTTCCTGTTCACCAGGCTGCCTTTTCAGGTGCCAAAAAATGCATGGAAATAATATTAAAGTTTGGTGAGTAGAGTCTTTCCTATATTATATGCTGTAAAGAAGCCTAGACTGGCAGATGCTGTTAATTTGAAAAATATTTAATAGAATTTATACACGGGCTTTCCTTTTTTAAAAAAATCAATTCCTCTTATTTATTTATTTATAATCTTTGTTACTTTGAATTTTATTTTCTTCTCAAGGTGAAGAAAATGGATATAACAGACAAGCTCATATTAACTTTGTGAATAATGGGAAATCCAGTCCTCTCCACATGGCAGTTCAAAGTGGTGACTTGGAAATGATTAAAATGTGCCTAGACAATGGTGCACAGTTGGAACTGATAGAGGTAATTAATGTACAGGAGATTTTTATTTTAGAATTGCCATAAATTATTTTCCAAAATGCTTTATAGCGCTTCTGTAGTTTCTTAGATTGAAATAGATATTTCCTGCTGTGCATACAGAAGCAGGACAAGAGAATATCCCCAATATCAGTCTATATTAAGAAGTGTGAGAGCTACTGAAAACAATGACAAACACAAACACAGATCCAGGAAAGATAATGATACTGCTCAAGACAGAAGTCCTGTCAGAGCTGTCAAGCGCTGTCACATGGCAGGCAAGCGGAATTGCGAGCTAGGACTTTTATCCTGATTCTTTTCAGTGGATGAAACTGATTACTAGTCATCGTAAATTCCATATTCCTTGATTTTGTTGACCTGGGAAGAAAAAACCTCACAGCTGAGTTTATGTTATATCCTTAAATGGGGCTTAGACATTGATTCTAGTATCCTGACTCTTTACAGAATGGGAAGTGCACAGCCCTTCATTTTGCTGCCACCCAGGGAGCCACTGAGATTGTCAAATTGATGATATCTTCCTATTCTGGGAGCAGTGACATCGTGAATGCCAGGGACGGAAATGAGGAGACGCTGCTTCACAGGCAAGTTTCCTGCTTCCCGTCTGTGCACAGAGTTTGGTTTTCAGGTGTTAAATTATCCCCTACAAGAAGCACTTGGACAGCAGAGATTCTGCAGTTCAAAAGAAAAGAACAGATAACCAAGGTCCTATGGGTCAGCTGTGAACTACAGCTCCTCTGGAATCACAGTAGAATGTTAAGTAACATTCTTAAGATTTTCATGGAATAAGATCTCCCATGGCGTATTTTAGGTCAATTCTTAGCCCCTTGGATCCAGGCTTGGGATTAACTGTCTACATGCTCAGGAAGTCAACAGACATGGCTTTCCATTCCTTTTCTAATCTGTGGGTCTTAGCCTCATTTTTGGACAAGATAACAGAGCAGATATATACGGATGTTCCGCTTTTCCCACCCTATTCCTCTTTCTGCCACTCCCATAATTATAAATGTTTTCAAAACATACTGCTTTAGCAAATGATACCCAAGCCCCAAACAAGATAAATATTTCTGTAGAGTTTAACAGAAATACACATCAGAGAAAAAAAGCATCTGACGCTGCTAGGACAGGAAACAGGCAGTGTAGACAGAGAATTCAATTCCTTTGGAGAGGCAAGGACTAAAGTGCTTCTGGTGTGAGTGACAGGTGGCTGAGATGAGCCTTCTGTCTGTCTCTCTGTCCCTGACACACACACACACACACACACACACACACACACATACTCACTCAGCTGTGAGCATGCTGGCAGCGTGGAATGGCCGAAGGGAGCCGACATATACCTATTGGAAATCTACGGTATCCCTCAGGGAAAAAGAAACTCTAGCTACCAACATAAGACCTGGGTGTAAATCGACGAGGTGGCGGAATGAACGTACGCAATGGCAAACCATCACGCCAATGGGATATGCCTGGATAGGAAGGAACTCGAAGGAACGTGCACTTAGGATGAGTTTGCAAACCAAAATTTCATAGCATAAAGGAACACTTACGAAAGACAACAAAATCAACAAAAGGCTACTTTACAGCCATGGAAATAGAAATAAAAGGGTAATCTGAAAAATAATAAGGATCTTAAAGACTTTCAGAAATTTAAAGGAATGGATAATCAGTTCTGTAAAAATGAATAGATGAAGATAAAAGATTGTAAGAAACAAATTTGCATTTATGAGTCAAAGATTGTTACATGAGAAAGATCCAGGTAGAAACCCTAGAAATGAAAAAAAAAAAAAAAGATATCCTTTGAAATAAAACAAAAACTCAATAGACAGACTAACCTCTAGACTGGAGATTCTCACACTGCTGCACGTGAGAATCATATGAGCAACTTAAAAATCCCAGGCAGGTTCATATCTCAAATTACGTTAGAGTCTTTGGATAGGGTATCAGGAATTTTTAAAACTCTTTAAGTGATTCCAAGATTTAGCCAATTTAGAAACGCAATTATCTGGATATAGTTAAAATGCGTCCATGTAGAACAGAGCTTTAATATGTGACTATGCATAAGAAGGAATTATTTCAGAAAAAATAGATCCATCTACCTGACCCGTACGTATCCTTAGCTTGCTGACAACTCTAGCTGGACATACTCAAGTTGGACTGGCCGAAGATGTCTTAGATCAGTTTTAGTCTAATTCTGATAAACCTAATACTGATCTAGGACCCTGGAATGACCATCTGATAACAAGAGACATTTGGAGTTTATATTGGCTTCAAAGGAAAGTTTGCTCTTTGGGCGAGAATTCCTTTGGTTACTTGGGTAGTGCAAAGACCTCAGGACCCTGTTCTGGCTGAAACAGTGAGTTTTGGAGTCGGGGGAATGGGGTTCCAGCCCTACCTGACTGTGTAACCTTGGCAAATCCTTCAGTCTCTCCAAGCCTCAGCGTCCAGCGCTATTGAGTACTTGCACTGCTGACGGACTCCCAGGTGGTACCAGTGTTGTTGATTTGCAGCCCACACCTTGAGTAGCAAAGCTCTTATCTAGGGAGAGATAAGAACAAATCAAATGGAGCCTTAATGTCATTGTTTCTTTCCTAAAATTACTAAATGCATTTAATATAATTTAAATACAATACAACCTCGTGTGAATTCGGGGTGAATATTAGCAAGCTGATTCCAAGATTTATATACAAAGGGCTAAAAAGAGCTGACATATTCTTGAATGGAGTAAAGACATAAGCTTTGCAATAGGAAACAAAGTTTTAAATCATTAGTATTAACATTTGTTACGAGGACACTTTAATATAATAGATCGAAAACTTTTTATTTGCTTTATTAACATTATCCTTATGACTGGATATGAGAGAATACCAAAATGACTTCAATTCTCCCCATATTTTATTTTTAGCTTCATAAAACCTTAGGAGAGCTAACTCTGCCTTGTTGACTTTTGCCAAAGGGAATTTTGAACCCTGCAGATGAATTTTAGGCGCACCTTGCGTGCCCCTATTGCTATTCTCCATGGTCAACTGGTAATGACAATCAGTTCCGTTAAATCTTTCATTTTAAACCCTTAGGAAAGATGTTACTACTCACTTCAGAACATGGAGACAGCAGGTTTACTAAAAGATGAGGAAGAAAATATTGTGATGCATTTGATGTTTTTCTATTACGATTACCCTAATCAGAATCAGTTACAGATTTTGAAAGGTTCTAAATTCTTTAGCGTTTTATCACGCTATTATGTGATCATTGAAATTGACTTTCTGAATATAGTAGCTTTACTTTATATGTTTGTATCAATAGTACGTTAACATGCTTATCATTCTTTTTTGCAGGGCCTCATTATTTGATCACCATGAACTAGCAGAATACTTAATTTCAGTGGTAACTATTCCTTTGACAAATTTTTCTTCCATTATGATTACAGTTGAAAGTCACTTAATTACATAACGTGAATTTTCAAAAGTTAACAAAATTTGTTTCTTGCTTATCAGCAGAAAAGTTTACAGAAAAGATGACGGACACATTTTTGCACATAGAGTGTATGGTGTATGAATATAATGGCCAAACTTCATTACCATCAAGTTACAAACACCATAGTGTACTTTTGGTGCCCATATCAGTGTGTTCCATGTGGGAAGTGGGTGGGTATATGGCAAGGAAAGGTCTTGTGTGACCCGGTTCCAGGAGTGTTAGGCCGGGCGACTCACTGACCCTTCTTCAGAATTAAAAATATTGTCCAGGGATGTTTGTTTACAAGTGAAAGTATGAGATCATTTTCATTCTAAGAAGGGAAATCAGTTGGCTATTGAGTCAAATTTGAATAAACCCTCTGTATGGATAAATGTGGGACATTTAAGTCCCACCATATCAGCAATGAATGCAGTGCCATTTGTAGTATTGAACATGTGTTTGTTGTCAATAGCAACTTTGGGTATTTGATATTTACATAGAAGAAGCCTGGGAAGACTGGTAATATACCACAGTTTTGTCATGCGTGGTTACCTGGCAAGGGAGCTGTAGCACAACCTCACCGACCACCATCGTGTTTTCAGAGGGGATACTGCTGACAGCACCATCTGTATTCAGTGGGCACTCAAAGAACAGGGAGACATCCACAATCGGAGTTGAAGCTATTTTTATTAACCTGTCCTAAAGAGAATTTTTTTCCATGAACTTTATAAAAGTCTTTGTTTCTTGTTACATCAACTATTATAACCATAGCATGTAATGGTAAATATTGACTTATTCATTTAACCACATAAGATGTGGTTTTTTTTAAATACAAATTTTCTTAAATATTTGGCTACAGTTTCACTTTATGATTTGAATTATTTCAATTCAATTATTTAATTTCATCAGTTTCAGATAAAGTAGATTTTTTTAAAAGTGAACGATGTCTTGTGAATGTTTTTAAAGTCACGTATGCGATACATTTGGAAGATTTTTTTTTTTTTATCATGGACATTTAAAAATCTTTTCTTAAACTGGAAACTCCACTACTGCTATAGATCAAGGATTTTATTTTTATGGTGTAGGTAGTAACACAGATGTCAGTCAAAATTGCCAGATGTCAGTCAAAAGACGACATGTGAGACAACTTCTGTTCTTGAAATTATGAAAGAATGCCTTCGTTTCTGATGTGACAACATATGACTTATAGGGAAGTTTCAAGCAGTTCTGTAGTTAGTCATATGCTTGAGTGATATTATGGGCACTGTCTCCCAATGTATTTATATTATTTACAGGTTATATGTAAGCTTATTTATCTACTCATAAGCGTTTGTTGATGGCTTGTTTTATTTTAGGGAGCAGATATTAATAGCACCGACTCTGAAGGACGCTCTCCTCTGTTACTGGCCACTGCTTCTGCATCTTGGAATGTTGTAAATTTGCTCCTCTCTAAAGGTACCGTGAGGGACCAGGCAGAGCCTTTAGAACTGCTACTTAATTTGGTTAAACATTGATTATCTGTTTTGTGCCAGGCATTGGGCCAGGT
The DNA here is from genome assembly GCF_004115265.2 of Rhinolophus ferrumequinum. Lineage (NCBI taxonomy): Eukaryota > Metazoa > Chordata > Mammalia > Chiroptera > Rhinolophidae > Rhinolophus > Rhinolophus ferrumequinum. The sequence continues at coordinate 9,941,787 of NC_046297.1, forward strand.
GATAAAATGCAAACATAAATAGAATACTTCCCGTGTCTAGAATCATGTTCAGTCAGTAAGGGATCGATACTTGAAAAGATAATTCACAACAGTAATAGATAACATTTATAAAGCAATTATTACATCCCAGGCATTTTGCTGAACATTTTATCTACATTCTCTCAAAGGTTAGTTTTATGTGATGTGGGTACTAAAAGTGGCCCCATTTTAGATACTAACCTGATGTGAAGATAACAAAGAACCTCTTTTTTCTTGATATCTAACCTTTCCATCTTTTTTTATGCTTTAAAAGGTAAGACCTCATGTATTAATTAATGTAATAAATCATATATTCTTTCCCTTTATACACACACACACACACACACACACACACACACACACACACACACACAAAGGTAAACCCATTTTTAAATATATTTAGTTTTCTTATCTAAATAGTTTCCTGTAAGTTAATAGTTGGCAGAGTTTAAAGTAAAATTTTTAAAATTTTCTTAAATTGAAAATCCACCATTGGCCATGCTTTAAATAAATGAGTAGAAGTTATATTTATATCGTGTTTTTTTAGGTGCCCATGTAGACATAAAAGATCATCTTGGACGTAATTTCTTGCATTTGACTGTACAGCAACCATATGGATTAAAAAATTTGCAACCTGAGTTTATGCAGGTAATGTCTATGTATCTGTATGGAGTCCCATAAAATGAGCTGGGCTCAACAGAGAGTAAAGTGATTTTTCTCGTGATTTTTATTATTATGAAGGCTGATTCCAGAATTTAAAAAATATTTTAAAGTAAAGATGCCATATTTGAATATTTATTTACAACATAGTGGTGATGATTATGATAATAAATTACACTGGGATTGAATTTTCCAAGTTACAAAGGGTTCCCATATATCCCCGTGTGGATAAGTCAGCTTTGCTTCCCTCTTTGACCGTTATGAGTTGCCTGTGAATGGAAAAGCCAAGCACACGCATGGATGAGCAATACTCCATCATCCATTAAGAAAATTGCTCACCATTCTTGACTTGTTGACATGTTGAAAATTTTATCTCCATATTTATATCCGGCAAATAATATTTAATGAGTGACTATTAGGTGTTATCTGAAGTGCATCATATTTTTTATAATAAATAGATTTTAATATTGTCAATATCTTTAATCAAGAATCAAAAATGTATTTGAATATTTTAAACAAAAATAAAAATATGCTTATGGATAGGCTAAAGCTGCTCATTTGGCATTAATTTTTTATTTAATATTCAGACAAAAGATAAAGTAAACCTAATTTTAACACCTCATCCTTTTCACCTAACAGAACACATGAGTATCCAGCTCTTCATTGTTATTTGGGGGGAAAATAGCGAAGGGAGGGGTGTGGAGGCCACGTGGTCCTTAGTCAAATACATTAGGAAAACGCTAGGTGAAAGATGTTAAGTGCATTTCCCACTCTTACGGGTTCTCAGAGCCTTTACTATGGTAACGGATGTTATAGGGAGTCAGAGCACCATTGTCCATATTTATTTTACTTTAGAACCCTTCAGGTTACTTACATTTTTGCCCTCCAGGTAGACATATTGGCCCTTGTTGGAAAATACAATTCTGCAGACTAGTTAGGAAAACTCTATGATGAGCATGAGAGCAGCATTATACTTAGAATATTAATTTTTTCCCATAGATGCAACATATTAAAGAGCTGGTAATGGATGAAGACAATGATGGGTGTACCCCTCTCCATTACGCATGCAGACAGGGGGTCCCTGTCTCGGTAAATAACCTCCTTGACTTTAATGTGTCCATTCATTCCAAAAGCAAAGATAAAAAATCACCCCTACATTTTGCAGCCAGGTAAGGGTCAGTCTATGTGACAGATGAGCATGTCTGCTTTCTGCTTAATACTTGCTTTGAAAACTATGAAACCTCAATTTTTCAAGTTACGGGCGTATCAATACCTGCCAGAGGCTCCTGCAAGACATGAGTGACACGAGGCTTTTGAATGAAGGTGACCTTCATGGAATGACCCCTCTCCACCTGGCTGCAAAAAATGGCCACGACAAAGTGGTTCAGCTTCTCCTGAGAAGAGGTGCCTTGTTTCTCAGGTGAGGGTACATCACTGGAATATTTAGATATTCTTTTAAACTAGCCATTTTTCCAGGCTGTTTTTCTATTTAAGTTTTAATTACGGTATCTAACTTTCTATCTCACTAAGTACTTTTATCCATCTGATTCACTCCTCAAAACATACAACTTCTCAAATATTGAAAGAGAACTTAGTATTATTGCCAACTGACGAATGAAGACATGGAGATTAACAGAGCTGAAGACCTTGTTTAGGGTCACAGAAGAAGTGGCTTTATGCAGAGTAGCTCCCAGAAGCTCTGAAACATAGTTCCTCATGTTTTACTTCATCATGCTACCATCTTTTATATGCAGATACAAAACTGTGTGTGTATTTGTATGTGTGTGTACACGCACACACATACAAATACACACACGCCCCATACAAATACAGAGACTCTACTTTTCATTCAGTCTGACGAATGGTAGACCTAAAAAGCACCCTTTTAGGCTACAACATGAGATATCAAATATTCCTGAATTTCATTATACTTTAACACAAGGAGCAAAACCAAATTAAAATAATTAAGCGCAATAAAAAGGTAGCATAATTAAATGACATCTTTGTAAAAGGAAAATGAAAACCTAGAAAAGTTTTACAGAGATATGAGGCGCTACCTCCTAATTTCCCCCAGGTGAATGAGCAAAGAGCTAATTGGTCTAAGGTTCAAAACTGACACTTTGTTATCAGACACCGGTCCCAGCAATATCGTGACGCAGGTGGGAACAGCATGTTCTGCTCGGTTCCTTCCTGCTTCCAAGGGAGGACCTGCAGAGGAGACCCCAGTGGACCCAGCCAGAGACTTTTTGCTTAATTACATCTTAACTGAAATAGCGAGCTGGCTTTTGCACCCCAACACAGTTGCTCACTAGCACAGAAATTAAATTGTGTCAGGACCTCCCGCTTTGTTTTTCTATATCTAATTTGGGAAAATATCAAGACTTCATTGAAGGTAATCCTAAATTTCTGTAAGAAAGGACAAACATATTCCCAAAGGGATTAAGGAAGCATCTTTGAGAGCTCAAGGGGAAAGATCTCCTCAGACTCGAACTCGTAGAAGAATAAGTGACCCTAAGCTAAGTATCATATAGTCGTGTATTATGAAATGATATTATTTATTGTGGTTGTCGCGTTACTATCAGTAACCAGTGGCCATGAAGACTGATACCACCATCACGGAAATTTTTTGCTACGATGCTCAATGAAAGAATAAAACAAGATTTAAAATAGTATGTATAAGTCGATTACAGCCTTCAGAATCATAGGGATGACACAGACACGCTAACTCTAGTTTCACCCACCCCCAAGTGTTTGGTAATGTATTTATATACTGTTATATTTTCATCTGCTAAATTACAAAATATGTGTGAATCACACTGTAGGTAGATCACGTAAGCCCATTAGGCTTGAAATTAGGTCATTTGTTATAAATGTGTCCTAAATATTTAGTTGCTAGAACGCAGACATACATTTTTATTTTTTTATTATTTTTTTTTTTTGGTCACAAGACATACCTTTCCAATGGGTTGGCTGGCTGGCCCACATTTCATCGATCAAGTGAATGAATGCACACACCTTTTCTTCTCTCTTGAGCAGTGACCACAATGGCTGGACTGCTTTGCATCATGCTTCCTTGGGCGGGTACACTCAGACCATGAAGGTCATTCTTGACACGAATTTGAAGTGCGCAACAGATCAGCGTGACGAAGAAGGGGTAGGTATCATGTTCCTCATACCGACCCCAAATCCTGGCACAGAAGAAACTTCAGAAATTGCAAGCAAGCTGCCTTCTTAGCCACCCTCTTCCTTTCTTGCTCTGTGCATAGACTTTTATAGGGTTCTTACTATAATAGCAGACCCTTAGATAGAGTGAGGAAGGTGTGAAAGGAGAACAGAAGGAGGAGAACAGCCAGGGGGTGAGGGCATGTTGAGGACATGTCTTCCATCTGACAGGGACCAGTCCACATGCCTGTGTGGACTGACGAGAAAATGCCACCACTCCTTGGTGAGCCAAGAAAAACGGAGAGGGCAGGCATGAGTCTTCACAAAACTGAGTGTATTTGATGTGAAGTCCTTATTTTGCCATGATGGTCTTCCCCCTTTTTTGGAGGGTAACTATTGAAATGTAACGTCTTTCATGAAATATTGGGAATAGAAAACTGTCAGTCCTTTTTAAAATATCTTTATGTGGCAAAACTCAAGATTGGCTACCTTATAGCAAGCTCTGATTTTTAAAAATTTACAAGCCTGTGAAAACCCCAAATCTGGACACCACTGCTCTACTAAATGATAATTCTCCCAGAACTATTTTCTTCTGTGTTCATGCCAGCATCCTTACCTTGAAAGCGTGTCCTTGGTCCTTGTGGAATCATCTCACTACAAAAACAAAGAAAATGAACCCCTTGGGATTCACACATCCACACACAGATTCCCCCAGCCCTATCCTACCCACACGCCTGTCAGAACTATATGCTCATGATTTTGAAGTTTGATTCTGAACACCAGTTTTAAATTTTATGCATTTTGGCAGTAAATAGTTCGTTCTGTTCATACCTTCTTTTAAGCAGTTCGACAAACATAAGCAGTAAAATAGCCAAAGGACGACCAGCAACTGTCCCTGGGTTTTCGTGTTCTATTTTCTCCCACAGAACACTGCGCTTCACTTTGCTGCAACAGAGGGCCACGCCAAAGCTGTCGCCCTCCTTCTGAGCTACGACGCTGACATCGTCCTCAACAAGCAGCAGGCCTCCTTCCTGCACATGGCGGTTCATAATAAGAGGAAGGAGGTGGTTCTTACAGCCATCAGGAGCAAAAGGTACGCTGTGGTTCCTGTCCACTGTCATGGAGGGTCCTCGGGCACCAGGGATGATTCGCAACCTGGGAGGAAACGGAAAGAGAAAAAGGATAAGTTTCAGCGAATCAACATCTTTTACGTGTCAGGTGTTGACGTAAAATTTTTAATGAACTCTTGGGGCGACGGCAGATGTGCTGCATAGCCTCTCTGATCTTCAGTTGCTATTTCTAAATCCTGGGAGCATAGTCTGCCTTCGTGGCTGTCGTGTGAGACTCGGGGCTCAAGCATGTTTAGTGTCGAATCCCAGGGACATAGTCAAGCAAACGTCGCCCTGCCCTACCTGGACTTCCCTGATACTCTCTTGCCGACAGAAACCCCAGAACTGGATGTTGGTGAACACATTCTCCAGGTAAATCCGTGTTGTAACTAGTGCCATCTAATGGGATTTCCCTTAACACGTGATCCTTTGTGGTGGTGGCTTTTTGAATCAGCCTCCCAGGAGTTTTAATGATGAAGTTGGAGAGTCGTTTGTCCCTTTGTGTGCAAAAACTGTCCTATACGATCACGGATAGATATGTGCACGGGCCCAGTGTCACCCAGTAGTGGACACAGGTGAACCATCCCAGATTCAAGGCAGATCAAGCCCGTGTTTTTGAGCATGGGCAGTTTCAAGTTCGCCCTGCTGATCTTTGTTTTGAAACAGCAGTCAATGCCCCTGTGCAACCAGTTTTCTACTGATTACACAGATATTCTAGATGGATTTGACTGATTGGGTTAACAGAAAATTACTCTGGGTAGTTTTTAGAACTCGTCTCCTGTTACACAGAGAGGCTTGCGGCGGTAAATGGGCTCTTCTTTCCTTCCTGCTTGGTATCGTATCATCTCATTTAGTTCCTCCTTGGTATCGTATCATGTCATCCTGTCCAACTGGACGGCAAGGAAGAACGAGGCAGACCCTGCAATGTGCTGGTAGAGCTCATGCTTGTTAACGCACTTGACACATGTTATTTTGTAGTTTAAGTCAATACATGATGTATACACGGATTAAACGTTCCATATCACGTGCTACATACATACGTATGTGAATGTGAGTGTCTCCACCCAACATGAGCAGCTCATACAATTTCATGATTTCAGGAGGAATAAAAGGCAAAAGCCTACCTTCTTTAGAAGGCATTAGAGAAAGGGAACCGTGATGATACCAGCCATCCTAGAATTGGCCCCCCATTCACTTCCATTAACGGACAAGGACCCTGTTAACGAATTGATCGTAGTTCCAATATTGCTTTCCATCGGAACGCAATATTTTCAGGTTTCTCCTAAAGAATAATCTTGAATATCAACTGGCAGCTTTGTTGTTGTGGAGCACAAAAGGATTAAGACTTGTGTTTGTTTTTCTTTGTCTGTTTTTTTTTTACAGATGGGAAGAATGTATTAAGGTTTTTAATCATAATTCTCCAAGCAATAAATGTCCGATCATGGAAATGGTAGAATACCTCCCTGAATGCATGAAAGTAAGCTGTCCAAACAAAAATCCCTCTGGGTATATGCTTGGCATATAATATAATGTGAGGATTTATTGTAATCACAACCTAAATAATAATAATTTCCATTTGCAAAAATAAAGTTTCTAGTTTTCTATAGGATATGGGGGAAGTTAGCCTACAAGTATTGAAAAACGACCTACTTGGATTGAAGGAGCCTGTTAGTTGTTGTGTGAACTATGGGAAAAGATGGGCAACAGATTTTTTTTCTTCAAATAATCCAAGTCTAGAGCAGAGACTCCTAATGGTGGTTGCCGGACCAATAAATCTTCCAGATGTGCTTTTTAATGGAATGCATGTTATTGTTTCAAATTTGCACTAGTTGTTAACGTTTAAAGCCAGGATGCTCCCTTAAGGATGTGGATTATCTGGCTTCCTGTAAAAATCAGAAGATGTGGGCTACCTTCTCACAAGGCAGAAATTGCTGGGCGAGTAGCAGCTCCTTCCTTCAGATGAGCAAGCACCCGCCCATCTGGCACGCCCACCTCTTCCTTTTGTATACCAGCTCTAAAGCCTGGTATTAGTTGCCATGTATTGTCATTCTTGTGCAATTGCTTTCCTCGTAGTAGAGATTTTTCGATACATGCCTCTATCCAAAATGTGAAGATAAAAGCAGCCTACAGAGAGCCCATGTTTCAAGAAGAATGGGGAAGAGCTCTTAAAGCTGGCACAGTTCATTCGTTTACACTTCTTGCCTGGTCTCTGTGAGCCTCTGAATGTGTGATTCTCCGTGTGAGAGTAAACTCAGCACATGACCGGACATCCACTAGAGAAATGCCGACAAACTGTGGAGCATGTGAGAGCTAAAGGACGCAGATAAAAGACCGCCCGGGAAAGCTGAGATTTGAGGACTGGGGCAGACATCAAGAAAAGGGAATGACTTCAAATGTCAGTCATAGGGAAAAATGTATTCAAATACAGGATGAGGCAGTGAGACATAGTGACACTGAGAATCGAGGACCAGATTTGGAGCCTGGTGGCCCTGGGACTTAGTCCTGACTCTGCCCCTTGCTCTGCTGCTTTTTTGACTTCTCTGAGCTTCATTTTCTATTTTTGTTATCTCTACAGCAGTGATGCTGATACTGACATTGCAAAGTGATTACAAAAGTTAGAGGTCAAATATATAGCATTTAGACGAGTGCTTGGCCCATGTTACACATCCTACTATTTTTATGCTGCGTATGTGGTTATTAGTACTATGCCACAAGTAAAACTGTTTTTATTTACTCAACAGGCACGTAGTATGTGCTAAGTGCTTCATGTGTATTTTTCTCTTTGTAATCTCTAATGGTGTTGGAGCAGGTCCAGTGCATCGATTAGCATTTTAGGCGCATGCATTTCATCAGAGAGCACATAAATACTCGGGAAAGAAAATGGCCTCAGACTTTCTTGCTCACTAATTCCAGTTGTTCCCATCTGTCTGAATGAAGAATCAGAGAGACAGACAGATTTATAAACAACGATGTTTCCTGCAGCATTATTATTAGTAAAAAGTGTATGTTAAAAATACCCACATACGGAAAATATAGAAAAGAAGTGAAAAAGATATACCAACATGTTAATAAAGACGATCACAGGTTATAGGATTGTGGTTGGGTTTTCTTCTCTTTTTTATGCTACCATATAATTTCTAGTTAGTTTTCTGTAATGAGTTTGTATTTTAGTATTGTGAAAAAATTTTAAAAACAGGGTAACTTCATTTAGCCTCACTTCACACATTTGAGTAATTTAGACACCCGCGCCCCCTGTACCTTCCTCCCCGCGCCACACACACACCCCATCCTTTATTTGCCTATGCTGATTAGTCCAAAGCTCTCGAACTTGAACAACCAGACCTGTCTCTCCTTGCACAGAACTACTGACGAGTTTTGCCTTTCTTTTCACGATACCTATAACGTCACCAGCTACCTCGTCACCAAAAGAGACTTCCCTGAAGTTTTTAAGGCCCTCTGGTGTTGAGTCCAGCCAGGCCAGCAGTGCCCTCCAGTGGGGCCCGGCTCCCTGATTCTCCCCTTCAGGGTACTGTCCAACCTTTCACCCTTTCATCCTTCATGTGGGATTGACCAGATGCCCCAGGAACTCTGGGCGTCATCTGCGGCCTTGTGTCCAGATGAGCAGCCTGACTGGGCAATATTTCTTTCTTGGGATCATGAATTTGGACCACCTTTCTAGGTGCCGTCACACAGATTTGGGGTGACAAATTGCATAGACAGGGACTCCACAAGAACATTTGTCCCCACACATCCTCGGGTGGCTCTAAGGACCCTTCATTGTTTTCGCCCTTTGTTCGGCTTCTGGAGGACCTTTATTTAGTATTTCTCCTTGTAATACCTCTCTCCCACCATCCTGTGCACACGGCTCTGGTGCATCCTTTGTCAGCGCTGCTCAGCAAGAGAGGTACAGATGCAAACACAGTACTTACTCCAGGCTCAAGCATGCACAGTGCACCTTGGCCAAAGGAAGACCCCAGAGCTCAGCTGCAAGCTGATTAGGGTGAGATGCTGAGTGAAGGAGTCCTTACTTATCTGGATATGCTCTAGAAGCCCAGCAAGACATCAAATCTTAGGCAAAACTAACGCAATATTTCTTACTCAAATTTTAGTAAACACAATTCCCTTCTCAAGCATACGGTATTTTTCAGAATCACTTAATATTTCTGAGGCATGCAGGGGTAATTGTAACATTTTATTTTTTTAAACTTTGCTACTGAATGACATGGATTATAGTTTACCTTTGAGGTACCAGAAGCAAAGGAAGGGGCGAGCTCGGGTGTTCTTTTGGACATAGGGTCAAATCCTGTCTCCTTCCTAGTCACCTGCCTAATTTAGCCATTTTTCCTCTCCCAAAGGTTCTTTTAGATTTTTGCATGATGCCTTCCACAGAAGAAAAGTCCTGCCAAGACTACCACGTAAGTTTATTTTACCATAATAATTTGAAGTTTATTTTAATACTTTAAAGAACATTAAAAAGGTAGAGTTCCACAATCTCAAAAAATGGTAATTATTGTCTTCATTTGCTGTATTATTATATTATCTACTTATGAGAATTTCGCCCTTAGATACTCAGTTTCCCCCAATATTGTAATCGTTCTTAAAAGCATAATTTAGGGTTGTTTATAGTCTTTCTATTTTCTTGGATAGTACTGCCTGAAGATAAAGTTCTAAAAGGTCTAAGTGATCTTTTGAGAATTCATCTTTTCCCATGACTATGAGTTAAAAATCAATCGAATAATAGCTTTTTGGGATATTTATTTTTGAAACAAAGATGCAATAACTCATTTTACTTTTCTTCATAGGACATGACTCAACTTTATTTGAGTCATTTAATTTTCAGCAGAATTGTAGGCTTGTGTATGTGACTTGTCAAGAACACGTTTGGGGTCTACCCTAGACTGTAATTTAAAAATATATATATATCTCCTACAGATCGAGTATAATTTCATATATCTTCAGGAGCCATTAGAATACACCAGAAAAACGTCTGCAGAGGATGTGGTTACATATGAGCCTCTCACAACCCTCAATGTAAGTCCAGTGTTTTCATTATCCAGGTAGTTTCCACATGGTTCTGTAATGTTTTGGTACAACAATTCCGGAAGGGGCCTGGAAAGAATTCCAGAGTCATAGTTTTATGTCTGTCTGCCATGTGGCCCAACCCTTTATTTTTTAGTAAAGAAAGCAATCATTTTCTACAATTGCTATAATTTGGTCCCCTTAAAGTTCCACACTCTGTATCTAGGGTCCTAATGGTCATGTTAAACCTGCCCCAACCCAGAATCCAGTAAACCATGGACAACCCAGGCCGTCCACCTAAATATAGACATATGTTTCCAAAAGTTTCCTCCAGTGCATGCCAGAGGAAAATGCAGGGGTTGACATTCATAGCTTCCAAGTTCAGCCAACCACTGGGCTCTCTATAGTGAACTCTGACCTTTCAGAAGCTCTTAGATCCTTCTGGAAGAGTAAACCCAATCTGAGAAGAGGCACTAAAGGCACAGTATGGACCCAAATATCCCAAACCAGTTCTTATTCCAGAGTGCTTTTACAGGTCTAGTGGATGAGGCACTAAAGCCATGCAAATGATCTAGTTCAGTCTTAACCAGGGGTCTCCTCGAACTCAAATAACTGTGGAAGAAACAGGTAAGATGAGTGGGCTCCTCATCTAAAAGGACATTGGTTACTAGTTTCAACAAATTGTTGCCACGTGGGAATGGCAGCCCAGACTTGCATAAATATTGACAACAAATAAAGTTGTGGACGTGCAAAAGAAAACATAGTTGAGTGTTGGATTTGTAAATTGTGGTCTAGGATCTAATATGAGAACCATGAGCCACATGTGACGAATTAACATTAAATAAAATTAAAAATTCATGTATCCATTTGCAGTAGCTGCATTTCTAGAACTCAGGAGCCTACGTGTTCTGTGGTTCTCATATTCAACAGCAGAAATACAGGACCTTTCCATCATTTCAGAGAGTTCCATTGGACACTGCTGGTGTACCCCAACTAAGAATCTTCATTTCCCTATGTGCAGGCCTTTGGTACAGACCATGGTAGTGACCATCGCCTAAAGTGAAATGTGGAAGGCTTACTGAGTACTTGGAGGGTGAAGGAAGCAGAGTCATGTGGATTTCATGCCCATATGGCTGGTGATGGCAAGTGACTCTCACACTTGCTCTCTGCTGAAGCATATTATGTTTTGCAGTTGTTATTATGGCTGAGAAGATACCCAAGTGACTTAAAAGTAATTATATTACAGTTATACTTAGAGAATGTTGGTGTATGTGGGGTTTTTCTTCATTACAATTTAAAGAACAGGCAATACTTCTATATCAGAAAGATTGTCTCGACCACCATAATGAGAATAAGAGGAAATAAAATCTTTGTAGCTTTAAAATGAAACAGACTCTGTAGAATATAAACACAGTATACTTTCTATAAAACATGCTCACCTGAAGAAATACACCAGCTCAGTGGGTGACATATCAGCAGATGACTGAGTCGTGCCTTAATAACCTAACAGTCTTGCCTTAGTTCTGAGAGAGCTGAGTGGGGATCTGCTGGAGGGATAGCTTGTGTGGTATAGAAAATCACTGTGCACAAAAGTCTGAAAGTCCAGATGGACTTGTCTGCACTTAGATCCAGGATGGACAGAAACCAGTTCCATGGACAGCCCCCTGGGAAGTTAGAACACTAGACCTATGTCCCATCCTCTTTCCCTTCTCAGGGAGAAGCCAGGAGTTGGGCGTTTTCTCTTGGTCTCACTGCTCTATGCTGGGGACGGGCTGTGGGGAGTAAATGCCGTGAATTTCCCTACTATCTTTGATTTGGTTCTTGGCTATAGGCTCACCTGGGCTGCAGGAACCTCTCAACTGGTTTCTGGATTTCTCACAAAGTCGGTTGGTCCACATATTGTTACTAAGGTGATGTCTCCTGTCCCCTTGGGTGAAGGAGGGTCTGGAACTTCCCATTCCGCCATCTTGCTGACATGACTTCCTCTGTGTAGTTCTTGAATAATTAAAAATTAATTTTGAAATAGATACGATTAGTTCCTAACGACTCATGAAAACTTATAATCTACAGGCTAATGTAACTACTATCATGTGTACTTTACTATTTAATGTCCTTCTAGAAAGATAAGCCTGAGTGTCTTCGAGGAAGGACCAAGGGTGTAGCTCTCACTCGTTTATCTGTAATGTCCTTTCCAGTTGTAACAGAAGGAATGAAAAGCTTCTGCTAGCTCAACTAGTGAGAAACTGAAAGAGACAACCTAAATAAAATACTTGCCTCTGTATAAAATGGTTCTCTCTAGCTTGTGTGTTTTTAGAAAATATATCCTTGATGGATTTTTTGGGTTTTCAAATTTTTTTAAATAAACACTTTTTACTTTCATAATATCAAAGAAAATTATAAAACCAGCAAACAAAAATCTTAAGTTTATATTCAGTAGTTTCATATGATTGTATTTTTCTTGATCCGTCCTTATTTCTCAGGCAATGGTACAACACAACCGCATAGAGCTTCTCAACCATCCTGTGTGTAAAGAATATTTACTTATGAAATGGTGAGCATTAAGTATTTTTTTTAAAAGATACCTCCATTAAATTTATTAAAAGTCTTCTATGGGGTGGCCGGTTAGCTCAGGGGTTAGAGAATGGTGCTAATAACACCAAGGTTGCCGGTTCAATCCCCCCATAAGCCACTGTGAGCTGCACCAGCCTTAAAAAAATAAAAGTCTTCTACATAATTATGTTTTAATGATATTTCAGTGTTTTAGATTTGATTATTTTAATGTTTTACACTTTGAAAAAGAAATGTGTTGAAGGCAAATTTTAGTATTAAAAATACTGGTATTATTTTTGACATTAAATGAAATATTGGGGGAGAGGGGGAAAGCACTCTATAGGACAGTGAGAAGCATCCCTGTAGTTTACAGTGAAGAGAGAGGTGTGTTCCCGGGAGGACCAATCAATCAATTTGAAGTCAGAAGATACGAGCTCATGTCTCTGCTCTTCCATTAATAAGAGAGATTTTAAGTAAGTCACGATTTACTAGGAAGTTGAGATTCCTGTTTTGAAAATGAAAAAGGTGAATTTGAAGATCTTGGTTCTAAAATTCAGTGGATTTATCGGATAGATTTCTGAGCGAGATCATAACTACTTTTTCTACAGAAATATTTAAATGAAATATTTTTTGTTGAAATCACTCAACTTTGGTTTACTTATTTTTTTGTTAGGTTAGCTTATGGGTTTAGAGCCCATCTTCTGAACCTAGGATCGTACTGTCTTGGTCTCCTCCCTATGACCTTTCTTGTTATCAATATAAAGCCAGGGATGGCTTTCAACTCAACTGGAATCATCAATGAAACTAGCGATCATTCAGAAATACTAGACACCAAGGTATTGTCCACATTTCAATTTTTTAAAATAAAGCATTATCAAAAGTATGTTTTTCCCCCCTTAGGAATACTAACCCCATACTAAATCTGAAATACCAGGATTTTGATTATAAATAGCCTACAGAATTCATATATAGTAGCAATTTCTCCAAAAATCCTTTGTTGAATGAGGGGGGAGATAAATAAATAGATCAATAAATGAGTTTGTAAATAAATTTAGCAGGAATTGACATGTATGAGATGCTAGCTTGAATGCTGAAGGATAAAGTGGATTTGTGGCTGCCAGGGACTGTGGGAGAGCGGGTGATGCTTAGTGGTACAGGGGTCCGTTTGGGGTAATGAAGAAGTTATGGAACTGATGGTGGTGACGGTTGCCTAACATTGTGAATGAACTCAATGCCACAGAATTGTACATTTTAAAATGTACACGTAAAATGTAAAACTTTTAAAATGGTAAATTGTGTATTACATGTATTTTACCACAGTAAAACAGTTTTTTAGATAAGTCTATGGATTCATTTACCTTTAGAATTCATTCTGCGATTTTTGAGCCTCTCTTCATGAGGACATTATGAAATGACTATGTGTTGTCTTCATATTAGCACCATAGTAATTTTCTGCTGAAAGTAAATCTGGGCAGTACATAGAAATGAAGCAAAAGGAAAACAAAATGTTTAATTGTGGAAATTATAAAGCAGTTACAATGCTGTTTTAATGTATGTTCTCATAACTGTTTATCTTATACTTTTTTTTGTTTGTTTCAGAATTCCTATCCTATAAAAGTTTGTATGATTTTAGTTTTTTTATCAAGTTTATTTGGATATTGCAAAGAAATGATCCAAATTTTCCAACAGGTACACAATACATTTTATATCTCTGAAGTTGTAAAAATTTTAATACGCAGAACATAAATTGCTAAACTATTATTGAAACGATATATGTCAGAATAAAAATCACATACTTTGACAAATGCATAGATTGGAAATACCAAGCATAAACTTTTTAAAATGTAGAATTCACATGATTTTAGGTGTGCTCCCTGCGCTAGCTGGTCTATTTGAAGTATCTAAAGCAGAGATGCTGCCATTTTACTAGGCCATACAGGTCTGCCTTGTTACAAATGAACTTAAGAATGACTTTTCTGTGTTTTCTCTGATATTGGTTTAATATTTTGCTAACAGAATAATTAGATTTTGAATTTGATCATTTAGAATGTAACTGTTTATAGAATTGTACACTTGAAACCTGTGTTTAATAATTTTATTAACCAATATCACCCCCAATAAATTTGATAAAATTAATAAAAAAAAAGAGAGAGCTTACTTGGCCCAAGACTCCATTTCAAATGGGTCTTTCTTTGAATTCCTTTCCTAACAGGGATACTTTTCTTTACTGGATAAAATTTCAAGTTATAATACAATTTGGGAACTTTTTATAACATAATTTTTACTTTATACTCTACTGTTTTAAATGGGTGAACTGAGTTCAGATCAGACCCAAGAATTATGTAAATTACCTGCACGTCCTTGCTCTCGTTGATAAATGGCATGACTCTTTTATTTCTGAGTCTTATTTTTCATTTTGGGGGTATGGTTTTTGTGAATTTGGGGGTATTTTTGGTTATTTTTGAATAATATATATACCTTTTATACACTCCCTCATTTTCAGTGAAAATCGACTTTGTTACGTAGTATGAGCACCTGAGTGTTTGCCCGATGTAATCGTGCTGTGCATTTGTTTCATATACACAGTGCAAGTACTTTTATATATATATACTTTCAGGTAATTGTCACAATTCTGAGTTAGACTCTGTCGGCCCATTGTACGTTAAATGGTTTAGGACATATTATTTAATCTCTCTTACCATTATTTTCATTTCTAAACATGAGAATTACGGATTGTGAACTGTAAAATTATATGATTTCGCTGTCAGATCTGGTCTCCCCATTTTCTAATGGATAGTTAAATGGTCTCCTTTACATGACATCTTTATGAATAGGAAATGACACCTCACTATTATGGTAATTGAGTCTGAGCACAGGTCTCAGCCCTCTTCAGAAGCAGCTTTAGTTCCTTTGTATGCTGAGAAATCCATATGCATGTCCACATACAGGCAGAAAGCAATGACTTACTTGCAGGCCCCCTGGAGCTCCCTTGAGATGGAGTGGACTCTACAGGAAAACCCAGAAACTCAGAATTTACTGAGGCATCAGACTCTCAAAGTGACAGGTCAAGAGAAGAGGCTGGGCCACCTCCAACAATGATACATACCCAGGGCTCTGAGTTCAGTCCGGGATGGCAAGGGCTGGCTCCTTGGTCTTAAACATCTCCCCAGCTGCCACACCAGAAAAATACTGTTACTAGTTATGTACGTATAAGTAAGAGTCCTGGTCTCTACACGTAGTAATTCTTCATTCTTTTCAACCCCAGAAAAGGAATTACTTTTTGGATCACAGCAATGGAATTGAATGGATTATCTACACAGCGAGCATCATTTTCGTGTCCCCCTTGTTCGTGGGTATACCAGCTCACGTGCAGTGGCAGTGTGGGGCGATTGCCATTTACTTGTACTGGATGAACTTCTTATTTTATCTTCAGAGGTAAAACCATCTGGGATGAATTCTGCATCCTATAGGCATGTTTAATCTCAAAAGAAGACTATAACTACCATAAACATACAACTGGCTTATTCCTTTTCCAATTGTTTTAGACCGAGAAGATATCTTTTATATACCATTAAGGAAAAGGGGAGGGAGGTTTGGAGTTAAGAGTGTAGACCAGGGTTTCTCTCCACCTTGGCGCTACTGAAATTTGGGGCCAGATACTTCTTTGTTGTGGGGGTGGGGTCTGCCCTGTGCACTGTAGAACATTTAGCAGCATCCCTGGCCTCTGCCCACTGGGTGCCAGTAGCAACCATCCCTCACCCAGGTGACAAAAAATGTCTCCAGAAAATTGCCAACTATCCTCTGGGTGGCAAAATCACCCTGGGACAAGAACCACAGGTTTTTGACAAATCTACATTAAATGGGGGGAGTAAACAGGTATAAAAGTATCGGCTAATCTTGTTTTGCCTGGTATTATTTAGTAAGCATTTACTTTAAATTACAACCAACAAAATGAACTGGTAGGTATGGGGAGTAATAGTGACAGAAGAGAAGAAGAAAGCCCAACGGATTCTAGAGGGGGAAGAAAGAGCTCAGCTCCCCTCCCTCCCACAGTTGTTGAGCTGAATAAGTTATTTCCCATAATCTTTATAATAACAAGAGAGAAACGTGATTACTCACAGTGTGTAAAAAAAGAAGCTGAAGCACTGAGGTAAGGAACTTGGCCAAGGTCTCAGCTAGTAGGTCAGATGGAGGTATTTGACCAGGGTCTCTCCGACCTCAGCGACATGCCTTTCCCACTGTACAGTCTGCATTGCTGGATCGTGAGCTCAGTGAACCCCCCTCCTGGAAAGGACCTGAGAGGGTGGCAAGGACAGTGGCCTTGGAGTCAAGAGGCTTCCAGGTAGATGCAGGCAGTGACACTGCTTGGCTTTGTTTTCTTCAGTGACCTTAGCCCACTGCTGGGTGTCTCTGGGAACTTAGTTCCTAAGACCTCAGAAGTCCCTTTCAGCTTTAAAGTCGTGTGACTCCCCTTTTACGGCAGTGTCTTTACGGAAGGAAAAGTACAAGGTCACGGCCAGATGACACCCATCCTCTACCCAAACCTTTCACAGTGCAGGTGGCTGGGGGAGAAAAAGGAAAGCTCGGGAAGCTGGGAGGATGGCGAATGTGCACCCTGGATGTGCCCTGGGGCAGGGGCCTTGGGGTGTCTGAGCTCACTCCCCACCAAAGGCCACACAGCTCATCTCTAGGCCCCTGTCAAGCACATGGCAGCGTTCTCTGATCCCGGGAAGCTCTGATTTCTCTCTTCTACTCAGGTTGAAGGAATGTCCAGTGGTCAAGGCGTAAAACAATTAAACATGAACAAGAAGGGAAAAAAAGAAGAAGAAACAAAGCAGGCTGCTAAACAGCTTTGACATCAGACTCAACAAGGGAGTCTCATGTCTCCCTTTTAAAAGCAACTGGCCTCAGTGAGCTGATCTGTGAAGACTCGTGCCTAGTGCCTGAGAAATACTGACACTGAACGAAATACACTTGGACCAGAAAAGTGAATAAATATTTTCCTTTTTCAAATTTCCCTAGATTTGAAAACTGTGGCATTTTCATCGTTATGTTGGAGGTCATTATGAAGACTCTGTTGAGATCTACCGTCGTGTTTATCTTTCTGCTTTTGGCTTTCGGACTCAGCTTTTACGTCCTCCTGAGTATACAGGTGAGGCAGCTGTGGCACTGGTTGCTTTTGTTGCTGTGACTACCGGGGAACATACATTTATACTTAAATCTTAGTGGTGTAGAAAATTAGTAATAACACAACCACATTTGAACACGTTCATTTTACCTGACGTATTAACATTCAAACGATTCTTACAGCAGGAAACAGTAGAATCCTACTAAGCGACTTTTTCCGTGGTCAGAAACTTTATGTATAGTGCATGGTGATTTGTGATATGTGTAGAAAAGATCTTTTTTATGACTGTGCCACCAGTTTACTAGTAGCTCTTATCACTGTATTTTAGTAGCGATAGTGCTATGACTTTAAAAAATATTTGTACTATGATTTTTATCATTTTACTCTCCAGGAAACATTTTCCCATTGTATGCACTTTGCACGTCATTTTTGCCTGCCTGTCTTTCCTCAGGATGCTTTCAGCTCTCCGGTGCTTTCTATCATCCAGACCTTCAGCATGATGCTGGGAGATATTAATTATCGTGATGCCTTCCTAGAACCCTTTTTGAGAAATGAACTGGCATACCCAATTCTGTCCTTTGCACAACTTATTATCTTCACCATGTTTGTCCCAATTGTCCTCATGAATTTACTGGTAAGTAATTTATCCTCGCATTTCCTGTTGGTTGATCAGTTGAGGCATTTAATTACGATAATTTGCCTCAGCCTTCTTAATCTCCCTCCACGAAGGGCAAAGGGACACCTAGAAAATTCATTCGGTCAACATTCATTGAGTGCCTGGGGAGCGCCGGGTACAGCGTGGGGCCTGGAGGATGCAAAGATGCGTTCCCTTGGCAAATCCATGGGGGGAGGGGGATTGTCACCGTGTGAGGGACATAAATGATAAATGTCTAACTGGGACACTGTTTTGTGCACCTGGAACTAATTTAAAAAATGTTAAAAAAAAACAAAACTATTTTTTTTAAAAAAAAAAACCTTTTTTTTTTTTTTAAAAAAAAACCTAAAAAACCTATTAAAAAAAAAAAAAAAAAAGGAATCTTCTAAATGCCAGACCCTGACCCAGGTCCTGGGAACAAAACAGTGGTGAACAAAACAGATCGACACCCAGTCCTCACATGAGTATCCACTAGTCACGAAGTTAAGCAGCAAACAAATAAACGTGCAGCACGATGTCTTGGGGTTGATACATACTACGAAGAATTACGAAAGCAGAATAAAGAAGGAGAGATGAGTAGTGCGTGCTGCTTTGGGGTGTCAAGAGGGAGGTCAAAGATTAGGCAGACACTTGCACGGAGTGAAGGAGTGAGAGCTCATCTCTACTCCTGAGTTTCTCATGGAGCAGAGATTTAAGTGGGGAAGAGCCTCTGGTGCAGGTGCCACCTCTTGACCAACGGCTGACCACCCTCAGCAGACATGAGCACGCCCTTCCACCGAGAACTTGCTCCCGCCATGGGCAGCTCCGGTCCATGGAGAGCCCTAGCTGGCATCACAGGGCATGCCTTCTCCTTATTCATTGATTCGTACATGCACATGCTCAATATACTTTCTCTGAGTCTGACTATGGAAGATAGTCTGCATGCACCCACCCTCTTTTTCCTCAGTTCTTCCAATAAGCGTTTGCCTCTTACACCCATTTCCCCATGGCTTGCGCCTTCATGGTTTCCCATCCACCCTGCTGCAGAGACAGAAGTCTCTCCATCTTATCTCACTTCTCGGTCTCATCCCTCCTGCAAATTGTCACCACAGTGATATTCTGATAATGAAAAGCTGGGCCCGTCAGTGGCCCTTTCAGGTTTTTTTCCGATGACGCTTCCAAAGCTTCAGTCGGTCTAAACCCACAAGCACAGCACGCAAGGGTCCTTGTGATCTGGAACTCACCCAGATCTTATGCAGCTGCTCATTGTCCGCAGGACTTACCCAAATACTATGCCCATTCTCGGTGTGTCAGGCCTCCCTTCCTGCCTCCCGGGCTCTGCTCTCCCTTTTCCTGGGAAGCCGCCCATCTTTCTAAGCTTTCAGCATTCAGCTCCAGCGTCATCTCTCCTGGACAGACTTTCCTAATCAGTTTCCCCACCCCAGTCACCCTAGTCTGAATCCGGTGTCCCTTCTTTGCATGATCCTGGTTTTGAGGACACAAATCAGAGAAAGATAATAATAAAGCCTACTTCCTAGGTTATTGTGAGGATGAAATGAGCTAAGACAAAGCACTTCAAACACTATATACAGTCAATAAATGATGGCTGCTATTAAATAGTAATAGTATTTGATTGATATTATTAACTTATATTATTGACAAATTATAATTAGACTCACAAGCGCAGATGACTCACAAGCTATAAGTCTGTGACTCACAGGCTCAGATGTCTTCAGAGCCCCGGGCAAGTATCTGATGTATGAAGCACAGTTACAAGACCGTGGGCTTTGATGGGGGCTGATCTAGAGAGAAGGCCTGTCTCAAGGCTTGCAGATTAAGAAGCAAAAACACATTATCCTTCCAAAAACCTACTTGCTGACTCTATATGGTTCTCAGTGCTAGTTAGTTTGCACACCCTAGAATATACTCTCTCACTGTTCATTCATTCAGCAGCCCTTCTGTGTGCCTACTATGTGCCCTGTACTGTTCTCAGCCCTGGGTATATGGTGGTGACCTGGACGGATAGAGTCCTTCTCTCGTGCAGCTTACTTGGCTTTGAGCTCCTTGACAGCTGGGACTGGCTTTTCCTCTTGGGCTGCAGCAAGCAGGGGGCTGGTTCGGCACAGACAGGTACTGAGTGTCTAACAAATAATGAAAGAGTGAGTGAATGTGAGCTGATTCCATTTGGATTGAGGAGAACTGAGCTGACACCTTCCCCTCTCCTAATTCTATCGAGCCATGGATTTCTAGACTTTTTTTTTTCCAACCAGAGCCTTACCCACCTCTAAAAAGTGTGCCTTTTCCTGCTACACATATGTAAGATATTAATTCCTACATCTCCCAGATGTTCAACCCGTGGAGTTCTCAACCACACTGCAGGGTCTACCAACTGCATTTGATGTCCCATCACCCCGTCCTCTCCAAAAAGAACAAATTTTTACTTTAAATTACAATGAATTTCAGATTAATTGGTATGTCTTAACTTTTCACGATAACACTTAAGATTACCTTAATGGCACCAAGGCGGCCATCATTGTTACAAAGGTACCTGGGCTTTGCAGTTTTCTGTAAGGCGTTTCCACAGAAAAAAGTGTTTCGAGGCCCTACGTGTACATTCCATACCTGCTCTCCCATCACAGCCAGAGAGAACTCACGTGCATCTTTAGGGCAGCCATGAAACCAGTGATTCAACGCTGTGTTGTCCTTCAGATCGGCTTGGCAGTTGGGGACATTGCAGAGGTGCAGAAGCACGCACTGTTGAAGAGGATTGCTATGCAGGTAAGTCCCGTTTCCTTAAAACTGATGGAAAGGAGCACCTTCCTCATTATTCGCAGATGAGAGCGCTGGTGTCTGAGAACGGCTGTTGAACATGGGCGCTCTCTCAGGGCTAAGCGCTTCTGTGCTTGCTGCAGTCAGAGAAGCAAACATGACCAACGTTTCCTACAACCATCTCAGCAGAGTAATTGAGCAATTGAGCAAGAGGCCTGAGCCTCTTTTCATGTTACCATGTGGCCGGCCAGGTAGCCAGCCCGTCTTGTCAGTAGATGAGCTGAGAGGGAGGGATGAAGACCAGGAACTAGGGGCGAAGGAACCTGGCAGCCTGGCTGCTCGTGCGAAAATCAGGACACAGGAGTAGGTTTCCAGCTGGTGGTACTGACAATTGCTTCTGTGCCATGTAAGAATTCCAGATGCTAACTAATGATTCCTATCTGTAAATCCAAAATGCATGTTAGGTGGAACTTCACACCAACTTAGAGAAGAAGCTGCCACTCTGGTTTCTACGCAAAGTGGATCAGAAATCCATCATCGTGTATCCCAACAGACGCAGATACAGGAGAGGGTTATTAGTAAGTACGTGTAAGAAATACGGACATAAATAAGGTGACACTGCTTGGCGTTCATTCACCGCATTATCCCTGGATGCCCTTTTATAGACTCTGAGTTGCTCTGCCTGTTGGAAACAAATAATCGTGCTTTAAAAATAAAGTGCATGATCAACTCAGGCTGTGAAAGTGATGGGAAGTGCAAAGCGAGGCCTTTGTCTTCTCCTACATGGGTCATCCTCAGCTCTAGTGTTAAATTTGTACCAGGTTCCCGTGAGAGCAGAAGGGTGGGTAGACCAGCTGGACCATTTTTAAGCATTGTGTTTACAGGGCAGGTACACCTGTGTTTCCTAATCACATGTCATTTACATACATATTCAGATGTATGTGAGTGTCCTTTCATATGCAGAACAAACATGAACATATTCACACTCACACACACACACACACACACACACACATAGAAAACACACAAAGACTAAGCCAAGCCATTGCATTATAATGGGAAAGCCAATCTGTGTATCAGCCTAGGCTTTAATTTGACTCTACACTCTCTCCCTATCTGATTTCACTCATATCCATGGTTACGGTTACCATCCCAACACAGAAACTCAGCAATTGATTTCTCTGGCCTAGAGCTCTGAGTTCCAGGCCCTTGTCTGTTTGCCACCTTCACTGGTGTGTCTCAAAGTTTCCTCAAATTCAGCTTGTTCGAAATAAGCTCATGATCTTCCCTCCTCCCTTGTGTCAACCCCTCCCGACATCCCCCACAGGGCAAGAGGGAAAAAGCCCCATCCTTCTCCACAGTTAACGGCAGGCACAGCATTCACTTGCCCGTGCAGGCTGTCAGGCGTGGCATCACCCCACCCTTTCCTTTCCCTTCAGCTCCAGTCAGTCCCAAGTTCGTCTTCTCTTGCCCAGACTCCTAGGATTCCCTCATTCCTGGTCATTTTGCATCTGCCCTGGATCCTCTCCAGTCCACCAATGGTTTAAAGATGCAGAATTTAAGAAATACATTAAAATAGCATTTCAGAAATGTCCCCATGTATAATTCAGTTGTGTTGGTTAATGGTGCAGAACAGTTTTAGGGAAATACCAACTAATCCTGTATGAAATACCACCACTTACGATGGACATTTTCGTGAGAGAATATTAAATGCCGTGGTTAAAACTTTTCCTAAACAATCCTCCACTCCAGTGCCCTCCTCCTATATTATTTATACATCTTGTGCTTTCCTCTATGGTAATATGTGTGATTTCGTTATATAGCTCTTTCCATGTCTGTTTCTCTCACCAGGCCGTGAGCTACACGAGGGCTGTGTCTTAAAATATTTGTGCGAGTCTGCCTGGCTCAGTCACTGAACTATATATAGCATGTGTTCAAGAAATACTTCCTGAACTGAGGTTAACTTGAGTAACTGTTCCTCTTTTATCCCATAGAGTATATTTTATTATATCTTTTGCACCCAAGAAGCAAGGCAAGAAATACCAAATGTCGATACATCTTTAGAGGTAGAAATATTGAAGCAGAAATACCGGTATGTATTTTTTTCTTTGTATCTATATGTGGGAAACTTAAAACTCTTCAACAATGATGCATCGTATAAGGTTATACTGTATATTTGCGTTATTTATCTCATGGTTCAAGGCGTGCTGTAACTGACTGATGTGGCTCAGAGGCTGAGAATCATGAGAGAATTTTTCAGACCCAATAACAAAAATTTGCTGTTTGCCAATCAGTACTTTAAGCTGCATTTCTCATGAGCCAGGTGAATTCACACATCAAAGCCCTGAAAGTTTTTGAGGATCCCCAGAGAAGCTATGCAGTATACAGTGGGTGAGAGTGAGGTCTTTTGGGCTTATTTACCTGAGTTCAGGGCAAATACTCAACTATTTGCTAATGGTATGACCACTTAACCTTTCTGTGCAGCAGTGTTTTAATCTTCAGAATAAGAACAAAAATAACCCAGCCCTGAACCGACAGCGTAACCGTAGGAAAATCACTTCAACTTTAAAACTATCTACTCCTTAGAAGGACTCTGACTGCCCCTGAGGTAGTGTAACCAGAGCACGGTTCATCTGATACAGAACACAGCTAGCACCGAGGTCTTTCTGCACTCAGAGGGGCTAAAAGAATAACGGAAAATAAATTCATGAATCGTCTGTGTCCTCTTAGGCTGAAGGATCTGACTTCTCTTCTGGAAAAGCAGCATGAGCTTATTAAGCTCATCATTCAGAAGATGGAAATCATCTCGGAGACAGAGGATGAAGATAACCACAGTTCTTTTCAGGACAGGTATAAAAAAGAGCAGTTAGAACAAAGGAACAGCAAGTGGAATTCTGTGCTGAGAGCAGTAAGGGCAAACGCTCAGTACCCTTAGCCTCTTAGCAGTAGTGGCCTAACCCAGCAGGGCTTCCTGTGTATATATGTCTTGTATATTAAACACAAATGTACACTTGTATGCGCTGGGTCTAATTTCCAATTTGGAAAGGGTGAGGAAAAGCAGAAATCTGATTCTGTTTCACTACACGTAAAACCCTGGTTCCTACATCCCCTGTAAAAGTAAACTCTTTCTTTCGATTCATATTTTCTGCCAGTCACTATGTATTGAGAAGATCCTTGCTGGTATGTTCACGTTGGACTTTACCTCTCTTTATTTAATGGGTAGAAAGTAATTTGCTACAACACACATTTTTAATGATAAGGAGTAATAAATGTAACTGTTAAGCTAGAATACAAATGTCAATACTGGATTCCTGCTTGATGATTAGATATATAACATGTAATGCATTACACAGTTAATCATTAGATTGGGTTCTACCATTTGGCATCGTGTGTGTGTGTGTGTGTGTGTGTGTGTGTGTGTGTGTGTGTTGGAAGACCCCATGGGTGGACCCCTGTGTGCTCTGTTCTGACTGCAATAAACGGCCCCACCCTTCTTGCTACTCCCAGCACACCTGATGTCACTTTGTGTTGAGGCTCAAACTAACAGACCTTATGTTATGATAACGTGTTGTTTCTGTGTTGTTTGCCAACGATCATAATAAATGTGAAATCTGTATAGTCACACCAGTGGTTGTTGTGTGAACCGTTCATTGCATCTAGTTTTTTGAGATGTGCAAAAATGCCTCCCTCCATCATATACACCCTTTTTCTTTTGACGTCCAGTACAAACTGTGAATCAGTCGCATGCCTCGTCACTGATCTTTTCAAGGTGCTTCTGTTGATTTGTTTTCCCTTTCTCCCTGATTCTCGTGTTCTTTCCTTCATGACCCCAAGGAGAGGCCCACTCTAAGGAATCTCTTTGGCCATGTATGTAAATCTGTGTTATGTTGAACAATGTAGTTTTGGAGGTGTTTTTATTTATATAGGTGTTATTACACTCGCTTCACATCAGCAGTGAAACCAGAGCCCTCTAGAGGTGTGCTTGACTCTGAGCCTGAACAGACGACCTTGACGGAGACCTTGAAGGCTCCTTTACCTCAGGAAAACCTACAGAGGCAGTTACATGTGGGTCTACTCGTCCTTCGACTGAAACTGGCCACTTGCACGTCCAAAGGTAGGTGGTGGTACTAATTTAAAGAGGCTTCAATCGGCCCTGTAGTATTACAGTATTTAGGCTGCCAATAATTAGATGTACAGAACAAGCAGCTGTAGAAAATGGTACTCGAATCAAGTACTTAGTAGCTTAAAGGAGATATAATTCCCTCTCTAGAACCAAAACTGAAAAAAAAAAAATGGGTACTGAAGAAAAAAACCCTCACGAAAGTTATCAGTGGTAACTTCAGTTGCTCAGTTGTTTTTAAAAATTGATGGAGGAGGAAGAGAAGGAGGAGGAGGGAAGTGAAAGAGAAAAGAAGGGGAGAAGGAGGAGGGGAGGAGGAAGAGGAGGAGGAGGAGGAGGAGAAGTGGGAGGAGAACGGGGAGGAAAACTGGAGGGGGAACAGGTCTCAGCAGCATGTTAATAGCAGCAGAACCTGAAGGGAAGGTTTCACTGAACCTTCTGAACAAACTTGCAAGAGTCCAATTTTGAAGCAAAGCTGAAGCTCAGGAGTTGGTTACGTGACAGCCAGCTCTCCTGCAGCCCCCCAGCAACAGCTGCTCTCCGGACTCACATTTCTCATCAAGACCTGCAGCAGGCATGGGTTAGGGGCAAAGCAAGAGCCTCCGTTTAAGTCCCCACTTAAGGACTTCCACAAAAAAGGAAAACACGGGGGGCGCGGAGGGGGCGGGGGAGGCAGCAGGAAATCAGGCGGCTCAACAAAGGCAACTGTTTTCCTGCCTACAAATAGAGTCAGTAACGCAAACCCTGCTCAGATCAGTCAAGAACCTACCTACGCTGGGCAGACACAGAGCACTGACGGAAGAAGCCAGAGCTGTCCGAGGAGATCACAGCGCCAACAAAGCGGGAGCTGGGCTTGAGGGGTGCGGGCGTCTTTACTTTCAGGACACCGTAGGCAGACACAACGTCTTCCAATCAGACAAGCCTGCAAGGCCTCGGTTTACTGTGTTGCTGGCGGTTTCAGCCGCCCTAGCGATGTAAGTCAGGTCCTGTGAAAGACTTGAAACTGCAGCAGGGGCCTCGCAGAGACAGCTGGGCCTCAAGCAACGCGATGCCCTGGGGGCTTTCCCTGTCCCATGCTGAGGGTGCTACCAAAGGAAACCAGACAAGTCCCAGGACCACAATACTGAGCTGCCTGTAAACAGGTGTGCAGTACCACCATCCAGTGTCACTTGGAAAACTTTCCCAATTTTAAGTTTGCTAAAAAACATATATCCATCCACATTTAAATAAGAGGGGGAGTGCATGAAACCAAATTGTCGTCAGGAGTAGAAAGAACTCCAGTCCTGTGGCAGTTTGAGTACCGCCATCTAGTGGTCACCTGTCATTCTCAGTTTGGAAGAGCACTTACCCAAATTCGTACAGGCCTAACCCTCACCGTATCAGCCCTACTGTGCGTTTTATGCTGTAATTGCTGTGCTGTCCCACATGGTGCCTTGAAATGGATTCCACCCAAGCTGGTACATGACACAGCCAGAACATGACCTGGCCGATCATGGATTTTAAAGGTTTCCATAAACTGGGGAACGGCAGTCCTTCCACAGAACTTTGAAACGTGGACTATGTTAATATCATAATAGGAAGTGTACTGGCTATGTGATAGGTCTACGTTTTCAAAATTTTAAAATTTTTAAGTGGTTTCAATATATATTTTTTAACTCTGAAAAATAGCCAGTGAGAGGGAAAGCTAAATTCTATGAAACTATTTTGAGATATGTTTGATACTGCCATTGTAAGTCCTAGCATGGATAATAAGAATCATCAAAATGTGGCAATTTTCCTTGGTATTAAGAGAATACTGCGAGATTTCAATGATGTGCTTTGCACATGGAGATTCAGCCAAGAGAAGTTATCTGTGTTAAAAGTGGAATTGCTGCTTTTAGTTTCCCCTAAGATTGGGATACAATGAGCATCACACACCTTGAAAACAGAACAAAATGGAGCCCAAAAAGTGCCGTAGCTGCTTAGTCCTTCTGTTCTATTTTCAGTTCCTAAGGTTGCTTAATTTGAAGAGCATGCTAACAGCTTTGCAGAGTGGACACAGCTTTAGAGTTTGGGTAAAATGTTCTCTAAGACTCAGGTCCTTCCATGCTTGGAAAGTACAGGGGTGTGAGAAAAAGACAGGGTGGGGATTGATTAAACCATTTAGTATGGCAATAGCAAAAATAAGTATAATTTTAAATGTTTTCATTTCTTGCTACTATTTGCTTTTAAATATTTTGAGAATCTATTATCATAGAAAATATTACATGTATATATACACAAAGTATCAGGAAACAGTAATTAGCTGCAGAATTTAAGTTCATAAGGATATATGCATCCTGAGCATAATTTTTAAAATGTAAAATCGGATTTAAACAGTATATTTCAAAGGACAGAGTTTACTGTTAGACAAATCAGATGGGTACACAGCTAATTAAGACTATACATTTGGGCTGTTGTGTTAATATAGAGTTTTATGTGTGTAATTTAAAATTTTTGATGAAGGCAAGAAGTATCAGATGCTTCTGAATTAAAGAAATGTATCACTGATTAAAAAAACAAACAAACAAAAAACAAACAAAACTTAGTCACTAAGCAGCTATCCTACCCTTCAAAGGAGAAGATTTAAGAAAATACACCTCTATCTTGACCTTATCATGTAAATATTCTAGCAAGTCAGCTCTCTGCCCTGCGCATGACACTTGTGACCCACAGAATTCCCAGCTGGATGTAACTTGTCTGCATTGTACTTTTAAAACAAGTTAGGAAAAGTCAAACTCTCTGTTATTCTGGTGCTCTGTGTATACATTTTGGCTATTTCAGGATAAAAGGCAATAGGGGAAAAGCACCTTTTGTTTCATTTTTCACTATAATGAGAAGCACCATTTGACATATGTGACAATTCTACTAGATAAGACAAGAGCAATAAAGCACAGGGCTGACACATGAAAAGAATGTTCCCTAAGGACCTACTGGGCACTGGGGGGTAGTTTTCTACTATTTTAAAACTTATTTTTAACTGATGATGCCTGAGCCTAAACTTTGATACAAGATTCATCTATGAATTCTCACTTATCAACAAAAGTTCTGAGAGATCAGGAACACCGATCTCTTAGCATGGACGTGTATGACACAGGACACAGATGTTTATGGGGAAACGACTAAGCCATTCATAAATTTCCACTGTGTACATTTCAAAGACCAAGTGAGCACTATACAACCTTCAGTATTGATCGCAGGTCTGACAACCATAAAAAAGAAACTGTTTGCATTTCACAGCAACGGGTGGTGAACAGGGGATGGTAAACATACTAACTCACTCATTTTTCTTAGCAAGGAGTGGATTCTATTCAAATCACAGTTAAAGATTCTGTTTCATACCTGACATTTGAAGCTTAGCAATATAGGTTTGGTAATTTCTTTTAAAAACTGTGACCACAAACATAATTCAAACACAATAAATACCTACCAATACCTTAAAAAAAGAGAAAATTAACAATATAAAAAAAGCTTTAAAAAAGAAAAAACGTCAAAACCTACAAAGATCCAAAAACATAAACAAGACTACACTAATAAAATAAAACCTATTAATCCTGACAACAAATATAATCATCAGTAAAAGGCAAACTGCTCCGTATTTGGGTTGAGAAATTTAATTCCTAGAGAATAAACTAGCATTACAGAAAGATGAGCAAAGACAAATCTAAAAATGTAAATAGCAGGCGTGACCAAATAAACTTAACACAAAGTATTCAAGGGGAAAATTATAAAATTAGGCAAAAATATTGCTTTACACTGATAAAAGTTTTGATCTATTAGGAAGTTATTAACCTTTTTGTTTCAGATAAGTTATCAAAATAGGTCAAGCTATAGCTCGTAGAAAGGCTTCATTAGTAGAAATATCGTGGGAGAATTATCACACCTCTATCAGGCTAATCCCAGCTCTACACTCACGATGGGTGACCCACAAAGGGTATTCAAAATCAGTTGCCAAGAACCAGGAGAGAAGTCAGCTAGGCCAAGTCCAAGCTAGACTCGAACAGTCCCTGGTCAAACAGATGCGTCTGTAGGAGATAGGAGGGCTTATGAAGCCTTTAAATATCTGATTACATTTTGTAGTGTTACCTCCTCACCTGGCCCAGCTTAACCTTTTCATCCCAGCCCACTTCTTACCCCCAATAATTTCTGACATTAATATCTTATTTTGAATAATAAAGAGTTAAAAATTCATAACCCATGAAACTTGAGTTTGTGGATAGAGAGAGAAAACAGTAACTAAATCTGAACCAATACTGGGCTTGGCTTTCTTCCTCTCTTATCTGGATTTTAAGGACAAAAATGAAGCTACCTTAGTCCATATGCCAACTGAGGGGCTATCTAACCACCCCTGTGTCCCTTTCCCAACGAATTCACCTCCTAACCTTCAGCTGAATGAGACCTGCCCTCGGTGAGCGATTTACCTTTGGTCTTCCCTCTGCTCCCTCCAAAGCTTGCTCTTCATAGGGGTTTGTCCCACATTTTCTCATTCCCTGTAAACAGTGTATTTGTTTAAACAGTTGGTCCTCACAGTGAGCAGGATATGCTTCAGGGATGTCATGTACTCTTCCAATGGGATGCCCAATATTTCTTCCTGACTCACCTATGTTCTAGTACCTTGCTATTTGAAGTATGGCCTGTGGACCAGCAGCAGGGACATCTCCGAAGAA
Source organism: Rhinolophus ferrumequinum (assembly GCF_004115265.2). NCBI lineage: Eukaryota > Metazoa > Chordata > Mammalia > Chiroptera > Rhinolophidae > Rhinolophus > Rhinolophus ferrumequinum. The sequence continues at coordinate 9,971,641 of NC_046297.1, forward strand.
GTCAGAAATGCAGACTCTCAGGCCCCATCTCAGACCCACTGAAGCAGAATCTGCATGTGAACAAGATCGCCTGGTGACTCATACACACATGACTGAGTCTGAGAAGCACCGCTCTAGTGATTGGCTCACAGTATTACCAAGGGGTACGTCATTCAACACAAGTCTATGGTCAGATATGGGAAGTGCTACAGACTAATACCCCCACTCCAGGTTCCCAGTGCACACTGGCTTCATAAAGGCTCTGATAATTCCTGCAGTGAATAAAATACTGTGCGACGGTGCTTTAAGGAAGGTGTCACCCTCACACTTGAAGATAGCTACATCAAGTTTTGAAAAAAGATCTGATGCTTGGTCAACCTCCAGTGTAGGTACTGAGGGTGAGTCTTTGCTAATTGGCAGAGAGCACTTAGCTCAATCTGGTATCTGAAGTGGCACCAATATCCACGAGTGTTTGTAAGATGGTAAGGGCTTATAGGAGGAGGCGGGGGAAGGGAGAGGAGGGCAGGGCCAAGGCCTGGTGTGGACGCTGTGTTAGTGGCCTAAGGCTGTGTGACAACATTACCCTGAGCTTCATGGCTTAACCAAGAAACACAGCATCACACACTTGCCGTGGACGAGGAAACCAGCACGCCTCAGCTGGGTGCTTCTGAGCGTGTCTCTCGGGACGCTGGGGATGCACTCAACGGAGGCAGGATCTGAGCTCTCTCGGGAGCTACGGTGGGATTCGTTTGGATTGAAGACCAGACTTCCTCTCTGTCTGCTGCTCTCCCTCAGTGAACGCCACATGGGCCTCTCCAGATAGCAACTCATAGCAGAGAGGCTTGTTCCCCAGAGTCGGGGACCTGAGAGAGAGACAGACAGAGACAGAGACTTGAGAGAGAGAACACAGGTCAGAGTGGGCAAGTGGTTAGCCGCTGACTTTTGAAAGTGACATTTGATCACTCTGTCACCTCCTATGACATCTGACTAATGCAGTCCACATGTAATGGGAGGGGATTCCTCAAAGACGTATCCACCAGGAGACGGGGATTGTGGGGAGGTAGAGGGGAGAAGTGGAAGGCCCCTTGGGGTTCATGCCTTGCCCAGAGTCACAGATTGGTCAGAATACACAGCCGGATGTGAACCCGGCTCTGTCTCCTCATAGGTAGGACCCTGGCTGCACCCCGACCTCCCAGCGGGTTATGCGGGGGGTGGGTGGGAGGTACTGGTGTCACTGTGTACAGACATGGCATTGCAAGGAGAAGGGGGATGAGCAGTCAGCAGGCCCAAGGGCTATTTGGATAGGTGTTATTCGGGGGGGCGGGGGGCTCAGGTTAGGGACCCCAGGAAATGAAGTCACTTCCTTGACAACAGAACCCAGCAGAACTTGACACCGGGTAACCAGGCAGCCACATTCTGGTGACAGCCCCATCACCATTTGGCAGGAGACACTTGAGAGTCAAAGATGTTTTCTTGCTGTTTCCCGACTAGCCAGGCTCTTGCTTCAGGAAACCCTGCAGTGAGCGCCTTCTAGATGCTGCAGACACTGGTTTAACCGTCATCATTCCCAATGTCTCTGGCCATTTTCCAGAACGTCGCCTAGGGCAACACAAGGTGGCTTAGGTCAGGGTAATCCAGGCAGGAGAGGCCAGCTCTGTGAGCTCTCCCCGGGCAGCTCCCGTCTCCTCCTCTTTGTGTGGGGGGATGAGGGACATACAGGGTCGGCCGCTGGGCAGGAACAGGCTGGTGGGCGGTGGGTAACCTGTCACCATTACACCCCAGGACAAGGCTGGCGGGGTAGAAAAGGGCTTCCCACAGGGCCTCTTATTTGTGCCAAGGGAGTCCATGGCCCTCAGGCTGTCACATCTTTCCCCGCCTTGGTGAGGCCTGAGGAGACTGTGTGTGTGTGTGTGTGTGTGTGTAGTAGAGCCACAGGGTCTGAGAACCAGCAGAGACAGGGCTCTGTGGCTTTCCACCTGGCGGCCGGCACTGTCTTTACAGAGCTCCACACAGGAGACGGGACAGGAGCTGACCCCTGGGGCTCTCTCCTCCTTCTCCCCACACCACCAAGAGTCCAGTGCTGGCTCAGGGTGTAGTGCTGAGCTGTCCCAACATGCCGGACCCTGCACAGCCGAAGGGGACCCCAGGCCCCTGCAGCTGCCCTGTGACTCCCTGGCGTCCGTCCTGGCGTCCTGCTCTCAAAGGCTTGGGTTCCCCATGTCCTCCCCCAGCGCACCCTCGCGGCCCAGCCCCTGCTGTGGCCAGAGGCAAAGTCACTTCCACATACTGGGAGGAGTATCAGAAAAGGGTCTTCTGTGCCGTTTCACCTCATGTTCAGTCAAGAGTATCTTGGCATTTTTCTACAGACTTTCCTGTTTGAACGCCCAGCCCCAGGGACCCGTCCACGTGGACATGCAATCCTTCCACACGATTAGCAGGAACGTGTTTACTCGAAAGGACACGGGCTCCTGGTATTACGTCTGCTGCTCTGCACGTTACTGTGGTAACCAGTCCACCTTATAGTATGTCAGCAGCCCACGAGGACCCTCTCCTGACCTGCAGGGGCCATGGGGGTGTGCTCCTTGGGACAGCTGAGCGCCCACTGTTGGGGTTCTACCGGATCAGGGAGCGGGGTGCTCCCCACACCTTTGCCCCCACTTTCCAGCTACTTACAGAGCTTTTGCCACCCCCCCACAGGTGCTGGAACGACTACTACATTACAAGGTGAACATCCCGCCCTCCCAGCTGTGAGTCTCCAGAAGGCAGCGGCCTCGCTCTTGGTCTGTTTGCTCCTCTGAACAGTGCAGTGAACAGAGAACCAGCCTCCTGGAGTTACTGTAGGGACTTGGGGGTCCTCCTGGAAAGGGTTCTCCAGGTGCCTGGCCCCGTGGACAGGTCTGCTGAGGGGCTGTGGCCTTGCTAACTGGATCTTCTCTTCCCCACGACAAAGCCTCTGCCTCATCCCTCACTGTCCCTGGAGCCTTGGGCTGGCCTGTGCTCTGATTTGAAAAGGAGATCTGAGATTCCATTACGGGTCCCCGTGTTGAGTGAAGCCAGAGCAGAAATCCCAGGCCCCCCAGCAGTGGGACCCCAGGCCCATTCAGGTATCTCTAACGGGGCTGGCTGGGGCTCATTCATGTATCGGAAGCCATATCAGGTGTGGGCACTTTTCTAGGCACTGACCACAGTCCAGCGCCCAGAGCAGACAACCCTGCTCTCCAGGCTTCCATTCTAGCCGGGAGGGAGGCAGCCAGCCACACTAGACTTGACAGCAGGTGGTGTGCCCAGGACGGTCACTGGGATGCCCTCCTGCCCTCCTCTACATGTGGACACATCCTCCGTATTCTGATGAAGACGCTGGACCCCTGGACCAGCCACAGAAGTGAGGGGGCTTTGGATCAGAGCTGTGAGTGGAGTATGGGGACTGTGAGCTGGCAGAACCCTGCATCCCACACATTGCGGGGTTTCTGCAAGAGGGCAGAGGTCTGAGGGCTTCTGCTAGGAAAGAGCAAAGGAGTCAGGGAGAGCTGTGGATGTGGCTTTGGGTGCTGCGGGAGGTCACGGGACAGAGTCAGACCCTACGGGAATCCATCCCTTTCCCACCCCAGCCCTGCTTCCGCCCCACACCCTGGGACCCAGAACAGGACATGTGGGGAGCATCCCTCTCCCTGATCCGATAGAACCTCAACAGTGGGTGCTCCACTGGTGCTCAGGGGACTCGGTGAGGGCTCCGGGGCTGGATCACCCACCTGTGGGAAGTGAGTGTCCGTGGGAGGAGAACACTGCCATAGGACTCCTGACAGGTGAGGCAGCACACAGGCATGGGAGCTCAAGCTTGAGGTGTCAGGAGTCCCCGAAGCCTGGGTAGGAGACAGAGTCCATTTGTTCTCTCATTGGTCAGATATTCATGGAATGCCTACTTTGTGCCGATAAGTGCAATGAATAGAGCAGATACCACCCTCTTTGCCCTCGTGGAGTTGACATTCCAGAGGGGAGGGGACAGGAAGACTGACAGAGGAGTGTGCCTCTGGTCCTGAAGAAGAAGACAGGTGGTCACACCACTGATCAGAGGCTCGCAGTTACAAAGACCTTTTCCTGCCAGACCCTCCTACGTGACCAGGCTCGTCTCGGCCAGGACGGTCAGATTGAAGGGGGACAAAGAGCAGGACTGGCTTCTGGCCGGCAGGAGCAGGAGGCACAGGCCCCCAGGCCCCACAGCGGTGCTCTGGGAGAGCAGTGTGGAAGGAAGTGCCAGGGCTCACACTCTGCTGTCAATCATCCATCCCCTCCGTCCTGGGCACCTGAGTGCCCTGAGGACTTTTCCCAGCCCCCAGAATGTCCCTGCCCGAAGATGCTGTTGTTACACAGAGCTCAGCTTCCCAGGCTCGGACCTGGAGCAAGGGGCCAACCCTCACCTTTCACAGCGGGAGCACCTTGCGCCTCCTGAGGCAGAGTCGGAGAGTGAGGAGGACGTGGGGTGGGTGACGTGGGCGAGTGTGGAGGGGACGGGGCCGGGCCACAGTGAGAAGACCTTCCAGAGGCTGGGGTTTGGCCGCAGAAATGAGTAGGCTCAGATCACTGTCCTCGTGGACTGCAGTCTGGGAAGACTTCCTGGAGGGTGGGTATTTACAACAAGACTTCATGAATGGGTATGAAAGATTTTATGTCTGTGGAAGGCACAGACGTATTGATAGTATTTTCTCTTCTTGGAACTACTGAACCAGCTCCAGAGCGAGACTCAGAACCACCTCACGAGCTAATGCCACCCGCGATTCTAGCGCCTGTGACAATTCCAGAACTATGGCACGCTTAAGCAATAGCTCTGTTCAAGCTCAAGAGGGAAATGAAGCACCGACACCATCTCCAAGTTCAGAGCCAGAGCGGACTCAAGCCACAGCTCTTGTTCAAGCTCAAAAGCCAGAACAAGCACTCTTATCAGCTCCACATAAAGAGCCAGACAAGCTCAGGCAACAGCTCTGGATCACACTCAAAAATTAGAACAGAAACTAGATCAGCTTCAGGTGCAAAACCAGAGCAGGCTCAAGCCACAGCTTTTGTTCAGGCTCCAGAGCCAGAGCAAGCACTACACCAGCGTCTCCTTCAGAGCCAGTACAAGTTCAAGCCACAGTTCTCGTTCAAGGTCAAGCTCTGGAACTGCCACTGGCACTACCCCTAGCTACAGACCGAGAGCAGGCTCAAGCCAGAGCTCTCTGTCTAGTTCAAGGGCTAGAACAAGCACCTATATATACCATCACCAGCTCCAGAGCCAGCGCTGGCTCAAGTCAGAGCTCAATAGGTAGAACTTGCACGTGTGCCAGCTCCAATTCCAGATCTGGAGCAGACTCAAGGCACAGCTCTCGTTCAAGTTCCAGAGCCAGAACAAGCAGCTCATATAATAGCTTCAACTTTAGAGCAAGTGTAGGTTCAAGCCACAGGTCTCGTTCAAGATAACAAGCACATATGCCAACTCCAACTCTGGAACCAGAGCACAGCTTCCAGTCAAGTGTAACAGCTACAACCTCTACCTACATCTTATCAACAACTGGCCTTAGCTCCTACAATGCCTTTAGTGCCGGATCCTGAGCCGAAGGCTGTGTCAGCGGCCATATCACACAGCTCTTTCCCCTCCCCTGTAAATGCATTTAAAACTTAATTTTTATTTTTTTCTTACATATATTTAAAAGCTATATTTTTCTTAGACTATTCCCTTAAATAATTTTAAATAAATTTTTTAAATAAAATTTAACTTAAAAAGTAACTCTATGATCCTTCAAAGTGTACATTTCAGTAGTATTAAATACACTCACGATTTTTCAGAACCAGCACATCACATCGCAACCATTATCTAGTTCCAGAACGTTTTCATCAAAGAGAAACCCGGTACCTATTCATCAGTCACTACTCATTCCCCTCACTTTCAATCCCTGGCAACCACGGATCCATCTCCCTCTGTCTCCACGGATTTACCTATTCTGGATTTGTCGTGTCAGTGGAATAACACCATCTGCGGCCTTTTGTGTCTGACTACGTAACGTATGAGAAGACTGTTTTTTGGTGTTAATAAAACTAACACTTTTTATTAAGGGGAAAAATCCCTGATAGGCAACAACTATGTGTAAAAGATGAAGCCCCAATAGAAATATTTTCATTACTGTGGGATGGGAACCACTTTTATCATTACGACACAAGAGCCAGAAACCATAAGGGAAATGCCTGGGTCTCTGAAACACCTTTAAAATCTTTTGTTTCCTGGATAGGCAGCTTTAAATTTTTTCTAAGGTTTTTAAAGATTTTTAGACAAAGATAACATGTTTATTTAGTGAAATATTATAAAATAATGTAAAATACAGTAAAATAATATTGAGTAAAATTGGCCACAATCATTGTGGCTAGGTGAATACCTCTGATTGGCCAGCCTGGTTCATGTGCCCGCCTCTAAGGGGAGGGAGAGACCCTGTGATGAGCTCCTGTCAGAACCAATGGAATACCAAGCAACCAAAATGACAGATGTCTGCTTCCCCACTTAAGCAATAGATGGATGGATGGATGGATGGATGGATGGATGGATGGATGGATGGATGGATGGCTGGCTGGCTGGCTGGCTGGCTGGCTGGCCAGATAAGTAGAAAGACAGGAAAGAAATAACAAACATGCAAATGTTTCTGTTTATCATTTGCTCATTTTTCACAGGGGTGGGTAAGGAAAGGACTATGAATAACTTATTTGACTTCAAAAGTAAGTTTCCCTATTTAAATTTTTTCTTCAGTGAAGTTGGGTCACATTTTATCACTGTTTGAGAGAAAAATACATATATTCCTAATGACCAGGGTACTAATTAGGAAAGACAAAAGTCATGGATGAGCTGAAGCCTGCCAGAAATTCTAAGGCTACTCAAAAGGACACTTTTATAAAGTTGTATTTGTAATTTAGAGATGGAGGAAGCACTGGACCCGCTGCCAAGTGTGGAACACTCCTAGTGAACGCAGGAAAGAGTGAGCGGACGGCGGACGATGCATGTGTCTGCACTGTCCACCAGTCTTACGCAGAAAATCAGTCTGAAGGGAAGTACAATGACACTGGTTAATGACTTATTCCAGGCAAGGTCTCCTTTTCTTTCTGGAGGTCCACGGGAATGGGATAATAGTTGCAAGCCCCCAGAGAGCAAGCACGTTTTTTTGCAAGCCAAATTATTTAGTTTTATGACACTCTGTGTGTTTATATCTCTCTTTACTCAAGAATTTACTGAGTTTATTTTTGGATATTTTATTCCCGTTTCAGCTGTGAGCCAGTTATTCAGTCAAGGGGTTTTGCTCACACTTAGGTCAGAATATTTAAATGATGAAGCACAGGCCACCTAAGGCCGGTTTGGTAGAAGTAGCAGTAAGTCCTCTAACTGCAGATGTGATACTGCTGTTCCATCACCCCCTCCTTTCCAATTAGCAGAACTTCTCCTAGAGCTAACTTTGGAAGTTTGGAGAGAGAGAGAGACAGATTAAAGAAGGCTTCCTCACCTCACTGTGAATAAACAGCTACCACAGTCTTACACTCCCAGAGTTCGCTTTCCTTTTCTCCCCTAGCTAAGGTGGAAGTATTCAGACCACTGATTCTCTCTGTGCATGCCATGAAGTCAATAGCTGCTGGTCCGTGGCCACCAATATGCTTACCCCAGAAAGGACTAGTTAGTAACTTTCTTCCTGATCTGATAACCTCAGTAATCAACAGCATAGGGAAAAAAGTATATGTGGAGGGCGGGGAATAGGTGGGTACCTGCAAAACTCCTGAAAACTTGACATCAGGCACTCAAGGTGGTATTGGAAGGTCTAGCACACCACTGATTGTTGAACTAATGGGTGACATTAGAAAAGGATTTACTCTAGATTCTAGAAGTTGCATCAAAATCCAGTCTCAAGTGGCAAGAGCCAAAACAGCCCTATACGTATGTCAGAAGAATAAAAAACAGTTTAAGATAGTCATAAGAGGGTTTGGATGAAAATCTCCATCTTTAGGAAAGCGTAGAACTGCCTTATCGTGAAACTGAAATAGGGAGGGCACGAACTAAGCAAAGAGACCAAGGGATTTTCCCGTCCAACCCTTCTTCTGTTAGGACATGAAATGTCTCCTACCAAATGCTGGGTTCATTTTTTTATCCCTTCATCCTGAGAGAAGTTAATTCAACTCCAGACAAGCTTGCTTATGAAGATTCAGGAGCACAGCAATAACTTTTATCTCTTATAAAGTATGATTTTGAATTTTCTATATTTTAGTTTCCTACTGTTAAGAGATTATGCAAATTACTCAGAATGAAGCTTGATAGAATTACAAATATTAAGTAGGTGTTTTATAAATAAAGATGATTAAAGGTTTAATATTATGAGTAATTGTTTTCTTTTTATTTTATTCCTAAATAGTCTAAGGATAGCATTTTGTTGATTTTGTTGTTTAACAAGTTCACAAAAACACTAATAGGAATTTTATATAAGCAACTGGATACATCTGAAACAAACTGGAGACAGCTTAAACAAAGGCCATTCCCGTATATGCTCAGAGATGTATTGACTATACTTGGAACACAAACATGAAAGCAACTTGATATTTGCCTAAGCAACTTTTAGCTCATTTTTAGAAAATGTTTCAGAGGCTTGGGAACTGAAGTATTCAATATAAAGTTAAGAGGCTTCTCAACTTAGAGTTTTATTAAACTGAAACTTGAAACTCACTTGCAAAAATGGAGAAGTACTTTTTTTAGTCATCTCCCCGAGTTACTCATGAGTTACAGACTTTCCCTTTCTGCTACACACTTTCTTCCCAGAGAACATATCTGTGAGATTATGGCGCCCGGAGAAAAAGTCCATGGAAAGAGGGCTAGTAGGGATGATGGAGGTCCAGGCAAAATGAACTGAGAATAAGCTCAGACTCTGGGCCACAGGGTGGGCCTGGGTGGGCAGGACACACAGGGTTTTTCAGGACACAGACATCACAGCCCAAGACCACATGTTCAGGAGACATGACTTGCATCTTGCACCCTCCACTTTACATCTGAATACATAGGGCTGGGAAAGGAGCTTAGGAAAACAGTATGGAAAAAAAAAATCATTCATCTGGTTAACGCTAGACAGCAGTGAAGGACAGTACTTATTAGGAAATAGGAATTGGGTGCCATTAATAATGGCATTACGGACATAATACAAACAAACAAAAAAAATCACTGTTCCACTCTTGCCAGGTTTCACTATTGAACTACAATCGAATGAAACAGAAAAGGCATTTGCTTCCCTTCTTTAAGGGCAACTATAGGTTTGTCTCAATCTTCTGCATTACACTCGGTTTCTTTATCCTTCATTTCATTTTGGTGCTGCCTTGTATTGTAACCTATTTATATGCTATAGTGTAAATTAATCTTTTTTTTTTTTTTTTCCCCAAGGCATATGGTAAAGGCAGTTCGGGACTCTTCCTGAAGCTCCGAACACTTCAGGCTGTCACCACCAATGTCCCAGAGCGCCGAGTGGCCACGTAGGTGGATGCTATGTGTAACTGACTCAGGAAACGGCGCGGGGGACCAAAGTCCCCCGCGCCCTGCGCTGTGCAGCGCCCTCGCCTGCAGCGCCTGAGCCGCGCGCCACCTCCTGGGCCCGGTGCCGCAAGCCTCGCCCCGCCCTGCCAATGCCCCACCCTGGGTGGCACAGGCAGAAACGCTTGCCGCCAGTCCAGGCGTCCCTGACTCTGAGGATAAGTTGTAAGAGGGGAGAGTTAGCGGGACCCAGGCAGGAGGGCGCGCAGCGTGGGGTTGCTCTCCCTGGCTGGTGGGGCTGGCTGGCTGCAAGAGGCAGGCGCCCTTGAACCCTGGACCTGACTTGATTGGACCTGACTGGATCAGCCCTGCTCCACCTCCGTCCAGCCCAGCTCATCTCTAGCGCCCACAAATGTACACTTGCTCTTTGAAATGGTGGAGCCACGCAGGTCTGCTGCTCAAACAAAAAGAACACAAAAACAAACAAAAATCCTCAAACTTTCCTAAACTTAAGAAATCATTAAGATTTAAAGGACTTACGATTTAAATCATTACGATTGAAAGATGTGTGGGAACTTCTTTTAACTGCAGGTCGTCGGCCAGTAAGTATTAGCCAATAACTAGCTGTGGGGCATCTGCCTGGTATCAGGCAGGACCTAGGTATGGGGTTGCCATGGTGAATAAGACAGATGTGGTTTCTCCTCTTTGGAGCTTACAGGTTAGAGAACAATGCGGGCATGGGGGTGAGGGGAATAGTCACACCATCAAATATGCACAGGGGAGATAGCTTACAGAGCTGTGCTACCTCCCCAGAGGCAGGTGTTAAATCTTCTGGAATTTTGTCAGCCCCTTTTTAAACACAGCCAGTTCAAAATCAGCTAAGGTGGGCGTATTGGACCACTGCAAGCAGCCAATGTCACAAACAAGCCCTTCCCCCAGAGCCCGTTACCCATTTATCACCTGCACACCACTGGAGAGAAGTGCACCCCTCCTGCAGAGGGGATCCACCTTACAGCTAAAATGGATACAGTGGGTACATCCAACTACCAGCTGGACTGGGGCAGCTGAGAAGGGTGCCAGGGAATCTGACATCGGGCAGGGAGGTGTAGCCACCAGTGCCTGTCATTTCCTTGTCTCCATTAGTCATCCCAGACAGAAAGGATTACTTGCTAAGCCACCTGTGCCAATCGGGTGGCCAGCCAATGGTGGTGGGGCACCCACATGTGGCGTAACACCTTTCTTGAGCAGAAACATTTGGATTATGGAAGTTTGATGAGTTCAAGCCAAAGCACTCCCCCAAACTTTAGACATACACCTTCCCCCATCAGGATTTCATCTCATCTCCGTACCCCGTGTCCTATCAATAACTTCACATTTCCTTTAAATTGACTTGCTTTATACACATAAATAATATTCTAAAGAAAACTGGAAACACTACCATTAATAAAAATCAACACTGTTTGTAATAAATAGAAAGTGATCATAAAAATAAATGTAATGAAAATAAAACACCGCTATTAAATTCCAGCTCTGAGCTTGAGATCTTCTCGAGGATTACACTAGTAGTACCTCGCCACAGTCTGGAGGGCACCGGAAATGACTGAAATCAGATGAAAAGGAAATAGCTTCATCACCATGGTGATTTGACGTTGCTTAATGTCTTATCTGAATACGACCTAACATTATCTTGTTAGATCCCAGGAGATGATGATTATATTTGGGAACTCTGGGGCGATTCCCTCACCACCACATCGAGAGAGGAGAGTGGGCAGTGAAGCGTCTCATCACTATAGGATGCAAAATAAAGACATTCAAGGAAATTGAAGAAGCAAGAACCTAATACCCAGGAAAGCGGACCACGTATAGGAGAGGAAGCCTTAACAGGGTGGAACTGGGACCCTGTAGTATTGAACACTTGGTAAGTTACAAGCTGAAAGCAATGCTGAGGCTGATCCCTACACATGCACACTGAGGGCTCATTTTTTTCCACCCGTTGGTGGAAACCTTCTGGTCACTTTTGGGGAATAAAAAGCTCCCTCTGAAAACCCAAGGTTCTAATCTATTTTGTTTCCACTGTCCTAGCCTGACTGGCCCTAGACGCCTGCAGTGTGGAGAGGCTGTGTCTCCCTGGGCCGCTCCTTTTTCCTCACCCATCTGGCCTTCCACATTCAGTCCGCTGCCTCTGGCTCCTACAGGAAGGGGGAAAGCAGAAGACTTCACTCATGAACACAGCTCTGATCTAACCCCAGTGCCCTCAGGTATGGCAGATGTCCAAAGGATGCTACTTACTGCGAGTTCTCCAAAGTCTGCTGGGGCCCTCTAACTGCAGTTCCCTGGTGTGGGTTATGGCTCCTCTGCTGGTTGCTTTTGGCTCCCATCCCTTACCTTTTATATCCAGTGTCATACACCAAGCCTTTTTTGGCTGAGGTGTCTCATCCCTGAGGGCAAGTCCTCTAGGGGAGGGGTCCTTTACAAACTGGGTAGTGGCTGCCTCCCTTCAGTAGGGTCTACGTGAGGCCCAGAGGAAGTACACACCTTTACCCACTTGGAGATGTAGCTGGCTCCCTGGTACCCCGCCCTCTGACTTAGAAGTACAGGATTAAAGCCTTGGTACTTGTGGTGGGGGTGGGGGGAGCAGGGAATGGGGACAGGGACATTTTGGTTGTCACAGCTGGGGTGGGGGACATGCTACTTACATCTAATGAGTATGACGACCGACAGCCTACAATGTACAGGACTCAACAAAGAATTATTCCCCAAATGCCACAGCTTGAGGTTGACATGCAGTGGATTCGAGGAGCAATATTCAGGAGTCTGTAAAAAGTCTGTAACACCCTACAAGAGTTAAAACTAAATCAGAACAGAAACAGAAACTGAGAGGGGTCATCCCTTAACTGTTCTCTAGAATTTCCAGTCGATCTGGTCTATTTATCTTCTGTCCCTGTGCAGGGGCTCATTCGTAGATCTAGTCATAAAATTATAAGATAACCTCACAAAATGTGTTCTAGCTGTCCACGTGGGTGTCCCTGGATGTTAGATGAATTTCTCATGAAGGGACTTTTGCTAATTCTTAAACTACCTCCTGACTTTGCATTTCTGTAAGTCCACTTAGCACTGCATGTGAAAAGAGGCAGATTAGTCAGCACTGCAGCTGAAAATAGTAAGATTAGTCAGAAACCAAAAAGGAACGTTTCTTAGGTACTTGATTTGAGGGCAAACGGCTTAATCACCAATCACAGTTACCCTGTGAAAGACATTATAGTGAGAAGTAGGGCACAAAGGTACTGGTAGGTAGCCAGCCGGCAATACAGGGACCCCTCACTGAGCCACTGACTCAACTTAAGAAATAGGGCGGAATGAGTAGCATTTCATCAAGCTGGGATGCAGAGCATTACTAAATAAATGGAATCACTGTGGACTTCCCTTTTATTTCAGGTGTTACTGGGAAATCCTCAGACAGGGAACAGCAGAAGAGAACGGACTGGGCAATGCCATGAGGTAGCTGTTGCGGGATGTGATACATCAGGAAAAGGTGTTACCTTCTAGTGGAAGGGGATCACAATGTGTGCAGCTGCCATCATAGGGTTTGGGAGAAATATGTAAATAGAGCGATGGAGCATAAACACAGATGAGGAAATGGGCTGGGCTAAACTCTGTGGAGATTAGAGTAAACACAGCTTGTTTCAAAAACAGAGATGGTCCTTGGAACTTCAGCTCTGGTGGGTGCAAACGGCCTGTGCCTGATTCCAGCTTGTGGTAGCCAGACCCTTCTTTACCTTCAGTAAACAGGAAATTACAAGCAGAGAACGTACTGTAACGCCGGGTAACTGAGTCTGTACCACCCTGCACACCCTGGGCCGCGGCGCTCCTGGATTTATATATAAATACTTCCGAGCTTTAAATGGTCAAAGGCTGGCTAGCTCTGTTTACCTCTGCATTGTGTACTTGGGAATTCAGACAAAAATTAAGGAAATAATTTACTTGTTACAGTAAAGGCTCTGAGTGTAATGTTTATAATATGAAATGCCTCTCTTTAGAAAATGTGGGAAACTATGCTGTGGGAACTTTGAAAATGACATACAGAACAGAATGTGCGTTCTGCAGGCACGCTGCCCGCCCCCCCATTTCCCCCACCCCGCCCCATCAAGTATAGCTGGAGCGGCAGTGTTGCGTCCAGCGAGCCGATCTGAACAGAAGGTGAGAAGCTTCTCTAAGTCTCTCCATGCCTGCATTTTATCAGAGATTCACTTTTTGCCCCCCTGGAGGACTTTGCCTTCATACAGAAATGGGCTAATGAACTCATGCCCTGGACCTCTGTTTGGGGAAGCTGCAGACCTTCTCATGAGGGAATGCCCGGGGCACGGTCCTCAGGGAGCCCCAAAGGCCAAAGCCAGAAGTGACCTCGAAAAGGTCCTGCCGTTTGCTCAGGGCTGAGCAGGTAGGAAGTGATCCGTGACTGGGACCCTGGGCTTCTGATTCTGGGTTCAGGGTTATGTCTGTTCCTCCCCAAATGCCGATGGTCCCAGACTTCTCATATAGCCATGTTCACAGAGCCACATGGACCCACATTGGTCTGAGGGGCTCCCTCGGTCAGTCTAGTAATAGAAACCATTTACATGTGTAAACCAAGCCTAAGGATATGGGATCTAAAGGAGAGAATGAAAGACAGTCCACATGTACACATTTTTCTGGGCGCCTCGGAAAGGTGGCCCAAGTTCCCCAATGTACCCTTCAGTGCAGCCTTTAGCTTTTAGTATTGGGTTCCCTGTATAAAGATAATATGTTGTGTGTCGTAGAAGCACAAACAGCACTAAGACCAGCTAAAGTATAAAAAAATAAAATAAACAACCCAAAAAACCTACAATCATCCCATGTTTTGTATTTAGCACTTCCGCTTACTATCAGCACAGCTTACAGCGGTTATTTAACCTTTCTGTGGCTCAGTTATGTCTCCTGAGAAAGGGGTTCAAAATATCACCTTTCTTGTTGGGAGGTAGATTCCTGAGCCCCATCCTTAAAGATTCAGGGCCGGAGGCCGGAGCAGGCGGGGCAGTTATAGCCCAGGAACGTGCATTTTTGGAAAGTTCCTCACCTATGTCAGATGCACAGCCAGACATAGGACCCACTGGTTACAATAATTCCGAGACAATAAAACTACTATCTCAGGAAAGTAAAAGACATTTCTATTGGGCATTAATCCAAACCAGGCAGCAACTTGGGAGAACACTATTTTAATTCAAGAAAGATTTACATGTAGCATGTATAATTTTATAGGCTGAGATTGAGAGGGGAAAGAAAGCAGCAAGCTGTTGGGTTGCTGAGAGGATTTCCTCACTTTTGGGTAAAGTGCTCAGAACAGGGTTGAGTGTATAGCAAATGCTCAGTAAATGTTAGCAATTCTTTTTAGTATTGAATAGAAAGTGTAGGAGGTAGTTTAGGAAAACTGTAAGTAATCGTTCCAGTGGGGAGTGATCAGCTCTTTATGTGAACAAAATGCCTTTTAGAAATGATATATAAATACCAAAGCACATTAAAACTCCATCCAGTATGTTAACTTCTTATATATTTAATTTTCCCACCAAGCAATTTCGGAGAGTCTTCTTACTCTCACCTTACCTTTTCTTTGTTAAAACTGATGTCGATAACCCTTTTTACCCTTCTGAAAAACAAACACCAAAAACTACCTGGAAAAGGCACATGTTCTTGTTCAAAGACACTGGAGCTGGGAAAACTCTTGAGGTCCTCCAGTCCATCTTGGGCACAAATGTTTGACGAGTATTTTGAAACAATACCAACGAAACACATGGATCTACTGCAAAATCCCATAAACTTTTCCCGCTTTGTACTTGTTCATAGTACAAGATGGATGTAAAACAGGTATATTGAAGGCATAAAGGTAAGAAGGCACAAAACGTTCACTTTTGATTGCTTCGTTTACCGAACTGACTCGCAAATTTGAGTTTCAGGGGAGTCTGCTTTGTTTCATGAGCCTTTTGCTCCTTGTAGATATGAGCCCACTCTTTCTGAGAACAGGGACAGGGTGACACTTGTTAGCAGACACAAAATGACTAAGTTACTTTGAGTACTGTCAATCCTACACTGGATCATTAATACAACACCACTTTGGGACCTGCTCAATTAGTTTAACCCTCTCTTCTCCCCCAGGTATCCCCTTAGCCCGAGCACCAGCCACTGTGAAAACCTGGTTGTAAATCATGGTTATTTGCCCATGGAGCCTTCTTACACACCAAAAAAAAAAAAAAAGAAAAAGAAAAGAAAAGAAACTGTGAACTCTGAAAGGCTCAGGCCTAACTCACTTAGCCAGCATCCCTGCTGTTGATGAATCTGTACAGAAACCTTATCTTCTATTTCTAACAGCAAAGCTCGGGCTCTGTTTTACTGAAGCTGTTTATATATCTAATCAGAGTAGATCAGGAAATGAGGTTGACAGCACAGGGCTGCCTGAGAAACCTAATATTTGCTGGCCAGCATTAAGGCAGACTTTCAGCTTAAAGACATGATCAATGAAGTGTGCCTGAGGCTCTGTTTAGATGAAGGGAAGGAACACACTGGTGGCCGCGTTCATCCTGAGCAAATCGGGTTCCCTCACGCGGGCTGCAGAGAAAAGCTTACCAATAACCGATGACAGGAGTAAACACCATGGACTCTTCACGTGTCCCTCATGTGGCTGCTGGCCACGGGCTGGGAAGGGGCACAGGCTCTAGTGTGGTGAAAAGGAGGACAGCCCTGCGAGAAAGAGCAGTCCGCACTCGGCCTGCCACCGACGAGCTGTGTGGCCCACCGCGAACCGTTTTCTCTCTCTCAGACTTTGTTTCACCATTTGTCAAATGGAGATGTATTAGTTAGAGTTCTCCAGAGAAATCCTGGGGGGCGGGAGGGCGAGGGAGAGATAGAGGGAGAAAGAGAAGAAGGGAAGGGAAGGGGAGGGCAGAAAGATTTTAGGGGGCTGGTGCATGTGATGGTAGCATCCGGCACATCTGAAGTCTGCAGGACAGACCTACCGACTAGAGACCCAAGTGAAGAGCTGTAGCTTGAGTCCAAAAGCAGTCTGGAGACAGAGTTGCCTCTTCCTTGGGAAATAATTTTCTTAAGGCCTTCAAGGGATTGGAGGGGCTTACCCAGTTTACAGAAGGTAATTTGCTTTACTCAAAGTCTACTGATTTCAATGTTCATCTCATCTAAAGCATAACTTCCCAGTGACGTCTAGGCTGATGTTTGGCCAAAAACAGGGCACCCCGGGCACCACAGCCTAGCCAAGTTGACGCATAACATTAACCATCAAAGGGGACCATAGTACTACCTCGCTCAGACAGGTTTGGGGACTAGTAAGTGTTAATGCCTTTCAAACACTTTGCACAGGACTGGATCACTGACTGTGCCCCAAGATTTTAGGCAGATTTGACTAATGATTTAAGATTAAATTTTAAAACAGTAGAAAATGTTACTTCTAACTAGATATACTTCAGTTACCATCTGACAGCATCTGCTTCAGATTCCTTCTCAGCAGCACTGAAAAGCTTGTAGCAATAAGTCTCGGGGTCACTGGAAATTGAGGGGTGACATATTTGGAGCAAAGGCATGTTTATAAGCTCACTGATGTTTTAAAGCCTTGCCTTGTGCTCTTGAAAAACCATAAAGAAACTTTGTGGGTACAGTCGACTTTCCGTGGCTGTTTTCACACCATGTGCCCTTGGCCTCGGAGCGTGGAGGAGTAAGTTACAGCCTCTCTAACGTTGTCTCCCAAGCTCCGCCCTAAACTTAGAAAAGGTGCTTAACAATGTGCCTTCCATGTATGCCTTTCTCTCCGAGGTATGAAATATGACCTCAAAGAAAACTTCGCTGTCTCCATTTCAAGGTCCTTTTGCGAGGGGAGAAACGGGGCCGTTACTGGTGGAATGCTACCTTTCCAAGATTTATTAGGAGTCTGGAGGGCTCGGTAAACTCGGAAGGTAGCTTTTGTATCCTACAGCACTCAAGATTGATTTAATTTCATGTCAGTCCTGGAACGGCAACCACAATATGAACTGCAAGTTTATAAATTGCTCCTTGGAGCAGCTGACTTTGCAGGTGGGGGAGGCAAGCGGGGTGAAAAAGTAGAGGAAGCGGGAAGATTGAGAATTGGTACACACACCGAGTGAGCAGATACATTTCACCGAAGCACTGGAGTTCTCATCTGTCCCCGGTTTCACCCCCAAACCCCTGCTTTCCCTTGTGTTTGTCTCCTGCCTGAAATGTTTTTTGTTGTTGTTGTTTGTTTGTTTGTTTTTCCGGAAGGATGTCAGATGGGAAAGTGAGGGAGAAACTGGATTGTGCCATCACAGTAGGATCTTTTGGATTTTCAAAGATTATTTCATCAAAAATCTGCTCATGAGAAACTCAGAATAAACAAGGTAAAGCCTAATTTACGTCTCCTCTCACAACAGAATCCTTGAGGGGAATGTTAAAACAAACTGATGTCAACTAAGAAAACAAAGCTGATACTCCGAGGCATTGTATTCTTACAGGAGCTGGAAAATGTGGTTTGGCTTCACAGCCTCGCTTCAGCCGTGCCTTCAAAGGAGCAAGCAACAGACAATGCCGTTGGAAGGAAATCACATATTGTGTATCCAGATAAATCTCCTAACAGTCCATTAGCTCCGACCATCGCAGTGGAGCACTGTTTACGAGGGCGGCTGTAGCCTGTTCCCTTTTGCCACTTAGAATTATTCCAAGCCCAGTATTTGTGAGCAATGTGAGAACAGCTTACCTTGGTGCCACGATGGTCACAGTTATTTGAGAGGTATTTCCACACGTCACAAGGCAGACTTGTGGCTAATTCTAAAAAAAAAATAAAAATAAAAAAATTAAAAATAATATTCTTGGAGAAGAAATGTAATCTACCAATAAAGCTAAAAAAAAATAAATAATAAAACACATTAGCACCGGTTGCCAGTTGTAAAGAAGGGATTTTCCTCGTGTGCTAGCTCTCACCTGAAATCAAGCCGAGAAGAGCCATAATAAAGGTATCTCTTGTACCAAGCGTCTGAGCAGCAGTGTGGTTTTCTTTCAGTCTGGGTGTTGTGTCATCCACCTGATGTCTTTTCCAATGCCGGCCTCAGCATCACACAGTGATACCAGAATTCCATGGGGTGGGCAGTGGGGTGGGGGTGGGGGCTGGGCGGGGTGGATTCAAACCGGCCGGTGTCTGGACACACCTGTCACACCATGGCTGCCCATTTGCTTCAGGGCTGAGTGAGGGTGGCCACTGCAGGCATTCATTTACTAGAGGGATAGTATGTGAAACAGCGGTAGGAGGGATGGGTGAAAACTAGGGTTTTATCTAGTTCCGAAACACTTCCATCGCTCCTGGTTGTAGAACATTGTGAAGGTTACTCAATGTTGCTGAATTTTTCACTTTAAAATGGCTACTTTCCTATCGTGTGAACTTCACCTTCGTAAAGCTTTGCTTTAAAATACATTTATCCAGAGCACTCATCTAAGGAACCTAGGCGTCCAGCAGGATCCTAGCCTTCCCTCCCTCCCTTTTTCCCTCCTCTTTCTATGGGTCATTTTTCACTATTTGAAGCCCCCTGGTATAGAGCACATCGACAGGCCTGGCCCCACTGTAAGGTCTGTGAGGCCTGCTCAGCCCTGCTGTCCTCTCCTCTGCTCCATCAGCGTCCCTAAAGCCCCCAGGTCCCCTCACCACTCAGTTCCTCCAACCCCAGGGAAATGCACCTGATAAACACAGCATTTGGAAGTAGTGGCTTGATGTTTTACTCCCCAGTGTTGGAGTTTTGGGTCTACCCTTCATTCATCAAACATAGCTTGCGCACCTACTGGATGCCAGGTACACTGTATGCTCAGGCACAGTGACACGTAATGCGGCGACCCAGTCGGGTGAAGACGTCATCCCTGCTCTGAGGCAGCTGGGTCTAGTGGGGTAAGGGGGGAGTTCAAACACATTATGCTACATACAACATGCTATTAATGCATGCTGCGGGAAATACACTGTCAGAGGACAGAAGAGCCAGTCAGGGAAGGCTTCACAGTGGTGGTGGCATTTGAGGTGAATATTGATTGGTGAGGAGGCTTTTGTTTGTTTGTCTGTTTTCTAGGCTAAGCAGAGAAAAGGAGAGCCAGGAAGAGGGAGTCATAGAGGTATGAAAGGGTCGGAAATGTTCCAGGAAAGGGGAAAACGTAGTCTGCCTGAAGCAAAAGACACTTGGTCAGTGTTTGAGGAGATGAGGGAGGGAGAGCTTACCAGCAGCCTCCCAACAGCCTAGGGGTGATGACGTGAACTCAGAGGCTCCAGGAAATGGTGACAAGAACAGAGAAGGACAGAATTCGGGAGGTATTTGTGACCAACTGAGTGTGAAGGGTGTAAGGAAGAGAACGGGGCCCGGGAGACACAAATTTCTACCACAGGAGGCTAGGCAGGCGGTCACCATGTTTCACTGTCATTGCTTGAAGTAATGACGGAGATCTATGACAGATACCAATTGCTGTGGCAGCTTGAATGGGAGACAGATTGGGAACAGAAAGTTTTGCCTGAGACCACTGAAAATCTCCTTTCAAATGAATGGCAATTGTGCTAATTCAAGAAGTCAATCCAACGATGTGGAGCATTTGTGTCGCACTCCACAAGCTGAGTTAATTTTGAAAGAGAATTTTGATCATAGTTACACACTGTGTTTCACATTCGGTTACATAATTTGCATTCAAAGTCCAAAATAAGCTTTAATCTTGGGCCCAAAGTGAGTTCATCTTCAATTAAACTTGAAAATATGCAATTTCATTTAGTCTGATGGAGAATTATTTTATTTGACGGGGGTGGGTGCGGGGCGAGGGGAAATCTGTTCAAAGTCAAAATGGCACAGAACATTCATCTAAGAAATTCTTTAATTCGTTATAGGGGGTACTATCATTTTGTCTGGACTACTTTTCCTTTATCAGATCTAATGGGTCAAATATTCAGTAAATCACTTTTTTCAATGTGAAGCTCCATTTACATCAAGTTAAATTCATCCTGTGTGTGTGTGTCTACCTATGAAAATACCCGGTCATTTTCACAGCCCACACGGCATATACTGTCAGCATCATAAACCTTACACTCACTCATTTTACAAGGCCAGCGGCAAATTTCACATCAAGTGACTTTCATTTGGCTTTTCTTTGTTTGTTATATCTTAAGAACGTTTCTATTTTAAGCATCTCATTTTTAATACGGGGAGAGAAGTAATAATAGTACCTAGAACTACAAGTGAACAGAAACTAACTTCATGAGTATTAGCATGAATTCACTTAAGTGTATTCATTTGTGTGAGCTATGCTACAAACAATCCCGTTTAAGAGTAACATAATATTTAGAGGAAAAAAATTCTAGTTGTGAAAATAACCAAATAAAACCATCTGCATACATCAGCATTTAAAAAATCAACTTGAATGTTACAAACATTGTGAAACTTCTTATAATAATGAGGTGAAGAAACCTCTCCTAGTGTGAAAGAAATTATAAATTTAAAGCATTTCATCATACTGCATGTTGTGTAGTCATTATTAAAACTCATATTGTTAGGTGGTCCCTAAAAATTAAGAATATGATCAATACTTAACTATAACCTGCTAAGTTAAAGTTAGAACATTGGGACTTTTGGAAATGGATTTCAAAATTTCTCCCAATTTCCAATTACACATTCTCCTTACATTGAAAGGAGAATACATTGAAAGAGAAAGTACACACTACTAAATTTCCAACCTAACACAATGAGGAATGCTGGAAACTCAGCTTTGGTTTCTAGAAAGTCAGTACATCTCAAAAAATATCAAAGAAGTTTTGTTCGTGGAGACAGACTGTATTGTCCAAGTCAAGTGCAATAAAACTAGGATAATTAGTAAAAAACAAAAACAAAACAAATAAATGTTCTCCAAATACTTCTGGATTATTAAAATCACTTCAAAGTAATTCATGAAAAAAAGTCATCATTGAAATCTCACTTTTGAATCTAGAGGAAATTGCAAATAAAATATTTGCATATTGAATCCACCCACGTGAATATATCAGAAATACAAATGGCCAGCACAGTGATGGTTTTCATCCATCAGAAAGCCACACATAACAAAGATTAATAATATTCGGTCAAGAAATAAGTGCGCACTCACTGATGTTGAGAGAGGATTCTCTAAATCCTTTGGTAAAGGACATTTGCTTATTTTTGGCTGTTTGGCATCCACTCTGCTCTTTTTTTTTTCTTATTAAATGTATTGGGGTGACAATGGTTAGTAAAGTTATATGGGTTTCAAGTGTACATTCAAATATATGGTGATGGAAGGAGAACCGCTTTGCTGTTCTTACTGTCTGTAGCTCATGAGATGAATTCCCCGTGGAGTGCTGGCTTGGCAGCAGCTCCTGGGAGGCGGTCTAGGGGTCAGTGCCGTGGACTTCGACGTCACACGGCCCTGAGTTGGATCCTTGACTTTGCCATGTGCTCTATCATCTTAGGAAAGTTGTATAACTTCCTTGAAACTCAGTTTTATCCGTTGTTGATATCTATGTGTGAATCCTGGCTGTCTGTGTTCCAGTGGAATAGCTACCTGAGGTCAGCTTCAAGTTGAAACCAGGAAAAAGCAAACAGAAGGAATGGGTCCAGGTACGGAGAACAGAAGGGAGCTCATAGGCCCTGAGTTCCTACTGTGTTCCTACAGGACTTCATACACATTGTCTCATTTGAACCCCCACAACCATTTCATGAGGTATATGCTCATTAGGACGCCTGTTATCTAGATGAAGAGAGACTTGTTTGCAATGTCATAGACTATTTAAATAGCAGAACCGAGATTTGAACTGAGGTCTCTCTAACCATAAACTGAGGTCTTTGAAATCATGCTTTGAACCAATACTTACCACTGTTCCCCAGGGCTCAGGAAACACTGAAGGGAAGCCATAAATACACTGGAAAATCAAAGGAACGCAGATACCTGTGTACTGGAGGGAAGGCTGAAGTCCTGTTGGTCTTGATGGTTGGATTGTTGGCCCAGCCAAAGAACAATTCCAGACAGCAGATCAGCATAGCCCCCATTCCATGGTTGAATAATAGTTTCCAGGTGCTCCTGAGGATAAATAAAATCAGAGAAAAAAAATCCTTACAAAAATGTCATGGGATTATCTAAAGTGTCGTGTTTTCTTCCTAAGAAAGAATCAGAAGGACATGTCACTTAAGAAATGCAATCTAATCACAGAAGGAATCGCTTGCCATTAGGAAATATTATTAGTCTCTAAGAGCTTTAGAGTGTGGCTTACATGCAAAATATTTGAAATAATACTTGGACTGATTTGCTTTAGTTGAAATAGATGAAACAGAAACAATTCACAATAGGAATCTATTCAGTATTTAGAGTCTTTCTCCCAGGTCAGTTTTCTATTTGAAAAAAAGCATGAATACCCAAGGGGCAAAAACAGGCTTCAATCATTATTGAATCAGTGTTACATATTCTCACAAGAAAATAACATATTTTTAATACCTTCAACTTTCATTCACCAAGGAAAAGATTATATTTATTTATTAGACAAACATATCAAAGGTCCACAAATCCTAATATATCCCCCAATTTATAGGAATTCTTTGCATTCTAGTTTTACTACTACCAGTTGGCTAATAAGGTATGAACTATATAGTACAAACAATGGCCCGAAATATGTAACTTTGAAGATTCAGCTTCAAAGAAACAGTTAATAATCTGGCTACCTATACCCTTATCAATAAAAGAAGCAAATCTAACAAAAGAGAGAATTCAGTAACTATGTTAAAAAGGGCTCTTTCACTAGAATCAATCAGCTTGGGCTGCTGTAACAAAATATATAGACTGGCTGCCTTAAACCAGATATTTTTTTCTCACAGTTGTGGAAGCTGGGAAACCCAGGATCACAGGGTTGGTTGATTCTATTCCTGGTGCGAACCTTCGTCCTGGCTTACAGATGGCTGTCTCCTTGCTGTGTCCTCACATGGCAGAGAGAGAGAAAGCTCTGGGGTCTCTTCCTCTTCTTATAAGGACACTAACGCCAATAAGGGGCCCCACCCTCAGGACCTCATCTAAACTGAATTACCTCCCAAAGTCTCCACCTCCGAATACGATCACTTTGGGGGTGAGGGCTTTGGCCTCTGAATTTTGTGAGGACACAAAGATCACCCCATAACACCTACCAACTATTACTCCAGAGGTCTCACCCCTCAAAAAACTAGCGAGATCAGTTTCTGACTTCAAGTCTCTGAACCCTGGTTACTGAACTTTTAAGGTTCTCCCACTAAATTTTCTTAGTTCTTGCTCTGTTATCTCATTTAAAAGTTAACTCCTTAAAAGTTAACTAAAACTATCCAGTTTTGCCTAATGGTGATTTCTTCATCCACAAAAGCTGTCGTTTATTCCATTCATCACCTCTATCAGGCAAAACTGAAAATCATTCTAATAAATAAAAATCCATTAATAGCGTATACTCGTATTTCCTTTATATACACAAATATAACACAAAACCTGTTCTAAAAACAAATTATAACATATTTAACTAAACTTGGCTTTCTCAACGCAAGCCTATCAAAGCCTGGACCTGCCTTTTTAAGGCTTCAGATGCTCCATCAGGAGGCCTTGTGCTTTCTTTGAGGAGGAAGTGCTTCCAATTGATCCAGTGTCTTGCCATCACCCAGAGAGTTGTGGGAGAGGATGGAGAAGTGTGGCAGGGTCTGGGGTGGCGGGTACAGAGCTGCGGCTGCCAGCTTGAAAGCCTCTCAAGTAACGCTTGGAGATTGCTACCTGTTTGTCAGGGCTCCAGCTATAGATTGTTTGTGTCCCCCTCAAATTCTTATATTGAAAGCCTACTCCCCAATGTGACGGTATTAGGAGGCGGGGCCTTTGGGAGGTGACCAGCTCATGAGGGTGGAACCCTCAGGAGTCAGATTAGTGCCCTTATAAAAGAGACCCCGTCGTCAGGTAGGAGAATCCTTACCTGCTTCTCCTTTTGGAGGGCAGATTAGAACATGATGATTGGAGTTTGTATGATTCGTGATTAATGTCTCTGAATAATCAGGTCTTGCAACACCCTGATTGCTCCTGATTCTTAAAACAAACAAACAAACAAACAAACAAACAAACAAAAAAAAAAAAAAATCAAAATTAAAAAAATAAAATACATTAAAAAAGAGAAAAAAAAGAAAGAGACCCCAGAGAGCTCCCTTGCCCTTTCCGCCACGTGAGGACACAGCAGGAAGATGGCCCTCAGAGAACTAGGAAGAGAACGCTCACCAGACACCAAATCTGCTGGTGTCTTGACTTGAGACTTCCCGGCCTCCAAAACAGTGAGAAATAAATGTTTGTTGTTTATCAGCCACCCAGTCTATGGTATTTTGTTATAGCCAAATACCTAAATGGACTAGGCCAGCAAATTGGTACTAGAAGTAGCGGGGCTGCTGTGACAAATACCTAAGAATGTGGAAGTGGCTTTGGACCGGGGACATGGGTAATGGCTGGGAGAGTTTCGAGATGCCTGCTAGAAAAAGCCTACAGTGCCGTGAACAGACCAGCAAGAGTGATTGTGGTGAGGACCCAGAAAGCACAGAGGAGAGCTATAGACAATGCCTCAGTCTTTTCAGAGAAAACCTAAGTAATCATAAACACAATTCCGGTAGAAGTGTGGATGGTGATGGCTGCTATGATGGGGTCTTAGAGGGAAATGGAGAATCTATTATTGGACCTTGGAGGAAAGGCCACCTGACTTGCGGAGATGGGGCTGCCCCCGCCACTCCAGACTGGCAGAGCCAGCAGGTTGCAGTTCCAGTCCAGGAGAGCTGCAGGGTGGGCTGTACCCAGCAAGGCCACGGGGGCCCAATCCCTGCCCCAGTGTGCCTGGGAGGTGAGAACTCTGCCCCAGCGGGCCTGGGGTGGGCAGAGCCTCGAATCAAAGATTCTTCTTGATCCTCAACGCTCTGGGCTTGTTTGGGGCCTGTCCCTCCTTTCTTCTTTCCTGTTTCTCCCTTTTGGGATGGGAGTATCTATTTTATGCCTGTCTCACCATTGTATTTCGAAAGCACATAACTTGTTTGATTTTACAGGTTCACGGCGGGAGAGGAATTTGCCTTGGAATGAACTGTACCTCTAGTCTCACCAATATCTACTTTAGATGACATTCAGATGAGACTTTAAACTTAGACTTCTGCATTGTTGACATGTGGGAAGGACGTGAATTTGGGGGGGTATGGATGAAATGTTATAGATTGAATGTTTGTGTGCCCCCAGACTCCTATGTTGAAATCCTAACCCCCAAAGTGACGTCATTAGGAGGTGGGAGAGGAAAGCCTTCACGAATGCGATGAGTGTCCTTATAAAAGAGACCCAGAAAAACACCTCTCGCCCCTTCCACCTCGTGAGGTTCCCGTAAGAAGGCCTTGTATGAGGACGTGGTCTGTCAGTGAACATGGCTTCAGTGGGTTTCCTGACCTTGGACTTCCCAGCCTCCCGAACTGTGAGGAATAAACGTCTGTTGTTTATAAGCCAGCCAGGCTATGGTACTTGGTTCAAGCAGCCTGAACAGACTCAGACAATTCTGTTCAACATGCTGGGCTTTTACCTATTCTCATGCTTCTAAGAGAAAAACTTAGCGCATTTGTACACAGAATGACCAAACACAGGGAAAGCCTAGAAGAGATTCAACCCTGATCTCTTAATTAAATTTGAATTTTTTCACTCTTTCTCATGCATTAGCAGTCTTTGACTCTTGGAGGACACATCTGTTTCTCATGCAAAGCTTCAATTCACATGTACAAAAAGACATTTGTGTATACAACTGAGATAAGGGCCACCAAACCTCAATGTCCACATGTACACAGGTGTCAATGTTTTAATGGAGAGTTACTGAAGAGCACACTTAAAATGTCACATGTCATGAAACTTTCTTCCATCGAAAGACAAAAATTTGGCTGGATTTATTTGTAAATCTGAAATGACTCTCAGACAGGCTTAGCTCACCTTCCCACGGCAACCAAAACAAATCTGGAATTGGAAGGATATGAAACGACAGATATCCTTTTAAAAAATGTCATGTAATTCTAAAGGAGGTGTCAAAAACCAAGACATTCTCATCAACGTGAGTTTTGCCTGAGTTGCCTCCCAATTCAGTTTGGTATCAAACCTTCCGGAACGTGGGCTCGCACCCGAACGCGTTTTGAATACAGATGTTAGCAATGCCTCTTTGTGACCAAGCAGGGAAAGCTGTCAGAAGGCACCCCACCGGGTATTTCCAGCCCTTCTCATTCGAGGTTTGCTACAAATCGGGAAGGAGACCGAGGGGGAGGAACCTTCCTCAGAGGTTCTGTCACTCGCACTACAACCAAATCGTCCCTGTCACATCTCATTGGGAAAAACTCTGCACCGAGATGGTGCGTCACAGTGGCCTATGAAGCAAAATCGTTGTGCAGCGAGTACACTCTGCCGGAGCCCTTTGCATGTCAGCCTGGCTGCTCGTATATCATTAACACAATCAAATCCATCCCCACACCTTAGGTCGCTGCTTGGGTTTCCTTGCTAATGCATTCCCGCAGTGCCTGCCTTTCATGTTCTGACTCTGCTCCGAATAAAAACGACTGGGTGTCCCCGCTCTGTATATTCTGAAACTAAAAAGAATCAATTAAACCAGCCATATTTCCATCAGGGGGGCTACTGCTGTTCCCCAAACAGCTTAAGCTGTCTTCTCATAGTTTATGATGTCAGCAGGATCTCGCGACTGAAATACGGCCTTGCAATCTCACCCCGCCCCCTCGCTGGCCCTCTGTCTGCAGTATATATTATTCTTGTAGTTTTCAGAGACAGCTGTGTGAATTAATGAACTGATGTGAGAATGAGAGTTGGCCTAGAGCCCCATTTAAAAGTCATGTCGATGACCTCATAAAAACAGCAAAGAATGCTTACAGCTTGCTTGTAAAATAAATCCATTTCTTAATAACTTGGAATGCCCACATAATTCAGCACATATTTTAACCCAAAATGATCATTGCATAAGAATGAAAATTTCCCATGAAAAAGACATTTAGCCAACCCGGGCAACTATAAACTTTAATTGATATTTCACAGTATGTTCTCGTTTGCTCTCTGGGGAGTGTAGAATATCATTCTTGCACCTGCACTTTAGCTCCAGAGGTATAGGATTTCAACCATTAAACATTTTTCATTAAAGCGCTCCATATAGAATTAGTCTAATCTGATTTTAACAAAAGTAGTCTATATTTAGTTTTTCACACTGTATTAGCCCAAACCGTTAGAACGAGAAAGTTGTGCTTTTGTTCACTGGCAAAAGCAAAAGGGGGCGGGGGGAGGGTCTGTGTCCACTCCCTTCAAAATGGCCCTTCGTGACTCTGCTGTCCTTTGAAACAGACAGCATGTCTAAACTAAGTCCCTCTTGGGCAAAGTGTGGACCCTAAGGAAACCAAGATACACGGTAAGCCCACCGGCCTCAGCATCTTCTCCGTTCCCTGCAATCAGCCATCAAACCCCACAGAGCAACAGCCCTGAGGAAGCAGGGAGGGACGCAGAAGCTTTTGCTAGACCAGAACTGAGAAAAGGTGCAAAAATGTGCATCTTGCGGTTGGAGTTTTATAGCTGTTATCTGGCTGGCGATCTTGGGGGAACAGCTGCAGGATTTTAGGATGTGTGATTTGAACAACAAGGAAAAAAACCTTTGAAATGTTTCAAGTTAGAACTGGCGAGGCGCATGCAGCACAGGGGCTGGCTCCCTTGGAATCTGCAGCACAGGAGTCTTTTCAGAGAACTATCCTATTGCAGAGAACTGCCTTTCTCTGAAAGGCCAGACTCTGTTCTCTCTCACTGAGAACATGAATTTCTCAGAATGGAGAACACCTGAAGTAAACAAAAGTAGCTCTTGTAGAACAATCTCTATAAGTTGTTTCCAAGTGACTGCGCCCACAGATACTTTCCTGACTTGGTCTCTAGGGTTTAGCATTTACTTAAGACAGTTTGATATTGCTTCTTTTACTGACATTTCCACTTGACAGGCAATCATATTTAATGCGATAGATGACCGTTTTATAGTTAATGCTGCTAAACAGACACTGCTACGCCTGACTTTAGCCAAAACAACAACAACAACAAAACCAAAACAAAACAAAAACCCGGTGTGCCCACGGAAGATGGGCCACAGGTACTTACTCATATTACAAAAGGAAACTTGAAGTGATGAAACAATTTTCATTAGGTTAATTAAAACATGCAATCTCCTAGCACTGTTTGGATGAAGTGTCCAGTGGCTGATTTTACACAACATAAAACCCCCACTACACTCTCCTGGGGTTTGGTGAGTGTGGGAGTCCGAGGGTAAAGCATACAAACAAGCCGATATTCAATGACTTAGGACCTAGAAACATGGCTACTTCATATAGTCTAATCTAGCAATCCCAAGGCCTCTGTGATTGTCACCTGAAGTGGGGACCAAGCAGGAGGTGAGCCAGTGCAGGGAAGTGGGACGGTACATACCGAAAGCTGCACAGGAGGGGTCCCATCAAAGGGGTCCTAGGTTCACAGAGGCAGGGGACCAAAAGCACTGAAGTGTGAGACTTCTCATCCACACAGTAAGGAACCAATCTTACCTTATTTTGCAGAAATAGTCTGCCTGCTGTTGACAACAGAATACCCAGATATCATGGTTGTGAACTGTTGTAACTGGTTCTGGAAAATCAATTCCTGTCTGATCTTTCTCTGGCAAGTGAGGCAGGTATAGATAGTGGTGGCCCTGGTTCCTGGTAGGCTGTGTGGCTGTGAAGGCCCCCAGCTTGCCTCAGAGGGGCACAAGGTCAGAAAGGAACTATGAGAACTCGGTCTTGGACAGAGGAGAGGTGCTCAAAGCCAGAGACACCCTGTCTGTCAAATGGACAATAAAGCTTTGCGGTGTCCTGAGACTTGAATGACAATAAACAGGTAAAGCCCCTGTGCAGGGTGGACACTCTAGTGGTACTTTATAAACGACATTATCACGAGTGTTCTCAGCAGTACGAATGAAAGTCCCAGGTGGTGGGTTAGGCCACGTGGCCGGTTGGGCAAACGAGCGGCAGTGAGGGTGAGCTACACTCATACGTTACATATTTCAAAGAGGCCAGTGTGAGGGGTGAGGAAGTGCGTCTTGTTTTCTTGGAATTAACTACTACGGACCACTGATGAGGACACAAGGGGCTCAGTACCTCCCTTTCTAGGTTTAAAGATTTCCAAGGCTCCATTTTAGGAGAATTGGGACAAGCACACCGTTGTCTCTCTCTCTCTCTCTCCCTCTCTCACACACACGCACACACACACACACACACATTAGTGTAAGGCAAGGACTCAGAAGAGGGAGGGAGGCCTTGCAAGGAACACAGGGTGGGAAGCATCAACTGCCTCTTCCCAAATTGACTCAGCCACCTGACCCCTCTTCGTACAAGACGGAACAATGCTCGACTGGTGATGGTCTCTTATCTGAAAGCAACTGGTCCACAAAATCAGCAAAGTCTTTACTGGGGTGTGCAGAAAGGCGTGGGGAGGAGATGGCGGGGCAGGCAAGTGCAGAGGACGGCCATCTTGCCATGAAAGAGTCATCACCTGTTTTTCTCATCTTCCTCCCATCCCAAATCTTCTATCTAGAAACTTGAGGGAGCTGGTTTAGGAAGCCATCTCAACTGGCTGGGAGTTTGAATATTAAGTGGTTTTAATTTTTCAATGTCTGCTCTTAACTGTGCTCTGGCAAATTCTCCATGCCAGCTGGCTTTTGGTTTTCTCTAATGACAGTCTTTAAGTCCATCTTTTTAAGTCACTATGATTTATTAAAACAGTTTTATTTTAGTTCTTAAAGTGTACTCCAGTTGTTTTGTTTTTATAAACTTGAATTTCATATTTATCTCAAGCTTTTCTCATCCCCAAACCACCACAGGCTGGAGGGGCCTGGAGTGGACGTGGGATGGACCCCTTCTTCCCTTTGAGACTGAATGCAGGAAGGAAAAAGGAGCCAGATAGGGTCAGCTTGCTCAAAGTCCCATGATGAGGCTACCATCTTTTTCTGTCCTATGTCACAGCTTCTCTGTGTGGTCCTGAGTGGCTCACAGTTCTTTCTGTGGATCAAGTGTCCAAATACCAACTAGGTCAGGGTGTGGGTATACTGCTGGTGTCTCAGCGTTGCTGATGACCGAGGACCAGTCCTAACACCCCTGCTCTCTGAGAGAAGTGATCCCTCAAAACCTGCTCTGGATAAACTGGGTTAGTTCTGAGGCCTCTGCCTCTGCTAAAACTCCACTCACTTTGGCGTGAGGCAAGTGGAATGGTGACTGGATTTGTTGCACTCAGCTTGGCTGGTTAACGTAGCCATGTTTTGCCTGTAAAAGCACTGGAGTTCCCACAAAGTAGACCGTGACACATAAGATTAATACCTCTGGGAGAAAAATAGTGAAACAGCCTTGTACTAAATTGAGACATTCCAAAGGAGTGGTCTTTGGAAAGAGCCCTCTAGAACTGCTGCCTCTTTGTGTTGTGTCACTGTTGGAATAAAACCATAGTGAGAGGGAAGAAGAGAGGAAAGAGAGAGAAAGAAGGGTGGGGGTAGAAACCGGAACGTGGAACACTGAAAAATAATACAGTGACTTTTTGACAAAGACTATATTATTGATAAATTTCTACACTAACGTCTAAAAGGAGAAGCAAAGGGAAAAATCACAGGAACAGCACATAAATGAGTTGAGCTGACCCGTCTCTACACATCTGGACTACAGATTTCAAAGTGTTTAGGATCTCACTGTCTAAGGAGACGATGCCAGAGTGGGGAGAAAGTCCTGAGAATAAGCACTGTCATGCTTGTTTGCTGTGAGGAGACGTTTGTCCCTTCCTTGGGTCTCTTTTCTACTCCACAATTACACTGGCCTCTACCTGCTGGAATTACTCGTCCGGCTTTTTCCTTCTAATAATAATGAATTGAATAGATACTGCTTCAGCAATGCCGTGTAACAGTTGACCACAAAAGTCTCCGCCAAAGACAAAGATGAGCTGGGAGCCAGGGGTCAGCTGGGCTCAGCTCTGCTTGTGTCTGTTCCACGCTTGTGTCTCCTGCATCCCATGGACTAGCTTAGGCCACTCTTCTCATGGACATGGCAGAGGGATAAGGAGGCAAGCCCAGTCACAAAACCGCTGGACAGGCCTTTGCTCATGACATGCTCACATTTCATTGACCAAAGCAAGTCGCAACGGTGAACCCACGTGGAATGGGTGGCCAAAATATTCCTTTGTGCTGGGAGAGCTACAAAACCACATGGGGAAACGGAAAGGACACAGAGATGGGTGAAAAACTGTAGACATTAATACAATCTGGCAAACATAGTGGCTAAACTTTTAGAAAATACAAGTGAGGATAAAAAGGAAATTAAAACTTATTCCCTAATCCTACCATCCACAGATAACTATGATTGATAATGACTTTATCATTGCAGTATTTTTTCCTAGGGATATAAAAAAATTCTTTCATTTTTTTGTTCTTCAAACTTGACATCAAACTGAAAATATGGTTATGAGGGTTTAAGAAATTTCACCAAAGTATATTAGAGATATTTTTCTGTGTCGTTAAATATTCTTAATTAGCTTTTGAAGTCTATATGATACTCCAGCATAGAGATATGCTATATTTTATTTAATCACTCCAGTGTTATTGGGCATTTATTTTGGAGACACTGTTTTCTGAGTAGGGATGCCCCTGACGATAAAAATGACACTTCTCTGAGTCACAGAAGCATATAGAAACATGCTGACTGGGCAGGTTGTGGAGCAGGTAGGGAAGGAAAATCCAGGCCTGAACAAAAATTGTAAAACGTTTGTCTGGATGGACTCTTAGGAAATGTGTTTCTTCTTCCTTAAGAGGCAGCAGCCATCTCTTAGCTTTGAGTAAGCTGTATTTTGGATATAAAGCAACAACAAAAAACAGTGGTATGGCATAAGAAATAGTACATAATAACACATAGTGCCAACATATATCAACCTAATTTGCAGTGTTTTGCTTTACATGTACTGTCCTCTTAAGCAATAGAAAAGTATCAATAGCCAGTTATTTTAACGCCTGGGTGATATTTCCAAATGGTTTTCCAGTGACCATGCCACCTAATCAGAGGAAATGTTATGCTATGAATGGTTCATTATTTTAAATGGTTGAGGAGTTTTCCTTTATCAAAAATAGCTCCAGACCTGTTAACCCATAAAATCCCTCTATTGATTAGCAAATTGTTGTCTTTCGAAATTAAAATACATCCTGGGAAGTAAACACTTTAGGTAAATTATCAGTCGTTTACAACTTAATAAGATCACCAGGTCATTTTGAAACAGTCCAGTTGAAAAGGAGAAAAGCACATCAAAATATAAAACCTTAAGAATTTACCTAAAGGAGATGAGGGTAGGGCTGGAAATGAATTACTGACAAATGATGCTTCATTCCCATTTGATGGGGACACGGAGGCTGAGAGAAGAGTGAGCACGTGGGAGCCAGGCCCTGTGTCTGGCGCTTTAAGGGGCTCTGCTTTTGTATTTTTATGCGTTTGGACACACAGTTACCCCCTGTGGTCACTAGATGGTGCTTTTGTGCACAGGAACTCCTGGCTTTGCAACCTTTGTTCCTTCCCACCCCAACAGGCATTTACTAGAAATTAAAGACATAGTTCTACCTTCTTAACTAAGTAGCCTTTCATTAACAAAAGTCATAACTTTATTTCTTATGAACAAAATGATATAATACTTTGTATCAAATATGTTAAAATAATCAGAACAATTTTCAAATATGCAACCTACCCAGACCTTCTCTTATAATAACACAGTATGAAAACTCTTTTCAAATGAAAGGGTCATTTGCCACAACTTCTGCTTCTCTAAAACAACAAGTCTGCTTAAAAAGAAAAAAGAAAGAAAGAAAGGAAGGAAGGAAGGAAGGAAGGAAGGAAGGAAGGAAGGAAGGAAGGAAGGAAGGAAGGAAGGAAGGAAAGAAAGAAAGAAAGAAAGAAAGAAAGAAAGAAAGAAAGAAAGAAAGAAAGAAAGAAAGAAAGAAAGAAAGAAAGAAAGAAAGAAAGAAAGAAAGAAAGAAAGAAAGAAAGAAAGAAAAAAGTGCAATCTGTCTGGAAGCACAACTTAGTAAGGGTCTTGGCTGAAATGAATGAATGTTACAAACATTTAGCTCTTCAGATGTAAATAAAGAATTGTGGGTTAAAAAACTCACAACATAACTTCTGAACTGAAAACTTGACTGATTCACTCTTCCTTTTTGCACTCAAGTTTTGGAGCCCAATTATTTTAAGAAATTTGGGGCTGGTCTTAAACATCCCCTAAGTGAGGATTTTGCTGCTCTCATACCTTCCACCTCTCCCTTCACTCCTTTTCAGGAACGCCAACACACTTTAATGCTTTAACTGGAAACTGAAACTGCAATTAGGCCATGGGGTAGAATGCAGGCACAGTCATTTCTTAGCAGTGCTGTTATAATCACCGCGTACATAGCTTTCTTCACTGGAAGTTCTTAAGAAGATATAAATTAGACTATCTTATGACAAAAATGACACCCCAAGCACCTTGAAGCTCTGTAAAATTTTTCATCATTCGCTAATAAATTAATAAGAAACTTTTCAGTAGAAAGATAACTGAAATAGTAACCCAAATTAGCAAAACTCTACAGGACGTGCAAAGACCCAGGGCTAGTTCCGTGGGTCCCCTAAAAAATCTCTGCTTCTGTTCCTTTGCTATGTGCTAAAACAAGCAAGCAAACAAACAAACAACCTGAGACTTTCTGTGTTATCTCTGTTGACTTTATCGACAAATCGCTAAATTTCCAATAGGATTCAATCATGTATTGTCATGACATCTGTTAATTCATGATGATTCTTTACTCAGAGACCGAAGAAACGGGAAGAACTATCACACACCAACCAGCAGAAATTCTCCTTTGAGTATAAAAAGGTTTGGTGAGTGAATGTCAAAAGCAATAATCACTAATACAATACAGCTAGTCAGATTTAGCACAGATAAGCTGCTAGATGAATGAATTCTCGATTATTTAAAAAAAAAATTTAAGTGTGAGTATAGCTGATGGGTCAGAGAGTGGATGGAGAGGGTGAGCAAGCTGTGAACACGACTCTCATCTGTGGACATCAGATCACCGTGAGCAAAGCTTCCTCCTTCACGTTATTCCTAGACAACCATGCTTTACACCCCCTCCTCCCTCAACACAGAATGGAGGAAACTCTGTGGCCACTTCCCTATTTGTGATCGAGCCAATAAAGGGTAAAAGCAAAGGAACCTGACCTTCCTTTTTTGCTTGGAAAGAATAAAACATATGAAATGGAGAGTAGTTGGGTGTCATTCTGAAAACCAAAGGATATAGGCATCGCTTCTGTTTCCTGAATAAAGCCCAGCTCCCTGAGCTTTGCCTAGTCTGACTTCAACCCCTGTCTCCTCCACTTTCTCCGACCTCTCCATGCCAGGTTCTCCATGGCCTCTCTGCTGCCAGGTCTGCTCTGTGCCTGGGTGGCCCCGGGCTTCTGTTCCTCCTTTCAGTCTCCCCGGGACGCCCGTCTCCCACCAGCTCTCGTGTCCACACTTACCTGTCCTTCTAAGCCCAATTCAAATTCTACTTCCTCATAAAAGACTCCCTGCACCCCCAGTGGGATCATCTCTGTCACGTATACATCTCTATAGCAGAGTGTATGTCCACATACAAAAAATTGGTGCTGTATGACTACAAAACATGTGCTGCTCTGCCTTCGGTACTGGGTATTTGTGTATCTTATTGGATTTCTGGGAGCTTCTCTCCCTTCTTCGACTGGAAAATCCTGGTCAGCAAAGAAAGTAACCATTTCCTGTTTAACTTTGCATTTATTCAATAAGTCGATGCTCAGCCACTATTGGCTGAATGAATAGACATAGATGCACACTGCTGCCCTTAGCATATTCGTCAGTGGGCAGTTAGTCATCCATGATCGCTTCAGCCAGAGAAAGAGGAAAATATTGTTGGTTCCTTATTCCCTCACTGTGGTCCTAAGATCCCTCCAGGTTTTCCGTGGACAGCGAGGACTCATCAATGGATTGGAAGCTAAACTAGATGAGTAGAAGTCATCTAACACTTCTTCCCATCCTGGAATTCTATAATCCTAGGAAAATCAAGTTATTATAAGAGGTTCTGCTACTAGGGGCTCCATTAGTATCCTTGAATGAATGAAGTCAATAGGTAATATGTGCAAGTCTACTTGCATTCTAAGAGGAAGGTATCACTAAAACAAGGCTAAAATACCCATCAATCCAGTTATTAATAATTAGGTGAAATATCAAATTAATTCATCAGGGAAGGGATGAGAGAGGCGGGGCAGTCCATCAGTTAAGAGTTTGCAACACTGTAGCTCTGTGAAATAGTTCCCGAGCTCAGGACAAGGTAGAATACAGTATGGTTGGCTTAATTTCCTACATGGTGTATCAGTGTAGAATAGACCTAACCTCCATGATCAAGGGCAAATGCTCCACGTAAAAGCATATCCCTGTCTACATTACTTGGTAATTTGTTTTTCTTTCTAATAGCCGTCACACTTACAGAAACCCAAATTGATCTCATTGACAGAAGAAGAATATTTTTACTACTTTTGATCATTGTTCATAATGACAAAAAGAGAGTTACACCGTTACCTATGTGCAAGGATGTCCATTTTAAAAGATGCACATTTTAAAGAATGTACTCTTTTTTCTATGTAAGTGATAATATTCAGTAAAGGCGGAATTACAGTTGAGATTTTGATTTAAAAAAATTGAAGCTGTTGATCTGAACTTCCTCTAAATCATTCCATACCGCCCTTCTTGCAATCCTGAGTTTCTACGGACTCCCCTCCACGTCCACAGCTCTGGAAGGCTCCCATCTTCCCACCAGATTCCATTCTTCTCCTCACCCTAGCCAGCCCCACCAGTTTTCGCCTCTCTCAGTTGTATCTTCAACCTCCCCTCTTTATTGTAATTTTCTCGTTTCAGATAAACAACATCAAGTTTCCCTACTCTTAAAAGTGACAACCATTTTCCTTAAACCTATGCCCTCTCTAGTTACTAGCCCAACAATTTCTTCCCTTGTATGGTCAAACTCCTGGAAATAGATGGAACCTGCCATCACCACTTCTTCATCTTCCACTCACTCTCTTAATCCACTGCCACATGTCTTCCATTTGCATCGCTGTGTTGAAATCATCCATGTCAAGGCCACTGATGACCTGCCAAATCACAAACTGATTCAACTCCTTTTGGTTGTAATCTTGACCTTGTCGACAATTCTTCTTGATCTTTCATATGCCTTGGTTTTACAGTCATCAGACTCTCTGTGGGTACTCACACTTCTCTGTCCACTGCTGTGTTCTCTCTCTCTCTCTGTCTCTCTCTCTCACACAGACACACGCACACACACACACACACACACACACACACACCAATTTGTTTACTTATAAAGAGATGATGATTTTTTTCAAGTATAAACGATATAAAGTATAACTTAACCACCAACACCTACAACCTATTAACGTTGTGCGATATTTGCTATCAGACTCTTTATCCCCCTAATTATACCCGTAGGAAAATTACATACATAATATAATCCTATATTCTCCTTAAAAAACAAAAGAAAACACTGCATTTCAGATCAAGCTAGAGATTCTTTAGTTCACCACCCTTATTCAGCCCTGTTCTCTTCCCTGCCCTTTACCGTAGGCTTTCATTATCACGACATTGGTGTATAACTTTCCAGCTCATTTAAAAATTTTTACTTATACATATACATATTCAAATGTTATTTGGTTCTGTGTGTGTTTTATAAATTTACATAAATAATACCATACAAAATTTTTCACTTCTTTTTTTGTTTTGGTTCAACATTATTTTAAGGTCAGTCTATGAGACCATGAAATGATCACGTTTACACCACTTAATTGTGTTAATACATTTATTCATGTGACTGCAGCATTTGATAGATTCAGTCCTTTGGCATTGAGTATTCAGATTGTTTCTGATTTTTTGCTATTGCAGAGAAGGCTGTAACAAATCTCTTTGCCTGAGTCTTACTCACATGTAAGAAATTTAGTCAGGTGTGCTGCAAGTGGCACCATTTCTCAAGTCTTGCTTCAATTAGACGCATGCCCCACTCCACTTCCAAAGTTATCTTTCTATAATAAAATCTAACAGTATTACTTTCCTCCTTAAAACCTGCAGCTGGCTCTTCCTTCACTACAAAATGAATTGCACAGTCCTCGGGAACTTATATAAGGTCCTTCTGTCTCTGGTTTCTACCCGCCTCTCCAGGCTCATCTGCCATCCCCTTCCCCTACACTCTAGTCCTATGGAACTACTTTCTGAGTGTGCCTACCTTCATTTCCTGTTCTCTGCATTTACATGTGCTGTGCCTTATGTTTAGAAACCACCACTACCCGCTTTGGTCACAGTCTATGCCGGCTCACTCCCTCTCATGCTTCAGAATTCAACTCAGATGCCATGTCCTTTGGGGAGGCCACTGTTTCTCTCTTGCTAAGGTGACTTAAACATTCACAACAATACCTGCGTCTTCTAATAATTAACTGCCAAGATTACTAGCCAACATCGCCTTCCTCTGTCCACACATTTGGGTAAAGAACTACAAAGTCTTCTGCCCACAACAGGGAGCAGATCAGGCACAAATGCCCTGGAATAGACCCTTTGGTCTGTGAAGACAGTGGGACTGGAAGCAGACCGCATGCAACTGCTATTTGGGCCAAATGAGAGAGGGGTGAATGCACTCCACTATTTCAAAGGAAGAGACTTTGACCTTCTTCTCTGTTAAACGACTGCACTGGTTCTACCCTTTCGCTCTACTTCCTCACACACGCAAGAATGAATTTTAGAGACACAACTCAAAAACTCCTTTTCTCTGCTAGGCTATCATCACTATTGACACGTGTGCCCCGTTTCACACAATCTCCAGGAACAAAGGACACAAAAGACCCACCGGGGTCACCGTGATTTCCCAGATTATGGACGTCATGGTGTCTACTTATGAAAATGTTTCCTCCTGCAGATGTGACCGGTGAGAACAGTCCCCACAGTGATTCCTCCCCCAGATAAGCGCATTTCACACATAATCAAGGACAATTATCATTTGAGATATGGGAACAGGAGGAATCTTGATCCTCTGGGAAGGTAATCCAGCATACCCTTCCCTAAAGATTCATCTCCAAAGCCTGCAGTGAGGGGTCTGACTATGGGGTCGGGGTGCGGCGGGAGAGAAGAAAATTTGCTTAAGGACCACACTGAGGGAAATGTATGTGCTGAATAAGTACACACGTTTCTCTCTTTTTTTCATACTATTCCTGTCGATAAGAAACTTTAGCGAGTGCCTCGTACGTGGTGGGCACTGTCTGAGCCAGAGTGGACAAAGAAATAAGGGGCTGGGAGGAGCGAGGAGCTCACCGTCCCGGCAGGAGACGGATAATTGACTCAAAGTGATCACTGCTGAAATACTGCACATGGGGCACCGGCTGTGAAATTTGAAAGCAAAAGGAAAGGTTCCTAACTGAGACTTGGGGGACTCGGGCACAAGACAAGAACCGGCGGAGAACGTGCCATTTAATGTACATGACGGCTTGCAAGGGACAGTAAACTGCTCAATCAATCGCAGCTCAGTCGCAGCTGTGTGTGTGCATGGCTCGGTGAGAGACACAGTGACCTAGAGGGGCGTTGGAAATAGTGACTGCCATTGTCACCAGTCCCCAGAGCACGTAACTTCTGGGCCAGGAAGCGTACGTACAGCTGCACAAAATACTGTCCCGGTTACAGCGGCCACCCACACACATTCTGGGGCGAGAGTGCAAGGCTGGATCCTCAGCTGAGAACAGAAGTTCCTCTGGGGTTGGCTGGCTGGTGAGCTCAGGCCTTAGCTTCGTGTGTGATGTCCTGCAGCTCACGAGCAGCTTTCACATGTCACCTGGGGTGTAACCTTCCCAAGGTACAACCATACTCAGGTACTGATGGAGCCTGGGACTCCTGAGGGTATGTGTTGCTGGCGTGCAGACATGAGCGGCTCCTGGATGAGCAGACTTGCCCATTGTGTCTTCTGCTCACCTTTCCAGCCTCTTCTATCCCCATTCCCGCTCCTCACTGTGCATCCTGCCCGGATTCTCACTGCATCCTGGAAACTCCCTGGCTGGCCTGACAACAAGCTTGCACATTGTGTTCCCTGTGCCTACAAAGACCTTTCTTTCCTTTTGTACCTGGAGAACATGGACGCATTCTTTAACACTGTCCCACTGACTCACCTGAGTCCTCATTCAGAGAGGAATCACTTCTCTCTGGGTATTAGCAACTCCGAATATGTCACTTTGCCACACTGCTCAATATTGCTAGCTTTCTGTGTTGATTTCCCTTCCACAATGAAAGCACCCTCCCCACGCAAAACCCAGAGTCGTCTCCTATTCTTGTCTCGCAGTTAGCACCTCCATCTGCCTGAGGCAGATATTAAAGGTTACCCTCCACCCACCTGGACTTCTAAGCACTACCATGTCTCATTAAGTGTACCTCCTACATGCCTTCTAAAGCTATCTCTGACTTGCCTCATCACTGACCTCGATTATTATTTCTTTCCTATAATGCTGCTTTTGCTTTGTAACTGAGCTGTTTACCTCTGGTCTCCAATCCCTCTTGCTTCTGAAAAGCCACATTCCTGAGTGTGCCACTTCAGACTCTCCTGCCTGCTGACTTTGGTTCGAATCTCAGCTTCTTGTTTCTGCGGCTTAGGGAAAAAGGAAATGCTGGTACTCACCTCTTAGGTTACTGTGGAAATGAAACGTGGCAACATATGCAAAGTGCCTAGAAAAGATCCTGGCATAGAATGAGGACTCCGTAAGCATCTATCGTTATTACTATTCTTCCAGCATCTATGCCACCTTTAGAATTATTTCCAAGTCTGCTTTACTGCAAGTCTGATAATATCCTTCCCCTGGAAAAATGCTTCTGAGGCTCTCTGTGGTCTTTGGAATTCTGTGGGGTTTCTAGACCCTCCATGATCTGTTCCCGACTCCCCTTCTCTCTTCTCCTTCCACAAACATCCTGTGCTTCAGACAAGGGGAACTCTGCCCTCCCCTAGACGTGCAGGACTGCCTTTAGCCTCCTTTCCTGGTGAGTTATATCACTAGCACGTACTTTCCTTTCACGCACCTGGCCATTTCCAACTCATTCTTCAAAATCAGTTCAATGGCCAAGTTCACTATCTGAGGAGTCCAAGAAAACAAATAAATAAAAACAAGCAAAATAGTTTCAAACATGCTAATAAATATTTCATATGTGTATAACAATTATATCTAACATTATTTATAGGTTATATTACATGATAGTTATTGGGGGCTTTTCTTTTTCCCATTGTTGCCAATGCCCTGTCCCCATATAGATATGTGTTCTATTTATACAGAGGGTGCCAAAAAAATGTATGCACATTTTAAGAAAGGAAAACTGTATTAAAAATTGTAATATTCAATATATATCGATAACAAAAGATGAATACAAGTCACGTTTGACATCTGCAATTATAAGAGGTGCTCAAAGTGGTTACCGTCAGTGTCCAGACACTTCTGATGACGGCGAACTACTGCTTGAGCAACGTTGACCAAAGTGTCCACTTGTGTACATTTTGTTGGCACTCTCAGTATATAAAAAGAGCATGGCTAATACGTACCAAAGCTTGTTTACATCTATGAGACTAGTCAGTAGTGACATTTGAAATGGTGTGCGGGGAAAAAAAAGTCTTCGCTTTGGAACCTTGGGGCCTAAAATTCTACCCTAAAAAATACGCATCTGCTTAGGTTGCTCCCTTTTACATGTCCTGCCAGGAGGACTGCCTGCCGTGTACAGAGGATTCATGCAGCAGCCCAGGCTCGTTCATGCAGAATGAAAACTCTGGAGCCCGGTGGGAGAAGGGAGGAGGAGGGAGAGACTCCAGTGGAAGGGAGTGGGGTGCAGAAGGAAGCCGCAACAAAGTCATACAAATCCACATTTGTAGAGATGCCCTAATTAAAGGTTTTGCTCAATATCATTGTGAGGAGGAATGCACGTTCTTTCTCAGGCCCTCTCTCACATCTGAAGACCAACTAACAGTTCCCTCAGCGATATATTTATCTGACAGACCGAGTCATTAAAAAAAAAAACAAAAACGATTATAGTTTAAACAGTTACAGGGGGAGAGTAAGCTTAAAATGTAATTATAACTCCCTGATCATCCCACAATCCAGAAGGTAGTGCCCATGGAGATTAGGTCAGCTGAGAAAAACCAAGATGGAGCATTTCAGGG
Organism: Rhinolophus ferrumequinum; assembly: GCF_004115265.2. Classification (NCBI taxonomy): domain Eukaryota; kingdom Metazoa; phylum Chordata; class Mammalia; order Chiroptera; family Rhinolophidae; genus Rhinolophus; species Rhinolophus ferrumequinum. The sequence continues at coordinate 10,013,493 of NC_046297.1, forward strand.
GGCAGCTGAGCAGCATGTGAGTAAACCTGCATCCTGTTATACCGGTAAGCACAGCGCCGGGCCGAGGAGACCCAAGCCAGGGTGCACCCTGGCAGCCCTGGCGGTCAGCACTGGGGAGCATTTGCTGGCTTATGCCTCAAAGTCTGCCCAATACTGCCTGCCCTTCGGATTCAGCATTTTCCCCTGTTTTCCAACTTTTGTGTCAGTCTCATTTCCCTTTCATGCTTGCTCCCCACCGTCACCGAAGACCTGCTCTGAACCCCTCTACATAGCCCCTAACTTTCTTCCTAAGGGTGCCTTCTCCCTAAGGACTGACCTTGCTCCCCATATTCTCAGATAGTACCCCAGATATTGGGTTTTCCAGGCAACCAAGGGGATGCCCCTTGGGGTGGGACAACCCCCACCCCACCTGGTGGCGGCCCAGACGGGACAAACATCAGTCATGTCCTCTTGAAAGTTCTAAATTGGCTTAGTGACCTCCTGGGGGCCAACACTACTTTCACACCCATCATCCCAATCTACTTTTGCTGAGTGCACCTCTGGGTCCACTATTGAGGGTTATGACTACTAAATAGAAAGGCAGATGCTAACCAAAGACACTAGATTAAATTAAGGTTATTCACATTAAGATTTAAAGGGAAAGACACTAGCTGTATTTGGGAGTTTGTTTCTTTAAAAGCCCAACATGTTAATTTGGTTTCTTATTCAAGAACTGTTTTGGTTCACACAAATCTATGACTGGTGAACTTGATCGGAATAGCAATCTATACACTGATAAATCACAACCATTTATAATTGTGTTGCAGGTGACTTCTTAGTAACAATATGGTTCTGGATTCAGAAATTGCTTTCCGGAATTAATTTGAGGATCTTCAAGTTTGTTTCTACAATAAGGCCATGTTCACTTTTACCTTGAGGTGCCTGCCTGGATGGAAGAGAAAGGAGGAGTTCTAACTACTGCCTCAGGACTTACGTGTGGGTGTGGCTGGTCTGGACGTGACAGTCAGTGGTCACGTGTGGAACAGGGGAACAAGCTGAGGACTGACAGTTTGGAACATGCTGGCAAAGGACCTCCACCTGCTTCTGGTGCTTTGGTGAATGCCAGTGGTGTGACAGCTAAGACCCACCGAATGGAAAATCGCTTTCATACCGGCAACTTGGAGAGCTTTAATTACCACGAATCGACTATCAGGAGAAATTACTATTTGAAAATTTTACCACCATCTGTATGAAGAACCAAAAAGGAGTCCCAGTATTCCCGTCACGGTCCTCCCAGCAAAAGCTTTATTAAATGCTATTCTTTCTTTACTATCAGATTCCATCTGAGGGCTCTAGAGAGCATCTTTCCCATTTGGTCATGGAGTAGTTCTTTCCAACTCCAACCTTGGTCACTGACTTTAACCATTAGCTACAGTTTATTTTGCACTGGGTCAAATCTTGTCTGAATAATTGGATTTAATCTTCACAAAGGTGTATGACCTAAATACTTATATTCCTGCCACTACGAGAATAACAACATGGAAGCTTAGAGAGATCAAATACCTTACCGATGGTTGCTTTGCTGGTGAGTGATGGCGACACTAAACATTGAAGCCTGACTACCCATAACCTGAACCTATAACCGTGGCGCTTACCTGCCTTTCCAATGGCCCCACAACTTCCGGTGATGTCAGCAAGTGATATCCTAGGAGTGAGGGATCAACCTGATGCCAGTTCCAACTCAACCTGGTCACTCTGCATGCACTGCAGACATTTTCCTGGAAGGAAGAACATAAGCCAATGTGACGACTCGTGCTTGCTTAAAAGAGCTCTGAAATGTCTGAACCAATCCTGGGCTCTACTGGCATCAAAGGCCCAAGAGGGCCAAACATTCCTTCCTTAGATGGAAATTACTGTGTTGCCTACCTTGCAACCCCTAAGAAAACTGGAGTGCACCAGAAACCTGACACTCAATTAAATGTCTATTTGATAACTTTCTGTTCCTCTCACGAGAAGGTGAACTCCACGAACACAGGGATTTGGTTTTGTTCATTGCTGTGTCCCAGGCACCGAGAAGAGGGCCTTCCAGTGAATAGGTACTCAGTCGATATTTTTAAAAAATGAGACCTTGGCTTCCCCTGAGGGAAGGGGAACTTGATTCAAGTCCTGTATGTTAAAACTGCCAAGAGAGCCTTTCGGCCACTTCACGTATACCACCCGGGGAAGAGTGGCTGATCGGCACCAGGGGGCATCTGAGTGGTTGGTGTCCAGAGTGACAGTCAGGAGAGGGGACAGGCGTAGGGCAGGGGCAGCGTGGGGAGGGGCCGAGATGGAGAGTCAGAGCCATGCGGGGAGGAGACCTGGGTTTTCAGAAAGCCCAACACCCAGGACAGTGTCACGTTCTGAGTCACTGGAGGAGGAAAAGTTCACAGATTCCTTTTGGAATTCGCCTCATTCCCTGGGTATACCAGAGGGAGAGAGGTTATGGGAAAACTCAGTAATAAAACGTAAAACGTCAGGCGCTGCTCTGAGCGCTTCACACCAATGGACTCATTTAATCCCCACACCAACAAGGTGAGCCCGGGACTAGCAGAGCCTGGATTCGAACCTGGGCATCGTGCTTCCAGGGTGGCTCCTCTCTATGATGATATCTCAGGACTCTAGTGGCAGCCAGCCTAGGAGGATAGTAATATAGACCAATGTTATCTCAGTAACGAGTAGTGGTTGAGAAAACAAAGGTATTCCATACACAATGAGAATAATGTTTTCCTAAGGTTCTCACACAAAGTCTCAGGCCGTGACTGCCCTTGTAGGGTTTCTTCCCTTTTTGGAGTAAGATTCACAGAATCAATTCCATGGGGTGCGTCCCTGCGTAGGTCGGGGTGTGCCTTCGTGGGAGCATGAGCACCCACAGTGAAACAGGGGCCATTCGAGGTAAAGGGGACACCAAAGTGAATACGGCAGCCCAGCCCTCATACACTGCTCAGGGCCACAGAAACCAGCACATTCATTAAGAGGAAACGTTCCTAAGAGGCTCCTATAACAGTAAATGAAAAAATGTTAAATCAGAAACCAAGAGTTTTTACCAAAACCTGCCTGAAGGGTTTTCTTCAACCTCAAATGTACACAAGACCACACACACACACTCTCTGTCTCTCTATCTCATACACACACGCCCACTCACACACATGTACCCTCTCTCTCTCTCTCTCTCTCTCTCTCTCTCTCTCACACACACACACACACACACACACTCACACTCTACCTCCCATCTACATGCACAAAAGTCACTTTGCCACATATTCATTTCAGCCTGAGAAAAAGACCATCGCTGGGTAGATTTAGAAATCAGATTACCTAATGACAAATACAATTTATCTTTTTATAGAAAACACAAAGTTGAACTTGCAAGCCCAGTAACATACACTTCAAATCCACACTTCTTAGAACCACGAATTTTCCTACGAGGCACGACTGTTCAGAATCCCCTGCCAGCTGGCTGGGGCGTGTGTGTGAAAACCGTCATATTTCGGGAGTTGTCCCTGCACCAGACATTTTTCTCAGCACTGCGGGCGGCTCACGCCATGCTTCCCGGGCACCTGCAGGATCAGTCAGTTTGCACAAGTAGCTTCCCAAGCGAATGACGTAGCTCCCCTTCTGTTGTTCCCAGAGACCAACATCTGTCAGAGATCAGCTTATGCATCCGTGTATTAAAGCGCTCACTGTTCGGAGACCCTGCACTTAATTTTCCCTTGGGTAAACAGAGCCAATAATGGATAAATACTGAAGGATCAGATATCCTTCAACTAGTGGAGGGAGCTGTGAGTGTAGACTTTAATCCACATCAGAAGTGAGGAAAAACAGAGAGCAAACAGAATATGACAGAGGCTCTTCGAGTCAAGAGTAAGGATGCTGGGAGTTCATGCCACTGGCCATGTCATGTCACGGAAAGCAACTGGCTAAACCGTGGTGGGGAAAAGGGCTCTGGGGGTTGCATGGCTGAGTGTATTTAAATGTTAAATATGGTGTGATGCAAGCAAATGAGCTTTCTTTCTTCAGAAAGGAGCAAAGGGTCTTCTGGCTGCCACTGTCTAAGCTGGTCGACCCCACACTCTGCGTAACCATACACCGAAAGGTATCTACACATGTCCTACTAATTGCATTTCAAGACAAGGCCCAACAGGAAGATGCACTTTGGACAGGCTGACAGTTTTGGCCTTTTGAGTCCACGGCTGGCCTTCTAATGGCTGAGCCAGCCCCTCAGGGAAAACACACAGCTTGAGTTTATCTTTCGAGGATAAACTTCTGAGGATGAACATTTCAGACCCTTGGGAATTCTTGTCTAATACAGAGGCACAATGTAGTTCATAATTTCTATACAGCTCTTTCTTTGGAAAGAAATGCTCTAACCTCTCAGATAATTTTGCCTCAAAAGATTATTCCATCCAAACCTCATCACCAGATGCAGCCACACTATTATTTTTGGATTTGCTAAAAAAAAAAAAAATCAGCATTCCAGATTAGAGATTTTCTTTTCGTTACTTCAAAAAATTAGAGATGCTTTCTTGTTACTTAAAAGAAAAAGAAAGTATGTATATTACTCTTTCAACATTGCCATGATGATCATGTATCTATTTTACCTAAACCATCTGCGTCTACTTGTAAATTTTCCACAGGCAGAACCTTCAAAATGAAGTTTCATATGGCTGGTGGGTATGGTGGTACATTGTCAGCAGGCAGGCAAGATACTACATGAAAACCAGGCTGACACTATCCACAGAAGAGCCACAAGCTATCTGCACTGGATTGTTCTCGGCTTCCAAAATTGCTGCCATATGTAGGCAGCCCCCATGTACCCTTTCCAGTAGGAGCTGAGGTCTCTGCTGTACTCAGCCTTGCCAGAAAAGCACCTGGATAACCTTCAGAGTGGACAAGGCAAAAATATCATCTGTACTTGAGTAAGAGAAGCAGGGAAGCAATCAAAGGATTTAGTCCAACACAGACTTGGGTTCCCCGCTATGGTATCTCCTCTGTAAGAGTAAGCTATTAGTACAATGTCAGAAGAAAACGGGAAACTCAGAAAGGTGGCCTAAGAACCATATCTTTTATTTCCCAGTGGGTTAAAGAATGTTTAAGCCTCGAGAAATCAATGAGGGAATAAAACACATAGATCCTATAAATAATAAATGAGCTGGATATATAATCAACTGTGTTAAAACTGCATTAATAAAATTACCAATAATTGAGAAGGCAGAGACAGCCAAAAATAAATAAAATCGCCGTCACTCGTAAAAGCTCTTCATTCTTATTGCTTGTGCTTTCTGCAAATGGATCCTTTCCATTTATTTAGTGAAGAAAAACAAACAGACATGCATGCATGTTTAAGAGGCAATAGTGATAAGACTGTCATTTTAAAGTTCACTTGACAAAATTTCTCCTTCTTTAACTGCATGGTTCCCTGTATTTGTTGATTTCCTTCCTGGAAAATTTATTTCTGTCCTTCTATCTTCCTCAGAACCAGAAAACTTCAAATATAGTTTTGCATATATTTTCTCATGTAATATTCACAATCAGCCTACAAATTGAGTATTAGTCTAGCATGAGCAAAGGAAAGGCTTAGCATGGGTAGGAAAAATGCCTGGGGACAGTGTGTGAAGAGTTAGACTTCTAACACAGAGGTATCTGAACTCTAAGTCTAGTTTCTCAATACATCCTGCTTACCATCCTAAAGAAATGGATTCCTGCCTTTTCAACACCAAGAGCCTCTTTTTAATTTTTCATTTCTCTCCCATTGGACCCGAGTTTTGATATAATTTTGACCGGCAAACAAATGATAAAAATTAAGTAACTATCGATTCCCTGTTTGTAGTCATAGAAAATATTTATTAAAATTCAAACGAGTGTCTGACCCAATGTGAGATAATACTGAGTTGATATAATTTCAGTCAAGGGATTTCAAAAAGACATTCTTATTAGTCTACTTGTAGTCGCCTTGGGTTTAAATATTTAATCTACGTTATTAGGCTTCTTCAAATACTAAATAGAGCCATCCTGGGGGGATGGGTGTCTCTGGAACTCTGGGGCCCTCTGGTCTCTAACCCACCATCAGAAGACACCAGATTCTGTGTTTTTAAATAACAGAAGCAGGAGACTTGATTGTGCTGTCCGTGAGAAAGCATTACCTTGAGTCAGAAATCCTTTCATATGCCAGTCTAAATCCCTCCTGCTCCAGTGTAAACCCATTTCCTCTTCTGGCCTCAGGAGAAATGCGAACAGCTGCTGGTCGTCTTTTAACTCTCCCTTTGTGACCCACTGCTGGTCCGTCTTTATTGTTCCCGCCCCACCATTGTCAGCCTGGTAGGGCAAATTCCTGACAAACTGGAAGTTTGTTATCCGGACTCTCTGTTTCCCAACACATTTTCCAAGTTCTCTTTTTGTTATGCAAGGAGGAATTTAGATTCTGGGGATCCCAACACAAAAGCCCCAGGCTTGAGAAGTATCTCACAGGACTGCTTGCATTGTTCACGGAGCACCAGGCTGGAGGAGAATGAAAATCTGATATCATGATAGCTGAGACTAATATCTGTTACTGCTATTCCGACTGCATTTAGGACTTCTGGAAATTCTTGCCTTGGGTCACAGTCCTCTTACCAGCTGGGGTCAAAATACACCAGATGAAGGATTCATATTTCCATCTAATTCATTATACTGATGGCTTTTACGAAGCATCTGGAACTGGGCACACTACAGGGATTCACAGAGAATCCATTTGGAATAATGACAAAACTGTTTTCCATTATCAATCAAATCCTGCGTAGTCATTAAGTAACATTTTCAGTTCTCATCAATTCCATTTTTTCATGTCCCATCAACAAATAAAAATATAGATATAAAAAATTATTTAACCCCAGTCTTAGAGGATCCTAGGGGGAACTCCAGGAATAATAAGTCTGATCCATCTCCCTACACCCCAAATAACCCCGAACCACGTTTCCCACACAAAGTCTTTTTCTCTTGTCAGGGTGCTATGGACCCCTAAGTTTGAACATCAGATAATGGTTGTAAACAACACTGAAAATAAGTTTCTAACTTTAATGCAGCTACTTAATGGAACCAACTTCCCAACTCTATTTGCTGTCTCACTGAGGACAGCAAAACAAAACAAAATGTATAGATTCAAATTTCTAGGGAAAAAAAAAAAAATCACCCAGAGGTGACATCAGCGGCATTATCTTCAGTCAGCCCTGGTTCTCTTAAGGTCAAGTTTCCAGCAAGAGCTGTGTGCATCCACGGGCAGGTGATAACATCCTTTGTTTTTTCAAAAGCTTTTATTTACAAGCTGCCCTGTCTCCATCACCTTACATTTTTATGACAATTTTCAAATCTCTCTTCTTTTAAACTTTTTATTTCCCTTTGGCTTCTGAGGGAAGCTTTCTAAAGTCATTCTCTTTTAATTATTAGAATGAATATGGACTGGAAGAGATCTGCTAAGAATGGAAGCTCAAAGTTATCTTTACTACTGAAAAATGTCATCCTAAGGACTAGTGTTCAGAACGGAAAGCAGCGAATTCAACTTGGCTGAATTTTCTCAACGACCTACACAAGTTCCACGAACATATTAAGGGGGCAAATGACAAGTCTATGTACATTTCTAACTCCATCTAATCACAAAGAGAAAGTTTGCGTTGTGTGTTTTTATTAAAAAGGAACAACATCGATTCTGCGGCCAACTAAAATAAAACAAGGATAACTACCTCGGTGCATAGATAATTTTATGATGCTACAAAGAGATAAGTCCTTGAGACAGGGGGTACTTGGAAGAGACAATTATCTCCTTTCAGGGATTGAATGGTGCCCACCCCCACCCCCCGCAAAGATATATCCCCATTACATCCATGGGACCTGTGAATGTGACCTTATTTGTAAAGTCTTTGAAGATGTAATCAGGTTAAGAGAAAGTCATCCTGGGCTACCTGGGTGGGCTCTAAATCCAATGGTAAGTATCCTTATAAGAGACACAAGAGACATGCTGTGGAAAGACAAATGGACAGAAGAGGAGGAAGCCATGTGAACACAGAGACAGAGCCTGGAGCTCTGCGACCCTAAGGCAGAAACACAGAGGAGAAGGAGTTGGGGCTGGAGATGGGAGTGATGCCCTCAGAAGCCAGGAACACGGGGAGCTACCAGGAGCTGGAAGAGGCGAGGAACTGAGTTTCTCCTGGGGCCTTCAGAAGAAACACGGCCCTGCTCTATTTGGTTTAGACTTCTAGCCTCCAGAATATCAGAGAGTAAATGTCTGTTGTTTTTAAGTCACCAGGTTTGTGGTAATTTATTATACCCGCCACAGGAAACTAACATAATGATTTTTAAAAATGGACTATCCTAATAAGCAAATCTAATTATACAGCCAAATCTACACACATCTATTGTCCATAAATCAATATTGAGATTCTGGAAAAAAAAAATGGTTCAACTGTAGCTTAGTCATTCATAACACAAATATTTCTTAAAGTTTTTATTGTGCAATTACAGTTAACATTCAGTATTACTTTATGTTAATTTCAGATATACAGCATAGTGATTAGACATTTATGTAATTTACAACGTGATCCCCCAAATAGTCTAGTACCCATCTGACACAATATACAGTTATTACCCATCTAGTTATTGACTGTATTCCCTATGCTGTACTTTATATTTCCATGACTACTTTTTAACTGCCAGTTTGTACTTCTTAACCCCTTCACCTTTTTCACTCAGTCCCCCAAACCCCCCTCCCATCTGGCAATTATCAGTTTGTTCTCTGTGTTTCTGAATCTGTTTCTGTTTTGTTTGTTCATTTGTCTTGTTTTTTAGATTCCACATATAATTGAAATCGTATGGTATTTGTCTTTCTCTGTCTGACTTATTTCACTAAGCATTATATCCTCCAGGTCTATCCATGTTGTTGCAAATGGTAAGATTTCATTTTTGTTTATGGCCGAGTAATACTCCATTATATAAACGTACTACATCTTTTTTGTCCAATAGTCTATTGACGGGCATTTGGGTTGCTTCCATATCTTGGTTATTGTAAATAATGCTGCAGTGAACATAGGGATGCATATATCTTTTCGAATTAGTGTTTTGGATTTCTTTGAATAAATACCCAGAAGTGAAATTGCTGGGTCATATAGCAGCTCTATTTTTAACTCCTTGAGGAACCTCTATACTGCTTTCGATAGTGGCTGCACCAATTTGCAATCCCACCAACAATGCACGAGGGTTCCCTTTTTTCCCACATCCTCTCCAACACTTGTTCGATGATTTATTGATGATAGCCATTCTGACAGGTGTGAGGTGATATCTCATCGTGGTTTTTATTGGCGTTTCTTTGATGATTAGTGACATTGAACATCTTTTCATATATTTATTGGCCATCTGTATGTTCTCTTTGAAGAAATGTCTATTCAGGTCCTCTGCCCATTTTTTAATTGGATTGATAAAACAAATATTTTCTCAACTCCTCTTTGCCAGGCTTCAGGGAGAAAATTGTGAGTGAAAACTGGCACAGTCTAGATTATAAAGGCCCGAGGACCATTCTATACTTCTCCACATCACATCCAGTCACTAAGTCCTCTTCCTTCTACATCGAGGTCGTTCTGAAATACATCTTATCTCCTTCTCCCTGGCCCTGTGTTTGCTCAAACTCCCATCACTTTTCCACATGGATCCCTGAAATGATTTCTTAAGGCACCTCCCTGCTCCCAGCCTTTCCTTATAATCCCCTTCTCAAGTCTATCGCCTCTTTGGTCCATCTCCAACACGGCCTCCAGTGGAAATATAATCACATAACTCACCCTCTTCCCCAGCTGAAATCCTGCTGGGGTTACTTATAACCTCCCTCACAAAAGCTAAGGTTTTCTCGGAACACACAAGGCACTTGCCACCCCCGTCTCTCATCTCTCAAAGTTCCTCTACGTCTCCTACACTTCAGATATTCCAAGCTGATTTTGGCTCCTGGAAACGCCCTGTTTTCTAAAGCCTCCAGCTCTCTGCTTGTGCTGTGCCTTCTGGGTAGGATCCCCTCCCTCTCTCTCCCCTTCAATCCATGTTAGCCCTCCTCTTCCACCAAGGTTTACACCCCACTTTCTGCCTGACCTTTTCGGAACAGTCTCTATATTCTCTCTGCTCCTCCTTTGCTCAAGACTGAACTAAATTCCCCTCCTTTGTTTCTCACAGCTTCCTGTGTTATCGTTACCTTTGTCTTTTCTACCAGATAGAAAGTACCATGAGGTCAACAACCAAGTGGTGACATTGCTAGAAGTGTAATTGGGATTGAATGTAAACAGAGTTATAGAAAAACAGCTGAACACGAGAACGTTGATACTGCCACTGTTAGAGACGCGCGATACGTAGCACAGAGAACAGAATGAGGATGGAGTTACTGACACAAGTGAGGAAAGTTGTGACAAAAAGGATGAAGACATTCCAGAAGAACTGATGCCATTAACAATCTTCATATGAAATGGACTCCCAGGGATATTTCACAACGTTGTTTGTGCAAAGATAAAATGTTGGAAGCTGACCCAGACTTAAAAAGGAGTATAATCGTTCATCAACGCAATAGGAAAAATCCTCAGTCAGTATTGCAAGTTATACGATGAGAAGGCAAGCATTGTTCAAACCACTGTTCATCAGTTTTTACAAAGATATAAAATACTGTAAGTCTCCGTGTTTCTAAAGCCTTCAATTACCGTGTACTAAAGAAATATTAGTTGGACTATATATTTTCATTTCCCTATATATTTATAATTAACAGTAAGGGAGTTTCAATGGGTGATAAAAATGTTTAAAGGTCACGGGACAATGTTAATTTATCCCATTGATTATTCACACTGCTTTGTATAGTTTCAGCTCACATAGCCAGTTCTGCAGTCCCGTACAAAGCAAGGACTGTCTATACATATCATGAACGTGACCCTGCTTGCTTTTTCTCACTAGTTAATGGCCCCCAATGATTTGAATAATTAGGTAATGCAAAATATGTGATGACAAGTAAATATAGAAAATTAATAAAATTATAATGTTCACCAGTCTAATCACATGCTATTTATCCAAACATCCAATGACAGCATATAAAAAAAATTTCCTAGCACTTTTATATGTTAGGCAACCAATAATTATCATCTAGCTACTGTGGAATTCTGAAGGTTCAATAAAAAAGGTTTTCCCCCAGCTACTAAATGTAAAGATACTTTCCAGTGAGCAAATGAGATTGGGCAACATATAAAAAGAGACCTGCTTCATAGAGACAAGTTAGAAATCTTTTCACAGTTTCTTGTTATTGTCAGGATGGTAAATACATGGCTGTCTTCCGTCCCCCAAATCAAACTTAAATTATAGAAGCTAAAAAGAATGAAATATAGAGAAGATGTATGGATTCCAGGACTAGGACCAAGCACAAGAAAAGACCATGGGAACTTCCCACTGAAACTGCAGGTTGTCTTAAACCCATGTGTCTGGCAGCTGGGCAACGGCAGCCAGAGCAGAAGGAAGGTAGAAGTAGCAATGAAAGGATACGCTGGAGGAAAGCAGTGAATTCTCTCTTTCCTCACCCCATACTGACTTGGTATAATCACCGCCCATGCATTCCCTAGAAACAGACAAAACCAGCCCAAAGCACCAGTCCTGGTCCTCTGGGGACAGCGAAGGAGAGCTAGCGGCTGCTGACCAAGGAGGTGAGCCCTTCCCCATACCTCCCATTCCAACCTGCATGGCTGTAGGACTCCGCTTAAGGAGACTTTGCCTGCCTGCTGTATCTTTCTGAGTCTGGAAAGGTGAAATCTTACACAGGAGACTTGCTCGGTGGGGTGGCAGCAACAGGAATCACTAATAGTGGATTTGGGGGATCTGGGACTCTCCTTGTGGCTCATCCTGTCCCTCCTCTTTAAACTCACCAGAATGGGTACAGTTCAGGGCACGGACTTCAGTTCCTTCCCTACATGTTTTCTGGCTGAGTACCGGATGCCTCCAGGGAGTACCACAAGCCCAAATAATTCAGAAGACAAAACAACAACAAGAACACGAGCCATAAGCAGAAATCAAGCTGTTTGACTGATTGACTACATTGTAATTTTCAATTACTGTAATGATTCACAGTCTTGAGTGTTGAAATCAAGAATTTAATACATCCTGAAATATATTTAAGGGAGAGATAATGGAAAATATTTGTTAACATAACCATGAGCAAGAAATAATTAAAAAATGAAAATATTAGGTATGCAAACTACAAACATTGACATAAAGAACATAATAGATGGGACAAACAATAGGATGGATTCACTGAAGAACTTTAATAAGTTGAAAAGCCTGATTCAGTAATTCTCAAAAAAAGCATTAAAAAAAGAAAATACATAAAAATATAGATATGCAAGATAGAAGTCGATGTGCCAACACATGCATGATAGTAGTCCCAGAAAGAAAAAGAATATAAAGAGAAGAAAATATTTTTTAAAACAACATACATTTTCCAGAATTAACAGAACATAAAAACTTCAGCCTTGAATCTGTTGAACAGTACAGGTAAGGAAACACATTTAGATCTAATGTGGTGAGAATAAAGAATATCAAATACTTATATTTTAAAAGCTTATAGAGGGAAATAATAGATTATCTATAAAAATACAAGATTTGCCAATAGCTATGCTGGATGCACAATATAGTAATATTTTAGTATATTAAAGGAAAATAATTGTATCCTAGGATTTAATATCAAGCTAAAATGCCACTAAAATATGAGGTATAATAAAAACATTCAGTAATGTATCAGGCCTCAGAAGATTTTCTATACAAAGACCCACCTTGAACACACTCATAGAGAAAATATTCAAATAATATGAAGAGAAAAAGTTAGGGGATATTTCATGAGTTATGGATTATCAAAGAAATATCTTGTAGAGTTTATTGTTTATTGAAAAGAAGAAGAAGAAAAAAAAAAAAAAAAAAAAACAATGACAAGTAAGGACCAAAGTAAGAAAAGAAAGTATATCTATTAACAACCTGTAAATCAAATTATAGACAATATTCATATGATGTAGCATTGGAAGGGATAATGTACCAGGATATCTTTTCAAATTTGATGAGCTTAAGAATTCAATAAAGGTGACTAAAACTGAATATAAATTTGAGTCAACAATAACCACTATAAGGACAAAAGTATTAACTTTTAAAACTACAGAAGAAAACTTTAACTACCCAATGGAAAGCATAAAAAGGAAATAAATAGAGAAAGAAAAGAATGGATGAAATAAAAAAGTGTAAGGGTAAATATAAAATAAGATGACTGAAAGAAGCTCAAACATAAAGTAATTACAATAAACGTATATGGGTTAAATTCACCAATTAAGACACAGTAATTATCAGACTAGATTAGAAAAAAAAGCACCAACAATACACTGTCTAAAAAAGATATACTTAAAACAAAAGACAAAGAGAGGTTGAAAATAAAAGTAAGGAAAAAGACTGACCAGGCAAATATGGATCAAAAGATACCTAAGGTAGCAATCCTAATATATTACACAATAGAATGAAATGAAAGGGAATGTTATATGCCGGCAAAAGGGAACAACAACAACAAAAAAGATGTATTATCATAAATTTACATGGATCTACCAAAACAGCTTCAAAATAGAAAAAGGAAAGCTGAAAGAATTTCGGGTAGAGAAATCAACAATCATAGCTAAAGATTTTAGTACATCCTTCTCACAAACTAATAGATCAAGTGAACAAAAAGTAAGCAGAGATAACAAGATATGAACAATATCATTAATAAGCACCAACTATTAGACATCTATAAAACTCTACACTAAATAGATACTACACATGGACTGTCTACAAAAGCAAGCAATGCACTAGCCACATAATGAACTCTAAATTTAGGCCTAAATCCCAAATGATCAGGAATATAATTTGTTTTCTTTCTTATAATACAATAAATTTATGTTAGGAATAAAATAATAAATTTAAAAATTAAAAACTTTAGAAACTAAAAAACACATTTCTAAGTAACCATTGCGACAAAGTGGAAATCACATAAGAAATTCAGAATACAAAGAGAGAGGTCTACTGATTGGCTTTTTACATAATCTAAGCCTTATCAAGACGCGGGATAAATTTTAAGGCTGACCCAAAATAAATACCTATTTCTTTGGATTTCTCAGACCCCAAATATTTTATGGAAATGGATGCAAATGCCGAAGGCCATAGTGAACATCCTTCTCGCAGTGGGGATGAAAGCTGAGGTTGCATGGCCCTACAAATCTACTTCCAAAAAGATCAAACCAATCTTGTATACAGACACATTGTAATAGGTCCTGACAAGAATTTTTAGGACCTTTCTCTTTCTTTGGGGTTTTTCATAGAAATTCCTAATTCTTGATGGTTTGATATAATATTGCGGATAAGCTCTAATCCTGCAGGTTGATATTAAATTAATAGCAAGTCACAACTCGTTTTATAAAAATCAACAATAATGCATGCAGTGCTTGAGAATTTGGTCCCATGTGAAACTCAGGAGGATAGTTGTATTCTTTGTATAGAAATTAAGAAGAAAGAGAAAGGTACAAAAGGAACATGTTGAAAGAAAACCACAAGAGGAGAGTAAGAAAAGGAAGGAAGTGAGGGATGGAAGGCTATGGAAATAAGTCACACCTTGGAGATGAAAGGAGCCAAAGGACAGGAAATACTAAAATGATAGAACAGAGAGCCTGCGAGGGAAGGAACATTATGTAATTCTTAAACATTATTTTTTGCACAAATGTTAAAAGACACCTTAACTAGCATACAACCTTGATGAGACCTGTATTCCTTCCTCCCTCTCTCCCTCCCTCCTTCTCCTCCTCCTCCTGTCTCTATCAGGGATATTCATAGCCTTTTATCAAGCAAAATTTACCGTTCCTACACTCATGTTAGTTATCTAAGGGGGAGATTCGGCTTCTGATCTAATGTAGAAGACAGGTGACATTTTTGCTTCCCTCCCACTGTACTGCAGCTCACTTTCAGAATTGTATTCATTCCGCCATTCCTTGCCTTAACTGTTTTCGTTCTACCTTTCTCCGACTCCCTCTTCACATTGGAGTCATAGGTTGTCTCCCCTTTATAATAGTTTATTACTTGTTTCCCGTTTCCCCAAACCATTAAAATTGTGTTATTTTCTTAGTGGCTCTCCAAAGTGCTTTAGATGGAGTATTCACATATATTTGGCAAGGAATAAAACCCCACTAATCGCCCTTGGAACAAGTTATGGTACAGTCTGGTACAGCTTTATATCGTCAGTTGCCAGCCCTGCTGTGGTTTGAAAAGGAAGTCTATAACACCAAAAGATTTCAAGGCCAGGGCTTCCATTAAATGAAAGACTAAGTCATGGCATTTCTCACCAAGGCGCAGTCCAGGAAGAATGGAAGTCTGCTGGCGCTTTGGAAACGCGTGGGGAAAGTCAGATATGGGAAGCCAGACAGCTTTGTGTCAGGTTCTTCCTCCATACACGGTTGCAGCTCTCTCACTGAAACCTGGGGGAAGACACAGGGATACTGCTTGTAAACTTAAATCTTTTCACTTAAAAATATTATCCTAATACTCCAACTGCTCAACACACTTGATAAAGGGACTATGAGCACAGTCTCTTATTTAATGCTTTCAATAGGGCAAGATAACCTAAAAAAGTACTTTTTCAAATGTAAACAGCTCAACTTTTCATTAACACAAGGCAAACAGGCAAAAGGTTTTAGGATTCTTCGCTGTTATTACCAGCCACTCATCTTCGTCTAGGAACAGTGAAGACGGAGCTAACTCAAAGGCACCAGCGAACAGGTTGCTTTTGTGTGGTGTGAAGGGGATGGGTTTTCAGATAAAGTTGCTCAGGGTGGAAGTTGGTGGAAGAAACACCTGGCCTGACTCCCAGCCACACATTAGTTAGAAACTGGAGAAAGAACCACTTTTAGGCCACTAATGAGCCCCAGGTGAAAACTCTGTTAACTAGAAGTCTCTCCTTTTTTTCAAAATTTCCAGTGTTTTGATGGATGAGCACATTGTTTGGGGTTCCTGATTTTCCACTACATTAAAACATAACCTTTGTTTTCGCTCCCAACGAAAACATCTTTGTCTCTGGCTACCGCAATTGCCTATCATTAGTCACAAAAAGGCTAGCTTCCTTTGGCCATCACCTGGGGAGACAGACATACTTATGGGAGTTTGAGTCTGCCCAGCGTTTATGATCCAAAAAAGCAAAACAGGGAACGTTGGGGTTTAAAGTGGCTAATTAATTTAAGCACAGATTGCTGCATTGTCTTACCTTTGTAACATTACTACGTTTGACAAGATTTCACATTTTCCAATATTTTAAAAGAAATCGCCTGCTTAAAATTTGTAATTAAAATGTGTGAATATTTAGTTACTGTCAAGTCTCAGGGGTTAAGAACCACTGGCTCTAAGGAAAAAGAACCAGAGAGTAATTTATTCTTCTACAGCATCATTCATCCAGCATATATTTACCATGCACACTGTGCATGATCTATTAAGAAATAAAAGCACACACAAGGAATTCAATCACACTACACATTTTTATTAAGACCAAAGTTTTGTAGATAACTGACAACATTTTGAGATTTTTTTTTTTTAGTCTGACCATTATTTGTTTAAAAAAGTATTTATTCGATATCGGTCATGTATACTGGGCCTCACGGCAATGACTAAACAAATACAGTTAGTGAGTTCATGGAATTAACAGCCTAGTGATATTGATAAACACTGAACAAAGAAATATGGAAATTTCTAGAATTATGACTGAATAAGCCGTGAAGGACATGTCTAAAGGACAAACAGAGTGTATATAACAGAAGAACCTGATATTGCCTGGAAAATCAGAAAGGACTTCCTCGAGGAAGGGACATTAACTTAAAACCTGAAAGACAGACGGAAATGGGGCACGTGAAGAGAGAGGAAAAGAGAATCTTCCACACCGCAGACAAGGCCCGGAGGGGAAGCAATCTCCTGGATTAGAGAAAGCACAGGAATCTCTGTAACAGTCTGCATTTCTCTACCCTTGGAACTAAATGTGCTGAATGTGTTATCAACGTTCTGACATAGTCAAGCCATCACTTTAATCATCAATGACTACACTGTCCTCAGAAATAGTATCTTTAGGAGTTACAGGGATGCAGAGTGGTTGCCCCTGAAATAAATGGTTCCATGTCATTGTGCTTCAAGTCATGTGTGATGTACCTATAATATTTTTCCTGTATCCTTTTTTGTTTATTTGCCATCAAACATCACTTTTGACTTTTGATTGTGCTTCTAATAATACTGTTCCTATTGTCAATTTTTACCTTATCATCTGCTGTGATTCGGCAATCTAGATAACACAAATGATTTTTGTGATTATATTAGGTTGGTGCAAAAGTAATTGCGGTTTTTGCAATTATTTTTAACCTTTCAAACTGCAATTACTTTTGCACCAACCTAATACCTAAAACAGAAATAAATGTTAAAACAAATAATCAGGCTCTCAGGAAGAGCAGGGAGCCATAAATAAAGTACAGAACCCTTAAATCAGGAACTAGCTGACATCCATCCTGATGTCAAGGAGACCTTTCTATGTCCAGATTTTGGTGGGTTCTTAAGAAGTCATGCCAGTCCTGGCAAGTCTTACCTTCTCATAAAAGGATTACTGGAGGAGATGCCTGTGTTGGTAAACTGAGTCCCAGAACCATCTAACCTCACCTAGCCTGCACTTCAGAGTCCTCCGTTCTTTCCAGTCCCTTGGCGACTGACCCTAAGATCTCTTACCATTACAACAGGAGTAAGAACATTAAAGACAACCGGTGCTGGGAAGGTCAAAGGACCCCGGGGAACAGATACCCTGCGGGGATAATCATCACACTAGCCAATTGTTGCCATGGTAGAAGGTGGCTGTCATGCAGAGTGTCATGTGGGGTCTCTGGTCCCGCTCCCCACATAAGAACGCAGGACATGGTGAGGCCAAAAAGGAACACCCACGGAGCCATAGATAGGGGAGTCATACCAATATAGTCTCGCTGGTGGCTGGGTTAGAGACACAGGAAACAAGAGTCACAGGATCCGCAACCTGCCGTCTGCTTCTCTGCCAACCAACCGACCCCACTTGCTAGCTGCAATCCGCTCTTGCTAGCTCAGCCCCCATCTCCTTGCTAGCCCCCATTTTCTGCTAGCGTAGCCACAGCAGTTATATTAGTGGCCAATGGCTCACTGGTTATAGCTGACGGCCAACTAGCCACAGCTGATGGCCGTGCAATCACAGTGGATGGCCATTGACTACCTGAGCCAGCACCTTTCTATGTGAGGCCGAGCGCCTGGAAGCTGCACTCCTGGCTCGTCCCCACAGTGGCTCTGTATACAACCAGTGTGTTTTATTTTCCTAAAGAGGCTGGGAATCTGATGCTTTACATGAAGTTCTCCCATTTATAAAGGCTGCCAATGCATACAAATTAGGTTTTTGCCCTCATTTTGAAATCTCTGCTTTCCATCCTCATTTCCTCATCCCAGCCTGATGCAGGAGCCCATTTCCCAGACCCAGGCTCCACCCTGCCCCCCTGCCCCCCCAGGCTGTGGTATGCTGGTCAACATTTAACAACCAACTCTCCATGCTGTAAATCCCTGGCCCGTTTTCAACTCCCAAAGTGACGTCAGTGACCTGGACTTGAGAAGAGACACAGAGTTGTCGCAGAACACACAGAAACAATACGCGTCAATAACTTCAAGAGCACAGAGAAGAGTCAAAAATACAAGAAGAGTTTGAAGCGTTTGTTACCTTTGCTTTTAGTATAGTTTAGTTAACTGCAAGTTTACATAATTTCATTTTTGATAATGGCTGTGTTTAACAACTGGCTTGCAAAACTCTTGAAACTGTCAGCTCTTGTGAGCGTCTACCAGCCATCCTCCGCACACAGGTGCTACCAAAACTCACGCGGGTTTATCCTCACTGACCATCGCTGACCTTGAACTTCTCCTTCCAAGGAGTTAACTGGGAGCAGGCAGCCCCTTCATTCCTGTAGCTCTCTATTTGACTTGCCCTCGGACCCTCCCTTGAGCATCATTTGACTGCAAGTGAAAATGATATCTAGAAAAGAAGATGTTGCTAAAGTTAAGATGTACTATTTCAAGCTCCTGAAACCATTTTGATGCATATGCCGAGCTTGGTATTCACACTGCTGTGCCGAAGGCATGCAAAACCACAGACTAGCCGGAGCACATCTTCCTGAAGTGTTGGCATTACTAGTAGTCTGGAAAAAAAGGAATTATTTTTTTGTCACATATATGTGAAAGCAAAATTAGGAGAACCTTGCTTCCTCACCTCTGTCAATCTTGGAGGTTTGGGCGATGAAGGAGTGAAATCGAGTGAGACAAGCCTGGAGACTTTTCATTCTATGGAAGCTGGTAACTTACAACTGTGGTCACGTTGAGTATATGCTACTGCAGCCAAGATCGGTATCTGATCTTTGGTGTAGATGAAAAAAACACACAGGAATACAATCATACACCAGGTTCATAATATAGTGAAGTTTAAATGAGTTAATATTTGTCCGGCTGTTAGAACAGTACCTGGCATAGATTCAACACGCTTCCCACATTTAGTGGTTTCATATATCTCATCTCTTCCATATTCTCCCCCTTGTTAATTCTGTGAAAAAACAAAAACACAAGCCCCCAAGGGTCAGTGCGGTCAAGGCCGCAAACATGGGAAGGAGGAAGGGCAAGGGAAACGAAGCCATCCAAGTCTTCTTTAAGAGGCAGTGGATCAAACGCTGGTGACACTCGTAGGTCTCCCTAGGTAAACCATACCGGGTTGCCCATGATAGCAAAACGCTGGCTGTGTCACCATGCAAAGTGCACCGGATTGCAGGAGGTCCCCAGGAACCCAAGCTAGAGTTCTACAGCTGAAATACCGCGCACACTGTATGAGTTGACACCTGGTACCAAGGAACCCCCTGCGACGTGCTGGAGCTGTGACATGATGCACCCAGCAAACACTCACAGGGGAGGCCAGGGAGCACTCAGGTGAGTGCCGGAGCTATGACACAAGTGCTAACCTATTGAATTGATGAGATGGAATGTGAATACCACAGTCTGAGGAGAGAAACTTGGCGGGCTTCCTAAAAAATGAATCTACTTCTTTATAAATCAGTAGTTTGGGATTATTTCTGTTTTCGATTTTACACAAAAATTGGTTGTTTACACATCAAATCAACTTACTTCTGCAACTGTGCCTAATAGACTAGTCATTGATATCTGGGTTTGGGATTTCGGGGCCACTCTTATTTGCTCTGTCTGGACACATAATTCTAAAATTACATTTTTATTTGCTAGCATAGATTGATGTTTAAAAAGAATGAAGTGTTAACTTGGAAAAAAAAAACAGAAAACACAAGGGGAATTTAAAATCACCTTTCTGACTTTCATGATGTTGATTATAAGACTCAATAGAACTATTTTGGCAGTGAGGAAAATTATAACATTATCACAAATACAATTAGGGAATCAGAACCAGGCCTCAGCTATCTTACAGACACTGAGTATACAAACAATTGTAAAATATAGATTTTACTTTGTAAATGTGCAATAGATCTAAGCCTTGGTATTTCTCTTTGGAAAAAAAAAAATCCTGAGCAATAATTCTATAAAACTATAATTCATGCCCTGCTGTATAAAAAACTGTCACAACAATTTGAATGGATTGGAAGCATTACGATAAATACAGTAGGATAATTTTTATGTAGGATCATGACAATGAAAGGCACAATTAAAATTAAAGCAGTTTAGCAAAACGAAGTGAGGATACCATGATGGTGTAACGGAGACCATGCTTTTCCTCTCACTGTAAACAACAATTTTTAAAATGAACAAAATATGTGAAAAAAATATATTAAAAATTGATAGATGGCACAGGACTGTCCCTTCCAAAAGAAAGTAAATAAATGAAGTAAGCTCTATGGTCACTCGAGCATTCAGTCTGAGGCATTTTTTTTGGTCACTGTGCAGGGAGGGGGGACCCCCAAGTGGAACAGATGGGTGTCACTGAGGTTATGAGACAGAGATCAGAGTTTATGAGATGAACCAACTGGTATGTGAGCATCATCGTTTGAGAGAAGAGGAAGCTTCGGAGAAGAAGTTTCAGAATTCTCCACATCATTCATCTTGCATCACTGGCTGAATACCAACGTACACATGTATAGATGAAATTCCATGAAACTGAACAAAGAACAAGACACCTTGAGCTAAACAATTCCCAAAGCTCACATGGGGCTGAGAGATGTTCAAATTCTGACGTGATCAGAGTAAGAATCCATGTTGAACACTCAGAACATTTAATAAATACTCCAGAAGGGCCAAGTCCCAGAGTAAAGGCTACTTTAAACACTCACTAATAAAGATTATAAACAAACTTTGAAAGGATCAAGTGGATCCATGTAATTTAACTACAGGCCAAAAGAAAGTCCATCACTCTTTGGGGAAAGAGAGCAAAATCCAACATGCAACAATCTAATAACTATAATGTCTGTGTTCTGCTTAATGACTAGACATGTGAAGAGGCAGAAAGATGTGACCCATAACCAAAATTAAAATCAGTCAATAGAAACTGACGGGAATGAAAGAAATGATGTATTTTACAGCAGGGACTTTACAAAGCTATGCTACTATACGTATGCTCAAAGACTTAAAATTAAGATATGAATATAATAATGATAAAAATTAAATATATGAAAAGAAGCAAATGGAATGTCTAGAGATAATATATATAAAATAAATGAAATCATTGGTTATAAGGAAGAGCTTATTAAACTACAGAAGAAAAAAATCAATCAGCTTAAAGACAAACAATAGAAAGTTCTTGAACACAAGCATAAAGAAACAAACAAGACCAAAAAGTTTAACAAAACCTCAGAGGTCAGTGGACTATCAAGTGCTCTGTAATATTTGTAGAATCCTATAGGAAAGAGGTGAGCCTTTTTTTCCTCCTGTTTAAACCCCTAGAGTAGGAAAAAGACCGCCCAAAACAAAAATAATTACAATGTTTTGTGGGTTTATGTCGTATGTAATGGTAAGCGCATGGAAACAACAGTACAAAGGACAGAGGTGAATTAAAATAATCTGTTGTAATGTTTCTCCATTATAAGTGAAGTGGCATAATATTATTTGAAGATAGACTAGCAACACTAACCACGAAATTAAATAAAACAGATACAGCAAGTAACAGTGGAGAAAATAAAACACAAAAATATTTAATCCATGTAAAAGAGGCAGGAACAAGAAAAGGAGGGAAAAAAGAAGATGGAAAAAATATAAAACATTTAAATTTAGTAACATAGATCATTATTTTAATGTAAATGTTGAAAATACACCCATTAAAAGTCAGAGATTATCAAACTGGATTGGAAAAAACAACCCAACTATATGTTGTTTATCAGTAACAAACATTAACTATCAAGACACAGATAAGATAAAAGCAAAAGGGTAAAATATGATATGCCATGAAAACACTAAACACAGAACTGGAGTGGCAGTTTTTATGTAAGGCCAATTAGACTAAACAACAACAAAAACTATTACAAGGGATCTAGGAATATAAGATAATGTTACATCAAGAGGATATAACAATACAGGTTTAACCAATTCCTGTTAAAATCCCAGGAATTTTTATTGTCAATATAGACAAGATTATTCTAAAATTTATATAGAAAGGCAAAGAAAGTAGAATAGCTAAAATAATTTTGACAAAGAAAATTCAGTGGGAGGAATTAGTCTACTCAAATTCAAGACTAATTATATAGCTACAGTAATCGTGACAGTGTGGTACTGCGAGGAAGGCAGATGCACAGACGAATGGAACAGAAGAGAGTTCAGAAGTAGATATGTCCCTTTATTTACTTACTATTGTGGTAAATATATATACATATGCACATACATATACGTAACATGAAAATTGTTCTTTTAACCACCTTAAGTGTGAATTTGGTGACATTCATTACATTCACCATGCTGTGCAATCATCACCATTATCTATTTCTAAAACTCTTCTATCACTCCAAAGAGAAACTCTGTCACCATTACACAGTAACCCCCATTCTCCCCATCCTGCAGCCCCTGGTAACCGCGAATTTATTTTTTGTGTCTATGAATTTTCCTACTCTAGATATTTCACATAAGTGAATCATAAAATATTTACCCTTTTGTGTCTGGTTTATTTACTCAGCATAATGTTTTCAAGGTTCACGCATGTTGTAACTAGCGTGTGTTAGAATTTCATTTCTTTTTACGGCTGAGGAATATTCCATTGTAGGTATGTATTACCTTCCGTGTATCAATTCACCTATTGTTAGACGCTTGGAAGCAACTGGGGTCCCTTTCACATTTTGGCTATTATTAGTAATGCTGTGATGGACATTTGCATAAGCATAGCTGTTTCACTCCCTATTTTCAAATATGTATATCTAAGTATTTTTAATTAAAATTTTAAAAAAAGGTTCAAATACATAAAAAGAGTGGCAAATAACCCAGTAGAGACTAGGCAAAAGAGAAAAAAGTTACACACTTCTTTTCACAAAAGAATAAAAGTGAGTGACAAATAAATATGGCAAAAAGG
Source organism: Rhinolophus ferrumequinum (assembly GCF_004115265.2). Classification (NCBI taxonomy): domain Eukaryota; kingdom Metazoa; phylum Chordata; class Mammalia; order Chiroptera; family Rhinolophidae; genus Rhinolophus; species Rhinolophus ferrumequinum. The sequence goes on from NC_046297.1 coordinate 10,037,125, forward strand.
CTTAGCATTATTAGTAACTAAAAAAATGAAAAACAAGATCACACACACACACACACACACACACACACACACACCCTGCACATGCTGTTTTTTCTCTTTGGCAGACTCATTATGTCAGGGATAAACAGATACACACTTCTGGCTGGCTTCTTCTTTTTCCTTATGTCCCTCTGGAAGAACCTAATGCAAAGACACTCCAGCAGCAATGAGCACATCCAGCATGAAGATTTTGGTTTTCTAAATCCCATTCTCTGCTAAAAGGAACCTGAACTTCATGGGAAAATGGCTGATTCTAGAGCTAGGGAAGGGAAAGTACAAGCCTAGCACATCTTGTGCAAAAACTAAGTAAGGAAGTGCACAAAGAATGATGGGACGTGTGAATGGGTCACAGGAGGCAACGAAAGGGGCTCCCCATGGCCAAATTGGGGACACTTCGAGCATCAATGTTAACAGATTATTACTGACTTGAACAACAAAAATGAATCAATGAGTCTATATTGATATGTGTGTGCACGCACATATGTGAAAAGAGAGAGGAAGGAAGGGGGGGAGAAGGAAAACTCTTCCTCAAGTGACAGAAAACTCCCTATATGTGTTTTCTATGCTAAGTAAATAAGATTTCCTGTCCTCTCCACCCTTCTCCAGATAGCAGACCTCTCCCCTCATCTAAGTAAGCAATTGGAGAGCTGCAGGTGTGCTCTGGGAGGTGTGTGATATTTCGGATGTTTCAGTGTTCCCAGTACAGAATAATCAGAGGTTCACAGGTTAGTACATGTACCATGTTTCCCCGAAAATAAGACCTAGCTGGACCATCAGCTCTAACGTGTCTTTTCGAGCAAAAATTCGTATAAGACCCGGTGTTATATTATATTATATTATATTATATTATATTATATTATATTATACCGGGTCTTATATTAAAAGATCTGGTCATATATTAATTTTTGCTCCAAAAGACGCATTGAAGCTGATGGTCCGGCCAGGTCTTATTTTCGGGAAAACAAAGTAGTACCCTATGGTTACACTGTACCTTACGTTTAGGCGGGACTTTAACATTTTCTAGGTTATCTTGGTTTTTTATATTGAACTTAAGAGCTATACAGATTGAGCAATTATTCCCATTTGGCAAACTGGGAACCATGAGGCTCACAGAGTTAAGTAAATTGTAAATTGCAGAGATGGAATTACAGATGAAGTTTTCTAACTTGGTGCTTTAAGAAATACGTTTTATGGAATTTTTGCCCTTAGAGAAGGAGCACTAAGGGCATGTTTGATCCGTCTTCACCACACAAGCATGAGGCAATCTGGGCTCGTGAACCTGAGCACGTTTAAATAAAATTCAAAGGTCACGCTCCATTTCTGCCACTAATTTGCTCTTGGCCAAGGAATGACAGCGGCATACTAGTTTTCTCGTTTGTTTTACAATTAAAAGGATAAACCATGGAGCTCCATAATGCAGACAGTTATAAAGAAAAAAGTTTAACTCAGCACCTAAGAGCACAGGGAGAATTCTTCTGCTTTTGATCTCACCAACACTTCTAGACTTTAAACTAGGATTTGCATGTGGCAGTTTGAATCTTGAGTCTGGGTTATTTGCAATATACGAGTATGAACCACTGAGTGAGTAGTGAAGTTTATATTTGCAATGAGATCTTCCTCTGAAAGGATTGAGGCTGAACTACTATTTAATTTTCCATGTTTGGAAAAGGAACTGAAATAAGCACGTAATTCCCTTTCCTCCCATTTTTGTAATATGAGTCAAACTTCAGGAAAGCTCTCCTCTTTCCCCACACAAAGAAAATTTTTATGTTCCTATCTGGTGTAGAGCTATCTAATGACCAAAGAAAATCTCAAGATCTTTTTTCCTGGAAAAGCTACTTGTTTTAATGGAACACTCAGCCTGTCAGGGAGAACACGGCCAACTTAAGTGGCAGCCATGGAGCAGATGGTTCCCGGAGTCTGTTCATGCACCTGATATGGCTAAAACCGTTATTGGAAGGCCACCGTGTGGTTTTTAAATTGCAGGGAACTGAATATTAGGAAAACACCAATCTTACACTTTGTGGCAACATTTAGTATTTCACAAACTGTTACGTCCCAGATTATTCTGTACATAAAGGCTTCCCAGAGAGGAACTGAAAATGTTCTTCACGATATTTGTTCTGCACACAGTTTCTCAATGAATTCTCAATTGACTCTCAACTGTATAAAGTCAGGACTTCTCAAATTTGTGCTTTCAACATCAGTATGCTAAACTATAATGCTTTGTGTTTAGCCAAGAGCTTTCACATTTGCTACTCATTCAACAAATACTGTGCGTCTCCAAAATACAAGATACTGGGGGAAAACCCAAACTATAAACTCTTCGTTTATGGAGCTTAAAATCCAGAATAGGGGTAACACCGGTAATTTAGGTGTAAAACACAGATTGGTATAATAACTGACAGGCGAGAAGTACTCAATGGCCTGAGGATGCAAAGGAGGAAGAGATCCCTTGGGTTCATGGAGGAGGTGCCACTTGCCCTGAGTTCTGATGGGTGGGAGGATTTCACAGGTGCCATTGATGGGTGGTGAGAGGGCAACCGCACAAGCAACAATATCCAGACAGAAGCAGGTGTGACAAGTATGTTGACGGTCAATCTAATCAAAATGGTAACGCTGTTGACTACGGGAAACGTTTGTTGCTCAAATTACAGTAAACCATTCGGTTTCCTACAACACACTACCCCTCACATTCCAATAATTTTCAATGGTTAATGGTTCCATGGTATTCCTATTGGAACGGAATAAAACAATGACTAGTCTCGTAACATACACCAACATCTAATAAATACAAACAACCTTATTTAGAGTGTAATAAAAACCCCTAACCGTTTTTTGGGAAATCTTTGATAAAGTCAAAGTTCAGACACATAAACTTTGCTTTCACAGAAGGGTCCATGACATTAGGACTTCTATATATGAAACTAGTGGCCACTACATTTTCGAGGCTTTTGTTTCCTAATCTGCAAAGCAGGGACTTAGCTCACTTGCTCCAAATGGCTCCTTCCAGCTGCGCGCTTCTCTAAACACACTTGAACTCAATAGCACACAGCTACATAGTGTCAGCTGCCGTCTAGATATTGTCCAAATACAATACATTCTCAAGCCTCGGTGCCTGAATCTACCACAAAAACTAATAATTTTACAAAAACATCTTTTTTTTAAGTTAGGAACCAGAAGGGGCTCAGACACAGAAGTGTGGAAAGCAGCCATCTGGAGAGATTGTGCTAAGAACACCCACCAGACCACTTGCGCTCTGGCCTGAAGGGAGCAGAGGAAGCAGATGTGGGGGAAAGGGAAGTGCACTGACTGGGAATAGGAAATGTACTCTGTTCCCAGCTTTGCCACGGACGGACGAGCTGTATGACTGTGGATAAGTCCTTTCACCCACTGGGCCCCTGCCTCCCGGACGATAAAGAAATTGCTCCAAGTGACACCTTAAATCCCATTAAGCTCTGTGAAAAATCTATGCATCTATGTGAGACATATGATTCAGTATCTTGGTGCTAAATCACAACAGATTCACCAAAAGAATACATATCATTATTTCACACAGGCGCTTTTTACAGTCCAGGAAGTTTTCCCTACCAGCTCTTCTGTCCCAGCCCCGTTTTCTGTTTTCCTTGATGAGTCTTCTGATGACAAACAATTGTTCCCAGTAGTGTAAAAGCTCTTGCTTATCTCCTGAGCCCTTCCAGCGGGGCGCTGAAGCATAGATGACCCAGTTCTCCTGTTCCCCCCGGTTACGTGGGAAACAAGACTCTCCTGACACTTCCCATTGCTAAAAATGGAATGCATTCAGTCTAGAGCTCCAAGTTATTAGCCCGGAAGATAAGCGGAAAAATAATTGAAACTCAGAACAGCTGCAGTCCCTGCTAGGTCCTTAAATTTCTAGTAATTAGGTACAAAAGGGAACTTAGCAAATGTGAGTCTTTCATTTGTTTGCAAAGGTCATGAAACAACTTTAAAAAATGAGGGTTATGACAGTTTATAAAACACATATATTTACGAAACAATTATTAGCTGAAAGATGTTCTACTTGGCAGTAAGTTAACTGTTATGCCTATTTTACATGAATGATATCCCTGGGTCAAACAAAGGAACCAAAAGATAAATTTGTATTTTTCAATAAAGTTTAGCTTCAGTTTTGGCTAAAGTACCTACACAGTGCAATTCATATTCTTCAGTGTGTGGACATTATTTCTGGGTAAGCAGATTTTGCATATATATCATTCATTCATTCAAAGAAGGCACCTGACTGCAGGATCACCTGGCTTACTGCTAGTTCCGAGACCAGGTGACAGTATATTCACCAAATAGCCGCAATAGTGGACATTGAAAATAAATGATGCCTCCTTCTACCCATGAATTTACTTGTTCATGATTTAAGATGCAGTGATCATTCCCACTCATCTTGCGCGCGCGCACACACACACGCTTTTAAAAAGAGTTTTAGAAGTTTATATCATCACCTTACTTTCTTTTAAAAAATTAACCACCTATATTTTCTTTCCCACTGCATGTATCACTTTATCTGGAGTGTGGCTGGAGGACACACTCCAGAATGAATTCTGAGGCAAAGAAAGATTATGTAATATGATGGATATGTGACAGTTATGGAGTTAAAGGAGAATCAGCAAAGAAAAGGTGTGTGGACTGAACAGAAAGGAAGCGTAAGGTATGTTCCAGAAATGCTCTAGGCTGGGCAAAAGCTGGTAGAAACTCGGGCCCAGGCTTTTGGAGGCTCGAGGAGCAGGACAACACATGGCTGGGAGGCAGAGGCTGTAACCATAGCCGCTAGAATAGGGAGCGCTGCCAAGCACCTGGGAGAGGAGCCGCGGACCAATGCTGTGGGTGGGGGGTGGGAACAGACCACAGGTGGACCCTTATTGGTCAGTGCTGTCCAGCAAAAGGGGCTGACATCCACTGGAGCTCATCCTGCACTAACCCTCTCAGCAATCCTGAGAAGCAGCTATGATTACCATATTTTTAATCACTAAAAATATTTTAAAACTAAAGCTTATGCAGTTGAGTAACTGCATAAGTTACTCAAAGTGCCCAAGTCAGCACCCACACTCAGAGCTCCTCCAGTTCCAGAGCCGACCTCAGCTGTCCAGCCTCCCAGGGACAGGGAGCTCCTTCCTCTCTGATGTACCCACAAAAGTACTTCCTTCTTCCCGTGCTCCGAGCGTCCTGGAAACACCACACCCGTCCACAGTAATTCTCGTCTCATCTCATCGGTGCTAAAAGGCGTGTAATAAAATACAGGCCTTTGGTATCTCATGAATATTGACGTCTTCATATTTTGGCGTACACTTTCCTGTATTCTTTCAATGTTGCAGATAAGTCCTTTCTCTACAATTTGCATTTCAATATCTGAAGAGAAGGTGCAAGATTCTGAGTTTACTTTTTCTCTCTTCCCTCTTCCCCTCTTCTCTCTCTCTCTCTCTCTTTCTCCTTCCCTCCTTCTACATGGCCCATCCTTAGCACAAGCATCTGAAAATGAAATGGCGTCTGATCTAAGGAATATAACTATTGTATGTGTTTGTGCGTGTGTGAGAGAGGTGGGGGGAGGGGGAGAAAGAGAGAGAGAGAGAGAGAGAGAGAGGTGGGGGTTAATGTGGTCTGTAACTCTAAACTTTATAATTTATTTTCCATTATTCCAAACATATAAAATTGAAGAATAATACAACAAATGCCCATATGCTCATTCCCCCTCTTAATAAAATCTTTCATAGCTGAATGCCTCTAATGTTCTACTCCTAAATAAATGCTTTGCGATGAATTAAATAGAACTTATAGCTCCTGCTCCATTTCATTTTAAAATTAACTTTTAAAATTTCATTTTAAATTAAGTTTTGAAAAATTAACTTTCTTTAGTAACAAAAGATTCTATCATCTTCTGTGACCTACTTCTGTGTGTACTTAGATGTCTCTCGGTCACTTCACATTCAAATCACCAAAACCAGAAATTACTAACTTCCCCATCCAACTGCCTTCCCCTATGGGTTTCCCCGTTCTGCAAGAAGCATCACAGTTTTCCCAGGTCACCCAGGTTTGATGTACGGATGATATGCGATTCTTTCCTTTGCAGTTCCCCCTAAATCTGATCTGTCTCCAGCTGCTGCTGTTGTGTTTCTCTCCGTTGGTTCTATCTTTCTCCATCTCCTCCACTACACTCTAGAGCCCAAGGGTTCTCATCCAGGGGGCCATGGGAATCCCCAAGAGTCTTTCGTGGTGTCCTGGGGTTAAAATGATTTTCATGATAATATTAAAGGGTTATGTGCCTTTTTCACTTTCTCTCACAAGTGTACAGTGGAGTTTTCCAGAGCCCACACGTCATGTGACATTACAACTGACTAAATGGACAATTGAATGTATGACAGTCCAGTTGGAGTCTATTAAACCAGACAGTAAAGAAATTTATAAAAGTGTAAAACAATGTCATTGTTTTCAGTGTTTTCTATTTTAAAAAACATATTTTTCATGCTAATGCTTTTATGTTAATATTTATGGATTTACTACTTTTAAATAAATATGATTCAATTTCTCTGTGTTAATTTCAAATATGATAAACCTTATAAACGCCACATACACAATAGCACTGAGGGGTCCTCCATCCTTTTTAAGTACACCAGCAGTCCCAAGACCAAAAGTTTGAGAACAGCTCCCCCAGTCCAGGCCTACATTGCCTCATCTCTCCAGACTTTGCAACACCTTCTCTTTGAGTTCCCAGCTTCTGGTCCTTCCCTCTTCTCTCCATCTATGCATGACGGCTGAGTTCACCTTCTAAAGAAAATGTTATTTTCCCTAGTATCATTTCCCTGCTCAGAATCCAATAACGTAGTGATCTTTAATTCCTGTAACATTTTCAACCTTATCAGTGTTCCAGGTTCATCAACCATAACCTCTCCCCAGAAACCACCCACCTAAGGTCATACCCAGGTCAGACCAGGTATACTGACACCAGGACATACTTTCATTCACCTCCCAATCTTTGTTTCGATGATTCTGTCTCCGATCCCCTCCCTGGACTGGGTGCCTCCCCGGTGCCCAGTTTGAGGAAGCACCTGGAGGTGTAGAGTTAAGAGCATGTGCTTCAGTATCTGGTTGAATCCACTTACTTCTTATTAGGTGTGTGATACGGGCAATTCACCTGGAATTTTAAAATAGAACATAAAGTACAATACAGGAGCTAGTTCAAATGGCTGTTGTCAAGACTGCATGAGCCCATGTTTAGTACACAGGTTCGCAGTATGTGTTAGGCAATGTGGTTATCCAAGTCCTGGTAAGGGCCCAGCTTGTTCATGAAGGCTTCTCGGTCTCCTTCATCCATACTGTTCTCCCTTTTCTACTCCATGGAAGGTCTGGCCCACACATCTTGACTTCCCAAGTGAGATAAAAAGTGGTCATGTCATGGTAACTCTCCACTTCTCTCTCTCTCTCTCTCTCTCTCTCTCTCTCTCTCTCTCTCTCTCTCTCTCTCCCTTTCTCTCCCCCCCCATATATGTATCTGTTTTCTTAGACTGACCCAGTGCTGTTACAGTTGATTCCATAAATTCAATATGTGTGTCACTGTTCCTCTGCTTTCCATAAAATAACACACATAAACCAATTCTCAGCTGACAGCACCACATAAAATACATTTGATCTATAACCTTTCATTCATCCTGCCCTTCTCAGAACAGTTAGGCCAAGTCTTTCTCTAGGATAATAAATCCATTTATTTGAGAAAGGAAACTCAAACAGGAAACATTTTATATAGAGAGGCAGATCTGATGATAGAATCATCCAAACTACACAAAAACAAGGCCAAAGGCTGGTTGATTCTGGCTGAAAATCACTCCCACTGTGAAATGACTTCCAGCCATCCCCAACTTTGCAGAAGTGTGCTGGGAATTTACAAGGCTTGAAATCTTCAGTTAGGGCTCTGTCAGTTAGGGGTGGGTGTGGATTGTTATAGGATGTGGAAAAGCCTCCCCCGTGGAATCCAGACTTGCTCTGAGGTCATGGATGGTTTCATGACTGTCAGTTGGTCCTTTGGCCTCTGGAGATCAGCTTTATGGTCTGCTAAATGGACCATGGTTGTCAAAAGATCAAATGAGAGTGTGTGGGCGTGGGCGCGCGCGCGTGTGTGTATACATTTATATTTTACAAGATTGGTGTATAATGCTGAAATCCATCTAGTATGAAAAATACTTCAGAAGTTAAAATTATGAAATATTTGTATGATGGACTTGAAATAGTCTAGTATGTTTTTGTAAAAGCTGTATTCATAAATGACCTAAAAACACAAAAGCTTGTACTTTAGCACACATACACAGAGAAAGGAAGCACGCAGAACCACTCTGCAAACAGTTCGATTATTGACCATCACTGACAGGTACATAATCTGTAACCCACCAAGTCTATTGTTCAGTTTATACCCAAAAGAAATGCACACGTGCGTTCACCAAAAGAAGTGCACCACCATGTTCCCACCAGTGCTATTCGTTCTTTAGACACAAAATAATACATGTGATACTAGCTAAGTCCATTCACACAGGGTGCAAAACAAAAACACACACACACACACACAAAAACAAAACGAAAAAAAAAACAGGCAAGAGAAGTTTATGGTGTTAGAAGGTAGGGTTCTGGTTACCTTCTAGGAAGGGTAGGAAATGGTACTGACTAGCAGAGAACAAGAGAAGGACACTGGGACGACGCTGGGCGCATGACCTAGCTCCTGAGATGCATGCCGGTCACGTGGGTGTATTCAGTTTGTGAAAAATCTCTAAGCTGCACACTTATGAATTGTGTATTTGTATATGCATATTTTCCTTTAGAGAAAGGTTTACTTCATAAGCTAATAGGCACATCAATTTGCCATTTATCTTTTTATCTTCCATGTTTTTTTTAAAACAATAAAGATGACATTTTCTTACAACTTTTTTAATTTATAAAAATTTCATCTCCCAAGATAAACTAGTGTATTGCTTCCCTTGTTGCCTTAACTAAATATGCTTATTGATAAATTTAGTTGCACGTGAAAAGTTTCCTCTTTAGGGGAAGGAAGAAAGGGAAAACCTTTTACCTTTTTTTCTAAAATGGAGAAGTTGATTTTCCTCTGTTATAGTTTAGAATCCATTACTTTTTAAACTTGGCAAAGAAAGAGTCCAAGTGGAATTTGCCGGGACAACCTGAGTAAGTGATGATGGAGGTGGAGTGAATGTTTGGACTTTAAGTGCTATATATAACCATAACCAATGTGTTTAAACCAACTCTAGCAGCACTGAGCGACACCTGTGGTGTGTGTCCATTTGGATGAAAGTTGTGGCTAACTTGTTTACTCGACTGAATTTCCTGACCTTTATTTTAACATGAGCCTTGAAGAGAAAAAAATGTTCCTTGCAAAAACATTTTATCTGAAGTCCTAGAAAACATTCTAAAGGACAGTTCAACTATTTTGTGATACCATACTAGTTTTTGCCACTAAAACTTAGTGCTAAAAACACCTTTCCCAAAAGTCTATGAACAAACCCAGATATATTTGCCTATCGCAGACACTATATTGTGTGACAAAAGAGATCTTTGATTTAGGGAAGAATTCGGATTGTAAGAACTGTTACTTTTTATGATGCTATATTTTCATTTGAGATTATGTTGGAGAACATGCATGGACCTTTCAGGAACAATAGCTACCCACTATTAGCCATCAAGACTACATAACAGAGCCGTGTTATAATCACACTCTGGGAATTATGCCAGCTAAAACATGTCTTCCAAAGCTGTCATACCCAGTTGCTTGCCTTTCAGGTTTTGTGCTGGGTATATCAGGGTATGTCTGATCTCGGATCATTCTTAGATGTGTGATGAGGAATAGCTGAGGACTTCTTCTTGGGCTAGCCTAGGTGAACCCTAGGTGATCCAGTGTAAGGAGGTGCCTCTCTCCCTTCCCCTTAAGCATCTTCTATTAAATGACATAGATGTTTAAAATTCAATATCTGAATGGTATGCTCTCATTTAATCTGAAGATCACTGATACACTAAAATGTTCTTTGCAAAAGCATTTTTCTTTGGAATCCTGGGAAGAATTCAAGAAAGTCAGTCAGTCATTGTCTAGGTTGCTTGTACGTACCACTACCTCAATATCGATTCTACTCAATTATTTTATTTGTATCTTAGAATCCAGCCAATTTCCCAGCACACGCTAGATTCTTACATGTTTGCTGAGCGCATTAACAAATGAGTAATATGTGACGCTGAGCTGTAAGTGGAGTAAGAGTCCTCGACGGAGTTATCGGCTCATGATACCGCATGGAGTCGACCTGAAGAAGACAAACTCAGGTCTCCAGAGGGCGTTACTCCAGGGTGTCAGCTGAACCGAACACCCTCAACTCTGCAGATCATCCTTCAGGCCAAGCTGGTTCCAATCTCCAAAGCTTCAGAACCACCACTGCAAACCTCCTCATGCTCACAGCCAGACCAGCCTGAAGGCTGCAGGGCCCTCTGGCCGTCTCCACATCTACTCTGAATCTCCAAGGCTTTGGGCAAGGCTTCTTCTCTTATTCTGAATTCAAAAATATTTACGAAATGTCTATTACTAAATGTCGAATATGCGCCAGGCATTGAAATTTTTTTTTTACCTAAATTAATTGCTTAAATTCCCTTATGTCCATAAAATAAGGATGAACAGATCTATCATGCAAGGTTACTGTAAAGGTAAATGAATTATAGTATGTAATCCCCTAACAATTATTCTGGTGCACCGGAGTTCAAAAAATGATAGCTATTAATATTGATTCTACTGAAATGCAATTTAATGCTAGTCAAACACTAAACATGATTCAGGCAACGTTACAGTACTTAAGAGCCAAATACAGAATTTTTTTAAATTTGCAGTTCGATTATTTTCTCATCCTCTCTGAACAGTTGCTATTACTGTTAGTTTGTAATTTAAAATGGACTTTACCTTTGTATTCGACCCAATGTGATGAAAAATAAAACTAGATATTTCTAAAATGTAAAACTCCAGTAATTAATTGTTTTCTGTCACTCACTGGATTCATGTTGTTAACCACCCTGTTCCCTCTTTGAAGGACCCCCATTGTTGCCCAGGGTAAATCAAGCTCATGTGATATAATGCAGTTTAACGGTTCTGAGATCACCAGTATTTTCCGAAAGTATATGACAACCCATCTGTACGAATACTTAAAACTAGCCTTAGGCCCCCTGAACCCAAAAGGAACTTCCTCTCCCCTGAAAATATTAAAGCTTCCTCACTGAAGCAAGAGACTTTACGTTCTATTATTGAACAAATACTTCAATCTAAATGAACGTAGTCATTTATGCCTCAGTATCCATACACTGAAAAGATCTTCTCCTAAGCAAGTTTTGAGGAGTGAAGTAAGTTTCTGGAAGGAAATGGTTTTCAGGTGTTGGAACCCAGCAAGGAATGCCGTCTATGGTGAGTGAGTTCCATGCAGGACCCGCTAAAAGTAGAAGCCAAGAGCGCTGGCGTCACTGAGCCCACAGATGAATTGTTGTGACCTTTCTAGACAATCAAATTAATGAGAACTGCATAATCTGTCTACCACAAGTCATTACATCATGAGACCCTTGGGCCCAAAGTGGTTCTGTGACACTGACCCGTCATTAAAACTGTCTGAACTTTAGTTCCCTTATTTACAAAATAAGGTTTGTATTAGACAATCCTCTGACAGCCTGTGGTTCATTGATCAACAGCCTGTATAAGCGGTTTTCAAACTTTTCAGGTATACGGATGGTTTTATAACGTAAACAGCACCCCTGTGCCCCCAGTGATGGTCCCAGCACCCCATGGGCAGCTTCTTGGGCTACTAGCAGTAACTCCACCTCCCACGGTACCAGGGACTGTTGGAGCCCCATCTGATTCCTTGAACCCCACTATTCAGAAGCTCCAGGCAACTTCAATATGGCCAGGGTCCACCTCTCAGTCTGACCAGGGCTCTTGCCAGAAGCATGGATGTAAAAGTTAACATTCCCTGGGAACAACCCTCCGCCAATAACGATGGGAGTTGGGGTGTAAGGATTCGCACTTCCTCGCCTGCTCAGAGGAATTATTCCGAGAAACAGGCACCATTCCCCAGAGTTCCCCCCGTGGAATTAAGCTCCAGTCGTTCACACTGGTAGCTGTCTTAATCACTCACCCTTTACTGACTGTCTCCCTTCCCTGGATTACTTTTCCCAATGTTCTCTACATATTTCAACTTCAAAAGAAACGCTGGAAAATCTTATTCTTCAGAGTTTTCTCATAATATGCAAACATACTTTTCCTACGGGCCCTGGATTAACTAAGATTTAAGAAACACCACTGGGGTTAAGCGCCTATTCTGGTGCTCAGAAATAATCGGCATGTGCCTTTAAGAACAAAGCCAACAAAACAAAAAGGAGATAGTTAAATTCCAGTTCCTCACAAGGAACCATTCACCCTTAGAGTAAAGAAAAATGCAGAGATGGGAAGTTCATGTGCTCTCACATTTTTCTATCCAAACTGCCCCTTCCCCAAATTCCCCTAATAAATGTTCTTGTACCATAACAATATCTGATATTAAAAAAAATCCCCAATTTCCTACTTACATAATCACATCAACAATTTGACTTCTACGAGTGCTGAGTTTCGTATACTGTGCACAAAATCAGAAAAAAGTTTATCATTGTGTTTCTTTCGAATACAGCATTGATGAGCTGATAGGGACGTGTTAGATTGAAATAACATATCTTCAAACTGCAGATAGTTTATTGACTCATAGAACAGAAGAGCAATAGAAGTGGGGACTGCATAATCTTCGCAGCCTTCCCGTAAAACTAGCTACTAAATCTTCTTCCTTTCTAAACCATGATAGGTATGTGCCACCGATGTTTTCTCTGGGCAGTTTTGAGCCCCATGAAAGACAGGACATGCATTTTTCGACATGATTACGATGCCTGGCCATGCACAGGTCAAGAAGCCTGAAAAATAACTAATCCTGAGCACCTAAGAATCGAACTCTTTACCTTCTTCCTCTCCACCCTTGGTTTCTACAACCATCCCCCGCTGGGCCAAAGGTCAAATCATCCTGAGAGGCAAAAACAAGAGTCTGTCTTCAGGTAACAGAGGGGAGAGAGCCCCTGGCTCCTGCTGGAACTAGCCTACCACCCTACTCTCCACAACACACACAGTCACCCCTCTGTCTTGCTCCCAGCCAGCTTCCGGGAACTAAGTTAATTACATTCAGGGAGTCTCTTACACAAGGGACCAATGACGGGTCAAAATCCTGAGCTAACAGAATGTTTTCCAGTTTTCTAGATAAGGAAGACACTTAGTCCTAGTTGGACTAAACCTAGTTGGAGCTGGAGCATTGTTTCTGGAAAGGGTATTGCATGTGTGTGTACCAGAGATATTTTTCCAGGCATGTTGCCTAATCCGAGTTCTATTCACAAAAAGATCAGTATCAACTCCAAATTAGGAAGTAGCTACACTAAAATGATATATGAGATATTATTGGAGGATATATCTTGAAGCGGCAATAGAGTGAGGAAGCCGATTCCTTTTTCTTTTTAGGATGTGTTTAAAGAACCCTTTTAAAAAAAAAAAAAATACACAAAGTACAGAATGATTCAGCCATTTGCCAAATGTCACCATTCCAAGAGCTCACATTTGATCAGCATGTGCCAGTTTTCTTAAGTACTGAACCAGGTTAACGGTACAAATTCACCATTACTGAACCAGGTTAACGGTACAAATTCACCGTCCGAGTTCTCTGGAGACACACTGTGCAGACATAAGAGCCACAGGCACTGACCAAGGATTCTCCAAAGCCTCAGAAAATCATTCCGTGGACATGAAAAAACACAGTGCTTGAAACGTGAAGAGTTCTGAAGCTTTATTTGACTTTACAAGGCAAAAGACCAGAAATAATAGTTTTAGAAGACACTTCCAGTTGATTTTAACTTGGAAACTTTATTCACTGTCGGTCCCTCAATCATTTCCCTTCGCAGTACCCCATATAAAAGAGAACGCAATTGCTAAGCCCGGGCCAAATCTGACACAGGAAAGAAACATCAGGGTGAAGCTGAAGGAAAAACCTTTGCAGATTTCAGACCTTCATTGACAGGGCACCTTTTTAATACTGTTTTCATCACACTTAGCAAAACGTAAAAGGCAATGGATATCACTTTTCTAAAGGTTCAGATCATCCAACTTTATCCCCAACACTTCTGTTGGAAAATAGAACCACAAAGTCTCTAAGATTAGAAATATTCCAGTACGTTGCTTATCCTTTCTGAATACGGGGGTGGAACAGGAGGTGCAAATTTCAGAAAAAGTTTCTTTGGGGGTAATTAAACTGGGAGCTTTGACCCTAAAATAAACCAATAATGTGATCTCATGGAAAACATTCAGAAATATTAACTGAAACAATGAGCAGAACATAATTTTTCGTTGAACCCCTGTTCCAAACCTCCCACAGCTCTGACTCTTTCCCTCTCTCTTTCTTAAGGACTTTGTTCTCTGTGTTTTTCTCTACACCAGAGGTCCCCCACTGACCTTAAGGATCTGCTAACTTCCATGGTTCCATGGTCACAGAGTACACCCAAACTGTAGGAATGGAAATATTATAGTGGACAAATCTTAAATTTATCAAATTATTGGAAAAATAATTCAGAAAAAATGACAGTGAGTCAGCAATTTCATTTTTGGATAATGTGCCATTATATTTGTAGTTCATCCTCGCAAGTGGTATGGTATTAATTCCCCCAGGTGGTTTCATGACATATTGTCAAGAGGACTAAACTCCACTGCCTTCCCGAGTCCACCCAGAAATATCTGGAACCCAGGACGACAACATTCACTACAAAGTTACGTGAGAAGTTTGAATGAAGAGAAAACTCATGCAATATACATGTCACATACAAGGAACGTTTCAACAGTGAGTGTCAGAGAAGTTTTACTGCGGCCTCAACAATAGGGGTTTACTTGTCTCCTATAACAAGAATTCCTCAGGTAGGCACATGTTGGTGTTAAAAATAACAGCAGCTCAACCTGTCGGGGGCAGTAACTATAAGAGAGTTGCCCCAGCTTCTGACAACACATTCCCACTTCAGACAGAAAGAGGAGAAGGGGGAAGGAACAAAGAAGCCACATCTGTCCCTTTTAGTAGGAAAGCCAAAGTTTTGCCAGAATCCCCCTCCCCAAACCCCACTCCCAGCCCCCATCCCCACTCCTCCCATCCCACAGCAGTCTCCGCTTGTACCCCATCTGTCCCCAGCTGCAAGGGAGATTGGGAAGGGGAGCATTTAGCCCTCCCAGCAGCGACAGAAGTGGGCAGTTGGGAATGGATGTTGGGTTAACCAACGCTCGAGCTGCCCGTGTGTGAACTTGAAGTGAGACGACAGCCATAGTCGGCATCACCCCGCGCCCTCGGCTGGCCTCACGGGGCTTATTCCTTTTCCCCAGCAGGCCAGCGAGACCTTTAGGGCACTGTGTCATGCAGAGACTCTAGTCCTGCTCGCTGCACAAGAACGCAGGACATGGTGAGGTCAAAAAGGAACACCCACGGAGCCACACATAGGGGAGTCATACCACTACATTCTCACTGGCGGCTGGGTTGGAGACACAGGAAGCAGGAGCCACACGATCTGCAATCCACCTTCCGCTTCTCTGCCAATCAACCAACAACCGTAGCCACAGCAGTTATATCAGTGGCTAATGGCTAACCAGTAACAGCTGATGGCCATCTACTACCCGAGCCAGCGCCTTTCCACGTGAGGCTGAGAGTCTGGAAACTGCTCTCTGGGACTCTGTCCCCACACACTGGTTCCTGTGTCCAGCTTCCCAGGTACTGACCCCACTCTGGGCACTGGATCTTGAGAACAACCTAGAGTTCTTATAAGTCCTCACATCTCGGCATTTGACACCAAGTTCTTGGTCCACCACTTCCCATCTTCCAGGAAGATGCAGACACCTAAGCAGTCAGAGCTTAGTTGGTGTTTTCTCAACCCGAGGCTCATGTGCCATGAAGACTTCTCCAGAGGGATGCAAATTGCATTCCCTATTTTAATCATGGCCAACTCTTTCCTCCTTCCTCTCCTTGCTTTGCCTGCCACTGTATCTGTGCCCATTACTAGGGCATAGAGAGAGAAAGACTTGGCAGCTGTTTCCTTATAGTATTCATATATGAGAAGTGTCATCACACACATGCATATGGAAAAAAGTCAGAGGAGAAAGATGGGCTGTCTCCACAAAAGGCTGCGGAGTTAAGTGAAATTCTTTAGTGCACATCGTTAGCTGACTGGTTTGCCTGTAGGTTATTTTATCGGCGTTTTAGGACTCAGGCACAGCCTCCAGCTGTTCTAGAAGCCTCCAGCGTAGATTTAAGAATCACTCCTTCCCATAATTGTTTAGGAATGGTTTCAACCTGTTATCACCAACTGCGGAAATTTTTTACTTAATATAGCAGCTAAAACAGCCACAGAAATATCAGAAATCTTACAGTTAGTGCAAAGGGGAAAATAACACTAATGGAGCAGTGTGGTCTATACAAAAATTACCAGCTGGGTTTTCCTGTACAAGGTAGGGACTAGGTAGTAATCAGCAAAACCGCTTCCTGCACCTGGGTTTCACCACCTGTGAGGGTCCACCGGGAGAAATGCCTCCTCCTGGCTGTGCTAGAATATTCAGGGGGCTAGTCCTGGGAGGGATGGCAGAATACATCATTGGCGTTCCAGCATCGTCTTTAACTCAACCCTGTCATCCAGAACATAGGGACTGACTCAGGACAGGATGGAAGGAAGGGATCAGTTGTGACCAAGGTCCCAATGCCTTCAGGTGCTCTCTTTAGCTGGACCCTGGAGCAGAACCTCAGGCTTCAACGTGAGTCAGCTGGTCTCTAGCAGCTCAGCAAAGTCAGCATTTGCAATCTGAGTGGACCCACTAAAACACTCTCAGGGTTCTGCTGGATCGCTGTGACATGATGCATGAGAGTACTTTGCAAAATATTAGGTTGCAAAAGCAATTGCTGTCTAAAAGGTTACAAATAATTGCAAAAACCGCAATTATTTTCGCACCCACCTAATATAAAGAAAGCCCTTTGTGAATGTCAGGTATATACGTGGCATAGTGTTAAATGAATGAATATATGAATGATAAATGAATTTATCACTTGAAAATTAATCTGTATTAGACATAAACTGTATAAACTAAAATTTATTGGTTTTTTTCAGCCTTTCGACTCACATTTAAATAAAGCTATTTTTGAAAACATAAATGTGAATACTCACATCATTTTAAAACCATCAGTTTTAAGAACTCAAAGTGAACTGATGCAAAGTACTCTGCATGGAGAGTCCTTCTATTAGGGAACAGTAATTTTTCAAAACAATAAGGAAATGTAATCTGGGAGTTAAATGGTAAAAGGTGCTGTCGGTTGCATTAAATCTATGACTACAGATGCAACTTGATGGATCTAAAAACTTCTTGACAAGTTCTCACTGAAAAGTGTTTTTTTCTTCTTTTTTTAATTACCACATTGCCCACAGGGGTAGGACCAAACACTGCCTAACTCCTACCAGCATTACCACCCCCTTTCCTGGGTCTGGCATACTGCTCTGCAAAACAGAATACTGTTACTGAAAGGCTCTAGGAGGTCATTTCCCAGGCAGCAGGAAGGTGCACCTAAGAGTAGTATGTATCCCTCTCTTTCAGACGGATGAGGAAATCCCAACAGGCCTTCTCACACTCCCGTGCAGGAGGTTCCCTTCGGAAGCCCCCGTGATGCAGCTCTGCCGGCTTCCTTTCTGCCTCCCCTCCCCAACCAGCTTTGTGTGAACATGTTGTACGTTGGCAAGTGGCCAAAGAATTTGCCATACATAAATCCGCTGCCGGTCTACAAGAAGATAACTCCACTGACTTCCTTGGTCTTGCTCATTTGCCGCAGCATGGGGAATGGCCGAGGGTTCAGGAAGTTGCAAACCTCTGAAGGATTGTGTGCATGTAAACTTGGAAATCCTACGCTTCTGCACACATGCCAGCCAGAGGCACAAGTCACAGAGTGCAAGTTCCTCTGTCCCAAGTCCCAGGCCCCTAATGTACCACTAGTGAGTGGCACGGTTGCCTGACATTTCTCAAGGCTGTAGAAGTAAGAGTGAAGGAAGCAGATTATTCTAATCTCTTCCTGTCGTTTTTCACTGAAGACAGTGGGACAATCGAGGAATTACAGTTCTGTCAAAGTTTATATAGAAGCAGCAGAAAGACAACACCAGGGAGTCTTTCAAGATGTTGTAGACTTGAGCTCCAAAAGCCCCAAACCACACGTTTCATTTGCTTACTGGTGCTGCTAAAATCTGTTGACTCTGATGAAAATCCAAAGTAGAACTTGTACAACTCTAGGTTAATGTTTTCCATAATTGACTATTGATTTTGACACTTGGAGTCCTCAGAAGAATCAACTGAGATCTGCACACTTCTGATTCCAGGTCACTTTTTAGTGTATACATTTAGCACACATTACTTTTTTTCCTTAAAAAAGAAATCTCATGTATTAAATGCCCCCACGTGGAACCTTCTGATTTCTTCTGAATGTGTATTTTTATTGACAGACTGAGTAGATGCTCTCTAATTTGAATCATCCGTGGTGAGCTTTAAAATTGGGTTCCTGATCAGTTTTCTTTTATTAAAGACATGGAATGGAGTACACCAGAAAATCTGAAAATATCCAATGTTAACAAGGGCATACAACAAAGGGACAGCGAGAGCTGTGCCTGTGGGAGAAGAATTTGGTCCAGCTGACTGCAAATCAATTTGGCGCTGTAGAGTAAGGCTGGAGGTGTGCAATCAGCAATTCCTTTCCTGATGCCAGCGCCATAGTTTTAAAACTGCTGGTTGACTGGTTATGATCCATTAGTAGCTCAAGAAATCCATATAGAGGACCATAGCCCAAATTTTTCAAAACAAAATGAAATGGAGTGGAATGGAATGGAATAAATATCAAAAGGCATCCTTTGACATCAAAGTAATACTGGTTTGTGAAAATGTTGCAAAACCAGTTTATAACTTACTGAGATCAGGGTCAGAAAAGCTTACAAAATACTGTTCTCACAAAACGCTTGTATCTCAGCTCACGTGTATAATAGAAAAACAGTATTTCTAAATTATTTCACATGTATGTGTTCACATTTACTAAGAGTGGGCCCTGAAGCATACGCTCATTACGATTAGGATGAATAAAAGTATCTGTGGGACATTACATACGAACACTATACAGCAGGAAACAGGAATAACTTCAGCTCAGGCATCCACAGGATTAAATCTTAAACTTGGAAAGAAAAAAAAAAAGAAATCACAGAGGAACACATACAGTAGATATCATTTATATGTATTTCAGTACTATGAAAAATTTTAAAAATGTATTTATTGTGTATGGATACATGCATATACAATAAAATCATAAAGAAAGGCAGGGGAATGATAAACACACAATTCAGGCTTAAAATCCCCTCCAGGAAGGAGGCAGAGGAGGGCACCCAGGAGGCAGGCTGGGGATTGCACACATACTGGGAACATTCTATTTCCTAACTTGTATGCCTGGAATATAGCTGTTTATTTTGCTATTCTCTAAAGTGTGCCTATATGTGATTTACACTCTTTTATAGGACTGATACATGTCATAATAAGAAAATATGGGTTGTGACACATGTTTCCAGAATTCGTCACTGTGTTTTGTGGTTCAGGTTGCTCATCTCAACAATGTCACAAATTAATTCCTTAATATAAGTTAAAATACAGTTCTCTTTGATCTATTAACTATATTTTAGATGTTGCTTTAACCCCTCTTGTATAATTTATGACTTGATACAGATTTCATTGCTTCTAGAGCTAAGTGAAATACAATATTCACTGAGGTCATAACATTCCATGTAGGAATCCATTCTCTGGCTTCAGTAGTTATAATAAACATGCTAAACTATGTCTGTAACACATGAAGAAGTTCTTTACAAGTTTACTTTATGCTCCTTTCTTTGATATCGTTCCTTACCACCCGTAAGTCCAGACGGGTGGGTAGCTCCCTTAGGGGTGATGCCATTCCTGCTTGCTTAATCAAATGTATACTTTACAATTTTATATCTCCGTCTTGCTTTACAACTGGATACAGCACGGTATTTTTAAGGAAAGTCTTTTTCAAAAAGCAATAATCAACAGAACGAAACTATGAGGATCACTAGTGCCGTGTTTCCCCAGAAATAAGACCGGGTCTTATGTGAA
The DNA here is from genome assembly GCF_004115265.2 of Rhinolophus ferrumequinum. Taxonomy (NCBI): domain Eukaryota; kingdom Metazoa; phylum Chordata; class Mammalia; order Chiroptera; family Rhinolophidae; genus Rhinolophus; species Rhinolophus ferrumequinum. Next base: position 10,057,427 of record NC_046297.1, read on the forward strand.
TTTTTGCTCCAAAAGACTCATTAGGGCTTATGCTCAGAGGATGTCAACCTGAAAAGTCATGCATTTCCGGTTAGGTCTTATTTTCGGGGAAATATGGCATGAACATGTCAGACCACATTCTCTTTCTGAGCCCTTAACCATTCATTTCCACTGCAATCACCATTACTCTCTCTCAGGGCAAACAGGGGTACATTTAAGTCAATCAAAGGTAACCAGATTTTGTCCGAGTGCAGAATGTATTTTCTACCTATTCAGAATGGGTAAATGTAAAGGTAGGGAAAATGCAGGAAAAGATATTCATTGGATATTATTGTGGTTATTTGGATAAGCATAAAACCAAAATTTAGCTAATGGCTGTTCAGCCTGGATTACTATGTGTCCAAATGCTATTTGACTTTAAAAACCTAACTCAAATTCTGTATCCTCCACAAAGCTTTTCCTGCTTTCCTCTCCACCCAGGTAAATAGAATTGTTCTCCCTCTGAGCCTACATAACTTTCCTTTGATACTTAGCCCTATTTCAAATTATTCGTAGTTCTGTGTGTTTATATCACTAAGAATAGGCACTGAAATATGCCTTAAATATTCTACTGTGAATAATTAGTGATTAAAATCATTGAAATTTTAAAAAGCAAATATTATCAGCCAGGATGCTCGGTTGTAGGTCATCCTGGTGACCTACACCAGGTTTTAGCCTGGTTTGCTCGGTTTTAGCCAACAGACATCTGGCTAAAAGAAGCAAAGGTTAATTTATGAAAAGCACATTGAAGGTCTCCTAGAAGAGTATTTGGAGAACCAAGCTGGAAATTGGAAAGAATCACTGGTGCTGCAAAGGAGCCATAGCAGCAAGAGGGGTCACAATGAAAGCCCCCTTCCCTTCCATGCATGCTACCTGGCTATGCACAGGAGACAGGAAAATAAACGTCCCTGGAGAGATGAGGGCATCTACCTGAAAACACCCTCACAGTATAAGTTTACACACAATGAGGGCGGGGTAATTCTCAGGAGGAAGGAAAGACAGGAAGAAGGGAGGGAAAAGGAGAAAGAGAGAGGAAGAGAAGGATGGAGGAGGAGAGATCAGAATGGCCCTAATAAAAAAATAACGACTGTACCCAATGCTGGCTGGGGCTCAGAGAAATGGGTCCACTCCTACATTCCGGGTGAGACTGGAAGATGGAACAACCAGTCTGGGAAACAATTTGGAGAATTCTTATAAAACTAAACATGCAATTACCGTAGTACTTAGCATTGGAACTTTGGGGTATCTATCCCAAAGAAACTGAAACGTCTGGTCACCTAAACATCTGAACACGAATGTTCACAGCAGCTTTATTCATAACAGCCCCAAACTGGAATCAGCACAGATACCCTTCATCAGATGAACAGTTATACCAACTGTGGGCGATATTTGCCATGGAAAATTCCTGTGCAAGAAAAGAAGTGTGAAATATTAAAATAGGCAATAACTTAGGTGACTCTCTAGGGAGTTAATACTGAGTTAAAATAGCCGATCCCAAAGGATTACATATTGTATGAGTCCATTTACGTAACATCTTTGAAATGACAAGATTTTAGAAATGGAGGACAGAGGAACGGTGGCCAGAGGTTAGGGATGCCGAGGGAAACGGGGGTGGGGTGGGAGCAGGGTGCAGGAGGGAACTGTTGGAACTGTGCACTATTTCCACTGTGGTGCTGAATACACAAACCTACGCAGATGACACGGTTTCATGTCACCGTAAGACACACACACTCAAAGGAGTCCAAGTGAAACTGGGAAAACCTGAATAAAATCCGGGGCATTCTATCAATGTCAATATCCTGGTTTTGATATTATACTCCAGTTTTACAAAAGTTATATTGGAGGAAAACAGGCAACACATACAAGGGATCTTTCTATTATTTCTTATAGTTGCATGTGGATCTAAAATTATCTTAATAGAAATTTTAACTACACACACACACACACACACACACACACACACACACCATTATTAAACACCAATGAGGTGGCACAAAAATTCTCCTCCCCACTAGCAATTCAAGGGTAATGGTAGCATAGTGAGACGGTCGATCACTAATTTCCGAAGAGTATGGAACGTGTTATAGTTACAGGGTTGTGTAACCGGCTATGGAAGTGGGAGGGCCTGCAACAAGCAGAGAAGGATTCACAGAGGGTTTGACATCTCTGCCAGACTACAAGACAGAAGCCGAAGCTTACCAGAGGGATGGAAAAAGAAGAAAAGGGCATTGCAGGCTGAAGGAACAGCACGTGGAAAGGCAGGAAGCATGGACGAGTATGGAGTGGTTAGGGAATGGCCTTGCATGTGGCTCAAGCTAGGAGCAGAGCACCCAGAGATAAGGTTGGAGACACCTGGGAATAGCATTGTATTCTGTCTGCCCTAAGAAGTTCTCATGGGGTCCTGTGGGCAGCCCACAGCCAACCAAGGGAATGAGTGAGTCGTGTCACATTAGCTAGTTACGCGACCTAGGGGACTCTCATCTCTCTAAGTGTCGGTGGCCTCATCTGTCAAATAGGAATAAATCTGTTGTGAAGATTAGGTGGACATAATTAGTTGTTCGTAATTGTTAATTGTTATTAATTCAGTGAGCATACATCTAAAGAGTTTAACACTGTACCCAATAAGTATTAACTCTGAGTAGGAGATGCGGGCGGGTGGGAGGGATGAGTCCTAACAGTTGTCACTAAGCTGGGAACGGAGGGACCACAGCTGAGGTGATGACAGTGAGGTGAAAGAAAGGCTGCAGAGCAGACATAGTGGGGACACGGTGCAGGACCCCTGAGAGCCACGGGAGCAGGGGGAATGATCCTGTAGAGAGAAGCCGGAGGTGTTTTAAAGGAAGGAGACCTAGCATTTATTAAGTGCCTACCAAGTATTATACTTTACAATAGTAGCTCATTGAATCTTCACAGCATCACGAGCAGGACAGGTGTTATTATTATCTCCATTATGTGGAAGAGGAAACTGAGCCTCGACGAGGTAAACTTGCCAAATATTATATAGGCAGTTATGTGAGAGACGTGAGATTCAAAAGCTGGTCTGCCTGTACAACGTCCACACACTCCCCACTGCACCAGGTAAATCATTTCCAAGTCTCAGTAAGTGGCCCATAAAAACAGTTCACCATCGTAATAAGTAATTCTATACAACAAATAATTCTCTGTGACTAATGGGGTTTTTATGCCTCTACCTCTCCTCCCCCCCAAAAAACCCCACTCAACCTATTAGGAAAAAAAAAAGGAAAAAGAACACGTAATTGATTATGATTATGGCTGGCATTCTAGATGCAAAGAAGATAAATGATTCTCCAAGTTGAATCCAAAAGACGGCACCTTATACTGTCATCTAGTAACAATCAGCCTTCAGCTCTCACCTCTGTCCAGTTAAAATCCCCTCATGGTTAAAATATCATCTCTCAACCTACACACCAAGTTCAAAAGCAAAGATCCAGGAATTTGAAGGCGGAAATCCACAGGGAATGAGAGAATAATGGTGGTCACCTCCGTGCCTTTTACCCTAGCTGGGTTCAGACCTTTCATTTCACATGTTAATTCACCATTGGAAGCCCAGGTAATAAATCTACTTAATCTCTGCGTACTATATAGACCAGAAAAAATATTCTAGCAATGATTCTCTTTAACCACTTGCTACTACAACAAACAGTAAAATCTGTGATTTATCCATTTTGCCTCTTCTGAACTGCAGAGATATACATTCACAAAGTATCTTATTCTCTCTCTCTCTCCATATGTATATCTCAAAAAAAAATGTATACACATTTTAAGGAAACCAACTGTATTAAAACTGTAATAATATATTCCAATAACAAAAGATAAGTACAAGTCACGCGTGTATATATTTTTTTTGGCACCCCCGGTATATTGCATTCTCCTTGATTATACTATATACTGTACATACATATATGGATATACTGTATAAACCAGTAAGACATAATTTTTTTGGTAAGTTATGATAGCCTAAAGGATGATACAATGTCTCTTTTCCTCAAATTACTAATAAAATTACCATTTGGCATTTAATTGCTTAAATTATATAAATAACACATAATTTTACTTTGCAACCTATTGGATAATGAGAGAAAGCATAGGCACTAGAAAAAGGTAAGGAATCTCATATCCTTGCTTTACTAAAAGCAATGTTTCTCAACCCTGGTTGAATTAGAATCACCTGGCATCTTTTAAAATAAATACTTATATCTGGATATCCCCTCTCTCCTCCTGCCCCAAGTGATTATAAATTAGTTGTCTGGGGCAGAGATCGCAAAATTAAACTTGGTTTAAAGCTCTCTGTGTGAGTCCAAGGTGCATGAAGATGGAAAACCAGAAACTCAGACCAGAAACTCTAGACCAGAAACTCAAAAAAGTGGCTCTCTTGACTTGTCATTTTAAACTGTTTTTCTTCCCTCTTCATATGGCTTATACGTTTTTCACTGAAAGTTGGACATGTTACACAAGACAATAGATATTGAGAGAAATAACTGTTACGCTTGGAGATAAGCCCACCTTTCCTTCTCCTGGGCCACCCGTGTCCTGTCGGGGTCCCTGTCAATCTAGGCGAGAGCTGAGCTGGGTTTGAAGCTTGCTGCCTGCTTGGCTTTGGGTCTCCCCATGCAGTGTAGGACTTTTTCTTCGTGCAATGGACAGAGAATCTGTCCCTCGCAGCTCTCCCAGCTGTATTCCACTCAATTTTATTTGACACTTGATAGGGTGATGGAGGAAGGAGGTGTTGTCTGATGTTCTTATTAAACCTCAGAGTTAGGCAGGCATTGTGGGTGTCTTGGGACGGTGACACTCTTAAGTGTTCCTGCTCTTTCTACAGGGTAACACTGGGACTGCGCAGAGTCCTGCCCCTCCCCTGGGGGCCTCAGTCTACACTTTTGTTCCCTTCCCCTGCATATTAAGGTGTTTGCTCCTCAGCGATGATACAGAACACGAGTCTGGCAGTATTTCGGTGGTGACTTCTATTCCCACCCTCTTCCAGCTGGTATCACAGGGGACGTTTCCTTAGACCTGTCCCCAGTCTGCCCTGTGAGTGCCTAGAGTAAAATCCTTCCAGAAGCTGTGATCCCTGATACACACCTATATCTGAAGCCCCCAGGAACTTCACACCCCCAGCCAGCCCTTGTGAATTCATTTAGAATTTCTAGCGGAATCTTCTTTTTGGCTTACGTGGAGTTTGGTACCATCGTTCTTTGCAAGTGCTTGTCTCTCCCCATATTTCAGGGTAGTTGTTTGCCCTGCAATCTCAGTTCTCTTATGGGTTCAGGAAAAGTCATTAACTTCCAGCTTGTCAGCTTTCTTTCTTGGTGTTCAGGTAGGAAATGATAGTCTTTTCAGCTCGCTTCATCTCCAAGCTGAAATAAGTCTTTTTCTACAAAAAGGCAATTTGACCCATCCCACGTATTTCTCAGAAAAACAGTGAAGAAGTATAGTGTAAGGGCCTATGGGTTTTTAAAAGAAAAGAAAAAAAAAAGTTTCCCGTTCCTGCCATGTAATTCATTAACCAGGGGTGTAACTGCAAATAAGAACAGCGGACTGAGAAAAGGTATTAGACCCCCTGGTGCCAAACCATCAAAGGTTACAACCACACAAAAGTGATCTGAAAAGTAAAAAGAACATATGGGATAAATGCAAAATATGCACTTACATTTTATTCTTCAGTTGAAGGTTATATGATTAAAAATAAAGTAGGTGTCCTTACCAGGCCAAAAAAGACTCAGATCAGCTCAGCAACATTACCCACTCCATGACAAACACTGTCCTGGTCATTTCTCTACCTGAGGGATGAACAGGACACAATCAGCCCTCAAGGAGTCTTTAGTCCAGCAAAGAAGACAAATATGTGTTTTATTTGACTCAATCACTGAACTATAAATATCTGAAACTAATATCCATCCAATTCATTTTCAGAAGAAATCTGAGTTACACAATATACACATACAGAAATAAATTTTTACAATTAAAATACTCCACGTTAGGATATTTTAAACTAGAAAAAAATAAAAACTGATTCTCTCTCAAAATATCATCCTAATTACAATGTCATTAACTAGATAGTTCTTCTTACAACTAAAGGGATATTTTCAACAATTAATTTGTACCTCAGATACTGCAGTGGCGTGATATAAAGATCTAAAACTTGTCATCACCAGGAAAACCACATTAATAATACTTTACTTTTTAAACAGACACAACTTTCTTATATATTACTTAAGTAGCTCCTTAAATGATGTACTCTTTTTTTCCTGTAAGTCACGTATAATTGAGGGATTCCTAAAGCTCAACAGTTAGACGCAAAAACATGTGCTCAAAGTTGAGACACAATTGGCAAATGGCTACATTCTTAAGATCATATAATTGAGTGAAATAGGGAATTCAATACCTCAGCAGATGACAAGTTCAAGGATGACCCTGTTTTAGCAAAAGCTAAGTTGGAACACATGAAACCATCTGATTTTGAGTCTGCATGTGAATCGTTTTGGAGCACAAGGATTAATGAATGTATGAGAATGTGTCCTTGGATTAGAATGCATTTCTACAGGATGAGAATAAGAAATATGAGAAATATTAAAAACAAAACAAATACAGCATTGTTAATGTCTTACTATGTGACTAAAAGACTAGAAGCAAAGGATTTGTGTGACTTCATTGGTAGGTTACTTTCCCACAATGCATCAGCATGCAAAAGACAACTGTAAACAGTGTACGATTCCGTTCAGAGTCAGAAATATGCACAAGCTCCCATCAAACTTGGCTCAGTCTTTATACACTGCTAGGTTTCTCTTCTGGAACTAATAAGATTAAAAATTCAAATCTGCTTATGTTTTGGGCTAAACAGAATGATCTAAAAACAGATTTATATATATTTATATCTCTGTAGATATAGATATATAAAAATTACAATTTGAGAGTATTTGGGATAGTTAAAAGATGTTTGAAATTAAATCAATTTTGTAATTTGAAGCTCAGTTGGTATATGGAAAAACTATCTTCAGTTCATGTGAATTATTTCATCAAATGTAACAATAGATGATGAGCTAAATATTTAATATAAGTAATTCAGACCGTGCCTTTTTTTTTTTATATAACAAAGGTAATTCAAAGGTCTGGAAGAACTGTGAACTTTTCTATGGTTCAGGGTCAATATGAACAAGGGTACCAGCTGTTCTATTAGATAATGTCTTGGATAAAGTCACTCTTGAATGAAAATTTTCACACTTTGTAATAATAATGCATCACTACTAACATGCAAAACAAAATGATGACAAATATCTGAGATGGTCTGCAAATGAATTCTTTTCCATGACTGAATTTATCTTCTAAGCCAGGAAAGACGTAATTAGCATTTTGCCAAACTCTATGCTTTTGCGACAGTTTAGAAATTAACACCACCATATTAGCACCACAAGAACACACATTTGTAGTACAAAAGCAGTTTATCTACTGTGATCTTATCTCCTACTTTAAGGAGAAATAAAAATAAATGAACAGCTATTTTTAACTTTGAGGCCTATTTGACAGCAAGTTGGAAGAATTAGGGAGCTCATCTAACGTACAAATTGATAACTGGAAGTGTTTCTTGTTCCTTCTTCTAAAAGTCATTCTTTCATCTTCCAAACACCTATCAGTTGGTAAAGAGAGGAAAGGAAGAAAACTTTTCTCCATGACAGAAACACAGGTGGAAATGCCAGAGACCTTATCCTGATGGCAGCTGCTCTCGGGATTGTCATGCGATTTCAAGAATATATTTTACTTATGCAGCCAAAACATGCTTATCGGTTAAAATGGTTAACTATATGAATTAAAGGTTATTTTTAGATTTTCTTTTTATATTGCGGATTTTCTTTTCAGACGGCACAAAATCATGCAATAGTGGGCTACATTTCCTTTGCCCAAGTCATCGGGGTTGCTGGGAATGGAGCCGCAGTTCAAGTTGAAAATTTGCTCAGAGTAAATCATGTCTTTATTCCAACTGTGGCTTTACAGTGATTTGAATTATGCCGGGATTCTGTTCTAGACAACTTGAAATCAAACATGAGCATATTAATTTCTTGCAACCAAGACATTTCATACCACAATACGATACGCATGGCTGCCAGACATTAATCGGCGAGCAACATTTTTTAAGCAGAGAACAGTTAGCGTTCTTTTTCAAGGCAGATGTTTTCCAGACTTGCTATTGTCACTCATTAAGAAAGTACGGAGTCTGTGAGTTATGATAATATGAGGTACGATATTGTGTATGCCATTTCATCCATAAAACACCCCAGATTTTTCTCAGCTAATTGTTTCCTTTGCGTGCTTTAATTGGTTCAGTATGACTGTTTTTCTGTTAGTGAAGAAATACTTATTCTGTCTTTGTGACAAAATGTACCCAAATAGAGAAAACAGATAGGCAGTGGGAATGGTGATAAAGTGGAAAAGGGGTAGGTATTTTAGTTAACATGACTCATGATACATTCTAAAATTGTGTTCTTTTTAAATACTTATGAAGGGAAGTTATTTTGTGTATTTTATGAGACTTATTGAGCACATATACTTGAATGTGAGGAACAATGTGTATATTTTGGAGAAATTCAAAGCATCGTATAATTATTACCCAACGAACATTTCCACGTCAGAGAATTGAGGGGGTCTTACTCTATCCACAGTTTACTGGAGTAAACACAGTTCCAACAGCTGGAGAGTGACAATGAAACACGTAATAAGGTAGAAAAATGAGGTTGAACAAAACCTGGATGTTTTTTTTCCTCTCCTAGAAATTGACTTTAGTGCCTGAATGAACAGAAAAACAATGTGGTAATATACCAATGGGTGACTGTAATTTTCAACCTCACCTACACCTTCTTAAAGCTATATCCTTCCCTGAGTTAAACTTAAAATTTGAAGTAAAAAAAATGAGATATATAATACGCTGTTTAACATGATTTATTGTTGACCAAACTGACATTATTGTCAATGCTTTAAATTATTATAATTTATCATCTTGCTTATATACCTTCCAAATATTTCAGTCGAAATATCTTCATTAAAAAGGAGAGATTTTCAATAGCTGCTACTAATAGACACGTATCTTTTTTTTTCTTTGAATGTATTAAATCTATAAGGGTCATTAGTGGTGAGAGAGGTTTCTATTTTCCCACAGCACTGAAGTGTGATATCTGCACTGGGCTCCCAGCTGGCCCGCTGCTCAGAACAGAATTTGCAAACCCACATTCCAGATTGCCCCGCTATTGCAACATGAGAGGACTTAAAGAACTGAAAAACACAAACATCTTAAGAGACAATTGGTGGAAATGATGACTGTTTTATAAAACTTAGGCTGGGAAGCCTTTCAAAGTCACTGTTTTCCTCCAACAACTGAAAAATGATGGCAAGACCCATATACTACTCATGACACTTCAGCAGTTTTGTGCAAAACACTGAACGAAATATTAAGTCTTCTGGTACAGAAGACTCATAATTCATTAACACTCTCCCCCAACCGCGCACATAACTTTCGGCAATAGCACTTAGGAATTTATAAATTGAATGCAAACTCACAGACTCGGCTGTGGGTATAATAATAATGGATCCCAGAGTTGAGTAATTCCAAGTATGAGTATTATGCACGTCTCTTCTTTTTCCCATTATGCTGGAACCATAAGATTTATTTCCATCCCAGGCAGCCAGCATGTACAGTCAATTTATTTTGATTCTAATGTCATAAAGGGAGTGGGAGCTTGTGGTTCAAGAGTCAGGGACTTCACAAACACAGAACTACGTCTTTGCACTGGCATCACTACCAAAGGAATTCTGAGGCTAACTGGAGATCCCAGATATAATCAATGACATTTCTATACAGATGAATTGGGCACTCAACTGGATGGTCTAATGTCCTGCAATGAGCCCCTGGCTGAACTGTACTCAGGCCTGAGCTGAGTCTCGTCTCTGGCAAGGGCGATGGTGAACTGAGAAACCCCATGCTGGAAGGGAACTGGGGTCTTGCAAAAGATACTGAATTTCTTACCTTTTGACGACACTGTTCCTTTACAAAATAAACGAGTCTGGTCCCAAGTTGATTGATAATTGTCTTTAACAATCTGCAATAATGTTAGCTCTCGAATCCAGAAGAGGCGGCTATGGTTCATGAATCAGCTTTGAACCACCCAAATGCCCCCACACAGTGAGAGCTCACAAATGGAGACAAAAATCTCAGCATACGTAATAATTTGCTACAATCAAGGGAGACTCCACTCTTGGCAGAAAGGAAACTGACATCATCAACAGGTAAATCTCTCTAAAGAAATCCAGTTACCGTGTTTCCCTGAAAACAAGACCTTGCCGGAACATCAGCTCTAATGTATCTTTTGGAGCAAAAATTAATATAAGACCCGGTCTTATATTAAAATAAGACCGGGTCTTTATAATATAATATAATATAATATAATATAATATAATATAATATAATACAATACAATATCAGGTCTTATATTAATTTTTGCTCCAAAAGACGCATTAAAGCTGATGGTCTGGCTAGGTCTTAGTTTTGGGGAAACACGGTACAATGTACTGAGTGACCACTATGCACCAGGCGTTGTCCTAGGGCATTTCACAAATATTATTTCACTTGAATCTCAAAAATCTGTAAGAGAGGTTTTATTATCCCCGATTTTACAAATGAAGGCTAAGTAGACGCAGGTAGGGGGTGATGAAGTCCTCCTTAGATAGGTTTGTCCAATCCCAAAGCTCAAGTTCTTCCCAGTGCTACCCCCACCCTGTATAAAGATGGCCACAAATGCCTTGCTGCTCTTCTCACTGAATGATGGAGCTTGTTTAATTCCTTTCCCCCTTGAATCTGCGTTGGCCTTAGGAACTTGCTTGACCAATAATAACAAATCCCAGAGGTTAGTAATTCCAAGTATGAGCATTTTGTATGTCTCTTTTTTTCTCCCATTGTACTAGAACCATGACATTTATTTCCATCAGAGGTAGAAATACGATCCCTGGATTTCTGAATCTAGGTTATAAGAAGTCTTGCAGCTTACATCCAAGACCTCTCGGAGCAACCACTCATGAAGTCCTGAGCCACCATAAGAGAACATGTAAAGATGCCCCGAGACTAAAGGGGAAGGGGGTTCCAGTAGAACCTAGCTTTCCAGACATCCCCACCAAGATGCAGGTATAAGACATCTTGGACTGTCCAGACCAGGTCAGCCATCAGTTCAATGTCTGCAGGTGACCCAGTTGATGTCATGGGGGGATGGGGGGAAATCACGCAGCTGATCCTTAGCCAAATTCCTGACAGCCGACATCATAAGCTATGATAAAATAATTGTTGTGGTAAGCACAAAGTTTTGGGGTAGCTAGTGATACACAATAAATAACGCAAAAACTTTCTTCTGTGATATTATCACACCACGAACCTAAAGACAGTCTTGGACAAAAAAACATAGCTTGATATTGTAGAAAAACAGAACATTCTCCCAACCTTTGATAAACAGAATATGATCTTTTGCTTCATTATTCAGGTTAGGATCTACTTAGATGAATAAAGAAAAGAAGACTAGGAAGAAAGAAAAATGTTACTCACATGTTAACATGCTTGAGAGGTACCAAGGAGAAAGAGAACACGTATTATTTAGGATTCTTTTGACTTCAGATCATGGAAACCTAAGTTAAACTGTTTTAAAGAGAAACAAGGGCAAGTATGGAAAGTATTGGACATATTGGACATATTTGAAAATCGTATGGACGTGGGCTAAAGACATGGCTGATTCGCGTCCTCAGAAACATGCTTCTCCCCATCTTTCAGCTTCATTTTCCTCTGGGCTGGCTTTATTCTCAAGCCAACTCCCTCCTCCTAATGACAAGATGGCCAACAGAAGCTCTGTGTTTCTATCATACCATGTCAGCTACAATCTCTCCAGCAACAGGAATTTTCATTTCCAAAAGGTCCAGGAAAGGGTGTCACTTGCCTGGATGGGGTCACATGCCCTTCCCTCCTTGAACCAGTTTCTGGGGTCAGGAAAAATGAAATGTTCTGGCTGGCCAGGTGTGAGTCAGCAGATCACCCACCAGCCCCATCTTTACCATGTGGACTGAAAGCGGTGGTTCCCCAATGGAACCCGGGCTGTTGTTTCCACAATAAGGACTAGAGGATAAATACTAGAGAAGAGAAAGAGCCGTCTAAGGGCAGGTGGAAGGAAAGATCTATTCCTTCTTGACACAGTTAAATTCAAGCTAATGACTTGATTTCATCTTGATTATCTAAATCATAACTATAATTCTATAGTTAAAGAAAATGGCTTTAAACGAAGTTATGATCTTCAGCTCTTCCACATCCATTCTGCTCCCCGGCTGTTTGAGAGCACACTCCCCTACTCCCCGAGTATCCAGTGGCCTTAATGCTGCTCTCTGGGAGCCCAGCCCCGCCTGCCCCCAAAGTCTTGCCCTCCCTGGGGAGTGTCCTGTTTTCTGGACCTAATCTTCTTTCAGTCAGCTAGACCCTGACATCAACCAGTTGAGCCAGTCACCACCGACCTGCCCTTGGTCCCTTCTTCCTGTAAAGACTAATGTACCTGGCGGCTAATGTACCTGGGTTAGCCAATTTCCTCAGGCTTCTCGCTAAAGCAGACCCTCTGAAGGCAAACCCATCTGTCTGCATGCCTTACTGCCGTGGCCAGATGACAGCAGGGCGCCCTTGCTCTCCCTCATAAAGCCACAGAGGGGGAAACGTCCAATCTCTTCCTCATTCTGCAGAGAGATGAAGTCAATACTCCCAGTCTCTTCCTCCCTTGACTTGTCCCACCCCACCCCCCAAGGGAAGGAGGGGTGCTCATCTGTTTGGTAGGAGCCTGACTTTCGCTAGCACCTGTTTCTCTGTCAGGGAGATCACAAGTCACTGGGGCATGACATCGAGTTCTTTGTGACGGTCCTGTGCTCATGCAGTGAGATCCCACTCCCACTGCTGTGCGAGCCACGGCACTGCCCGTCTCTGAGGACTAAATAATCCACTCTTGGAGGGTCTGCTCCACTCAGTGGGAAGGATTGCCATTCTCTCCGGGCTCCTCCTGCCCTCCAGAAGCAGTTCTTGAAGTGTTAGTGGACTGGAAAGCTGTGCAACTACAGGGCTTTTTATTTAGGCTGGGAGGGCGGGGCCCAATTTTAGCCTCAGGTCTCATCCACATCCTCTAATCTAGATTTCCCAGAGCCCTGAATTTCATTCACCACTGGTCTTCCTAAAAAGAGGATACTTTGAACCTCCATTTGGCTAGTGACTCTTCTCTTTATAGGTGACAGCCTGACAGGGAGGAGAGGTAAGATTTAGCTCTTGTCTGCCTCTAACAGCCATTTCTAAACAACATTCACATGAATTCTTACCATTTCATTCTCAAAACCACCTTGTGATCCTGCCAGGCAGGGATTATGAATTTCAATTTACAGCCAAGAAACTAGAGATTTTCAAAAGTTAAGTGATGAGTCCATGGTGTAGTTAGTGGTGGAATGTCATTAATTCTGTGCTTTGACACTGAAGAGAGAATCTCAGAATCAGAGATGCACTGACATTCTACAGCTTCAAAATATGACCAGAAAAATAACTCGTCCAGCACTTACAACCTACCCTTTGCCTCTAGCAAGAAACTTACATAAACTGAAGACTTCCAATCTTTATGTCATATATAGAATAGAGGCAAAAAGAAAATCATGCACATAGCAAAGTATCATCATGTCAGGTGCATGATTTAATTCCTGAGCTGTTGTGACCACACAGATCACAAAAAAAATAACATACTGCAGATGTTTCATCCATGTAGACCTGGGTGAACGCTATGGAGCTGTATGCCCTGGTGAATATAATATGTACAACTGTGTTGCTTCTGTTGTTTTCAAGGGCCTTATTGCATAGGATATTGGATAACACTAGAGATAATGCAAGCCTTAAAGCCTGTCAAATTGAGGCAGTCCATGCACCTGCATCCAGCCGTCCACCAGTGCGGTCGTCCTGGCAGCTGTCAGTGTTCCCACCCTCCCCCACATAACTGGGAGTATCAAGCCACGTGCAGAATACATCTGCTTATGTGCAAAGAGGAAACAAGGTGACAGACAGTAAATAGGAGCGCTTTGGCCATCTCTCTTCCTCCAATACCAAACCAGGAAATTCTGAACTCTACAACGTAAACTGATGAAATATTTTTTAAATGCTATCTCGCAAACATTTGATTTACAGGTGCAATCTTTTGAGAGGAGAATTTCTCCACAATCTCAATAGCTCAAGTTAGTATCTGAACGTGTCTCTGGATGTTGAGCAAAACCAGTGGAGAAAGAATGGATAAGTACTCTCCAGTATGCCTTGTCTCATACTATGAAGATGAGCTTAAAAAATTATCTTCACTTATTGTTCCTTGGTTTTATAGGTAATTTTTCTATTTCACTGTGTGTGTATGTGTGTGTGTGTGTGTGTGTGTGTGTGTGTGTGTGTGTGAAAGAAAGAGAGAGAGAGAGAGGCGCACATTGAATATTCTGTGTGACATCTGGATCACTTTGTTCTGTGTTTATGGAAAGAATCAAGGGGCAGTAAAAATAAAGTCAATTTCATAGTTCATAGTTCACAACCAGGATACAGAAGGAATGGGAAAGTCCTGGAATTCGGGGAGAATGATGGCAAAATATTTAATCACATGCTAGTCCATAGCAGGTGCTCACCACGTCCTTGCCGAAAGAATGAACTTTTATCAGCTGGGTTCATCACAGAATGTATTGATTGAATGTTTGCTAAAATGACTATTGCTGCTTGGTCATAGTGGCTTGTATGTGAAAGTAATAGGGAGGTAAGAATTACAGAAAGAAATTAAATATGTCCTGTTTATTTTTATTCACCTAGGAACTGTCTTACAAAAGTATTAGAGCATATCAACTTCTCATCATCAGAGATGCAAATAGTTAAAGCTGATCCCTTCCTCTGAGTAGCTTTCCCTCTTGGATATGGAGGCTAAGCCTTGCGGGCACAGCTGTTGCCAGGCCAGACTCTCTCCAGGGAACAATTCAGCCCCTGCCATGGAAATTCTAACCACAGAGAAGCTATTGAGAAAGATGGAGAGGCAAAAATACAAATGCACAAGAGTGTGGTTTACATAGGAGGCTGTGACAGACAAGCGATGTGAAGATAATTTGCTGAATCCCAGTAGCTAGTTGCTGCATGGGTCCCCTGCTCTGCTCTGATTCTTGCACCAAGAGAAGTTGAAAACTTCAGAAAAGATTGAATGTGAATTCCTCAACATATGTGGGACCTCTTAATATTTTCCTTCCTACATGTAATCAGGAGAATTGGCACTTGGTTTATGACCCTTTTCATTGGAGCTCACAAAATATATAACACACATCAAGATTCAGTGGGAAAGGACATGTCATGTCCCAGCAAAAATGGCAGAGTAAGGACCTCTAAAAAGTCTCTCGTCCATAAAAGTAATGAGAAAACTCACAAAAATTGTCATAATTACTATTTTCAGAATGCTAGAAGTTAACCAAAGGCTCTCGGCAATCTGAACAATGGTTTTTCAAGAACAAAAGAAAGCTAAATCTTGGGAAGAACAGTGTGTTTTGTGGCATTTTACCTTGTCCTATTCCCATTTCCCCCCCTCTGGCTCTACAGTAGCCTTGAAAACTGACAGCTGACAATCACAGTGAAAACAATGCGGCCTGGCAGCTACTGGAGGGAGCAGAGTTGGGTGGTGCTCCTTTAAAGTCTCATTTCAAGAGAATTATCCTTATTTGACCTGTCAGTTTGGTTCAGTGGAAGGCCTCATTTGTAAGATGTACAAGTATTTAACCTGACTCAGAGCTCACCCAGTGCAAAAAGTTTTTTTTCCAGGTGCATTTGTCAAAAACAATTAGAGGCAATTGTTTAAGTGTGAAGCTGCCTAAGGTGGCAAATTAGAGATGAGAAAAAGAATGGGCTAACTAAAAGTTTTAAAGGGAAAAGCTCAGGGATGAGATTTCCATAGGGGCTTTGAAAAGCTCTGACATGCTCCTGGGAATCAAGAAAGCTATAAACACAGATAAGTTTGTGCACATTCCCAGAGCTGTGCATGTCTTTGGAAAGACAGGAAAGGCCCTCAACTCTCCTCTACCTGACCTTGATGCTCTGTGCAAGTAGGAAGTGAAGGCAGAAATGTAAATTGTCTGACTGAATGTGAAAGCTGTGCCCCAACACACACACACACACACACACACACACACACACACACACACACCACACAAAGGCCCCCAGCATAGACTGGGATGTTCCAGGCATGTAAGGACATGTCTGTCAAATCACTGTGGGAGCATGAAGCTAACCAAGTAGAAACTTAGGTGACCACAGATGGCAAAAAATACAGACCACATAATCAGTGCAGAAAAGTCACTAAACAAACACCAACAACAGCAAACCCTGGACAGGAGGAAGAATCTGATTTCCAGAGTTTCCACATTATATTATTTTAAATGTCCAGTTTTCTACAAAAAATTATGAGGCATGCAAAGAAACAATAAAGTATGACTCATACATGAGGACGGGGAAGCAACCCATAGAAAACTATCCCTAAGGAAGCCCAGACATTGGACTTGCTGGACAAACACTTTAAATTCGCTATTTTAAATATGTTCAAAGCACTTTTAAAAGAAAAACGTGTGTAAAAACTAAAGGAATGTATGAGAACAATATTTCACCAAATAAAGAATATCATTAGAGGCAGAAATTGTTAAAAACAAACAAACAGAAATTCTGAAATTAAAAAAACAAAACAAAAAAACGCCCCATAAATTTAAATGAAAAAAATTCACCAAAGGAGTTTCAACAGGTGATTTGGGCAGCCAGAAGAAAGAACCAGTAAACTATGAGGCAGCTAAATTAGGAGTACCCAATCTCAGAAACAGAAATAAAAATAAATTAAAAATATAAAAGAGACTCAGTGACCTGTAGGACATAATCAAAAACACTATATGCATTATGGGAGTCCTAAAAAAAAGAGGCAGGAAGAGGAAGAAAGACTATTTGGAAAAAAAAAAAAATTGACTGAAATCCTCACACATTTGATGAGAGGCATGAATCTACACATCCCAGAAACTCAACAAACTAGTAGATAAATTCAAATATCCGCACTGATGTAGATCAAAATAAAACTGTCAAAAGACAAAGAGGGAGCCTTGAAAACAGTGAGAAGGGACTCATCACACAAAAGGGATCCCCAATAAGATTAATAGCTGATTTCTTACAGAAACCACGGGGACAACAGGGCAGTTGGATGATATATTCAAATTGCTGAAAAGAGAATATTCAACATCCAGCAAAACTACACTTTTCAAACATGAAAAGCAAATTAATTCATTATCAGATATTTTAAAAACTGAGAAAATTTGTCACTAGCTGACCTGCCTACAAAATATAGCAAAGGATGTCCTACAATCTGAAAAGAAAGGACACTAAACAATAATGGAAATCCTTGAATCCAAATGAATTTTTTAAGAAAAGAGCACTGGTGAAGGTAACTATAGGTTGGTGCAAAAGTAATTGCGGTCTTTGCAATTATTTTTAACCTTTTAAACTGCAATTACTTTTGCACTAACCTAATACGTAGGTGAATACAAAAGATGGTATAAATGTTTTTTTGTTGTTGGTCACTCTCCTACTTGATTTTGAAAACAGCTGCATACAGAAAAATAAAAAATCAGTACTGATGGGCTTTCAATGTATAAAGATGCAATTTGTATGACAATAACAGGACAAAGAAGGGGAAGGCAGCAGAGCTCTGAGGAGCAAAGTTTTCATATGCTATTCAAATTAAGTTGGTATTAATCTGAAATGGATTGTTATAAATTAAGATGTTAATTGTAATCCCCAGGGCAGCCAAAAAGAAATAACCCCCAAAAATATATAATAAAAGAAATGACAAGAGAATTAATCATGTTTCCCCGAAAATAAGACCTAGCCAGACAATGAGCTCTAATGCATCTTTTGGAGCAAAAATTAATATAAGACCCAGTCTTATTTTACTATTACATAAGACCGGGTCTATAATAATATAATATATAGTATAATATAATATAATACCAGGTCTTCTATTAATTTTTGCTCCAAAAGATGCATTAGAGCTGATTGTCCAGCTAGGTTTTATTTTCAGGGAAACACGATAAAATGGTACACCAAAACATATTTATTTAACACAAAAGGAAGCAGTAATGGAAGAAGATAGAAATAAAAAAAGACATAAGATATGTAAAAAACAAACAAACAAACAAACAAATGAGTAGTAAAATAGCAGGCATAAATCCTACCGCATTGGTAACTGAACTATCTATAAATTAATTACTTAACTACTAAAAATTAATGGCAAAATGGAAAAAAAATCCAATTATATGCTGTTTACAAAAGATATGCTGTAGATTCTAAGACAGTTTGAAAATAAAAGGATAGAAAAAAATGTACCTTACAAATAGCTAGAGTGACAATATTCATAACAGATAAAATATACTTTAAAACAACATTTTGCCAGATTAATGAATGACATTTTATAATAATAATAATAAAAGGACCAATCCATCAAGAAAATATGACAATTATAAACTTACATGTACCTAACAACAGAGACCCAAAATACAGGAAGCTAAAACTGTCAGAATTAATGAAATAATTAGAAAAGTTCAACAATAGTGGTTGAACTTCAATATCCCATTTTCAATAATGGACAGAACCAGAAAGAAAATCAACAAAGAAATCAAATACTTTAACAGTACTATTACTATAAACCATGTTGACCTCGCAGACATCTAAGGAACTTTCCATACAACAACGGTAGAATATACATTCTTCTCAAATGCACATGAAACATTCTCCAGGATAGACCAAATGCTGGAGTACAGGAAAAGTCTCAGTAAATTTAAAAGAATTGATAAAATGCAATGTATTCCTCCAATAATAGACAGATATTTGGGAGCTCACATATACCAAGGGTGCCAAAAATATGTATACACATGACTTGTATTAATCTTTTGTTATTGGTGTATATTGAATATTACAATTTTAATACAGTTTGTTTCCTTTCTTAAAATTTCTGGCACCCTCTGTACAACACACTCCTAAAAAAAAAAATCAACAAGTCAAAGAAGACATAACAAAGGAAATTAAAATGTACTTCGCTGAAAGGAAATAAGGACACAATAAACCAAAACTTAAGGAATATAACTGAAAGAAGTGCTTGAGAAAAATTTGTATCTGTTGTGTTAGGGTTTTCCAGAGAAAGCCAATAGAATATATATACATACATGTGTATTGATTTAGTTATTTAGTTATTTATTTTAGGAATTGTCTCACTGGAATATGGAAGCTGAGAAGTCCCACAATCTGCCATATGTAAGCTGGAGAACCAGGAAAGCCCGTGGTATAATTCAGTTCTAGTCTGAAGGGCTAAGAAATAAGAGAGTTGATGTTCAAGGCCAGAAGAAGATGGATAATCTCAACTCAAGCAGAGAGAGTGAATTCATCCTTCCTCCACCTTTTCTTCTATTCAGACTCTCAGAGATTAAATGATGCCTACTCACATTGGTGAAGGTGGTGTTTTTCATGCAGTTAACTGATACAAATGTTAATTTCTTCTGGAGGCATCCTCACAGACACATCCCAAAACAATGTTTTCCTAGCTATTTGGGCATCTCTTACTCTAAGCTGACACATAAAATTATCCATCACAACTGTAAATGCCAATATTGAAAAAGAAAAAAAAGTACACCACTTCAAACCAATAACCTAAACGTTCACACTAAGAAATAAGGGAAAAACAAAACAAAACAAAAAAACTAAACCGAATGCAAGCAGAAGGAAGAAAATAATAATTATTTTGGAAACAAATAAAATAGAGAATATAAAAATAAAGGACAATGAGTAAAAATCAACAGTTGGCTCTTCAAAAATATCAACAAAATGAACAAACCTTTAGCTGGACTTACCAAAAAGAAGAGACAGGACTCAAATTAAAAACATCACAAATTAAAGAGAGGACACTATTAGTGACTTTACAAAAATAAAAAAGATTATAAGGTGATACTATGAACACCTATATGCCAACAAATTAGATAGTCTAGATAATACAGACACTTCAGATAAAGACACAAACTAGCAAAACTGACTCAAGAAGAAACAAAGTTTCTGAATAGACTTGTAACAAGTGATTAAATTAGTAATCAAAAAATCCCCCACAAGGAAAAGCCCATGAATGCACTGCTGAATTATAGTAAACATTTAAAGAATAATGAAGTCCAATCCTTCACAAACTCTTTCAAAAAACAGAAGAGGAGGAAACACTTCCTAACTCATTCCATGATGCCAGTATTACCCTGATACCAAAAACAGAGTAAACACATAAAAAGAAAAAAAACACCACTATCTCTTATGATATATAGATACAAATATCTTCAATAAAATACTAGCAAACCAAATCGAGCAACACTTAAAAAGGATTAGCCATCATGACCAATTAGAATTTTCCAGGAATGCAATGTTGGTTTCACATCCAAAAGCATACATGTAACAAACCATACCAATAGAACAAAGGAGAAAAACTACATGATCATCTAAATAGAAAAAGAAAAAGTGTTTTGCAAAATCCAATGTCCTTTTCTGATAAAAAACACTTAACACCTAGAAATTGAATACTTCAAGGTCAGAAAGGGCATTATTAAAACACACAACTAACATCATACTTATTGGTGAAAGAACGAATACTTTTTCCCTAAGATCAGGAATAAGAGAAGGATGTATAAGATATTCTTGCCCCTTCTATTCAACATATACTGGAGTTCTAGCTAGGGCAAGTAGACAAAAATAAATAAATAAAAGGCATCCAAATTGGAAAGGAAGAAGTAAAACTATTTGAAGATGACATAATCGACGTACAGAAAATCCTAAGGAATCAACAAAAAACTATTGGAACTAATCAAGTAGTTCAGAAAGTTTGTAGGGTACAAGATTAATATGCAAAAAACATCAATTGTATTTATAGGTACTAGCAATGAACAATCCAAAAAGGAAATTAAAAAGTAATTCCATTTACCAAAGCATTCAAAAATATAAATATTTAGGAATAAATTTAACAAGTGAAGTGCCAAAGTTATATCCTGAAAACCACAAAGCATTGTTGAAAGACAGTAAAGAACACTTAAATGAATGCATATCCCATGTTAATGGATCAGAAAAATTTAATATTGTTACAATATTCTCCTAAATTAATGTACAGATTCAGTCCAATCCCTATTAAAGTCCCCTCTGGCTATTTTTGAGAAACTGACAAACTGATCATAAAACTCATATAGAAACTCGAAGCACACAAAATAGCCAAAGCAATCTTAAAAAAGAGCCCCAATTTGAAAACATATGAGAAAGCTACAGGAATCAAGACTTTATGGTGTTAGTGTAAGAATAGACACACAGATCAACGAAATAGAATTGAGAGTCCATAAACATACACTTACATTTACGATCAATTCACTTTTGACAAGAGTACCAAGACAATTCAATGGGGGAAGAACAGTCTTTTCAACAGTGTGAGGCCAGTGGATACCCACATGCAAACAATCAAGTCAGATCCCTATCTTACACCATAGATAAAAATTAACTGAAAATCAACCATAGAGCTAGACAGAAAAGCTAAAACTATAAAACTCTTAGAACTAAAACTATAAAACTCTAGAAGAAAACACAGAAAACAGCTTTGTGACCATGGATTAGATAACGATTTCTTAGACATGATACCCAAAGCCTAAGCAAACAAATAAAAAAATAATTAGACTTGTCAAAATTTAAAAACTTTTGTGCTTTAAAGGACACTACCAAGTAAAAAGACAACCTACAGAAGGGGAGAAAATGTTAGCCCATCATATATATTTGATTAGGATGTAATATTCAGCAAAAAAATTGACCAGTTACAAATCAACCTAAAGACAAACAATCCAGTGAAAAAATTGACTAAAGCATTTAAATAGACATTTCTCCAAAGAAGACACAAATCGCCAAAAAGCACATTAAAAACTTCTGAACCTCACTAGTCATTAGGGAAATGCAAATCAACACCGCAATGAGACATCACTTCACATCCATTGGCATGACAAAACATTGGCATAATCGAAACCAAGGACAATAAAAAGTGTTGGTGAGGATGTAGAGAAATTGGGACCTTTCTACATTGCTTCTGGAAATATAAAATGGTACGGCCACTTTGGTAAACAATCTGATAAGATTCTCAAAAAGTTAAATAGAGTTACCATATGACTCAGCTTTCTACGCTTAGATATATTCCACTCTTAAGATATATACCCAAGAGACTTGAAAACCGATGTTTACACAAAATCTTATACTCACATATCCATAGCATCATTATTCATAACAGTCCAAAAGTGGAAACAACCCAAATGTCCATGAATTAAATGAATAAACAAAATTTGGTATATATGCATGACGAAATATTATCCAGTCATAGGAAAATGAAGTACCAATATATGCTAAAACATATATAAACCTTGAGAAACCTTATACTTAGTGAAATAAACCAGGCACAAAAGGTCTGTGTCTTATTATATGGATGGTTGACAGAATTCGATGATTCCATTCATGTAATAACGTCCAGAATAGACAAATACAGCGATACAGAAAGACTCGTGGTTTCCGACTGGAGGAGTGGTTCCCAGGAGGTAGGGAGTGACTTCTAATTGTTATCAGGTTTCATTTGGGGATGATAAAAATGTTTGGCAAGCTAAAAATGTTTGGGAAATACCCAATGGTAATGGTTGCACAATCTTGTGAATATACTAAAAACCACTGAATTCCACGCACATTTGTAAATGGTGAATTTTATGATATTAGAATTATATTCCTATCAAAAGAAAGGATTCAGTGGTGATATCCATCCAAGCAATGTGAAAACATATATAATTAAAATTAATATTTTTCAACCCAGTAGCATAATAATATTAAAAGAAAATATGAAAAGTCACTGTGTTGATATTTAATAGTTACTTGGGGCAGTTTCTTCCCTGGCTAGACTAATTTTTCCATGACTTCTACAATGAAGACTAAATTTCAAGAACTATGAGATTCACTATCCCTTTGTAATTTAAATGCTCCCAATGTAGGCACAGAGTACCTAGCATTACACGTGCTTACTAAATTCTCTAGGGTTTAACATGCTTTGCCCAAGAGCATTTTCTGCAGGGTAGGTCAACAGGCTGGAGACAGAGGGAAGTGTTGGAATCCAAGTCTGAAGGCAGGAATTTTCTGGTGAAATTTCCTCCTCTTTTGGGGAAGTTAGTGTTTTTCTATTAAGACTCACCGATGGGATAAGTCCTACTCGCATTATGGAGGATAATCTGCTTTATCCAAAGTCTACTGATTTAAATGTTAAACTTATCTAAAAAAAAATAAAAAAGAGGTCTACAAAAATATCTAGAACAATGTTTGACCAAATACGTGGGTACTGTGACCCAGCCAAGGTGACACATATAAGTCACCATCGTAGGTACGACACGCTAACGAGACTTTTATTCTAGACATCTGAGTTCCCCTTCAACTATCTCTGTGACCCTGGCAGGGAACTTTATCTCCCTTATCCTCAATCTCTTCATCACAAAATTTGAGAAGATACTGAAATTTAGGGTACAGAATGAGAAAATAAGGGCAGTGGGGGACCAACAGGACCTACTCCACCTTTTTCCCCGGTTAAACTACAGATCACATGCCAGTACCCTATGGCTTGTACTGAGAAATCAGAGGCTTATTATTGATTTAAAGTACCCAATATTTGCTGTGTTCTACATGGCTGTGGGATATAGTGAAAGAAATCTGCTAATCCCTCCAGGTAGCCTAAATTTTGAACATCGTGTTTATGTATGCATGCACGCAGGCATGCATTCATGTACTTTGGTCTCAAGGCCATTTTACATAAACAAGGTGCAATTGAAAAATATAATAGAGAGTCTTCCACATTGTATACAGACAATGGTACCCTCAGGACTTGTGTAACATTGCAGTACCGTATCTTTGCAAATCCTTCCCTCTCTACTGATCCTCGAAAGAGAAAAGAAAAAAATATATAATAAAAGTATGCCTTCATTTTGCCTCCCTGCTGCAACCATGGTTCCCCAACAACAGAAGCTTCACCTAAATCTCTAAGTATCTCCTGTAAACTTCATGTTCCTAAATTGTGTCTCTGTCCCATCAAAACCTAACGAACCCATTAATCGGCTTGTTCTTGCAAGTCCTTGTCACCAAAGGTGTAAACAGGCAATCCTACAAGCGAGATACAATGATTTCTAACTGAAAACCACTACACAGTATCCACAATGCTAGGACATTTCACTTTTGTTAATGGGTGTGAGAGATAATCAGCCAACTTCTTCCAGGCCCCTCCACTGCTTTGAAATACTTTTTCTTAAAGCTAATGAGACCCTTTTTATATTCTCCAAAACGGTGATTCCCCTGTTAATCCGGATACCTGATGTTTACTCACTTAGTCCAAGCTGATAACCTTAATATATACTCCACTGAGAAAACAGACACCATCAGGGGCTAACCTCTCTTTCTTCCCATTACAAACCTCCAGCGGCACCTACAGTGGCACCCTACATTATCTATTTTCATCTCATTGCAGGCAAAGAGGTGTCTCTCCTCTTCGTCATCTCCTTCTACCTCTTCTGGGACCTGGGCCCATCGCTATTCTCTGTTTTCTCATATTTTAAATATCGTTCATCTCTTCCTCAAAATATAAGCATGCTTAAGTAACTCACACCCTTAAAAGCAAAACAAAAAGGAAACGGTTGCCTGCTAAGGTGTAATTCCAAAGACTTCCACTTGCGGACAAGATGGAATACCAGAAATACGCCTTCCTCTTCCAACTTGAAACAACCACAAAAGAGACAAACTACACGAAGTAATGGTTCTACAAACAGGGGGCATGACGGGGTAAAGGACAGAGGACCCTGAGAGATGGGAAACAAACACAGGAAGCCCTGTCATTGCTAGAATTGCCCCAGCTACGGCTATGACAGAGGTTTCCAGGCTGGGGAGCAGAAAGCAGGGACCCAGGCCAACTTCTTGAGCTGAGAAGATGAATCTGAGAAACGAGAGAACGAGGCAGCTAGAATTCACAGAACAGAGTACCAGAGAGAGGATTCTGGAGATCGGCTGAGGGTTCCCACAGAGTAGCCCGCTGATCAACATAAACATATAAGGAAACTAGCAGCGGCTGAAGGAAGACCCACCAAAAAAGATTCAAGGGAACATTGCCAGGAACTCACACCCGACCAGGAACAATACCTGTTCCAGCCAAACTGGAAAATCTGATTTACAGGGCACCGGGTTGAGTGCTCAGAAGAGTCTTGCTTCAGTAAGGAGAATAAGTAGTGCTAGAAGGAGCCCTGCTCTGACTCCTTGTACCAATCTTAAAGGCAAGACCGAAAAGGATTACCATATACTATTTGCAAGTAACTTACTTGCATTCCAGAACAGAACTCGATAACATGAGTATTTATCGGAAGACAAAGATATCCAGCACCCAATAGGCAAAATTTACAATGTCTGGCATCCAAATAAAAGTTACCTGGCATGCAAAGCAGCCGGAAACTGGCACCCATAATTAAGAGGGGGAAAAAATGAACGCGGATGACCCAGTCACAGAGCCAATATGCTGACTGGGCCTGCTTCCCTTTGCTTCCTTAGGGGCCCATTCATTAAGGTGGCCCTCCTCCAGCACCATAATTTAAGCAGTGACCAGATCAGTGTCCCTCGCACATGGGACAGTTAGAGTCCCCTTCATTATCTGCAGGGATGCCCCAGCCTGGAGGAGACCCCGGGGGTCTGCCAGGACCTTCAGCCCACTCAACACTCAGTCACGGTGCCACTGCTGGTCTACCCAGGTACTTTTCTTGCTTCTGAACGTGGCTCTGTCTTTTCAGTTTTCTATTTTTACATCTTAACTCTGCAATGTGTCCGGCGCACATGGGAAGCTTCAGAACATGACCTTACCATACCATCTCAAGTGGAAGTCCCCACCCATTATTTCCTGAAACTCCTCCCTTGCTGTCAATAACACTACCCTCTCTTGGTTTCCCTCTCACCTCTCTGGTCACAGCCTTTCTTTCTCTGAATCCCCCTTCTCTGCTCACCCGTTCAATGTGTGCACCTTTGAGGGCTCCGTTCTCTCCTTACTTATGATAAAGGTTTAATTGGAGGCTTTGTAGGTCAGTGATGAAATTTGATAAAAATTCTGCAATTTTTATAAATCCCTGCAATTTTATAAAAATCCTGAACTCTTTCAATCAGGAAAAAATATTGTGAATAGTATTTAAAGCTAGATTTTATTTTTTTTATATTACCTGGATGGTTATAATAAATGAAATTCTTCAGTCATTTAGAATTAACTCTGGGGTTATGGCAAGTAGAGTACTGTATATGGTGAGTAGATAGATATACTGTAAATCACATTTGAAAACAGGCAATATTCTTTAGAAGTCTATTCAGTGAATGAGAAATGTAACTGGGTCCCTGTAAGTGTTGACAGTAAGGTAGAGCACCTAGGAATGAACTGACTTGGTTAAATGAAGGAAAAATAATGGGTTGAGTGTGCGTTTCCATTAATTACGGGTGTAGAATGGATTGTGTTCATGTGTTTGTGAACGTTTTCAATCATCAAATATTTAGGTTGTGCCTTTCATAAGCTGCTAGGCGCTGAGGATACCCAGAGGAACATAACACACCTCTGCCTTCATCGAGCTTACACGTTCATCTTTTCATTTTCCCCTCATTTATTTTAATTCTGCTCCTCTCTTCCCTAAAGGAAGTTGCCTGCCCGTGGCAATCTAAGGAAGAACAGAGGAATGGTGATAAAACAAGACATGAGAAGACCTTATCTAGTTCTGTTGCAACATCCTCAAGGAATTCTCCTTTGAGACTGCAACCTACGGAGGAATGCAGCAGGGTGGTTTGTTTTGTTTTGTTTTCCCCTGCAAAGTAACCAGCTCATTATGTCTGCTAATTGAGCAGAGCAGAACAAGCAAGCCAAACGGGGGAAAACAATCAAGAAAAAGTGGGCACATTTCCCACAACACCTCCCTGTTCTGAGATCATCGGGGAGAGCTCATTTTAGAATTGGAGGTCAGAGGGGCTTGGGGCTAGCTAGGGAAACAAAGTTTGTCTGTACTCCTAAATAAGCCAGGCCTCTCTTCTACAGAAGAGCTGGGTAAGGGACTGCTTGACAAAGTGTACAGAATCCCGGCTCTCTGACACCACAAAGTATCTATTACAGGCCAACTTCCTTTGGCGCCAGGAAGCACTTAATTTTCACTTGGTGTTCTACAGCAGGATGTTGGGGTGTGGGGGTGGGGGGCTGGGGGGCTGCTAAAATGAGAGTGATTCTGAGCAGGGTGTACTATTGGGAGAGGGGTAGGGAAAGAAGGAGCGCCTAGGAGAGAGCATGCGGACAATGACGTCATCACTGACCTTGGCTAATGTTCTACCATTTCCAGGGGAGCCTGCACACCAAAGTCTCATTGACCCACTCAAGGCCCACAGGACCACCTGGAAGATGGGTTGTACACAGAGAAACAGCTCCGAGAAGGCAAGCAAGTGGCCCTGGGCCACTCAGCTGGTAAATGCAGAGATCTCCTAATGTCCACAGCAGAGGGGGCTCTTTCCAGTAAGTGCCACACTGCTCTTCTGGGTTAAATCAAACAAGGCTTGGGACCACATCCTGGAGACCAGAGCTGTGCACTACATTGCAAGGGATGTTTCTATAATGGAGTATCGCCGATAAGATTCAACAGCAAAAGAAAAATCTCCTGCGACAGAAGTTGCTCAGCTTCTGAGAGTGAAAGTCTGCCTCAAGGGATTTTTTTTAAAAATAGAAGACTGTTCTCAAACTGGAGCCACAGTCCAGACTAGCTCCTCCTTCAGGAGTCTCCTGGTCAGTGAGGTCCCGGGATTCTGCAAAAGGGCTTTGGCCACAGGGCTTTTTCTTCCTGAGAGCCAGGCTGCTTTACTCTGAGAACCTAGTATTCAAAGCCATTTGCAGGAGTCACACAGTCTTCCAGTCGGGGTTTGTGAAAACAGTTAGGCCTTGGCACCAGCTCCCTAGAATCCAGATACTGCTTTAAAAAGTGTTTTTCCAAAGCCGTGTGCACTTTTAGTTTTCAAGACAATGAGGAGTTTTTCTCCTGTCCTGAATGGGAGAGAAAGCCAGGTCTCTGAGTTTTATTCCTTTCCGTCTCCCCTTTCTCACTCTTAACCAGGGATTTTCCACTTTCAGCCTCCGCGAACTTGACGTATCCAGGCCGCGGCCCCTCTGCACACGAAGGCCTCCCAGGGATACAGGAGGCAAAAATCTTGCCGCAGTTCTTAAATAAACCAGCAGTGGAGAACTGGTTGAGTCATGGATGACAGATGGCTCCTCCTGTCGAATATGACTGTTCCCAAAGGTGCCTGACCACGTGGCTGGCGGGGTTCAAGTGCCAGGAACTCCTAATCTTCCTGGGCAGGGTGCGTGGGGACGTTCTGGAAGGCCGAGGACATCCTCAGTGACCCGGGACACAGGCTGACCTGGAGCTGGGCCCAGGCTTGGTGTTCATGAAGAAACAGCCACGGGGTGGGAAAGGCCTGCCTCGGTGCCCCCAACGTGACCTGCCTCCACAGGATGTGCCCCAGAGCTGACCAGCGCACCACGAGGCCTACACACCACTGACTTGCGCTCCTCATGACCCGTAGCCTGTGTCTCTTTGGCCCGAGCCTCGTCCCCTGGACCCGGGGCGGCTTCCAAAAGGCCAAGGAACTGGTCATGGGAGCCGGCCAAGCCAATGTCATATCCACAGGGTGGCGTTCCCCTCCTGGGGATCAAGCCCCATCTCCAATCCTGGACGAAGTTTCCCGTTACAAAGGGCTGCGGGAAATCCAACCGGAAGTGATTCCCCGCGTGTTCTAGGGCTGGGAGGATTAGATGAGGTTGGATACACATGGTGAGGTGCAGGCAAGATGGCAGGGACCGGCGAGAAGAGACGTGATGCAATGTGCGCTCCCCGCATTATGGTGCTTTTTCCCACGGGGATGTGCCCTCCGAGTGGGCAGGAGTCGGCTCACCAACACCTGCCACAGCAAACAGTAGACACTCAATGCACAGTTGCAGAGTTAATCCCGGAATTATCCAACAGAAATATCATGCGAGCCACACACGTAATTCTAGCCACTTTGTAAAAGGAAACAGGTGAAATTAATAATTTAATTCCTTTAACCCCATGTATCCAAAATCTTATCATTCTTTGACATAAATGTCTTTTACATACTAATGAGGTGCGGGATTCATATCGTCTTCAGCATCTGGTGTGTTGCTTTACAATACTGTATATGACTCGCCACATTTCAAGTGCTCAGTGGCCTCCTGGCATCCGTATTGGCCAGTGCTGATCTAAACTCTTTGTTTTTCTAGATCAAAAGATACAGGCAATTTATTCAGCCAATAGGACTGCTCACAACATCAGGAGGCTGTGGGGGGATGCAGGAAAGTCATGTGCAGAGGACTCTACCCATTCAAATGCATGTCCACACCTATGTTTCAAACACCTACTTACTACTGTATGACTTAGTGTTGACAATAGAGACGCAGCCCCTGGTCTCCCTCTACGAGAAACCTGCCTGACCTTCCCAGCTCCCTCCCCTAGTAGTTCCTACAGAGTTGGAAAGGGAAGTGGCAGTGAATGTCCTTTTCTATAGTCTGTAGTTATCATTCCACCTCATTCTCCCTTTTTTAAAAAACTAAAATCTACATTAAAAAATATTTTAATATATTAAGCACCTTTTCTGTGTGACACCTGAACACACGCTTTCGCATGTACCACAATCTCATGTAATCCTTCAGTAACTCTGATTTAGTATAATCCTAGTTTTTAAACAGGGAAAGTAAGGCTTGAAGAAGTCCTGTATGACCTTATGGAGAGAGAACTTAGAGAAAATAAAAGTTTCTAATGCCTTCCCATACATGTTTCCTCAGTGATGTCCCTTATGGGACCGTGGGAAATGTCAGGTGATGGGACTACAGACCCTAGAAGCCGTCAGACCCTAGAAGCACTACAGACCCTTGAAGCCTTCAGTTAAAACACATGAAACATCCTGCTGCCACAGAATAAGCCCTGGAGTACAAAACCCAGGTCAGCTCTGGGCCTCCACACTGATCAGCGGTAGAATATTGCCCAAGGCAATTCATAGTAACAAAAATAACTGGCATGTATTGATCTCCCACGTACCAGGCTCTGGCCCAGGCAATTGCTCATATGCTTCCTTGTTCTCACAAGATAGATAGTTCATTTTATAGATTAGGAATCTGGGCCTCAGATAAACTAAGTTGCCAAAGGTCATACAGTCAGTAAGTAGGAAAGCCAGGATTAAAAAACATTACTAAATGTATTAATGTTTGTTTTCTAATCTCACTTTAACTCCACCCCCAATGCATACTTAAAAAAAGAACATATTAAAGAATTTCAAGACCATCAATGTATACCATAAACAACTGTCTATTCATGTTACAAATCGTAAAAGGCTGTAAAGCATGGGCAGATAGGAATTGTTTTCAATGTGCTTTTTTAAAATACAAAAATAAAGTTTTTATTATTCATTTGCAATGTGTGGTAACTTGCCAAAATACTTAAAACAACTGGGCTTTCAAAAGAGATCGTTATACTTGCACTGTTCAGCTCATGGTGCTGTTGTCCCGATTGAGAGAGAGGGAAAAGGAAAAGCGCTTTGAAAGGGTAAAGAGGTGACGAAGTCATGTATCGTTACAGAGATGTTAAAGCAAACTGCAGATTTATACTAACATGAAATGTATATGAAGATACATTTCCTAATCTTCCTTAGGGGTCTGCAACTTGAGAAAAAGCAAAAGAATGAAAATATAACTAGAAAGAAATAGAGGGAAAGGGAAAATGAAGGAAAGATTAAAGACAAATATAGAAAATAACTTTGTTGAAAAAGAACGGGAGGGAGGGAGAGAGGGAGGGAGGAATGAAGGAAGGAAACAAGCCAGGGAGGGAGAGAGAAGAGAGGAGGGAAAGGAAAGGAAGGGAAGAGATGAGAAGAGAAAGAAGGAAAAAGGAAAGGA
The DNA here is from genome assembly GCF_004115265.2 of Rhinolophus ferrumequinum. Taxonomy (NCBI): domain Eukaryota; kingdom Metazoa; phylum Chordata; class Mammalia; order Chiroptera; family Rhinolophidae; genus Rhinolophus; species Rhinolophus ferrumequinum. The sequence goes on from NC_046297.1 coordinate 10,088,608, forward strand.
AAGAGCTATGAAAAATACAAGGACAAATTGTTGGGATCCGGTGGTTCCTCCAAGAAAAAGAAACTGTCCATGACCCACTTAGCGTTGAGGCTGGGTGCAGCTTTTGCGACTGTTTAGAGAAAATCTAGCGCTCTCCCAGCCATTAATCTTTCTAAAGAAAGACTTTGTTCTGCACCTGTATAAACAACCCAGATTTTTAAAACCTATATGCCTGCTTCTAATGTGTGAGACTATGTATTTATACTGATAGCTTCAAGTCATCAATAGACGATGCAAACAGCTAGCCTGAGATCTCGTCTTTACATCTTTTTGCTCCCCCCTTCTTTTTGCTTCCCTCCTTCGCACGCATCTAGAGTCAAGTTCAAGTTCAAGCACTTCAGGAAAGATTGCTAAACTGTTATATGTTCCTTGAGTTTTCCCAGCCCAGAGAGAACCGAGAGCCTGCAGTTTTTACTCAACTGATCCCAGAAGAAGCTCCTCCCCGACCCCCAACAAAATGACAAAACCTTTGCAAAGGCGGGTGAGCCGGAGGGGCTGTGTGAAACATCCCCCAGGAGGGAGGCTTGGCCAGGGAGACGAAGGTGGAACGATGCCTGACTGATGAAGTCAGCCCCGGCCCAGCCACCTGTTGTGGCGCTTCAGCCGCTGAGCCGGGCGCATTTGTTCTGCTGGAGACGCCCCCGGAGGGAGGCTGGCCTGCATGCTTCTGCCCGCTCTGTAGTGGGCTGACTGCACACCCGTCTCTGTGCACTTCGCTCAATTCAGGAGCCTGAGGGTTTGCAGGGAAGGACAAGTGACCGCCTCAGTGTGAAGCCTCACGGAGTAACTGTACCCCAACCTCAGAGAGTTTAAGTTATTTTGTGACTGTTTTAGTTTTTTGTTGCTGTTGTTTAAACTACTTAGTGGGCAGTCACAGGGCATCGAACCCCGTGACTGGCACATAGCAGGCGCTCAGTAGCTCCCCATTGGTGAGTACCTCCAAAATGAAGTACACGTTCCCAGACCACGTGTTGCAAAGGCTCTTGGAGTTAGAAAATGAGGAGACTGCATGCGGTTTTGTTTCCTTTGAGGGGAGGGGCAGGGTGTTTAATTTTGGGTTGGCATGGGACACGATAATTCTGGGTGCTGTTTTGTCATTTTTTACCTTGTAGGACTATTGTGCTAACTTAGCATTCTGCACCCATGAGTGTGCTTTTCCAATACACAATCTGAAACAGTAATGGATTCCCTAGACCATTTACTCCACGCGTTGGGGCAGTATCCTCTATCGTAGGCATTGTGTTACTAAAAACAAAATCACGCGTGGAACTCTCAAGATTAGAAAATAGCAGATACAACATCCTGTGATGTATGGCGGGGAGGCGACTGAAATACGGAGGGGACAGGGATTCTAACCAAGGACTTTGAGTTCATTTCTACTACTTACCAGTGTGGTGACTTGGGGTCCCTTAGTATCTGTCTCTGCGGCTTAGCTCCAAGTTCTGCAAAGTGGAGATAACATTTAAGTCACAGATGTCTGAAAATGAAACGAACCAATGTAGATAAAAGTGCTTTGTAGATAGATCATAAAGCGATATCAAAGGAAAAGAAGGAAAATGAGAGGCAATTTGCGGGGTGCTCGGTGCTGTTTATTTTGCCCGGCAAGGCTTGGCTAGGCGGTCTTACATTATCAGTGATGAACTTGGAAAATAAGAGTTCTGCTGAAAAGATTGGGAAGGAAGCAGAGGTCGCGATCCTAGGGTTTCTAAGTGTCCCCTCCTTCACTAGCCCAGCGCACAGTTATCTCATACTGACAATCCGAGGGTCCCTTGGCCCCGGGCCCAAATGTCCGGCTCAGCAGAGACTTCCCTTTACCCGCCCCCACTGGCAGATCGTGTGCTCTCACAAAAGCAGTTCCCCACCCCTTCCACGCCCCCACCCCACCTCTTGCCCCCCTTTCTAGCCCCCTCTTTTTTGCCGGGGGTGGTTTGTTCCGAGCAGGAGCACGACAGATAAATAGTCCTGTCAAAAGGCAGAGCTCGCGGTTGTGCGGGCCGAGTCTGGGCCCGGCGCCGACTTTTTGGCAGCGCGCTATCGGGTCAGCTGCAGGGCTCACTCTCGAGGCTCCTCGCTGCTCTACCCAGGTCTCCGATCTCCTCGGAGCTCAGCCGGGGCCCAGCCTCCGCGAGGGAGCGGAAGGCGGAGACCGCGAGACTGGCCTGGAGGACGAAGGCGGGCGCGCGTGGGCGTGGGGGACGCAGTGATGTCCACCGGCTCGGTGAGCGACCCAGAGGACATGGAGCTGCGGGGGCTGCAGCGGGGGTACCCGGTTCCTGCCTCCAAAAGGCCGCCCCTCCGCGCCACGGAGCGCAGCTATATCTCGCCCAGTGACAACTCGTCCGCGGAGGAGGAAGACCCCGATGGCGAGGAGGAGCGGTGCGCCCTGGGTGCGGCGGACAGCGCGGGGGGCTGCAAGAGGAAGAGGCCCCGCGTGGCTGGGGGCGGCGGCGGCAAGAAGCCCCTCCCGCCCAAGGGCTCGGCGGCTGAGTGCAAGCAGTCGCAGCGGAACGCGGCGAACGCCCGCGAGCGCGCCCGGATGCGCGTACTAAGCAAAGCCTTCTCCAGGCTCAAGACCAGCCTGCCCTGGGTACCCCCCGACACCAAACTTTCCAAGCTGGACACGCTCCGGCTGGCTTCCAGCTACATCGCGCACCTGCGGCAGTTGCTTCAGGAGGATCGCTACGAGAACGGCTACGTGCACCCGGTGAACCTGGTAGGGGCGCTGCGCGCGAGACCTGGGCTGAGACGCTGAGAGATGCCCGAGGCGCTCCTGGGCGCCAGGCAGAGTCAGCCCGCTGGGAAGAACCCGAAAGGGGGTTTCTGGTGCGGGTGGTGAGGAGGCCAGTTTAGTTTCTCCCAAGTCACCGGAGGGGACAGCCATTTTCCTGGAGGACCATCCACGCTCTGTGTTTGCATCATTCTGATCATTGTACGTGGTGTCCAGTGACAGCTATTGGCTAGCATCCTACTTCCGGGGTGAATCTGGGTTCCATTTGAGTTCACTAGCCTGTTACAGATTGAAGGGCAAATGTCCCCAAATGCAACTTTGTCTAGCTAAGAATCTGACAGGTTTGATTCAACAAGCCCTACTTTTGGTAAACGAGGAGGGAAGCTGAGTTCTATTAAAAAGTCTTTGGATTTTTAACTTCTTGCAGAATAGCAGAGGTTTCCCCAAACGGGATTTGTCTGGAAAGTCCCTCTCCGACCTGCCAACTCGCCCGGTTTGAGAAAGATCCTATCCCAGTTCGTACTTGGCGCAGAGGGCTGGTTGTGTGTGTGTTGGGGGAAGGGAATTAAACGCCCAAATCCTCAACTCCTGCAAGTTTCACCGAATCCCCGTGAGGGCACAATTCAGGAGACAGCATGGGTGGACCCCTCACATCTCACACAATCAAAATCCAGTAAAATTAAAATCCTAGTTTAGAGAGAAGACATAAAAATTCCCCGAACACTGATAAAATCGGAGCTACTCAAAGCCAGAGGTATCCCAACGTTCACTTAGGAGAGCGGTTTGGGTGTGAGATCGTCGTTTCTCCTCCGATATCTGACGCTCTTTTTGATTTTACAGACGTGGCCATTTGTGGTCTCTGGACGACCCGACTCTGACACCAAAGAAGTTTCCGCAGCCAGCAGACTGTGTGGGACCACTGCTTAGATCGAATTTAAACTCACTCGATGGGATTACTGCTTAAACACTTATGATTGGGGTACCGGACAGAAGGGAGACTGCGTGAGAACCCCCAGAGAATGGGAAGAAAGTTCCATTGGATTCTCCTACACACACCCCACCCCCCGAACTGTGAACACCACAGACAGGTGGCTGGTGTGTGTGTGGGGGGGAGGGGGGCAGAGCCCGAGCGTCGGCGGCGTGGCTGTCATCGAGGGGAGCCCATGGCTACAGCTGCTGCGGATCTGGGCCACCACACCTTACCTCTCCAGAAAGAGCCTCCTTCCGTCTGGGGAGCGCGCACCCAGACCCAACTTCGGGCTTCAGCAGTAGACTAACCCCTCCACACTCCCTTCAGAGCCCAGCGCCAAGCCGCCTCGGGTTAGTTTCCAAGCTGAGCCAGATATTCACATTAGACGTGAGGGCAGGACTCTGCACCGCCCGGTCCTTCATGGTTAGGCATGGTCAGAACTCGCTCTCCATGATGATTGGCTTCAAAGACAGAAGTCTTACGTGAAACCCACAACGGGCAGGTTTTTAAGTTGCAGAGAGGAGAGTGGATACCTGGGCGGGTTTGGTATCCCTGTGGGAGCCGGCTCTGCCCGGAGCGCTCCGGCCGCGCAACCTCCCAGCTGCAGGCAGGGCCCTCGCTCCCGCCCCTTCCTAGCCAGGCTTTGGTCTAGCCTCCACCCGAACCTTCTAGGCTGGAGCCTCCACCCCCACCCCCAGGCTCCGGTCTCCTTCGGCCTCCCCCTAATCCCTCTTCCTACACCTCCTTGCAGACCCGCCTGTGACTGCTGACTGTCCCCACCTGACCCTCCTCCTCAAGCTCCGGTCACCCCGTCTTCCAACACCACCTCCCTTGCCCACGTTCCTTCTCCCTCTGAGCCGCTGAGTCTGTTTGGTATTTAGTGACCCTGCCCGGGGGGAACGCACCGCTGCGGGAGGCTGCACTGCCATAGGAATTAGCAAATGTAAATAAATTTATTTTTTTATGAATAATAAAACTCATTGTGAAAAGTGAGTGCCCCCGGGGTGCGTCCGAATGTGGTCTTTGTTGTCCTTTACTGAGTCTGGTCTGGACTGGAAGTTAACTTAAAGGTGCCCACAGGGCTCTAGACAGAGGTTGGGTCATTGTCTGGGGAATGGTGGGGATCACATTTGGGTCACTGCATTTCCACATGTAACTCTCCTTAAGTTCTAGGATTCTAGTTCTTCTTGCTGAGGCAAGGGTTAATGAAAGGCAAGAACTGGAGGCTTATTAGGCCCTGAGAAAGTAACATAGGTGCCCATCTCTCTCTCTCTCTCTCTCTCACACACACACACACACAGTATGCTTTCTCCAGCCTACAGCACACTCCAATACATAGGACTGAAGGAGTTCAAGACCCCCTACAGCACCCCCACCAGAGTGGGGGATCTCATTCGAACTGGCAAAATAAAACTATCAATATAAAACAGGACACCAGTTTGTATTTCAGTAGTGCTTTTTGTTTTTCAAGTAATATTTATATAGCATTTTGAATGTGCACCACCTCATTTTCCTTGTTTTGCTCTCTTCCCTTTTCACTGCAATTTACACAGGAGGTAATAACTTGGGCAACTCATCATACAATTTTTTAAACACTGGTTTCTTTAAAAGCAACATTCTCTTTGTAGAACCCTTAGACACGTGTGAAGGATAAAACTACCTAAACAACTGCCTGATTTGGGGTGTATACTTTATTTTATGAAATTGGAAGGCAGTTTTTTTGACCAGAGGGAAAACATGCAGGTGGAGTCTAAGAGGTGAGAGAGAGGTGGGGTAGCAGGACTTCCTGTGTTGAACTAAACCAACCCCAGACTCTGGAGAACTGCTCTCTTGAGCTTTTGTTCATACCCAGGAGGATCCCCCAGGTCCCCTCCTAAGCCAGTCCTGTCCTCTGAAGCAAGGCACTTCAGAGGGCCCTGCGTTCTGGGCAGGTGGCTTATTACGGGGTATCTGTTGGAGGCCAGCTCTGAGTCAAGGTCTTTGCCAAAGCTTCCAGCAAATGAGGTCCTTTGCAAGGAGGAGGCAGCCTCGTACTTTACCATAAACCTGAATACCCACAGAACCCAGCTTGAAATCTAAGCTCCACCACCCCACAGACTAGTGACCCTATGCGACCCCTCCAAGCCTTGATTTCCTCATCTACAAAATGGGGTAATACCAGTGCCTACCTGGGAAGATTGTTGTCAGGAAAAAAAAAGATGTGATAACAATATTTAAGCCACCCTTCTAACAGTCAGTGAGTGAGCAGCGCCCCAAATGCTGACCACTGAAAGAAAAGGGTGGGAGGGCATGCTTTGGCCAAGTGCGACATTTGAAACAGGTGGGACATTTCAGGAATCTGGTCTAAGATGGAGTCCGGTTTTGAGATGCCTGGATTCCAATCGTAAAAGAGAAGTGTCCCACAAGAGCAGAAACAGAAAAAGAACAGGCCCTATTTGCAGTGAATACAGATAAGAACAAGCATATGAATAAACAAGGAAATATTAAGGTAAATATTCATTAAATAAAAGGAAAATATTTAAAATATTTGTTTCTACAATTAGCTTCTCTCAGCACACTTCAGGAGTAAGCTCTGATTTCCTGCCCCTACTCTGCCCGCTCCCCACCCCACCCCAGAAACACACAGTAAGGTGGTGCTTTTCACTGGATCACGTGTAGAGTGTTGTACCCTGCGAACTCACTTTTATTGCCACTTCATACTTATATGATTTACAGAGAAGAGAAAGTCTTCTCAAGACTTGTTTGCTTTATGGTTTCCGTAACAAGTCCAAAGCCAAGAATTATCTTATTTAAAAGAATAGGAAGAAGGAGAAAGAGAAGAAGCAGCAGGCGGGGAAAGGAAGGGAGAGGAGAAAGGGAAGGAGGGAGAGAGAGAGAGATTGAGACCACGTTCCAGTAAGTCCCAGTGAATCAGTGTAAACTGCTCAAACTTCTGGGCAGAAGTCCCTGTTAGAAGAGGCCTAAGAACCTTGAACCCGTCTTTTCTTGATCGACCATAACTACATATTGTGTGCTCTACTCCAAGTGGTAGAAAGGCAGGCATCCCAAAGCCTTCCTTATTTTTTTTTCCCTTCATCATTTTTCTTGAGGAATTTGGGTTGGAGAAATAAGAACTGGGGCTGGGGCATGGCGGGTGTTAAGAGCAAAAGAGAAGTGTGTCCTTAGGGTTATTTCATTTTGATTCTGCTGCTGTGAGAAAAAAAGTTGAGGGGAAGAAAGTCTAAGAAATATAATGTAAAAAGTACTGAATAACAAATAAAATGAGTAAATTGAAAAATACTCTTCAGGGGGCTTTTTGAGGGAGGAAGGCATTATTATTAGTGATAGTGACTCAACCGAAAAGAACAAAAATCCCCTTTCACGGGCTCTTCCTAAGATGAATATTTTAAAAGAAATGCTTTCGGCACTGTAATTTTGAAACATTTCGGCGTTTCTCTTGATTGTGGATGCTGAATTGATTTTTGTGCATCTTCTTTTGCTCTGAGCTTCAAGTTACAACTTCCCTTCCCTCTGATGGCTCCTTCAACCAACAGTGATAACGACCAGTACAATTAACAAAGCAGATTTTTTACAGGTACGCTCTCCGCCCCCGTCCATGTCATAAATTCTTCACACATCAAAAAACAGTAATAATAAGAAAGACATCTCCCCTCCATAAAAAGAACTAAGTGCAACACATCCTGTTTTAATAGATAATAGGTAGATAGTTTGGCTAATACTTTTGAAAAAAATTAAAGCAATAACTGAGAAAGACATTTCAGTAATGGTAGGAAAGGCAAAAAACAGGTAAATTTTTTAATTGACTTCTCACTGCCAAGAATCTAATTTCTAGGAAAATCTGCGAGGGGCTACAGAGCGGCTTCCTTTTGGAACCGAGCACCGGCTACTCTCCTTTCCGAGGGCACCTGTTTGCCCACCAAAGGACGGCCAACGTGCTGGCATCTCTGCACTCACCATTCACTATTCAGCTCCTTTTGGATTCTCTTCTGCCCTTTGTATTATTTTTCTTCTTTCCCACAGCAGTGAAAAACCGGCCCAGAGAAATCCTTGGAATCCATGACTCTAAGAAGGTCTAGAAAATGGCCACAACCTGAAATCTACGGGGACTATGTAAATACAGTAGCACTAAGGTACCGGTTATCTTGCATAATTTCAGTGTTCGTCTGTTCTCCTTTCACCTTGTGGTAAAGAGGGCTGAGGAGTGGTTAAAAGCAGGGGCTTTGGGCGTGGTGAAAATATAAGCCCCATAAACAAAAGCTTTTCAGGGTTTTCAATAATTTTTAAAAGTGTAAAGAGAACAGAGACAAAAAGAAAAAAAAAAAAGTCTGAGAACCACTGGCCTGGATAATTTCTAGGGCCCTTTTTTTTCATTGATGAGATTCCATGTTTTCTTGATTTTGTGGCAATCTCAGTGGGACAGGAGCCTGTAGATCACATCTAGGTTGGAGATAGGAGCAAACATTTGATCAGAAAGGTTGGCTAGAGAGGTTAGGATGAGGACTTAGAGGGGCGGGCTCTCTCCAAGCAACACCCCTGTGGTCCACCCAGGCCAATCAGCAGGACAACGAAGCCTGAGCTGGCTTCACCTAGGCAGCTCTCAGAAGGATTTCTGTACTACTTTCTACTCATCCTCCCAATACCCATCTCTCCTGTCTCTTTTTTAGGCCCTCATGTTTTGAGTCTTTGTAGCCTCAGGACCAGACCCTGCTTTCAGATGAAACAGAAAGTGCTGCCCATCATAAAATCCCATTTCTTTTGCCAACATATTAATGTTCTCCGAGGGCTATGTTAGAATCATAGCATTATATAGGCCTAATAAAGACATTTACTTAAGGAAATGTGGGGATCGTTGCCACTGATCCTCCATAAAGAATATTTTATTTGTAGGTTTGCCAAGTAGCAGACAAATCTATTTATTAATGAGAATGTTGATTAACTTACGGAGGGCACACCTTCGAAGTAACTAAATGTTTTCACATGCAATTTGAGTACAGAAGAAACAAAAACAAACAACAACAAACATCCAGAGATTCCTCAGATGCTTTGGAAGCAAGCATCTTCAAAGGCAAAGAAAATATTCCATAAAATGAAAAGCTCAGTGACATGGGGTCCAAGAGATTTGGATGATGCAATGGGTAAAAAGGGGAAAGGATTAAGAAGTATAAAGTGCCAGTTATAAAAATAGTTACAGAAATGTAAAGTATAGCTTAGGGAATACAGTCAATCATATTGTAATAACTATGCATGGTGCCAGGTGGGTACTAGACCTTCAGGGGTGATCACTTCATAAGTTATATAAATGTCTAAGCACTACGCTGTACGCCTGAAACTAATATGATATTGTATGTCAACTGTAATGGAAAAATTTTTTAAAATTAAAAAAGAGAGAAATTTGGATGATCCTTAAGGAAGTTGATCCAAGACCTAGGAAGTGGAAAGGAGTATCTCTGTGCAAAAATAATAACAGAAACTCCTCAGACTAAATGTAATTAAGGATCACCTAAATTGCAAAGGGAAGTGCTCTAAGAGGTGGAAGCCAAGGCCTTGGGGACCTGAGGGGACAAGGTGTGTAAATCAATACACACAGAGAAAAGGAAGAAGCTGCAAGGGGAGGAAAGGCAGTGGTTGTCATACCACGTAACTCAACCTCCTGCACTGCTAGACAGAGGCTGTGCGTTAACGTCCTAAACACAGCCTCTTAGGTGTTTCTGACCAGGCACTGTACCACTGGATGCTACCATGCACAAACTCTCCGGGAATCCCAACTTCTATGCATTTTAATTATAGGTTTTTCTTCAAATTGTGGTGATGAAACAGGCTGAGGTATCCACCTTCTCTGGCTCAGTCTTAGCCTGACTAAAACCATTTCTTTGGAGACTTGGGCTGGGATAGAATTGCCTCTTCAATGGGGTCCAGTGACCAAAGGCGGTCCCCGATGAACCAGGCCTCCCATTACCCGTGCCCATGTGTAGGGCTGGTCTAGTGACTTGTGCTAACCAATGGAAGGTGGCGGAGGTGATTCACACATCTGGGTTTAAGCCTTAAGGACTGGAAGTTTCTGCTTTTATTTGTTTGGAATCTTTGAGCTCTCATGTGAGAAATCCAACTATCTTCCTGAAGAGACCACATGCGAGGTGACATGAGAGGAAAACCTTGAGACTATACACAAGAGAACTGAGGCCCAGCAGAGCCATGAGAGACAGCTGTGGCCACGTCCTCATGGAGAATGCAGCAGCCATAGAGGACAGACCACGGGGGTGAGCCATCCCCGTTGGACTCTGTCCTAATCCCTGACCCACAGAGTCCTGAAAGATAATAATACAGCTGTTGTTTTAAGCTACTAAGTTTGGGGTAGTTTGTTACTCAGCAATAGATAACCAAACCATGGAAAGCAAAATTTTACATCAGCCATTTATTCAAGAAACACATATTGGTCATCTGCTATGAGCCAGGACAGTGCTGGATAGAACAAAGTTGCCTCACCTCCCAGTGCGAAAAGGAGGAAATAGACCAATGGGCCAATAATTGAAGTACAGTGTGCTTAGAGCTATGAGAGAAGCTGACACTCTGGACGGACGGGCACAAAACCCCGCCTTGGAGAGACAGTCACGGAAGGCTTCCCAGAGAGCTGCCGGGGAGCCACGCATCAGAGGAGGGCTGGGCAAGGCAGGACGAGGGCTTGTTGGAAAGCACTGTAAGGAATAAAGGGCTTCCAGTACCCACCCAGGGGTTGGGATTAATGTCCATCATGGGGGATAAGAGCATGGACTCTAACAAATGACCGATCGCTGAGCCTCAGTTTCCTCTTCTGTAGAGTGAAGACATAACAGAACCTCCGTGCTGTGGTAGCTGTGAAGATGAAAGACCACAGTTCCTGTGAAGCACTCAGCACCCTTAATGCCTGGCATCGTGGGCTGTCAACAAATGTCGGTCTGTTAGTATCACCATCATCACCACACGGAGGTGATCTGCATGTCCCCTGGGCAGGCTTCGACAAGTGCTAAGGGGCACGAGTCCCCTACCTTTCCTTCTGTGTGGACATCTGAGCCTTTCACTATGATTCTGTGCTTCCTCTAAGGGGGTTGGCCTGTTTAGAATATTGAAATCTTCACGGCGTTGATTTACATGATGAGTAAGACATCTAGCTCATATTGGGGGGTGAGAATAGATTGTTAAAATATATTTGTATGGTCAGGACAACTGGATAGAAAAACGTATGGATTGATCATATGGCCATTATAACCCATCAGGCTTTTAAAAACAGCACCAGCAACACGCATGGATTCAGAGGGGCCCAGCGGAAGCATGCTGGTTTTGCAACTTCCTTGTGATCCACCCCGGAACCTCTGTTCTGGAGGGAAATTTAAGACCCTCTGACCAGAACTGTCCAGGATTAGAATTCATAGACTCTGAGTTTCCCCTTGGCATTCAGCCCACCCAACCTGAAGGGCACCAGCAGATAAGTATTTGGCACCTTGACAGCTATTCTCTGCAGCTGCTTTCCAAGTGCACCAGCCCAGCCTGGGGTGACAGTGGAGAGGTCTAAGAATCAGACTTGTTGGGTGGCCCTGGGCAATCACTGGCTTCTCCAAGTTCGATTCCTCATCTAAAGTGAGGGGCTTGGGCTAGAGAATGCCTTATGTCCCTTACAGCTTCTTATGGTCTTCTGAAGAGGATCAGTGACGCCTCCTGCAGTTTGTTTGTGCATTACAAACAGGGAGGCTGAAAGCCTGAGCAGAAGGCCAAAGCCCACCTACCTTTAAATGTTTTACACGCGCGCAAACCCCTGCCGGCATCCTTTGACTTGGTCCACAGAAGTGTGTGATTGTATTATCTATCATAAACTTCACCACAGACTCTTTGTTTCTATTATAAGTACTCCATCTTAGCAAGACTCAAAAAGCCTTCTTCAGTGTGATTTAGAAATCAAAATAAGCACAGTAATTGTACAAGCCGTTTCCTTCAAAATGCAGATTTTCACTGGTGTCAAAAAATGTCTCCTCTAAGACAAGGAGATTTGTCAGACCTTTCCGCAAGCATTCTATAAGTGTGTTTGATTTGCCCCAGAGAAAAACCCACATACTGGAAAAAACATCAGATCCAAATAAAAGAACCCTCAGCAAAACATATAATGTATAAACAACTATTTTTTTTTTCAAACTCTTAGAAGCCTAAGAAATGACAAAATTTGGTGTATTGTTTTAAAAATCTAGGAGGGTTTTCCTCCCTTTACGCAGAATATTTTCCCATGGTTTTCCTGTAGCGCTTTTTCACCTCTCTCCATTTCTCAAAATGTAATGGTGATGCTTTAGAATCACACCTTTGAGCTTGTTTCACATCTTGAGATGGGATTCACCTGACCCTGGGCTCTTGGACAGCTCACTGGCTCGGGGTGTGCAGAATGGATTGAAGGAGGTCTGAACTGGACAGGCCTGGCACTGAGGATAGAGGCTGAGAGTGGGGGTGGCAATGCACGGGGTGGGGGGACTCAGGAGACACCTGACTGCTGGGATCAAATTAACTGGGTTATAGATTGGATGTGGATGATAAGACACAGGAAGAAACTAACCATGACCACTGGGCTTCTAACTGGGGCCAGACGGTGAACGATAAGTCATCATGAGTCATCATTTGTCACTAAGTTTAAAAGGGCAAGTTGAAAAAGAGTACAGAATTTAGAGACTATTACCATTCATTTAGGAACTCAACTAACTCTAATCTTGACCTAACGAGATTCTTATCAAAGTCTGTCTCGGTCTGAGGGGTTCAGATTCAAAGGAGGTACAACCACAAGCTTCAAGGGAGACAAAGACTACTTAGCTCAGAGATGCAAAGCTTGGAAACCATGTCCCAGCCTCGGTGCCACAGGAATGTGCCTTGTTTCTGTCACTGGATTGTAAATGTCTTCAGAGCAGGTATCATGGTTTTTGATTTCGTATCTTTATGAAACTATAACCACCATCTGTCTGGTACAAAGCAAGTACTCAATAAATATTGAATAAATCACTCTGATAGAAAATAGTCATTGGGACTCTTTGGTTTAAATGATTTCTCTGGTGTGAAATGATGGTGATTTGGGAAAATCTGTTCTCTGGAGCCACCTGAGATATGTAGGCATCACAGACAACTAGGACAGGTTGACTTCGTCACTGCTTCTCGACAAATTAAGCTAATTCCTGCAGCACACACAGCACACCAGCTTTGCACATAATCTGATGGTTCTCGGGATTCCTCAGACAGAAAAGAAACTTGAGTTCAATAAAGGACAAAGACTTTAAAATTGGAAGAGACAAATTAATATTGCAAACATGTTAAGCCTCATGCTATATATTTTACAGATATTATCCTTGTAAGTCTCTCATTACGTTAGGAGTATCCCGGGCTTCTCTTTATTCACAGGTAGGAAAACAGGCTCACAAAGCTTCGTGGACTTCCTGGGGACCCGACAGGGAATAAAAGGTAGAGTCAGAGTTTAAACCTGATTCTCTCTAGGTCAGATTATGAACCCTGAACCAGCCCTACCCCATTGCCTCCCCAGGGATGTTCCCCAGGCGAGAGGGAAGCTGGTAGGAAAACAGTGCCCACCAAGGAGGACACCTTAGCCATGTGTTAACTTGGGACAATAGATGAGCCACAATTATACGCGCTGCTGAGTGTTTACAGTGGGGTGGGGTGGGAGTGAAGAAAGAAGCCAGGATCTGGCTGCAGTGCCAGCCAAAACCACCCAGGGAAAGGTCCATGTCATCTAGAAACAGATCTGTTTCTCTATCTGCTAATGAAGATGGTTTGAAAAATGCCTAATATATTCGTATATACGCTGAGCTAAAGAGAGGATAGATCTAGCCTCACCTTGGGTTTTGAGCTCTGTACGTACTCCTGGAGAGCCCGGCAGTGGAGGCAGGAAGTGACCAATCTGAAGATCAGATGACTGCTGCAGGAAAAACAAGAGGTGGAGAAGCCAGGAAAAGCTGTGCCTGAGGCCCTTCTCACCACTAGTGTTCTCTGATTGTCTCCCCACTCTGACTACAATAGCCAGTCAGTTTAGATGTGCTTAATAGCTACTTGTTTAAGTGAGTTGAGGAAGAGAAAACTTTCCACCAGCAATGAGTGATTCACTCACTACTTTCCATTTCACAAGGACAGGACAAGAGACGATATGTCTAAATTGAAATACGAGATTTAAGGGAGAGAGAGGTTTTCTAACTTTCTAGAATTAGAGGTTAGGAATTTGTGGGATTCGGATTAGGAATTTATGGTATAGATTTTATAGATTCACAAAGCCATAAAATTTTAGAGCTAAAAGGTGTCTCATAAATAATTTACTTTGTGTTCATCGTGGTGTGCTAAAAATAATGAAAAATAAAGAGAAATCTAAATGCTTACTGTGATTACCTAACCAGGGGCTGTTATGCAACCATTAAAAACTATGATCCCCAAACTGAGTAGCTACATAGGAAAGGCTTATGGTATAAGCGTAATAAGAAATAATTGTGATAATCAAAACCGAAAATGATGTATTCATTTTACAGATACGGAAAGTGAAGCGTGGATTTTGGAAAGTAGATATGGCTTCTCATCTCTCAAGGATTAGAGACAGAGTCTGCTTGAAGTTTCAGCTTTTATACCCTTGTCATTCAAGATCACTTCTTATCTGTCTTTTACTGACTGACTTGTATTCCTCTTCTTCCTTCTTACCTCTCCCACGCCTTCTTCCCTGACCTGCAGAATTAATCCTATGTTATCTATATTCCTGCAATACCTTATATGTATCTTCGTTAAAAAAAAAGTTGTTAAAAAGTAATAAATACTCATGAACATAAGGGTGGTTTAACATAAGAAAATCATCAATGTGATATACCAGATTAAAGAACGAAGGAAAAAAACTCACATGATCATCTCGATTAACACAGAAAAAGGCTTTTATAAAATCTAATACCCTTTCATGATAAAAATATTCAGAAAACTATAAAAAGAAAGGAGCTTCCTCAACATGATAAAGGGCATTTATGAAGAACTCACAGCTAACATCAAACTTAATGGTGAAAGACTGAACGTTTTCCCCATAAATCAGGACCCAGACAATGATGCTGGCTTTCACCACTGCTCTTCAACATGACCCTCAAAGTTCTAGCCAGAGCAATTAGACAAGAAAAATAAATAAAAGGCATCCAAATTCAAAAGAAAGAATTAAACCTATCTCCATTCACAGATGACATGATTGTATTGCCAACTGTGGTCTGACAATTAAGTTCACGAAATTGTTGCAACAATGTTGCTAACCTTTTTTGATATCAGAGGGATTATTCATTATGAATTTGTACCAACTGGACAAACGGTTAACCAAGTGCTGAAAAGGCTGCGTGATAAAGTTAGACGACCTGAACTTTTTGCCAACAATGCATGGCTCTTGCATCACGACAAGGTACCAACTTACACGGCACTGTCTGTAATGGAATTTTAAGCCAGTAAACAAATAACTGTATTCCATCCCTACTCACCTGATCTGGCCCCCGAAGATAAAAGAAATACTGAAAGGAAGACATTTTGATGACATTCAGGACATCAAGGGTAATATGACGACAGCTTTGATGGCCATTCCATAAAAAGAGTTCCAAAATTGCTTTGAAGGGTGGACTAGGCACTGGCATCAGTGCGTAGCTTCCCAAGGGGAGTACTTCGAAGGTGACCGTAGTGATATTCAGCAATGAGGTATGTTGCACTTTTTCTAGGATGAGTTCACGAACTTAATTGTCAGACCGCCTATATCTCCAAAAGAATCCACAAAAAACTACAAGAGCTAATAAATGAATCATGCAAAATTGCAAAGTATGAGATCAACCCACAAAACCAAGATATGTTTCTATATACTAACAACAAACAATCTGAAAACAAAAATTTGATTTACAATAAGACCCAAAATATAAAAACACCTAGGCATAAAGTAAACCAAGAAGACGAAAGACTTGTACACTGAAAACTATAAAACAGTGTTGAAATAAATTTAAAAAACAGCCAAATAAATGGAAAGATATCCCATATTAATGGATTGGAAGACAATATTGTTAAGATGGCAGTACCACATAAAGCAATCTATAGACAATACATTCTCTATAAAAATTCCAGTGACCTTTTGTGCAGAAAGGGAAAAGTCAATCCTCAAATTAATGCAATATTGCAAGAGACCCCAACTAGCCAGAACAATCTTGAAAAAGAACAGAGTGGGAAGACTGACATTTCACAATTTCAAGTTACTGCAAGGCCACAATAATCAAAACCGTGTGGTATTAGCATAAGAATAGACATATAGACCAATGGACTAGAATTAAGAATCCAAAAATAAACCCGTATATCGATGGATGATTGATTTTTGACAAGGGTGCCAAGACCATTCAATGGGGAAAGAATGGTCCTTTCAACAAATGGCATTGAGACAACTGGAAATTCACGTGTGAAAAAAATGAAGTTCGACCCCTACCTCACACCATAGACAAAAATTAACTCAATATTCATCAATGACTTAAATATAAGAGCTAAAATCATTAACCTCTTAGATGAAATCATAGGGGTACATCTTCATGGCACTGGATTTGGCAGAGGATATAACACCAAAAGCATGAGCAACAAAAGACATATTTAACTTCATCAAAATTAAAAACTTCTGTGCATCAAAGGATAAAGAAGTGAAAAGATAACCTACATAATGGGAGAAAATACTTGTAAACTATATATCTAATAAGGGTATATAGTAAGCAGAGTATATAAATAATTTTTATAACTCAATAACAGAAGGGCAAACAACCCAACAGTCTAATTTTTCTTTAATGGACAAAGGACTTGAATAAATATTTCTTCAAAGAACATACACAAGAGGTCAACAAGCTCATGAAAAGATGCTCAATATTATTAGTCATTTGAGAAATGCAAATGACTAACTTAACACCCACTAGGATGGTTACAACAATGTCAGAAGGACAATAACAAGTCTTGGTGAAGATGTGGAGATATTGTAACCTTCCTACATTGCCGGGCAGAAATGTAAAATGGCTCAGCTGCTGTGGAAACCAGTGTGGCAGTTCCTCAAAAAGATTAAACATAGAATTACCATATGACCCAGCAAGTCCACTCCTAGGATTGAAATCAGGGACTCAAACAAGTACCATGTTTCCCCGAAAATAAGACCTAACTGGAAAAGAAGCCCTAGTACGATTTTTCAGGATGACATCCCCTGAACAGAAGCCTTAATGTGTCTTTTGGAGCAAAACTTAATATAAGACCCGGTCTTATTTTCGGGGAAACCCGGTACAAGTGCACACGTTGATAGCAGCACTATTCACTATAGCCCAAAGATGGAAAGAGCTCCCATGTCCTGAATGAATTAAAAAAACTGTGGTATATCCATATAATACCATATTACTCAGCCACAAAAAGGAATGGAATACTGGTACATGCTGCAACACGAACAAACCTTGAAAACTTTACGCTAAGTGAAAGAAGCCAGGCACAAAAGATCACATATGGTGTGATTCAGTTCATATGAAATATTCCGAAGGGATAAATGCACGGGGACAAAATGCAGATTGGTTGGTTACCAGGGACGGTGGCCAGGAGGAATGGGGAAACACTGCTTAATGGGGGAGAGGTTTTAGTTGAGAATAATAAAAACATTTTGGAAATGGATAGAATGATCGAGTGCACTAAACGCCACTTAACTGTTCCCTTTAAATTGCTCATTTCATGTCCTGTGAATTTCACCTCAACAATTTTTTAGAAAGTAATATATTATCAAGTATATGAAAATAAGTCATTTTGAAACCCACATTCAAGAGCAGTACATACATCTGTCAGTGGACGTTTCCACACTCTATTATTTGCCCACACAACCACTGTTTCTGATATTTTGGGAACTCTGCACTACTGCCTTTACCACAGCCTTCAATGTGAAAAATAATTGTCATCAAAGGACGCCAAGTTTCGGAGTCCCAATCAAGGAAGGATGGGATTAGCGCGCCATCTTGTGGCCAATTGATACGTTGCAGCAAATCCTTAGCCAACACTGACTCAGCATGAGGTTATTTTCTGCCTGTCCTGGGTGCAGAAAAGGTTTATTTGGTTACTGGTAGTGAGCACAAAGGATCAGGCTTACGTGCCTTCTTGAAGACTTCAAATTCTGAAATAACAAAGCACTCTGTCTTATCCTGGCTCTCCTAGAAAAGAGAGCCTGCAGCGAAAGCACACGTGCTAACACTTTACAGGTAATGGCGCTCCCAGGAGACAAAAAGTGGAGGGAAATGGGCAGCAAGGCAGGGAAGGAGGGCGAGCAAACCTCTGGTGGCACATAGGCACGCTGGTTATAGCGTTGGGGCCAGCGGGGTGTCCTGAGAGAGTCCGCAGGAATCTCCCGGCTCTCCAAATGGTGGTGGTGCTGGTCCTTGGTAAGAGAGGGCAGGGGATTCGCCTTCCTCCTCCATTTCCTCAAAGTTGCCCCCCAGGGAGGGTCCCCTCTATGCCAGCCCCCTGCCCCCCTTCTCTGATGTGGCCCCACCACCACGTAATTCCCGCACGGCAAAAGGGTTCCTCCAGGAGGCAGCAACGGGGCGCAATAGAACTTACTTTCCTGGAGATGGATACGTTTCCTCGGAAGCCATGGAGAAAACAGCTGGTGGGAGAGGCCTTTCTAAGGAGCGATAACCCTGCCGGAAGGAATCCAAGAAGGCTCATAACCTGGGCCTGTGCGTGTGTCAACCTCGGGGGAGCATGCGTGCACGCGCGCGGGCACACGCACAGCCACCACGTCTGTCTGTGGGCCGTCTATGGATTCTCAGATCCCTTGCCGCAATTCTGCAACAATGTCACATCACAACCCTTCTAGAAAGTGGCTCTAGGAAGTTACAACTACCTACTGCCATTTCCTAAGGAGACACAGATGTATTGCTAGCTCCGTTGGCCTGGTCATTGGGTCCTACTCACAAGCAGTGTTATTTTGTCAACTCACATTAAATTTAGGCTGTAATAAAGAATTTAAAACAACACATTTATTTGAGTAAATGGAGCTGCAGCCCAGTAGACACAGATGCAGGCATCAACCTAAACAGTGCTCTGAAGAAGTCCAAGAACGCTGGCTTATAAAAGCAAAAAAAAGGATAAACTGGAATTGGCAATTTAACATGCTGAATGGCGAATTCGAAGTGGATTTGGTCAAGTAACGGGGATGCAACGCTGACGTAAAATCGGCATAGAAATAGGCGGCAGGACAAGTTCCAGGACGTTCTCCTACGCGTGTGCCAAAGTCCAGCGCTCATCTGGATGCTGACGCAAGCCTGGCTTTCCTAATGACCTCCTGCAAACATTTTAGGGCCCCCTGATGGGAGTCCCTCCGTGTTAGCCATTTTGGTCCACTCACTTCTTAAGAGGGCTTTGGGGGGAAGTGGTTAGTTCAGGGAAGGGCCAGAGACGACCATATCATTTGAACCCTCGACTGTCCTGTGGGAGGTAAGTCAGGAAGGTAATCCTATGATAATGTATCTCCGTTTCACACAAATGTCAAAACTCAGGCCTTGTTAAGAATAACTGCGAAGGGGCGCATTGACTCGCTGTATCTTTTGAAAGCACTAGCATCGTTCTGCTCCGCCTCATGGAAAACCCGCATCCACACGTGCATAATTATTCTATGCCTGTGTTTTCAGAC
The DNA here is from genome assembly GCF_004115265.2 of Rhinolophus ferrumequinum. Lineage (NCBI taxonomy): Eukaryota > Metazoa > Chordata > Mammalia > Chiroptera > Rhinolophidae > Rhinolophus > Rhinolophus ferrumequinum. Next base: position 10,108,030 of record NC_046297.1, read on the forward strand.
GAGAACACACATCCTCGAGCAGGACGGAATTCTGTTCCCTTTTTCTATTTGGGCTCATTACTGCCGCCAAATAATATTATGGATGAAAACAGAAATACTGCAAAAAAAAAAAAAAACCTGTTAATATGTCCTTGTTTGCCCTTCAAACTGTTTTAATTAATCCGAGAATAGGTCAAACTGGTAATTTAAAATGAATACACATTAAAATGAGTTAATACTTCCCTCTTGTGGTCACTAGTCGTATCACAGGAATGTGGGCGTGGCAGGGAGAGAGAAACGCATTTATTTTGGGGAGACTGCTTGCATCTCGGTTGTTATTCCTTTGGAACAGAATTTAACTATTTCATTATCCATTGGCTTCTCCAAACTCTCAGATTCCTCTTCTGTAAAATGGAGTGAATGCGAGAGCTTATCTGAGACAGTTGCTGGGAGCAGATGACGTGTGTGCCTGGTCCAAGGTAAGCATAGATGAGGCGTCGCCCTCATCTCTTAAATTAGAATAACCTCAGCTAAAACACTAAACAGAAAAGCTTTTAACTGAGTTAGTACAAATCATATTCTAATTTATTTGCTACTGGATTTAAAATGTACACATCCTGTGAATTTTAAAAACTCTCCAAACAGTAAATAACATAAATCTAAACATTGTTTCCTTCATTGCTAATTTCTTAGGAAAAAGTGCTCTTCAACAATAATTTTAGGTTTCCATCTTTGAATTAAAAAAAAATCTGTCTTATTTTTCCTTCTATTATAATCTGGAGCCTTGGCGCCCAGGTTTTTGGATTTCCCAGAAGAAATTAAAAAAAAAAAAATCACAAATGGGTTTGTCACATTTTATTTTGCCAAATCAGACACTTGAAAAAGTCGGTTTACAAGTATCATGATTTTTAAAAAGAGCATTTTAAACATTCAGAAAAGAAAATGGAGGATGTTATTTCAAAATAAAGGGCAGCCCTTTTAGTTAAAAAACTTACTACCTGTCTCTTATTTTCCTCACTCTGATAGCCCTCTGGGAACTTTCCTCACAGGTGGTCTGCAGCAGTGACACCACTTAGGAACCACCGAGTAAAGACAGAGGATATAGGTGTGTTGGGTTATTTTTCCAGATTAGCCAAAATCAAGGCCATATTAATATGTGACAAGACACAGAATGTAAATGTGGGACTATTCAAAGACTTCTCTCTTTCTAGAAAAGTCCTATTTCTCCCTACTTGTATTTGTTTGCACTGCTGTGGGGTCTGGCAGTGCCACAGGTACCATGGGTATTTCCACACTAACACTGGCCGGCCAGGTCTGTCGCGTACACACTCGGTTTTGCCCTTTCTTCCCTGGCTATTTCTTGTTCGTCACTTGCCACCTGACCCTCCTCTACGTGTTTCTGACCACTGGTACCCAGAGCCCAAACTAAGTCTTACGAAATGGTCATTTGAAGGCATGAAGACATCATCCCATTCATTCTGAAGATTTTCTCCAAGCTGAGAATGATGAAGTCTTTTATCTGCTCTTCCTTTGTCATCACACCTACACTCTAGAATCTTAATTACCCTCCCTTGAGATTTTGCTCCCAGCGTGGGGTAGATTCCCGGCATGGCATTAGGCATAGTAGGGCCAGCCTACTGCATCCTTTGCTCTGTTCCTTACATTCTTGGCAGCCCGGGATTGTTTCTGTTGGCAAACACATCACTTTCGATTCTTATTGATTTAGCTTAATTGTCTTGTCCACGTTCCACCACTACCCTATTGAATCTCTACTTGTACAGTTGTAGCTTATTCTAAATTCGTAACTTTGCACATATGTCCATTTAACATTCAGCCAAAAAATTAAAATTAGTCTGTACGTTTTTTTTTTTAGTTGTGGGCCCCAATTAAATTAATGTTGGAGTATTATTAATTTCTCAAATCTGTTACCCTGTTTGGGAGACTGAAAGAGAACGTGCACATGAAGACTCAGCTAACTCAGGAGCTCTGAGGTTAATAGAGAAGAGAGGAGGCCAACTCTTTTCAAATATTGGAAACGGCTTAACCAAAAAAAAAAAAAAAATTCCTACATAATGAGAATATAGTTGACTTTCTAATAGTATATGGGTGTTTTAGTTTCCTAGGACTGTTACAGATTATTACAAACTTAGTGGCTTGAGAAAACAGAAATTTATTTCTCTCTCACAGTTCCACAGGCTAGAATCTGAAGTCAAGGTGTCAGCAGGGCCTGCTCCCTCTGAAGGCTTTAGGGGACAATCCTTCCTGCCTCTTCCAGCTTCTGGTGGCTCCCAGTGGCTGTTCTTTGGCTTGTGGCCACATCACTGCCTCTATTTGCACATGCCTTCTCCCCTTGTATGTCTTTCCTTTTGTCTCTTGTAAGACACTTGTCATTGGATTTAGGGCCCTCCTGGATAACCCAGGATGATATCATCTTGAGATCTTTAATTCAGTTACATCTGCAAAGTCCCTTCTCCCAAATAAGGTTAGATTTACAGGTTCCAGGGAGTAGAATGTGGGCATATCTTTTGGGGGCCACAATTCAACCTCCTACAATGGGCCATCCTATGGCCTCACATTCTGTGGTTGTTACTTCAATTGCCTGTTTCGTTTTACTTCTTAAGCTTCCTTTATAAGCTCATTGGTCACCACCAGTTACTCACTCTACCCCCACAGTTTCTTCTTCCCTTCCCTTCCCTTCCTCTTTTTCTCTCTTCTCCTCTCCTTTCCTCTCCTCTCCTCTCCTCTTTTCTCCTCTCTTCTCCTCACCTTTTATTTTCTTTTGTATCATTTTGCTTGTCTAATCTAACTGAGGTTGGAGAAGTTGGATTTCTTGGCACAGACAACACATTTTCTGGGTGGTCTCCAAACAATCCATCTGAACTGGATCACAATTTCTGATCTGTTCTCATTACTGAGCAGCTGTATTGTGACAGGAAGGCCATGTGTGTCCAGTGCTAATGACCTATCCTTGGAAATGTTGTAGGCTGCGTTTGTACAGAGGCCTGCAAAATGAATACTATAGATTCAGGTTTTCACCTGGCCTAAATTGTGAGCCTAGTTTCTGGATGATGATCCTTTATTAGTTGTAGTTTTATAAGTATCTTCCATATCTGAGGTTTGTTCCTTCTGCCTTTGGGATTGATGTGTTTTGATAAACGGACATTTTAAATTTTAATATAAGCAATGTTGTTATAAATCTTGTTCTTGATATGCAGCAAAAATATTATAAAAACGTGTAACAGAATACCACTTACCTAAAGTTTAAACACGGGCAAAGAAATGCTATGTATTGCTTGGAGATACAAACATATGTAACAAAAGTATATAGAATTATATAGAAATAATCACCAAATTCAGGATGGTTGTCATCTCTTGGGAGAAAAAATTAGGTGGGATTCAGGAGAAAAACACAAAGTCACAAATTTTATGAGTAATATCATTTTTAAAAGCTGAATAGCAGGCACAAAAACCAAAGTTGTCTGGAACCCACCCCTTTGCCTCCTGCTGGACTTTTTCTACTTGGGGAGAATGCCTTAACCTACAGAATCTTGAATGTCACTCTCAAGCCTGCCGTCAATTTTACCATTAGATGCTCAGCAAGTGCTCTCGGTCTCTAAATGCTGATGGGACACGAGATTTGCACTGACTTAATCATCGTTTCCCTCCTCTACAATACGAGGGAAGGTTGGGGGTAACTAGGAAAGGAGAAAGAAAGATTCGCTCTTTTGATATCCATTTTGTAGGAATTGTCCATTCATAAATATCATGTACTATAGTTCTAGAAGACAAGTTGAAGTGATCAGTTGCCAATGAATTTTATAGATACGTACCAATAATTTTTTTCTTAACTTGTTATCGTTCATTCCCAGCGAATCCACTATTTATGACTGAGATGTTCTTATCAGGACGGGTTCTTACCCCATAAAATGCTCCCATGTCTTTTCTCCTGACTGTCATTAGGGGAAGTAGGACTTGACACAGTCCCCTCTGAAGATGGTGCATGAACTAGCACCTCTGTCCTCCCTGAAGGTTGTGTTTCAGTGTCATAGTAGATCCAACTCGACCATTACATACAACATTCTAGTTGAGGAAAAAGGAGGCAGGAAGGGTAACATGTACGGCAATTCCTATAAAAGGCAGATATGCTGAATTGGAGTTTATTCCATTTTATTCTTCTTTCTTCAGACCTTCCCTTCTTACCTAAGATTATTACTGAGAGGCCAATGCCAACTCTTCTAGAGGGAGGAAAGTTGGGTGATTCTCACGCGCGGTTGGGTGCTCGCCCAGCAGCCAGTGAGTGACCTGCAGTGTTTTTATTTCTAAGAGGGCAGGAACCCAAAGTATGACACGAGCTAGCAATTCTACACAATATCTTTCTCTCCTCAGCTGTGGCTTGAATTGCTCATGGAGGCAAGTCAGACACAGCTTTAACATGGTCAAGTGGCTCGCTCTCTGAGAATAACTAGATGGAGTTTTCCATGAGTTGTAACCAAATTGGACGATGCCCTAAGATGAAAAATACACCACGAACCGACACATCAGTGTAGCTTTGGTGATCCATAGAATGGCAAAATGGCTTTGGGAATGGATGGACCGTGGGCGGGCTTTCTCATTCTGTTGAACATTTAAAACAGATATATCCTGTAGCATTGAGAATCTATCACAGTTAAAATTTTGATCAATTATAAATATTTTGTTACATGTAAATAATGAGTATATAATGATTAAAATAATAATAGCAAATATTAAGTGTTAACACCATGCTAAGGGTGTTTCATAGGTATTTTCCTTGAATCCTTGCCATCACTTTCTGAAGCGGAAATGATTTGCCCACATTATCACAGTGAAAAAAACCAACATTCAGGGAGGTTCAATAAAGTGCCCAGGGTCACGTGACTCATCAGTGACAGCGTTGGGATTTAAACCCAGGCCTACCTTACTCTGCTTTGACCAGCACACTCCACTGTTTCCTCTAGCTTTTCTGCCCAAGAAAGCTTTGCTTTTGTGTGTATCCTGCTTTTGTTGTTCCAAGGGACAGTAAGGAAGAGAACACATTACACTTACTTGTCAAAGAAGTTGTTGGGAAATCTACAGCCGAAGGGCTAAAGGATGTGTATTGCCCATTAGGAAAAGAAGAACTACAATTAGTTAAGTTGGGCAATATTACCTTCACTTTTGTCATTCCCTGGGTCTCTGCTCCTGGTTGGAGCCTGTTTCCTCTTGCCCTCTTCCCTTGCTCCCTTCTTTGCACCCCCGAAGAAATCATCGTTACTTTTCCATGAGACTCAACACTTGTTAAGTGTCCCTGCCTTGCAACTAATAATTTTTGTGAACCGTCGTCACGGCAAACCTGACATGCTTCAGTTCAGAGCCTATAGCGCAAGTGTTTATGAGCCGTTTCCATGAAACAGGAAATGGCTTGTTGTTTTCTGAACAGTTACCCTTGAATTAATCCCCTGGCTAAAAATCACAGGGTGTGTGGCTGGGAGCTGGTTTAATAGATGGAGGACTAGAGTTTTTGCCTCTGGATCCCCAATGTCAATGTGCTTTCGCAAGAAGACTCCCTGCTCCTACACGGTCGTATGGACTCAAAAAATGCTAGTTATCTTTAGTATGTAAAGAAAGAGTTGCCTTTCGTTATAAGAAATGCTATAATAGAGGGGCATTTTATGGAAATGAATTCTGTAGTCATCATGAAAATATTCCAAAGTGTCAAACGATTGGATCTGAAACATAAATGATTACAAATTTAACAGGCAAACAAGATGGGGTTGGAGAGGAATTCTAGACAGAAGCAGCAGCTTATGCAAAGGCATAGAGATGAAAGAGTACAATCAGTGTGTTTGGGGATCTGCATGTTGGTTGGTCGGAAGGAGCAGGAGGTGAGGAAAAGGTGAATTTAGGCTGGGAGCTTGAGGCTGGAATTGTGAGTTTTCTGGACCTTCTAAGAAGTCACACTCACAGCAAGTCCCTTGAGATCACTGAATGAATGAATGAATGAATAAAGCTACAAAAGTATCTGCTATGCCTCAAAAAACTGATGGGAATAATTTGGGGTTGACAAAGCTTTTTAAAACCACAAAGCACAAACCACAGAAAGCAATCGGTGGCAACAAACTTTGACTGATTGTCAAAAGATGAATATTTTCCCTACTGAGGGAAGGAAGAAGGAAAAGGTCAGACGCCTACTCTTCAACATCTATAGGTTCATTGTAGTCTTCTCCATATTTGTTCTCTTTCCCTGCTGGATTTCTTACCCCCAAACACAAGAAAAATTGAAACCTCAGCAAGCAAAGTAGGAATGAGGGTGCTGTATTGTCCTGTTTACCTGAATTGTTCTTTGGAAACATGGGGCAGTGGACCTGGTGAAAGTTGTTTGGCCAGAGAAGTCTTGTGTTTCTTACCGAATCCACAAAGATCTTAGCACTTGCCGTGTTTCTACTGTAGTGACTACCATTTCCAAGTAGTACCTTGGATCTTAAATGACTTGCAAATGAAATAGCACGTTGGGAGGCCACAGAATAGTCCTATGAGCATAACCTCACATTTGTGGCCAGTACCAAGTGCCATCCCTCTGAGGACCACGAGTCACTTTGATTCTCTGGGAATGTGGACGTCAACAAAGACAGGCTGATAGCTCCTGTTTATCAGCACTAGAATAGTTCTGGCTTTAAGACGTGAGATGGAATCACGGACAAATATAAAAGAGTGAAACTTGCATTAATCAGGTGGGTTTAATGACCGGATTTTTCTCGTTGAATTTTCAGCTTCAATTAAGGTTTATCCAACTCCTTTGGGCATAAACTAGAAGTTGTTTTAGGCCTCATTGAAAATCTTCCTGAAATGTGGGAGAGCATCTTTGTGGATTCATTCCCCTGCTGGGAGGCACCAGCGAATGGCACCGAGCTTTGGAGTCACTTTGTCACACCTGAATGCTTATTTCAACCAGCTGCAGACCTAAGTGCTGGAAGGGGCAGGCCATCAGCCTGTCTGTGAATGTCAAAATATGCCAGGAGGTGATTTTACTATCCGCATTGTTACGGACTAAATTGTGTCCCCCTAAAATGACACTATTTGGAGAGAGGGCCTTTATGGAGGTAATGAAGGTGAAATAACATCATAAGGGTGGGGCTTAATCCAATAGGACTGATGTCCTTATAAGAAGAGTAAAAAATGTTCTGGCTAATGGCGCTGACCTCCATTGGCCTCCATTGGCATCATGACATAAGATTTGGCCATTCAAGGAATCATTATAAAGTGAAGTGTTCTTTTTACAGCACACGTGAAAATTACATCGCTTGCTCATCAGTCTGCATCTTTAGATTCTGCCTTTCAGATCCAAAGTAATAAGCTTATCACATAATGAGTATAAAAGTTGTCCTTAACACCTTACAATCGTCGTTTATGCGGCACATCTAACACAAGAGTTGCGCGGTTGGATCAGACAAGGGATTGTAACAGCATGTTTTTGACAGCAGAGGGCAGCGTATGCCTGTGAAAGGAAAAAGGCCGCCCACCCAACCACCGTCCACAGATCTCAAAAATATGCTGAGCTTTCCCTCCTTCTTTCTGACCATTTTTCTGAACATTCATTACTGAAATGTAAAATTGTGTTGTGAGATGTGTCTCAGTAGAAAGTCATCTTGAAAAAATTATTTTTGATAAAACAAAGCCTGCCAAGGAGCTTTTTTTTGGACGTGGCCCTTCCCAGGAGAAGGACACTCTATTAGAGAACAATGAATTTTATTTTAGTTTTGTTTTATTTTCTGCAATGGACTTTTAACTTATAGAAAATTTCAAACATGTAGAAGCACAGAAGACATTAGAACAGATAAAGGAGTACCCGTCACTCAGAGATAGGAAGCAAATTGTATGAGCTTTTAACTCTCCTTTCCTAAGCACTTGCAATCTTGTCACATTTCCTAGCAGAATCGGAATGAAAGTGACGCATGGAGGAAACGTGGCAGAGATGTCAGAAACGTGGAGATGTCATCTTATACCTATTTCTAACTCTTTGAAAGATCGTGTAAACAGCTTTACCTACATAATAAAGGTTATTGTTGGGTCCAACAGCATGGATTTTAACCCTGATTCTGCCTGCTCCTTGCTTTATGTAACTTGGGCCAATTATTCAACCTCTCCACACCTCAGCTTCCCCACCGAAGAAATGAGGACTCGTCGCCACGCCCACCTCCTAGGGATTCAGGGTGAATTTCGCGGAAAGCCTCTAGCATAGCATGCCTGGTACGTAATAAATGTACAAGGACGTTGCTCATCTCCTCGGGCTCCGTTCGACTTCTCCGTGTTTGAGATGAGGGATTTAGAAGATCTCTCAATTCACGATCGATAGAAAATGCTAAACTGCGTGTGTGTGTGTGTGTGTGTGTGTGTGTGTGTGTGTAACTTTGGTGATGCTAAAGCCTTGATTGGCCCAGAGGTGTTATACAACAGAGAGAATCGTGTACTCTGGTGTCAGGCGCATAAGGACGTGGGTAGTGTGAGGTATAAATCTGCAGTATCTGGTTGGCTAGTAAAATATCTGCAGGGCAAAAAGCTGATGACTCTCACTCTATCCTGTCTTGCATGTATTTTTCTCCCTGATTCTTTCAAAGGTGTGGACTACTTATGTCTGTGTCTGTGTTCAGCTTAGTTCCGTTAGAACCACTTACCGGGCACCTGAAATGTACAAGGTACTTGCTAGCCGCTATGGGGGAAGAACCCGAGAGACACCAGTTCTCCCCCTCGTGAGACTGTACCCTGTAGGGGAAGACAAGATGTGGTTACAAAGGTCCAAAATGTAAGAAAGAATGGAATGAATGCTACCAACGAAATTTACTCCGAGAGGATAGAGAAAAATGTTAAGATGGTGCAAATGAGCCTTCAGAGTGGGTGGTGTTTGCATAAGATGAGACGGGGTGTCCGTGGGCACACGGACAGGAACATTCCAGGCAGAGAGAAGGATTCAGAAACCGGCAAGGCGGTATTTGTGGTCTGGACTGGCCAAAGCGGGGATTTCAGGAGAGGTAGCAGGAGGGAGGGCTGAAACGAGAAATGGAAGCCAAACTGGGGAGGCTTTGAGCGCCAAGTTAAGGACTTCAGATTTCATGAGGAGTGAGATCAGAACAGTGAGGGGGGCGTGGGCCGTGCAGGGAATGGGGGAAAGTGGAGAGAAAATAGGAGTGGGAGACTCAGCAAGGGATTTCAGTGCTGTACTCACAGGGCTTACCGACTGGCATCCTGACCCTGGTGGTAGAAAGAGGGTATGGATGGGAGAGAAATTGGAGGATGAATCATTCATTCATTCATTCATTCATTCATTCATTCATTCATTCACTCCACTTTTATTAAACACCTGCTCTGACCAGGTACCTGCCTCACATAGGGAATTCAAAGAGAAATCAGAGGATCCCTGATTGGTGGAATGGGGGGGGGGTTATAATTTAATCACTACGTAGATTTTTCAAGAATGTTTCTCTTGGCGGTGGGAAAGGGGTGGGTAGTGAGGAAACGAAGAAATGGAGGGCAATAATGTCATTAACAGAGAAACTTAGAAGGGGGTGTCTTAAGGGAGGAGGACACCATCATTTTGGGGTGGAATTCAGCATCTAAATCTTAGTCGGTGAATGAATGCAGGAATAAGAATGAAGGAATGCATTACAGCCTGGAGGAACGGAGTGGGGAATGGCAACTCCGCCACCCTCCGTGAGCTGCATACACAAATATGCCATCATGAAGTCTTGCTTGATGATTATATCTCTCTGATCAAAGCAGTCTCTCGATATTCTAAAACGTTTGTACAATCAAGGGCCAGGAATGAAGAAAAGCAAGATTGGGAGCTTAGTTTTTTTTTGTTTTTGGATTTGTTTGTTTGTTTGTTTATTTCTATAGACCTATGCGGTCAACTTTGGAATGATAGGACGGCAGCCAAAATCGGCAAACAACACATTCACTCTGTATTTTTGTAACATCTTTTAATATTTTTCAATTCTTAAATCAAAATGGGCTTGTTTTTTATCTAGTGTATTTTGACTATTTTTTTTTACTTCTGATTATACCAAATCGCTGTATATTTGTGTGTGTGTGTTGGGTGTGTGTGTGTGTGTGTGTGTGTGTATGAGAGAGAGAGAAAGAGAGAGAGAGAGAGAGAGAGAGACTGAATGTTGGACTACTTTATGTAACTGCTTGAGTTATTGTTAGAGCAAGTTTCTCCCTATAAAATATTTTAAACATCCCATGTGTTTTATTATGCCACCCTCTACTTTTTATGAACATCGACGTGGGCTTTCCCTCAGGAGAGCGCTAGAGTAAAGAATGAAGCTTCTGACCCCTCCTGCCAACCTGACTTCCTCTGAGTCCAATCTAAAGATTTGAGGATTAAGCAGACCAAGCGAACGATGTCCACACATGTGGGATACGCTTCACTTTTGGGATCGCAGGACCCCAGGTCTCCACAGGTTGCCCACGCGTCCCCGCAGACCTCTCCGTCAAAGGGCAGGTCTGAGCTCTCCTCCTCGGTCTTCGGGCCTCATGTCCTGCCCTCACAGGGCATTTCCAGGCCTTTCCCACAGAGCAGCGCAGTCTCTATATGGTACCAGGGGAGCCCCAGGGTCAGTGCCCGGACTGGCCTAAGAGGAAGTCACTCCGGACTGGGAAGCTTGGGAGATGCCAAACTATTTGAGATGATCTAAATCACATCTAGGTAGCCTCATCTAAAGAATGTGGTGTTTCCCACCATAACTTGGCTTTAAATAGACGATTTGTTGTGTCATCTCATCTAAGCATCTATCCCAGAGAGAAGCTGAAGATGAGGTTTCTACACCAGAGGACTGGCGGTGTGGAGAGATCCTGCCATGCCTTGTTCCACCGGGACAAGGATTCTCTGGCCTCCGTGGTGGAGGTGCTTGTCCAAGGAGAAAAGGACACGAGACGAGGTATCTGTGGGCCCTTGCTCTCACGGTTGTGCAGCTGAGTTTTTGTCCTGCCCTTACCTGGTTCTTGCTCGGGCCTGTGTGACCGACAGAGTTCCAGAGCATTCTCAATCTGCGCCTTCTGTTTATGTGGCATTGAGTGTGCAATTCAGGGTTGAGGCTGGGAAACATCTAGCTACACCGTCTGTAGCCATGTGTCCAGTCGGTGTCCCTTGATTCTCAGTTCTGCCATATTTTGCTGGACATAAATTTCTGACCCATTGTTAAGCGTGCCTGGGATTCCCAGGTCTCTCCAGGCAGCGGAAAGAGACTGCACGTTCTAGGAAATGGAGACCACTACCCCCCTTTAAAGAGGGGCAGCCTGGCATGAAATTAGCAAAGTCTGTGGCACACAGTAGGTTTGTGAGGAAACAATACTTAGGTCCCAGCCCCATTTGCCATCAAATCACTGGTGTAGTGTTGAGTACGTCATGTGACCTCTCTGGGCTTCTGTCTCTTCAGTCAAAAATGAGGTGGTTAACAATAGAAGAGATTTTCGAAGGGTGCTCCCCAGACAGCCTGCATCAGGCTTGTTATAATGCAGATTTCTGGCCCTTACCTCTGATAGGTCAGTCAAAATACCTAGAAGTAGACTTGGAGACCTGCCTTTTCCTCGCTAACCAGGCCTTTCTTGATGCACACGACATATTGAGAACCATCAGACAGGATGATCTCTCACGTTCCCTGTGCTAATAGAATTACAGGGCAGAATAGACTTGAGACAAAAATAGAGACGCAGCCCTGGACAGGCTTTGGTTTCCCACTCCCTTTAGGGCACTACTCCCGTGGTGATCCCTGGCTTACTTTTTCCTCAGCCTTACCCCCCACCGCGGCCCACCCTATACTTCCAGGGTCTAAGGCCCAGCCTGTCAGCTTGTTCGCCTCTTTTCTGCCCTCACTGAGCCTACTCGGCCGTGCCTGCAATTACTTCCTCACACTCTCTGCATCTGCCAACATGCTCAGGGGTCAACCTGCTAAAAGCGTTTTGGAAACCACTAAGTGTTGTGCAGATAGGAGGAGCCCAGCTAGTAAGCTTACCCAGGCTGGGAAGAAGGGACAAGCTGAGCGTGCGACTCAAGCTAGAATCCTGACCCACTTCCATCAAAATGTCAGTTTTCTAGAGACAAGGACCAATCTGGGGAGCTGCTTCCTCTGGGAGAATTGCAGACCCAGTTAGAGGTGGGGAGGGCAAGCTCTGGGCAGAGACGCGGGGTGATTACTTTTTGGAAGACGTGACTCTCTGTAGTGTTTGGACTCTCAGCAGTAGTAGGCTACTACATGACATCAAATGTCCTTTTAAAAACGCACAGCGCTTCATCTACATGGCTTTACAGAGAGGAGATTCAGGTGAAATATCTTGAACCTTGTGTAGAAACTCAAAATACCCGGAGTCCAGTCCAAATTTTCAACCACTCTTCCCCCATACCTCAGCTTTGATGCATGCAAAATCATGAGTGTTTCCAGCATCCTAATAAAACGTAGTTCCAAGTATGCAATTCTCACCTGTTGCCTAATGTGCTTCAGGACCTTTGAGATTGCATGAATCACGCACCAGAGGCTCTTTCCCCGTGTTTCATAAAGAGTAGGGACTCGATCATAGCACTGAGGTGTTTACTCTGGAATTCTCTCACAGGAGTCTCAACCGAGTTGCCTGTGGCATTCCGTATGACCCTAGTGATTTAAGGGAACTCAAAGGATCTCGGTGAGCAGCCAGGGCCTGCAGATTATTTTCTTTTTAGTTAAATCAAAAACGTGAAGATAGGAATTTCTTACAGAAAGTATGGACCGAGCCAGTTTGGTGAGCGGTGTGGGTGGGCTTGGAACCCACCCACCTCACCCTCTTTCGGAAGTGCCACTGGGACAACCCTGGCCCCTATGGTCTCTGAGACACACACACACACACGAGCAGGTGATTGCACGTCTCAGGACAGGCCTCTGGTAGTACCACCAAACATATGTGCATATATTGCATTAGGAACAACCACAGTCCTAACGTAATTGTACGGTGTGAGTAATAACTAACATTTATTGAGTGCTTACTATGAACCTGGATCTGAACTAAGGCGTTTTATGTATCTAACCTCATTTACATTCATCGAATAGTGGATGCCATTATGATTTCTGTTTGTACAATGGAAGACGTTGAAATTGAGAGACGTTAAAAACCCTCCCAAAACAGCCAGCTCTTGAGTGCTGGAGGCAGAACTCAAGCCCAGAGTCTGCTGTCTTAAAATAGTAGAAAGTACAGGCAATAAACACGTGAAACACGAACCCACGTCCCACTATGCAGAGGGACTATTTGTAACTTTGCTGTTGTGGAACCTTCCAGATTTTCCGCCATGAATATGATATATAAAATACATTTATATATATTTAGAACCTTTTTTTTTTATTACACCATACATAGCCTAGAAATATTTCTGTGTAATCGGAGTTTTAATGACAGGCCGTATAATGATCTGGTCACTCCAGGTCCTCCAAGTTTTGGCAGCAGAAAAGTGCTTATCCAGCACGATGCCCACAAAGCACCCAGGCGATGGTTTTCTCAAACGCAAAGCCGGGCACCCGAGTAGATATCAAGACCACAAAGTCCACCGGCTTTGAAACCTTTTCCAGCACATTCTCACATTCCTCTATTTTACAGACAAGGGTAATGAGCCCAGGAATTACCGCCCTCCAGCTTTAGGGGAGTGAAAAATGAAGGGTTGTTTTTGCAAGTAATGTGACGCCAGACAGCTGGCTCAACAGCCCACAGTGCCAGGTCTTCTCGAAAGACCAGTGCCGGCCCCCACCTCCCCCTCACCGCCGAATGTCACGGTGCACCCCAAACCAGGGAAATCTGTCCTTCTACAGGATGTAGAACTGCAAGAGGAAAGCAGGGTTTACTGGCTTGTGGTTTCCCAAGCTCTTAGCATGTGGAATACAGCCTGTGCATTGGCAGTTGAAGAACCCCAGAGAAACCACGAGGTTGGAATTGATTAGTTCCTGTTGGTCCCCCTCTTCCGCCAATATCAGTACCTGTCTGTTGATAAATAGACACATGAACACCCTCCACACACAAGGTCCTCGACAGCAAGCAATAAAAATGTGCCTTGACCCACTGAAATAAATTGTACCAAATGGAGTGATTGTTTCCATTTATTATTTATTATGAGTTATGTGCCACGGAACGAACGGCTAGTGGGATAAATACATTTTTCCAGTGGGATAAATACATTTTTCCAGTGGAAAATGAATGCATGACCTGTGAAAAAGAAGTGCACAATCAGATGTTATAACAATCCCAGAACCACTGTTCTCCCCAGCTTGGGCCAAATTTAATTCTCTCTCTACCCAGAGAAAAATTCCCTTTGCAGATTAGTGTAGCTTTCTTGCTACTTGATCTTTTCTCAGTCCACACCTCAAGTCGTCTCCCTCTTCTGTTCTTTCCCTTTCTGGCCATCGTGACAAATTCTCTAATAGCTCCTTCCAGGTGTCATAGTTAAAGAAATATTAGGGAGGCTGATAGGCTTTGAAGAAACCGAGTGGTCCAGCAATGGGTTTTGAATTGATTCAAAAGAATGGCCGCTTTGATCCAGTATTTTATTTGAAATGCAAGAAAATGTGTCACCAAGTAACAACGGCAATTTGCTCAGAGTCACTGTCACAGTAGGAGGTCTCAAGAATGTATTGAGAATTTGATTCATTTGTCTCACTCCTGAAGATGGCCTAGAAGGAGATGGAATACTTTACATTTATTACCACCTGGCATATACTTGATAATTTGGTAGATATAAATAGCAGTGTTAAATATTAATGAAGTGGCAAAAACTGATACTAGAATATTCTTTTCGCCATAGAAGGTAGTACAGTGAGGAAGCTCTCATTAGTTTTCCAGGTCTTTTGCCATTAAACGAACACATGCAGTATCATCTGACTTGTTCTATTTTATAATTTTCAAACTTAAGAGTACATTAAAAATGGAGGTTTTGGTCAACTAGTGGCCTCCCCAGTGAGCTTGCTAAAATAATGCTGAGTTCCCTTCGGAGGTCCATGGTGCTTCTATTCATCTCAAACTTCAATGATACACTGTTTTTAGCCAGAACGAGCTTTCTGAATGATTGTCAAACCCCTACTTAATCACGTCAGCGCTCCATTTGGCCATGAAGATAAAGTGCAAACTCAAGAGCGTGGCTTACAGAGTTGATCTCATCTTTCCTGTTACTTCTCACTCTCTACTCCCCAGCCTTGGTGAACCACCACGGATGGGTTCCCCTATTGCCACGTTTGTAATCATATGAGGCCTGAGTACAGGCTGGCCCTCTCACGTGGCCCCCACAGATACCCCACCTGACTGCGGTAGGTGACCCTCGTGAGGGTCCCTTCGCCCCTGAGCTGCTTCAATTGTAGTTACTACCGTACCTGGCAGAGGGCCACCTCCCCTCCTTCTTGGGCCACCTTCCTCCGTAGCTACTTCTCTGTTTCCCTCTTTGCTCACTGTTGTTCACGTCCCACACCTCTGGAGCCCTCTTTCCTCTGCATCGGCACTAGTGGAGGGAGTGGCATCATTCTTTAGTGCCCACGAAGCTATCATAGAAGGGTGTATAAAAGTATCTGAATTTACTGAGGATTTGGAGAGGTGTTGGAAATTTATATCACAGCAACAGAAACAACCTGTACAAACAAATATGAAACAGCCCTGGACTCACAGTCGTTTGGCATCTATCCCTTTGCTGGGAGTTTCTCACTTTTCTCAGCAGTTCCACCCTCTCTCCCTGGAGTCCGTCTGCTTTCTCTTACCCTGCCTTCTCCCCGTTACCCTCTTTCCCCTCTGAAATCCCAGTTCCTTGCTTTATTTTAAAAGGATGTTATGCTAGCCAGAGTGATCCTTTTCAAACACAAGTCATGGTTCCATGAACTGAAACCTTGACATCTCACTCAGCGTAGAAGCCAAATCCTTCCAGTGCCCCAGTGGTCCAAAAAGGACCTATAAAGGTGTCGTGACCTTCACACCTCACCTTCCACTACTCTCTGAGGCATCCCTTCCGCGCCCCTAATCCGGGTCTCCTTGCTGTCTTCCGGACGTGCAGGCATACTTCTTCCCTCTGTGTCTGTGCTGTCTGGTGTCTCTTGAGGCAACAGTTTCCCAAGTGGCCACATAGCTAATTGCCTTATCTCCAACAAGTCTTTTCTCAGCTGTCTCCTTCTCAATGAGGCCTACTCTGCTCACCCTTAATGAAGTGCGCCCCCAACCTCCATGCCCTCTAAACTGTCATCTATGGTCATGGTCTCACCTCACTAGACTGTATATGCCCCATGGGAGCAAGGATCTTGGGTTTTGTTTACTGACAGATCCCAGAAACCAAGAAAGTCTAGCACATAGTCGGCTCTCAGGAAATACTTGTGAAATGAACAGGCTGCTGCTAACTCTTACCCTTTTCTTCTCCTCACCTTCAAGGTGTTTTTTTTTTCCCCCTGAACAAAGACAGTTCCCACGCTAACTGCATTAGCTAATACTTTCTTTGTATCTTTTATATTTTATTCTATTGAAGTTGTCTATTTTCTCTCTTATAATTCCCACTAGACTGCCGTTCAGTTCTTTGAAGGTGGGGACCTACACATCTTTCTATTGCTGAGAGCATCCTAATGATACACGGTTGGTTTATAAGAGAGTCTCACTAAATATGTGTTGAAAAAATTAATGACAGTAATGCTTGATAATTGTGCAGTGCTTCATTTATATACAGAGGACTTGACTCTTCCCACACAGGGCAATGATACCATTCCCATTTTAAACCTAAAGAATCAAAAGCTCAGTGCATTGTAGTAACTAATCCAAGAATGCAATAAGAAGCGAAGTGGAGTCTAGCTTTCCACCTCTCAATCCCATGTATTTTCCATCATATGGCACTGCTTCCCCATTCTCAGATCCATTTGGTTCCTGAGACTCTAACTTTGTTATTGTATTCAAACAATGCCAGGGTTTGTTAGTCCATTACACTCGCCATCAGAAACTTTTTCTTCCCCTTCGGAACCATAAGCAGGCATATCAATAAATCATGTAACCAAGTCTCCTCTGCAGGTGTGTGTGAGCCAGTCCGTCATGCGAGTGAGATGCGTCATCCTAGATATACTAGAGTGCTCACCTCCCCAAAGGAAAGGTTGTGGTCCCTGAAGGTTGTGGTTCCATCTCGCAAGTTCTGACTCTTGGCCATTATCCAGCAGTTCCCCACCAAAAAGTCACTGTATGTGGGAGTGATGTACCTCAGCAGGAACTTTCACATCTGCAAAAATTAATTTTGTCATCGAAGTGAAAGTTAGCTTAGCTTATCTTTTTTGTTGTCATTTCTAAGACTTCCTACTTATAAACCATATTGCGCATACCCCTTCCCGTAGACACATCCATTTCGTTTTAATATTCTTTTCGCTTTCATTTTTGCGCAGATACATGTTAAAGAAAATCTCATTCAGATGTTCTCATTTATTTACACTGTGCAGATCAGCAGATTTTCTTTTTCACGATCCTTTGCTATCCAAGTGACATACCCTAGGCTGTGTATCAAGCCAATGGCCAGGACTCCAGAACATAAATTCTCTGAACGCTTGACCGTGGGTCCGTAAGAAACAAGCCTTTGTTGGGAAGGTCAGTGCTCAGTGGGTTGGCCATTGTTGGGAGACTCTCTGCACTGCCCAATACCGCCAAAATGTGTGTTCTAGTTCCCTGGCTTGAAGTAGGAATCAAAGCAGCAATTTTTATTTCTAAGACAAGAGCAGAGGTCTACAACATGGATTTAATTATAGAATTGGCAACTACTGGCACTGCTCATACACGTGTGTGCTTCTTTGACGTGTGCCGTTCACATGTAAGCACTGTGGCTAGTCAGAAGTTGACAAAACCTTTTGTGTGTGTCTCCTTGAAACAGCCAGCCCACAGAGGTGAATTACACTGTACAGATTAGCACCGAGCACTTGGTTTTCCAAAGCATTTTTAAGTATGTAAAGCATCCTGATCCTAGGATTTTATTGACCATTTCCTATGGTCTCTAACTTGGATCAATCATGGAAATTGAGAGCAAATGTCTTCTTCCTTGCTGTGAGTTCTTCAAATATATTGGTTCCCTTTCCTCTCTATGAGTTCAAGGGTATATCCCAAGCTGATGTCTCTATATATGTTGCGGGGAGTTGTGGGAGGAGTAGTGTGTCTTAAATGCAGTAGGAAGGTTGAGAGATGACACCAGAGCAAGTGGCAAGAAAATGGGAGAATCGAAAGGAAAGTCCTGAGATCCTGACAGTCAAGTGTTTGGGCTGATATAATGGCTCCTGGGACCAACAAATCATTTGGCTGCAATGACAAGGCTGCCCACACCAACCATTCCTTTGGTTGTGCCATTCGTTTTGCATCTACCATGAATTACTGCAGTCTCCTAGACTGTGAAACTATACTGTTTATCGTGTAGACATAGACTGAGCTCTTCATTCTCTAATAACCTCTGACATACCTCCTAATCAAAATAACCTTCTTGGGTGTATATGAATGCTTATAGGTTCCATTTTAATGAAAAATGAACTTTAAAATTGTGAGTTAAATAGCTTGATGGAGCCTAGATATTCTTACTACGTGTTAATTATACCTCATGCTCAATATGCTTTGAAAGATAGGATGTCAGATCACATACAGATGCATGAAATAGCTCATGGAGTCAACAGTAATTATTCTTTGCAAGATTCTTGGGTGCCATTTTATTTCTCAAGATAGATCTATAAGTCTGAGAGTAATTGTACTGCGTAAAGTATATGATGCTGTTTAATAAATGTAAGAAAAAGACAGGATGTCACGTCAAAGTAAATAACTGGGTGCTTCACAGCAAAGACAACTTTACATCAGCACGGATACCAACACATGGAAGCAATTAATAGAAATATTTTCTGTGAGAAATAGAAACATATCTATGGCCATTACTGAAATGCATTAAACAAGATGAACTTTTTGGAGAAAGTGAAAAAATAATATTTGCTAACAAAATAAAAGCTTTTGGCTGTCATACAGTAATGTGTAATACTAGTGTTTCTGAGGTTCCCAGTCCTTCAATCCTTTTTATTCATGAGTGTGTTGGAAACAGCAGATTCTGATTCGAATCCCCTTCAGATCAAGGACTTGCATTAATGTCCGTTGGCCTCCCTGGAAGATTTTCCTAGAATGATTGTGCTGTCTGGAATTTAATTTGTTTTCAAAATGCAGGAAAAATAATTCAGAGCTGGATATGGATCTCAGTGTATATGCCTTTTAGGAAATTATTTGCTGAAAAATTATTCACATTCCAAAAAAAGCAAAATTACACCCCACCCCATTTCTTTTGCTCCTTAAGCCCCAAATGACCTAAGCTTAAAGATTCTTAAAAAATAAAAGTCTCCAGAGGATATTCAACGTGTGAAATGAATTAACAGGAACCACAATGGCAGTAAAAGTTAATAATTATATAGTAAAAGAATGAAAAATCGGCATGCTTCTGAAGTTAACATAACAAATAGGGAACATGTAAGGAGTACACTTGGCCAAAATCAAGATATGCTCAAAAACAGGAACTTTGAACTAGAATTGTACCTATTTTCTATGTTAGTTTACTGAAAGATGATTTTTGTTTGTTTGTTTTTAAGGGGAAAAGGTCTAACACACACACACACACATATATATATATGTATATATATGTATATATATCTATATATATCTAATATATATAGATATATTTTGCAAGTGACAAAAAGCTGTTGGATATTAAATGGCTCTCAGAAAATAATACATTTATGATTCAAGTGTAAATGAGTCAGAAACATGTGGATTACATTTCCCTTAAATCTGTTCAAATATTAAAAGGTGGTGGGGAAAGGCACTTGGCAAATGTATTGGAAGTTTTTCAAAACTATGATGTCTGAATGTATACTTTGAAACTGCAGTGAAGTTTGCATTTGCCCTAGCCTCAGTGATTGGCTTAAGCCGGTAGAGCCTAGAGTCAAAGAAGCTTAATTTAAATCATTTTTTTAACAGTGAAAGCCTATTCCTTCATGTAAGCATCTCTTGTCGATATTGAACTGGAAACTCTGGAAAGAGATTCATCTGCAAAGCCAAAAATTAAACATCTCATATCTAAGGGGACTGAGCAAGGCCAATTTCAGACATTACATTCTGAATATCTGATTTTGTGTTGATCTTTTAAAGCTCTCATACGCTTTCCGGCTTTGGATAGGTCTGTTGTACTAACAGGTTCTGTTGGTTAGCCATCACTCAGCGTGGTATTCAAAGCACTTACTAACCTGGAACTCACAGACACCATGTTCAGGAGACATGCTGGTGCTCCAGGGCATACTGGGACTCTGGAAATACAGTTGTGTGAAGCTGTCAGTTTCCTGTGCTAACTCATCTGCTTAGAGCCCCACGTTAGCACGGCCGGGACAGGATTTGGACCAGCAAGCCCTGCCCCTGATTCACGTTCTGCACTCTGCTCAGAGGCCACCCATGATCCGTAGATTCCTGAACCCTCTTCGTGAGGGGGTCCAGACAAGACTGTGTGACAGGGTCGGTGCGCGTTATCCTCCCTGTCAGGGGCCACGACCACAATGTGAAGGACTGATTATTATTTATGTAATAAGCCCGGGATTCGCTGTGTTGGCCCATATTTAACCTAGTTCTTGATGACACTGGCATTTAGGAATTCTTTCCCAATCAGCTCACTTTTATTTTATCTGGCAGGAAACAATAGGCTTAGGAGAGTTTTCACTATATCATGGCTCCATTTGCATTTTTCTTTCCTCATCATGGCAAAAACTATCGAAGCTGGGCTCTTGTTCAACCTTCAGGAACATATATATATATATATATATATATATATATATATATACACACACACATACACATATATATGTATATATATATATATATATATTCCAAAAAAAAGTATGTACATTTTAAGAAAGGAGGAAACTATATTAAAATTGTAATACTCAATATATACCGATAACAAAAAATGAATAGAAGTCATGTGTATACCTTTTTTTGGCACCCCTGCTATATCTGTATGTGTATAATTATGGGGATTCTATTGTAATATTTTTCTTTTAAGGCACTTATGGATGTTTGGATTGTTCAGGTTTATTTTTAGGCTTTTCTTTTTCATTAGACAAAATTCTCCCTAAAGAAAATTTGCTCTATAGTCTCCCCATGCTAGATGAGAAAACAAGTCTTCATAAAGCAGTGGTGAAATGCCCACCCCAAAACATTTGCAGTATAAAAAGTTTGGATGCAAGGCCACCCATTTTCGAGTAGCATAAAAACAGCTATTTAAAAGTAAAACCGCCCCTTACCATTTAATGGTGACTCTAGGTAGAGGAAAAAGTAGCAAAACAAAAATCTTTCTTTTGAGGACCTGTGGCTTATTTCTTGTAAGGGGTAGAGATCAGTTTCTGGGATTTAAAATTTGGCATTGGAAAAATGGGTATAAAGTTAGTTAGTTATATAAGAGGAGTAAGTTCCATTGATCTGCAGCACAACGTAGTGCCTGTAGTAAAGAATAATGTATTATAATACAATATAATAATAATATTAATAATAATAAGGTATTATGTACTTAAAATTTTGTTGAGAGAAGTAGATCTATGTCCAAGTATTTGTACCACCCAAGACAAAACAAAACAGAAAAAGCAACAAAGGGACACAGGAAACTTTTAGAGATGATGAATATGTTTCTTACTTGGTTGTGGTGATGGTAACACAAGTATATACATATATCCAAAATCACCAAATTGTACACATTAATTACGTGCGGTTTTCTGTCACCAGTTATATACCTCAATAAAGCTGGAGAAAAAAAAGGTTTTAAAAATGTATTTTAAAGTAAAACAGAAGGTAGTTGTAAATGATACACATTGTACAAAATACAGTAGTCCTCCGTTATCCATGGTTTCACTTTCTGTGGTTTCAGTTACCACAGTCAACTTTGGTCCAAAAATATTAAACAGAAAATTCCAGAAATGAACAATTTATAAGTTTTAAATAGCATGCCCTTCTGAGTAGTCTGATTAAATCCCGGGCTGTCCCGCCCCATCCCTCGTGGGATGTGACTCATCCCTTTGACCAGCGGTCTCCATGCTGTAGAAGCTCCCTCCCCCCTACCCCACCGCATTACTCAATAGCCATCTTGGTTATCAGACTGTTGTGGTATCGCAGGGCTTGCGTTCAGGTCACCCTTACTTTAATTCATATTTGCCCTAAAGCAAGTGTAGTGATGCTGGCAGTTCAGATATGCCGTAGAGGAGCCGGAAATTGCTTCCTTGGAGTGAAAAGATGAAAGCTCTCGACTTAAAGAAAAAAAAATCGTATGCTGAGGTTGCTAAGATCTATGGTAAGAGCGAATCTATATCCGTGAAATTGTGGAGAAGAAAAAAGAAATCCATGCTGGTTTTGCTGCTGCACATCAAGCTGAAAAAGTTGCAGCCACAGTGTGTCATAAGTGCTTAATTAAGACAGAAGGGGCATTAAGTTTGTGGGTGGAAGATGTGGACAGAAAACATGTTCTGACTCATGGGAATGTGTTGCACCAGAAAGCACTGAACCCATACGGCGATTTCAGCAACGGATCCCCTGAAACGAGTGACCCCAAGCCTCCTACTGCAAGTGAGGATGGTTACACAGATTCAGGAATAGGTTTGGACTGAAAAAAAGATGAAAATTACTGGGGAAACTTCATCTGCCGACGAAGAAACTGCTGCTACATTTTTGGCAGCATCGAAGAAGTTGCTTAAGGAGAAAGGATACCATCCAAAGCAAGTCTTCAATTGAGATGAAAACTGAGCTCTTCTGGAAGAAGATGCCCGATAGAACTTACATTCATAAAAGTGCAAAAATGGCATAAAACACGGAAGGACAGATGAACGCTGGTTCTTATGTGGCAATGCTGCAGGGCCAGGAGTACTGTGCAGAGTGAAGAAGCCACGTGCTCTCAAAAACAAAACCAGAAATCAGGTGCTTGTATTCGGGCAACATAGTAAGTGTGGGTGGCAGCCATGTCGTTTATGGAATGGTTCCACCAATACATCCGAGAAGAGGGGTGAGTACAGTGAAATAAGATATTTTGAGAGAGAGAGAGAGACCGCAGTCACATAACTTGATTACAGAATATTGTTATAATTGTTCTGTTATGGTTGTTAATCTCTCACTGTGCATAATTTACAAATTAAACTTTATCACGGGTATGTACGTATAGGAAAAACATAGCATATATAGTGTTCGGTACAATCTGTGGTTTCAGGCATCTACTGGGGTCTTAGCACATATCCTTAGCAGATAAAGGGGACTGCTGTACCCTATCCCATCATAGGGATCATCTATTAGTGCTAATATGTATTAGACCGTCTACTTACAACTCAATCCACCGGTCAATTCTTTGAGGTACTTGGATAATTTACTTAAGCTATTTCTGCCTCAGTTTCCTTATTGGTAACTAGTCAATAACAGTGCCTACCTCATAAAATTGTTTTGAGGATTGAATGAGGATAAAACCTTGACACAGTAACTATCAGACAGGAAATACTGAACGAATGGGAACTATTACTATCTCTACAATCTCTGTCTTAAGGTACAGCAGTCAGTGCTTGGAGATGTTAGGGTCACAGAAGACTCAGATCTGCCTTACTCCAGAGCATACGCTCTTAACCACGGAGCTATGCTGTCTTCCTATTGTACATGCACATGCATCAGTTCAGAAATTTCCTTTTTTTGTCTCCTACTTAATATCTTCTGGGTCACATTTACCCAGGATCAAGAAAATCTCTTCTGGTCCTTTTTCTAGGAATATGTGTTTCTTCTGTCTCCTTGTTCCAAAGGTAAATATTCTAAAACTGGCAAGTCCCTATAATTATTTCACCCAAATATGATTCTGTGGGGGTTGAAAATATTTCCAGGTAAATGCTCAGCTCAACATTTTAAGGTTGTACCATGGAGCTCCTGCTCTGTACCAGAGCAGATTTCAGTTAAATGGACCATGCAATTTTATAATCATGCATGTATCTGATTTACCTGAAACCTCATTTAGTCTCCGTGGAAGCAGCAGGCAACATCTGGCTTTACTTTGAAAGTCCACAAAAGGGTCTTGTTTGTGAGTCCACCATATAACGTCATCCCAGCCATAACCGTGCATATGAGAGGAAACTTAAGAGCGTCCGTCCTTTCACGGAAAGTCTGAGTGGTTCTAAAACTCACTTGTGAAGACGCCCTCAGAGAGGGAAGTACACCTCTTCCAGTTTGGAAAAGAAATGTCAACTTCAGAAAGGCACAGCCTTTTTACTACGTACTCACTTTGCTCTAGTGATCCCAGTTCTCCACTGGGTTGGGGAACAGTGTTGGTATTTTATTGTTTGCTGCCATGTGGTTCTGGCTGCTATGGGAACCACCACTGCGGTGTTCTCATGGTCAGCACGTCTGGCTCACTTTGGGGAAAGGTACAGTAACACTATGGCACACTTTCAGGAAAAAGCACGGAAAGCAAAACAGAATCTCTGACCCCCTTAAAATAAAAGGAGACTGTCTGACATCCAAATCAGGCTAAACCTGAAAGCCTGCTTGGCAATGTGTAAAAGAGCTCAAAGATGGTGTGTCTGGGAGGCCGCCTTCTCCTTTGAGTGGGGTTTCTCTACTCACGCCACCAACCTCTAAGTGCATTTCAAAACAGGTAATACCACAGGACACGATTCCTAGACTGGCGTTCTCAACACCTCACTTGTGTCATCTAGCACTGCATCTTGAAACTAGCCGAGAAAAGAGTGTATATTATTCCATAATTGATTCAACTAAATTTCTTCCAGGGAGCTCAGTGGTGGCTCTTTGGTGACCTGGCACCCCAGCTGGTCTGCAATATGGCTCCTGCCATAGTTCCACCTTGTACCTCTTTGGGAACAGCACACAAGCTATTGCCTTGGCTCTCCCAGAAGACCTGGGAGTAGATTTGGTTCATTTCAACTCCTTTCTTATAATGACGTCACTGCCTATTCAAGCTACTGGAAGCACAATTATTAAATATGAGCTCTCCCATTTTTGGAGGACAGGCAAAAGAAGTGCTATCTGAGATATTAAATTTCCTCGTTTCATGAGTAACATTATTCCATGGTAAGAGAAAATACAAAGGCAAGATTTTCAAAGACGTTACCACATGAGGGTAAAATAGAAGAGTAGACAACATATATCAATACAAACAAGGAGGTTCTATCGACAAAGAGACAGAAAAAAATGACTTTTAAATGCATCAGTCAAAAAAAAAAATCAGACTTTGATTTGACACCGCACTGTGTTTAAGTTAACCTTGGTCATGAACTAACTGTGTCAGCTCAGACCTCTTTAGCCCCGGGGGGTGGGGGGGCCCACAGTAGCAAGCCAGGCCCTTTTTCAGCCACGAGGGAACAAGTAAGAATCTAACCTTGGGACAGAAAGTACCAAAAAAGTGGTTCCAAGAGGAAGTTGTCTCCCCAATAAATGAGCAGAGATGGAGAAGTCATTATAACTTGAAGTCAGAGAAAATGAACTTCTTTTTAAATCCAGGTTTAACGAGAAACTCTAGCCAAGATGAACAGGGAGGGAATCCGCGAATAATTGTATCAATAGTCATTTGCAAACAGTAAAGAGACACTTGGAGTCGTCTTTCTAACGTAAGCAATTCACGGAAATGGCTAAATGACTTCTATTTATTTATTAATTTTGGAGAACTTGGAAGCCTCCCGGGAAGACAGTAAAAATAAGTATGGTCTCAACATTTAAACAATGGTTTGGATGATTTTTCAAAACGTCAAAACCTCAAATGTCTATGTAGCCATGTATGAGTTGGGTAATGTGTAGAGTTCAGAGACGTCAGTTGGGTTTTTGACAGAGTAAAGGAGCTTTCTTTTTAACCTTTGGATGAAAATTTAAAATAAAACTGATAAAGAAATTTTAAAAGAGACAATCGTGTCTTAGATGGGATCCCTTACTTTCTCTGCACAGTTTTTGATTTGACTGCCCCGCTTCCCCCAGAGAACGATGGAAATGCTGCGTACCCTCCTCAAGGGAGCTTGCCCTCACTCATCCTTTGCGATGTCTGTGTTTCCATGGGCCATTTTCTCTCCCCAGAATCCCCTTCTTCTGTAGGTCCACTGGCCAAACTTTTTCCCATCTCTCAAGACTCAGGGACCCAGTGCCTTGATATGTGAAGAAGTAGAACAAGAAGAGGACGCAGGGTGACCTGGGAGACATCCCAAGAAGGCAGTGATCTCAGCGACTTCAGTGGTCTCCTGAGCTTAGGTCTTTTGATTTAAAAGTCCTCTGCTGTTCTACAGAAATGCGAGGGAAGGGGGCGGATGTCCAACTTCGAATCCAGGCCTCCAAAGGCCATACCGCAGTAAGTGTTGACTGTATTTAATCCTTCCGAAACGGGACAACCATCCTCCCTGATGGAGTCAGACTTGGAGTTTTGGGTGATTCACAAAGCAGGCTGGACACATTTCCCTATTATCAGACCCTCCCAGAAAGATTTTCCAAATGGAACAGATAACAGCTGCTGTTTCCACACCACACTGAAAAGATTCACGATGACCAGGTTACCTGAAGTTTTATCCATTTTTCTTGAGTCCTGTTCAAAAAGGTGTTAAAAGAGAAAAGATGGATTATATGCACATGAGTAAATGAGAAATGTGTTGTGGGTAACAGTTTGATGGTTTCTCAAAAAGTGAAACTTAGGATGACTATATGATCCAGCACTTCCACTCCTACGTGTAGAGCCATAAGAACTGAAAGCAGGTATTCAAATACTTATACACAAATGTTTATAGCAGCACTGTTACAATGGCTAAAAGGTAGAAACCACCCAAATGTCCGTCACTGGATGAAAGAGAAACAAATGTGGTTTATCCATACAAAGGAATATTATTCCGCCATAAAAAGGAGTGAACTACTAACACATGCTGCAGCACGGATGAACCGTGCAAACATGATGCTGAGTGAAAGAAGCCAGGCACAAAAGGCCACATTTTTCACGCCTCCATCTATAGGAAACGTCCAGAAGAGGCAAATGCACAGAGACAACCAGCAGATGAGTAGTTGCTTGGGGCCAGCACCAGGGAACCATGGGGAGTGACTGCTTCATGGATGTGGGATTTCCTTCGGGAGTTAGAGTGTGTTGGAACCAGATAGAGGTGATGATTGCACAGCTCTGTAAAGACACTACAGAGCACTGAGCCGCACACTTTACAACGATTAATTTTTTTGTGATGTGAATTTCACCTCAATCAAAACCACAAATCCACACAAAGACCCCTAACACTTGAGGGTTGCAGAGGCCCTAAAACACACAGAGGACCGGCACGGGAGGATGGTGCTCCAGCAGTCCCAAAGACCGTCTCCTATTTCAGGTCAATGCCAAGACACAGAGCTGTAATAAGCATCTCCAAATTCAACTCCGGGCCACTCAGTCCTTGAAGGAGATCTTTGATGGACCCCTGGGCTTTCTCTTTTGTTGCTCGGAGGGAAAGTATCTTACAGACAGCCCATAGATCAAGTTTTTTTTTTCATGCAGCCTAAGTGAGAAAGACGATTTTTAAAATGGAAAACAAGGTAAGGAAAAGTACTCTCTCAGAACTCCCACCAGCTTTATTTAAATCAAAGTTGGTTCTCATTGCTTTTGGATGATTCCTCTTATCCCAATTTTCGTTACAGGAAACTATTTGAGGCCAACCCTCAAAGCTAGTCTTTGGCTCTGTTTCTCTTGGGTTAGTTAATAAAATAGAACACTTTAACCTCTTTTTTTTTTTTTTTCTTTCAACAATTTTGCAGTCTTTACATGGAGGCCAGTATCTTCATCTCTCCTGGTATTTCACACTATTTTTCCAAATGAGAAAATTTTAAATGCCTAATAGGTGCTGTAATTCCCATGAAAATATCAATCACAAGTAAATTCAACTGCAAGTAAAAATAAACTGACTTAGCCCATCAGGGAGGCTTACGTGAATCCGTAGTTCCTTGACAGGTTTCTCTGGGCTAAACAATAGAAATTAATCTATAGTTGGCATGTACCAAGGGGTGAGCAGTCCCTCAAGGTCACTGCAAAGAGGATCGCTGGCTTTGAGCTTCAAAGAATTAAAAGCTTCCTTCCTGACAAGAGTGGATGTGGTGGAGGTGTCATTCAGGAAGATGAGAGGCTTACCAGCCTGGAGGTAAAAAGTCATTTGGAGCCCGGTGTCTTTTGTGTCTGAGCTGCTGTTTGGAGAAGGTCAGGCTAAGGACTACAGAATGACATGTCAACTTCCGGCCCAAAGGGCTTCCTCTCATGCCATTTGAAATCCAACAACTTGTAAACTTGCAAAGATTGGGTCCCTTCACTGCGGAGTAAAAACAAGGGCCTTTCATTGTACCCAAACATTGACAAGACAGTGATTAAGCCTTTGCTGTTGACATAATATTGGCCTATGAAATAAAATAAATCATACATATTAGGCTCAAAAATCACTTTAAGAAGCCAGAACTCAGTATAATGCAGGCAAAAGATCAATGTTTTTCTCATTCTGATTTAGTATGTGAAGATATTTCGTAGTACTTGAGAAGAAATACTAGCTCAATCATTTATTGTGTCATCTGCATAATTTCTAATACCGACCCAGAATCACTTTGTGTATTGCACACATTGAAATTTCCATAATGCCCAGTTCTCCACTGGAGCTGGCTGGATTCCCAGAATGCAGCACTGCTTATCATGGAGGAATCTGCAGAAAACTGTTTCCATCTAGGAGAATAATCATCTTAGTGACACAGTAGTTATAAATCTGTTAAAGATGAATTGCTCCTTGCAATGAAATGTACAACTTCTTATAAAACTTTAAGCCTGGGATCACGCTATTATAAATGATGCAACTGTAGCATGTTTTCTCTGGACACATTAAAATATGTTACAGAGGCAAACCAGCCTTCCCATTTTAATTTTAATATTAGGATGTGTCCAATAGAATGTCCACTAGGAGAGGCAAAGGATTTGAGCTGCTTAATGGAGGAAACAATGAACCTTACTTCACATTTCATAGACATTGTCACATTGCTTCTGATGACAGCCCCGCAGGATAAACAGGACATCTTTTTTTTGTCCCTGTCTCATAGATAATGGACCGAAAAGCTCTGTGGGATGAGCGTTCTCCCTGAAAGCATGCCACCCCAAACCCAGCACCTTTTCCACTTCTTCCCAGCATTCAGACGTCAAGAGCAAACCACTCGTAGGTGATTGTAAGTATCAAAGTACAATAGGAGAAAACTGCAATCCCATATGGGCGTGTTGAGGAGCTTTTCAAGTTGATGTTTTGTTTGTTTGTTTCCCAGAAAGAAGAGTGTGCCTTTTTTTCACAATCAGTGTTGTGTGCTGTACTTTCATGTTCAACATGCTTTGCCATGATTAGAAGATAATATCATGTTTTAGAAATTATCAATGTGGTTTCTACTAAGATTATAATAAGTGTGGTTGGGAGTCCTCTCAGTTTGCTTTGTTCATTCATTGCAACCATTAGAGAAGGATGAGGGGACAGCCCCAGTTGGGGACAGGAGTTCAAGTGCCCGTCCCAGACTCACGGATACCCGGGTGTTCTGGAGAAACTGTGCACAGGAGGTGAAGTGCATCAGATCAGCTCTTCAGACCAAAGAGCTAGTGTGACCAGTGGCTGAATGAGGAGGTAGAGATAAGGGGATGCCAGAAACTTAGGGTTGAGACCAGGTGGTAGCAAAAAACAGGAACGTGCCTGTTTCATCACAAAAGGCACTGGATTGGGATGGTAAAAATGCTACTGCTGCAGAACCCCCAGTGACTCATTGCCTGATGGCTCTGGCAGGTCACTCTTTTCCCTGCCCTACACGGCCTCACTTTTAACACAGTAGGGTTGTACAAAACCATGGCTTCCCCGACTTCAGTCATGTATAAACCACATGTATAGTTGTGTTCCTATATTTGACATATGACCAGTACAATTATTTATTTAATAGTACTTAATAATTTCTCTGAATCTACTTTACTTTTAGTATTTTATTAAAGTTTAGCATATATGTGTGTGTGTGTGTGTGTGTGTGTGTGTGTGTGTAAATAGTAAGTATATGCTAGATGAACTTTTACAAATGGGACACACCCATGCCACCAGATAGAGATGCAGACTATTACCCGCACCCCAGAAAGTCCTTTATGCCCCATGCAGTCATCATTCCATAAGGAGAACTACTGTCTTGACTTCTAAATGAATAGATTGATTTTGTCTGTTTTTGAGCTTCAAATACATGGAATCGCGTAGTATGTACTCTTTGTGGGGGGAACCTAGCTTCTTTGACTCAGTGTTTTGTGAGATTCATCTACATTGTTGTACTCTTGTTCATTCTTCTTCTTGCTGTATAAATTCGATTGTGTGAGCATCCGTGCTATAGCCGTTGATGGGCACTTGGATAATACCTAACTTGAGACTGTTATAAGCAAAGCTGTTAAAACATTCATCACATGTCTTTTGGTGAATGTAAGTACATGTTTCCGTGGGTGAATACCTAGCAGTGGAATTTCTGAGTCATAGCTAAATGTTTTCCTATGTGGTACCAAATACCGAGGGTGCCAAAAAAATGGGGTGCCAAAGAAATGTATACAAGTGGGCACTTTGGTCAACGTTGCACAAGCAGTAGTTCACTGTAATCCGAAGTGTCTGGAGGCTGATGGGAACCACTTTGAGCACCTCTTGTAATTGCAAAAGGCAAACAGGACTTGTACTCATCTTTTGTTATCGGTATATATTGAGTATTACAATGTTAATAGTTTTTTCCTTTCTTAAAATATGTATACATTTTTTTGGCACCCTCTGTTTATTAATTTTAAAAGAAACTTTTATATCAATAGGGCAATTGGAGAACCAGTGCCGCTTATCATAAACAGAAGATAACCATACAAAATGAATACCACAAAGCGAAAACAATAGTAAGAACTAATAAATAATAAAAATAATAAAAACTAAATAGTAGCTAGTAATGTCTGCTGAAGGCTCTGCACCTAAGGCCTCGTTTGATTTGTTGCAATCATATGCAAATATTAAGAAGGTGCTAAAGAGGCTCTAGTATTAGACAGAGATTTTCTCCTTGATTAAAGAGAACCCCTGAAAGAATTGATTATTACTTTCCACTCTGTGATTCAATGCTATTTAATGCTGCTTGCTGTCTAAAATCATCAAGTATACTATAAGTGGTCAATAAGTTACAGTTTGGAGGGGAAAAAAGAACTACATGATACAACCGTTTCTTCTCATTCTGACATTTTATAACTGACTAGCAGTTCTTAAGTGAGGGTGATTTTCTCTTCCAGAGAATATTTGGCAATGTCTGGAGACATTCTTCATTGTCACCACTGTGGAGAGGGAGTGCTACCGGCATCTATCTAGTGGTTGGAGACCAGGGTTACTACTACACATCGTGCAAGGCACAGGACAGCCTCCCACTCCTAAACAAAGAATCGTCTACCCCAAAATGTCAGTAGTGCTAAGATTGAGTAGCCCTGCTGTAGAGATGTCAACATTCTCGAGATTCTTCCAAAACTCCACATTGCTCAAAGGGATTCTGCCCTGAAAACCATTGACTAGTCCCTTCCCCGGGAGCAACTAAAGAGATGAGGGGTCAGTGTAACAGAGCAGTGTAGATATTCAGATCTGAGACCTTCTCCCTGCTCCTTTCACCTACCTTTGACACCAATACCGGAATGAAGTCAATTTCACAGCAAGAAGAACAGGTTCTACTTCTGTGGCAATTGGCAGGTCCTTCAGATTCCCTCCAAAAGAAATTAGACTAATTACAACTTCCTACAAGTGAAAGAAAGCATACTTCTAATCACCTTGTTTCTACTGCTTGACTTGATTGGCATTTTTGGAGAGAGTTGCTTCCCAGACCTTGTGCCCTCATTCAAGTGGAATGCATTTGGAAAAACATTTATCTCTGCATAGCTCCTTAGACTAGTGAAGGCAACGGAAATGTACTCAGTAATCTTTACAACATCTCCACGCAGTATTCTAACAATATACATTGTCCCGAATATGAAACTCCAGGGTTTGATAATGAAGGGGAGTTGCTGCCAGAGTTTGAACTCAGATTTTCCTGTGGTTAGTTCCCTCGGTTCGATTACATCTTCTTTCATCATGAATTCAAGGCCCCTTGTCACTTCAGATCAACAAGGGGGAAAAAAAGATGAGGTAATGGAGAAGAATAAAAAGAAGTACTTAAAAAAAAATCAAGAGAAATGTACCACGAATTGGAAATCCAATTAAATAGGGAGTCAGAGTAAGAAAAGCATTCTTTAGCGCTACTAAAGTGCTTTGGAAGCAATTAATTAGCTGATCTATTATTTAATGGTATGGGCTTTATACAGATTAAATGAACATGATAATCCTATTTTATCACACAATTAGTTTGGGAAAGGAAATATTCATTGATGTCATCCGAAGTTGCAGTTCTGAAAATTAAGCATAAAAATTCGTGTTCAAAATTGAAAACTGAACTGTCAGTTTTGTGACTTGTCCAGAAGTAATCTGTCAAAGACAGAGAGCATTCCAAAAAGAGCTCTTGATTGCGTAGGGAATTTTTCCTTTGCAGTTTGCCAGGAAGAATTTTTTGAGCACCTATTGGAAGAGTTCACAGGGATCGATTCTTCTTTCTGACACCTTGAAATCGTGTTTGAGGAATGAGCCTTTGGCTCAAGTCTCATGATCTGACTTGAAATCAATTGGGGGAAACCTGTGAAAACCCAGGTAAAGATAAAACAGGGTAGAATGTGACATTAGAGAGTCGATGAAAGGGAGAAGTGTATCCCTATTAATTAGGTTTCCAACCGAATACAAACTCTACATACAAGCTCCGAGGGCGTGAAGACAGTTTCACGGAGCATCTAAGACCATTTGGGTGGTAACAATCGACATAAAAACAATGTTTTCCTCTGAATCGTAGGAGGTAACCAGAAGGGCCTAGGGCTGCTTTTGCATAAACCACTAGTATAATTATTTTTTAACGGAGGGACTGGTAAGGGGTCACAATATTTTATCTTACCAACTAGGAAAATTTAAAAAATATTTAACATCTACCATTATTATTATTATTATTTTGAATGGGACATTTTAACCGCAGCACTAGCCATTAGAAACCACTGAGGAAGAGATGATGAAGTCCTACAATTCTCAAACTTTTTGCTCTCAGGACCCCTTTTTGCTCTTCAAAATTATTGAGGACCCCATTACATTTTATGTTGATTCAGTCTATTGATATTGATAGTATAAGAAGTTAAAACTGAAGATAATTTTAAAACACAAGAATATGTAAACAGACATTCAGCGTGATGACATCGTCACATGTCACAGAGCCTCTGGACGCCGCCGCAGTCCACTCGGGAGCATGAGAGTGAAAAAGGAAAATGATACCTTTAGTGTCATCCTGGAAGTGGTTTTGACCTCAAAGACTGCCTGAAAGGGTCTTGGAAATCCCCAGATGGCCCCTGATTATTCTTTGAGAGTGACTGATTTAGTCCAGTGCCTTCATTTTGCTGACGAGGCCATTGAAACCTAAAAGAGCGAGTGACAGGTGGGAAAATGTCAACATGCGCTCACACACACTCATGCACACACAGGTACACACATAAGCATGTAGTCCCATGTGATTAGAACATGCTCTGGACCCTGCCCCGCACAGACCGGATGGCAGGCTCCACTCCAGATACAGTCCTCTCTGCAAGAAGAGCAGAACTGAGCGTGAAATGGACAACCTGACCTTTAGGATAGTCTGTCTACTTCTGACCGCACTGTGGAAGATACATTTCCTGCTGGTGGATTATACTGATAAAGCTGACTCGGGGTGCCGTGGCCAACATCCAGCAATCTGAGGGAGAAGTTTTCCATGTTACAGACAGCAGTCCTTCTGCGGGAATGCCAGTTTCCCTGACTTGGAATGCTAGGTCCAGCTCTGCAGAACAAAAGGATGATTTGAAAAGGGAGGTCTTAATTTGTCGTTGGTTGTGTTTGGAGTGTGAGCCAGGCCCGGAAGGGAAGACTGTACTGCCATTTGAATTACGTAAAAGAAACAGTCGCTCAGCCATGCCAATAAGAGAGCTTATATATGCTCTTTGAGTGCCTGGTGAAGAATATATCTCTCTTAATGTTGTTTGTGTGGTTTTGTTTGTTTGTCTATGAGGAGAAGGAGCATGGGTTTAGAAACATTTTTGCTTACATTAAGCTACTTTTGCTTATGCTGACTAAACAGGAGGGGTTTCTGAGGCTTAATACTCTCTCGAAAATGTATACTCCCAAATCAATTAGGCCACAGAATTTCCTTAGCTGGTCTTAGCTCAATCATTGAACATTTTTTCTTGTCAAGGGAGATGTCATCGATAGTCTTCAGCACTTATGGGAAATAAATAAAATTGATAAAGTATCTGAATGGGACTGTAGCAGATATACAGTGCAAAGGGCCATGAAGTTAAGTTCAGAAGTCTGAATTTAAATCCAGGTTTTCCATATTTCAGCTAGGTGAGTCTGTCAAATGACTAGCTTCTGTCTTCTACAGAATGGGGAACACTAGTCTGTGTCTCACAAAGCTCTAATATTAAGGGGTGGAGCTTACTGCTTTTGATCCCCAGCAGAGCCCAGAATGATCTGTATCCTTGAGCTGGCTCTGCTACCCTGTTTCCCTGAAAATAAGACCTAACCGGACAATCAGCTCTAATGCATCTTTTGGAGCAAAAAGTAATGTAAGACCTGGTCTTATTTTACTATACCATAAGACCAGGTCTTATCTAACATAATATTAATATAAGACCAGGTCTTATATTAATTTTTGCTCCAAAAGACTCATGAGAGCTGATGGTCCAGCTGGGTCTTCTTTTCAGGGAAACACAATACTACAGAGACTGCTGTCCCATCACTTTAGATACAAGCAAAGTGATCGTCCACAAAACGAGGACAGGGCTGCGAACGTAGAACTCTTAGCCTCTGATGTAATAACAGCTCAGTAAATACTAGCCATTCTTCTTTTCATTATTAATAAGAGAGCCTTTCCCGGAGGGGACAGTTGACTGGGACGGTCTGAAATCTGTTTCAGTCCAAATCAACAGTATTTCTGGAGCTGAGTTCTCAACTCCACTGGAGCCCCGCACTCAGGGAAAGATTTGTTCTGTTCCACTACGTGCATCCTGTGGTATTTCTTTCCATTACGCTAATTAAGAAATGTTTTTCGTAATACTTGCATGATTGGAAAAATAACACTTTAAAACAGTTGTCGCTTTCTGAACCATGTACCAGCTGAGAGCTAAGGAAGGAAGTATGGCTCCCACGAGCTCTTCCAGGTGATAATCTTACTTTCAATGCCATCCAGGCATCTACTAGGCTACAGGGCAACCCTGAGCTATTATATCATTGCATCTCCCTGGAAGGTACCTAACTATGTTATTTTCAAGCATTTCAGTACATACATAGGGTGCCAAAAGATGCACACACATTTTAAGAAAGGAAAACACTGTATTAAAGTTGTAATACTCAATATATACTGATGAATACAAGTCATGTGTATACATTTTTTTGGCACCCCCCCGTAGTTTGTAAAATGGATAACCATTTAAAAAAGTTATTTCAGAACAATTCCACTGTTTGGATCGTTCCAGTGTTCAGATTCCTGGATCAAAGAGCTTCTGTCAC
Source organism: Rhinolophus ferrumequinum (assembly GCF_004115265.2). Classification (NCBI taxonomy): domain Eukaryota; kingdom Metazoa; phylum Chordata; class Mammalia; order Chiroptera; family Rhinolophidae; genus Rhinolophus; species Rhinolophus ferrumequinum. The sequence continues at coordinate 10,143,687 of NC_046297.1, forward strand.
GGGCATATTAGTAGTTCATGTATGTAAGAATATCTTAGTGCTAGATATTAATACAAAGGTCTTCAAAACATGTTTGCTGAATTGAAAGGAAGATTTCTTATCACACGCCCTGTCTTTTCATAGACATTATCGTTGTACATTTTATTATAATCAGCTGGGGGAAAATACTGTCTTAAAAAAAAATCTGAGCTCTAAATTTAGGCAGCAAGAGCCACTATAGACCAGTTTTTTGCTTGTCTTCTTAATTTTACTAAACATGCATAGAATTATAATTTGCAAGGGCACAAATCAAGTAATCAGGAAATGAAACTGACAAATGCAAACGTATCATGAAATCCTGAATTGGCAAAAACAATTCTAGGATGTGTGTAGGAAAATGTGATGCTTGCATTTCTAAGCAGATAAAACTGAAATTCAATGAAATGTTTGTAAAATGTAAAGTTCTACTACAAATTTGGCCCTGGATTCTGCATCAAGTTATATAAATATTAATTTGGAAAACTGATGAGTTTGCCGTATTACCATAGAAGTATGGAATCATTAAAATAAAAGCAGTGGCTAAGTTAAAAAGAAAAAGAATGAGTCACCCACCCTTTCTCTTTGTTTCTATATTTCACTACTAAATAAACAACTTCCCCCGAGAGGACTCTGGAGACAAACCTGAAGCTCAGGTGCCCTTAGGATTTTATGTTACAGAAGCCTATAAATTGTCTTTATTGTTTATACCCATCTCATTAGTTGTTTCTATTACTTGAAACTAATGTGTTCTAACTCATAAGACACATTTTCTTTTAGTTTCTCTTTTCACCCTGTCGTGGATACTGGCAGTTCCCTATGATGCGTCAATGATTCCTTCTTCCTTTCTTGAAAAAAATAAGGTTCTATTCAGGTGTCCATCTCTTCCCCACACAGCCATGTGCTTGAAGGAAAACCAGTCCCACTGCTAGCTCCTGGGGATAAGCTGTAGTCTTAGTTGTGCATGTGTTGTGTGCCACCTTCTCTCATGGTACTCAAACGATTACCAACAATCTGGGGCACTCTTGGTTCTTGTCTGTATCGAGAGAGTGAATATGTCCCCACAAACATCGCTAGATTCACCTTGGCTTAGGTCACATGCCTTCTGAATAACCAGTCACTTTAGCCAGGGGGATGAAATGAGTCAGTTGGCTTAAACTGTGCATAGCCCATCTGTGGGTCAAAATCTGCATGGTGTTAAGAAGTGGTAAGTAGGGAACAAATGCCGAGTAGTAGGCTTGCCAGATTGAGCAAATAAAACTTCCAGGGACTAAGCTAAATTTGAACTTCAGATAAGCAACAAATAATGTTTCAGTATTAGTATGTCGGAAAAAAAATGCATGGGCCATACTTATAATAGAAAGAATGTTACTTATCTGAAATTTGAATTTCAAATCACATTTAGGGGAGTGCTTGGCTACCATGATAACAGAGATAAACATCACAATATATACAATGCAATACAGTGTAACATAGCTCTGGGTGGGGGATGTAAGTGAACAGGTGTAATAAGGACTACAGTTTGAGTACCAATTATACGTCAGGAGTTTTATTCAAATCGATGCTAATCCTATCATCATCACTACAAAAATAGATATCATTATCCCTATTTTACACACGACATAAATATCAGGCTCAGAAAGGGTAATTAATTCAGGGTCACCGAGTTGGGTAAGTTGCTCATCTGGGGGTCCAAAGTCACTCATCTGTTTGCCTGATTCTAACGCTTCTGTGCCTGTCTTCCTCTGTAGAAAGGTCAGTGTGAGAAGGACACACCTTCATCCCTTCTCAACCATTTCCCAACCCCTTTCCTTTACTCTACAAGTTTCCTTCAACTTTAATTGTGACCCTGTTTTAAATATGGCTCCAGAGCTCAAGATAAAAAAATCTACAGAAATGAGAAAACAAGAGTATATTCAAGGCCAGCCTACCGAAAAGCCCTGGATACTTGAGCTTTCCTTGAAGATTATTTTTATCCTTTAAATGTTCTCATGCTTCCCAAGAAGTCCCCAGTTGGCGATAGTTCAAAACTCACACCCCTTTGCATACCTTTAGTGTAACTGATTTCAAACTTTCCAAAATGCTGCGTGGTTCCTCTGAAAATGTTACAGCAAAGTTCATTATCTCAGTAAACAGTTCGTTTAGGAAGGTCTTAATGTCTGACTTAAATCCACTATGCTGCAGAGCTAGGCTCTTGAACCATTCTCGGTGCACACAAAACAGCAGCTAACCATCACAAACAATCCCCTTACTCAATCCCCAGTCAGGATTTTCTCTGGTCATTACATACAAACAGTTCATTTTTCTTTTCCTCTCCAGATCAAGTTCCCAAACCCATAATCATACCATTTAAAAAACAAGAAAACCCAAAACAGTAAAAACACTGTTTGTGAGCATTTTCCGAGTTGGTCCCCCACACATCGAAGCTGCATACAGGACTCCAGTGACCTGTGTGTGTGTTCCAAGCACCTGTGTCCCGGCTCATTCCCTTACCTGCCAGTCAGCCCCCCTCCCTCCTAGTAGTGATGACAGGAGGGAGGCAATGGTGACTAGGTGCGGGTGATTGGGCACAAGGTTGGAATGGAAATATGGTGAAGAGTACTTTGGTAAGTAGCAGAATCATGTTCCAGCTGCAAAGGGTGGCCCCTAATGTCCAGGTGTTCTTAGCAAAGCAGTTGGACCAAAAAATTAGTTCCCCAGATGCCTAAAGGCTGCTCTTCTCATGAGGCACCTCCTTCTCACTAAATCTTACTCATGTAATTGTGAAGTTGGACATTAGGAGAGAATGCTTGAGACCAATGGCCACCATGGCCTGGAAGAAGTGGGAACTATGGGAAAACCTATCTGTGAAAAGATGGCCTCACTCCAGCAGATCTCAGCAGCCTAATGTGGTGGCTTGAGTGCCAAAGGCAGCTTCCTGTGGCTGATTGATTTCAATCTTCGTCTGGTTTTTAAAACTAGAGAAAACAATTCGAGTATACACACACACACACACACACACACACACACACACACACACACACATACTCCCCCACCCCTCACTTCGCTGCTCAGGTATTAATGCTAAGAGCTTTCGCAAAACACCTAAGACACTTCTCATATCACTGATGGGTATTTTGCAGATCACTGTGACCCTCAGATCTTTTTCTGCCCGGTTTGCACAGAATGGATCCTCCTTATCCCTTCTCCTACCCCTTTCTCATTCCTCTTTATTGATTCAGTTCTTGTCAAATTGTAAGTTAACTTGCAGTCCTGTCTTATTCACTTATGTTCTCGTATTCTGTTTGACAGTTTAACAAGGTTGCTTTGCTATTTTTAATCTGGTTCTTTATAGCACCACAGTGGCCTAATTTAGGACATCCATATATTTAATGCCAATATTTTTTAGATTTTATGCATCATTGATTACAAAGTTGAATTGTCTCAAGCCCAAGCCAGACCCCCATAGAATTCTACTGTACACATTTCCTTTGCCGGGCTGCTCTTGAACAGCAATTATAACTCAGAAATATTAGGTGGCTGGTTGTAGGTAGAGTATTGAGAGCGCATTTATATCTCAAGTTGTTTTCTCTGTACCATATTAACCTCCAAGGTCGCTTTTTCTGCCATCAGTGTGAATATTCAGAGACAACAAAGCTATGTTACTATTAACCTGACCAGAATAGGAAATTCAGAGTTCTGTCAAAAGATATCACACTGTGTACTCCAACATACATCTCAATCCTGACCTCTACAAATGAGCTTTGGAAACTTCTCCAAATAATTGGTAAGACATTTTTGTCCTCTATTACATCACACATTTACGGTGCCATCTTACAAAGCACATAACGAAGGGGAAAGGTGACAATCTGTGAAACAAATCTATGTTAATGGCTTCTAACATTCCGCTGTACCTCCTTCCTTTTTCATTGCAAACTAGCAAATGCTTTGCCTTCACTCAGAGGAGCCTCACGGGTGCTAGGGAAGACCGCAAGGAGGGACAGTTTTCAGTAGGGGTCTGACGACGCCACCCGTCACATGAACTGCCTGGCTCCCAGCGCCAGTTCACTACCCTAATACAGAATCTCTTCCTAGATGCTTCGCTTCTGTACCTGTCAGCTTCACCTGACAGCAGTGAGCCACCTACTTAAATGTGAGTCTTTTAAAACTGTGAGTCCCCCAGTTTTTCTTCTGTTTCTCATCTTTTTCCTTTGTATTTGCCTGCCTCATTCACCAGCTCGGTGTGTTTTATGTTTACCTACAGCATTGCAAGCTGTGGTCTAGGCATTGGGACTTCAACAAGAGCAGTACAAAATACCTGCTCTTACAGGGCCTGTGAATAGTGATGGCCTTGATAGGACAGATGCTAAATAAGTATATAATTTGTCAGGTGGTGATAAGGGACAGAGTGATGGAAGATGTGTGAGAGAGTGGTGGTATCAATCACCAGGATCTATCGGTCGTCTGTCCTTGACCTTCTGTGTCTCCTTCTCTGTGCTCCAATACTTGGGAAATTCATTTGCTCACACAGTTCCTCCCTAAGGCTCGTTTCTAAGTGTATGTCTATATCTATTCCTTTCTATTTTTATCATTACTCTCATGGGCAATTTTATTCTGCTGGTTGTTTTTATCTTAAATAGACCTTATTCTATTTTCCTCAAAGGAAATTCCAATGGATCCCGAGAACACTATAACAAGGACGTTATTGTATCTCTACTTTTGTGTATTTGGCTATTGGACAGGTGGAATAGCCAAAGAAATTCACTGCATTTTTTAGTTTACATCCTGCTGTTTGCCATTGTATAGACTCAAGGCAATCAGCTCTCTGCCACGCTACTTTAATGCTTCTTCGCTACTCAAGCAGCCAGCGAAGGGATTCCCCACAGTACTTCTCAATTGATTTATTAATCCCCAACCAGAAAAATTCAAGAAATAAATAGCATGGTACCTTTGAAGCTGTGATCAATTTCAGCTTTCAGTTTATCAGCCTTTTATAGTCAACCTAAGTATAGACATTTGGACACATCGTGCCTCTCACTTTTGCTGTGTTGAATCATTTCCAGATCTGGAGGTGCTTGGCCTCTGGGAATGACTTGGATGGAATGGACAAAATTGTTGAGTCAAAGGTGAAGCCGTTTTGTTTCCATTTAAGGATGGAATCCATAAAGTAGTTTATTTCTTTATTTACTGGTTATGAGTGTGGAAATTCACACTTCTCTTGCTTTGCTACAGCACTTTCCCGTTTGCAGAAGGGCTTAGGAGGAAAAGCTACAATTACCTGATTCTATTTTTGTCTTGCCATATGGCTGTAAAGGAGTGTGGAGACACGGCTCAACTGGGCCTCTGAATGTCGTTCTACACATCGAGGCCAGAACCCTGAACTAAGCAGTGTCTGAAAACATGTTTCTTCCTGTGTGATAATTTTAAAATATCAATTGAGAAAAAGACAAATGTCAGCTGTGAAATGAATACCCCTTATGGAGACCAGGGATTTTGCTGTTTGATTCCAATTAGAGGTAATGGGAATCATGAGGATTCGTGCTGTACTTCTCCTTAGTATAGGTGTTATTTTTGCAATTAAAGCACTACGTGTGTCTCTGTAGGATTTGTATTTAATTGGCAAACATGGTATGGCATATGTCAAATTTCATCAATTCTTAGGGCTTTTCATAAGAAATTGCTTTGAATTTGCTGATGTTTAAACATCTACATCCCAAGTCTCCCATTCCAAACACCATTGCAAATTGGTTTCTATTGCTTCACTGTCAGTGGCCCTTAGCTTTACAAATAGATTTATGAATGACACCCATTAAGTAACAGCTTCGAAATACGACAATTTCAGAATTTTTTTTTAAACTTTTTTTTTTCTTTCCTGTTGCCAAAAGTTACATACATGCGAGTCGTGTCTGAATGAAAGCTGTAACTGTACTGGAACACATCTGGAAGTAGAATTCATTCAAACATTATCCTTACTCATTATTAACATTTCTGCTTACACATTATCCCCGACTATTAATTCCAAGTGACACTTGACTAAACCTTGGTTACCTGAGGGAGAAGGAAAGGTTGGTAGATATAATAGCACCTCCAGACTCCTCTCGTAGGGCATCCATCAGTTCAGGGGTTTGTGTTTGCACATGTACAATGGGCCCCACTCTTCCCTGAGCCCACAGGGGCCACGAGTTTAACACCTTACTGGGTACAGTGCTGAGTGGGGGCAAGCTTGCCAAAGGGAGGAGAGTCAAAGCTACAAAAAAGAATTCCCGCCAGCCATTTTGAAGTTACCACAGGAATAAGCTACATGGAAATCTTTTGCACTGTCTAAACTAATTCATCACCGCTAGAGAGAAGGAGTGGAGTTCACAAGCCGTCTGAGGTAATCTCTGCCTTCTACAGCCATTCACCACTCAGGGTTTTAGTCCCTCTGGACTTTCCCTTTGATTCCAGGGAAAAGAGGGAAAAGATGCCATTCCCTTTCCTTAAAGGCTAACCTCTGTCTCTTCCTATCTCCAGAGTGGTTGTGTTTTCACACCTATCTCGTCCTCTTTCAACCTCTTCAATCTCCTCTTTCTCTATGAACCCTTTGCCTTGTATCTTACATTCCCAAGTCTATCTTTAAAAATCTGTCTCTTGAACCTGAAGCCCATCTAGCAACTACTGTAGTCTTCTTATCCTCACCTGACCTCTTCCAGAGTGGTTATTTAAATGTCAAATTAATATATTGTTGACCTAAGGAAGATGAAAGTAGTTGCTAGATGGGGTATCATTTTGCTAAAATAGCTTAATCTGAAGTCAATAAGTTTCTTTAACATTAGCTATGTTTACCATCATCTGCTTCTACAGAGTTTCTTTTCCTTTCCCTTTCGTGACTATCTGCTTTTGGGATTCTTTCTCCTCTTGTAGTCTTTTCCGTTTAGCCACACCAGCTGGAAAAACCTTGATTTTTTTTTTCTGTTTTCTTTTATCCTACTCACTTTTAGAAAATGTACATGCAATGAAATTAACTCTTTTTGGCATATAGGTCTATAAGTTTAGACATAAGTTTTGTCATACAGTTGTGTAACAACCACCAAAATCAAGATACACAAGTGTTCCATCATGTCCCCAAATTTCCACACCTGGCCTCTGTAATTAACCCTTTCTCCTACCCCATTCTCCTGGCAACCACTAATCTACTTTCCATTCCTAAAAATTTGTCTTTTCCAGACTGTCATTAAATAGAATCATACAGTAGGTAGCTTTTGAGTCTGCCTTCTTTTCTTAGTATACTACATTCACGTCATCTACGTTGCTTCATCTATCAAAAACTTTTTCCTTTCTATTGCTGAGTAGTATTCCATTGTATAGATGAACTACAACTTATCTATTTACCAGTTGACGGGTATTTGGGGTCGATCCAGTTTTGTGTGTGTATATGATTATGAATAACACTATAAACATTTATTTTTTATTTATACACAAGGTTTTAGTTGCAATATAATTTATATTATATTATATTATATTATAGACCCAGTATTCATTATATTACATAATATTATAAGACCCAGTCTTATATTATAGTAAAATAAGATCGGGCCTTATATTAACTTTTGCTCCAAAAGAAGCATTAGAGATGATTGTCTGACTAGGTCTTATTTTCGGGGAAACATGGTATTATCTGCTTTTGTGAAATGGCAGTTCAGATCTTTTCCTCATTTAAGAAAAATTAGGTTGTTTATTTTCTTATTGTTGAGTTTTGACAGTTCTTTATATATACTGGGTAAAGTCCTTTGTTGAACATGTGATTTGCAAACATTTTCTCCCAGTCTGTGGCTTTTATTTTTATTCTCTGAAGGGCATCTTTTACAGAATTTTTTTTTTTTAATTTTGATGAAGTCTGATCAATTTATTTTTTCTCTTTTAGATTGTGTTTTTAGTGGCATAGCTAAGAAATCTTTGCCAAACCAAGGCAACAAACATTTCTCCTATGTCTTTATCTAGAAGTTTTAGTTTCGTAGTTTTAGACTTTGTATATTTAAGTCCATCACCCATTTTTAATTAATTTTTGTGTATATGCGATGCATGAGTTGAGGGTCATATATGTATGTATGTATGTATGTATTATGTATGTATGTATGTATTATGTATGTATGTATGTATTATGTATGTATGTATGTATGTATTATGTATTATGTATTATGTATGTATTATGTATATATTATGTATGTATGTATTATGTATGTATGTATGTATTATGTATGTATGTATGTATTATGTATGTATGTATTATGTATTATGTATGTATTATGTGTGTATGTATTATGTATGTATTATGTATGTATGTGTGTATGTATGTATTATGTATGTATTATGTATGTATGTATCTATCTATCTATATATCTATAGTCAATTGTTTCAGCACCATTTGTGGAAAAGGCTATTTTTTTCCATTGAAT